>NC_064931.1:657282284-657924070 GCF_023897955.1 Schistocerca gregaria | reverse complement strand
GGTTTAAGTAGTTCTAAGTTCTAGAGGACTCATGACCTAAGATGTTAAGTCCCATAGTGCTCAGAGCCATTTTTTGCTGCCTTGTGTTTCGGCGAATTAACGTCACAGAAATTTTGTCTGACTATATATATTGTTGCCTAGCTCTGCCAATGGCATTCTCTTACGTGGCTGACGCCAAGCTGCGCCACCTAGGTGGCACACGCTAAGTCCCACGGGATTAGAATCTATCTTCCCTGTCTCTCTCAGCCGGCCGCGGTGGCCAAACGGTTCTAGGCGCTTTAGACCGGAACCGCGCGACTGCTACGGTCGAAGGTTCGAATCCTGCCTCGGGAATGGATGTGTGTGATGTCCTTAGGTTAGTTAGGTTTAAGTAGTTCTAAGTTCTAGGGGACTGATGACCTCAGATGTTAAGTCACATAGTGCTCAGAGCCATTTGAACCATTTTTTTGTCTCACTCACGCAATAGGATGGCAGCATATTGCACAACATTATGAAGTACTAGATACCCTTTATCTGACATAAATGTTACCAACAATTATGAATACCTCTTACATCCAGTTTTCCATGATTTGTAAAGGAGCCTCGTCAGTAACGTGAATTCTATGAATAAAGAATCTCTCGTCTTCATCAGAACCGAGCGACAGAATTGCATGCATTCTCTGCAGTCCCATTGGTTACCTGCTAACGAAGTGACACATGATACGGATGGACACTGAGGGCAAAAACGAACAAGGCTGGATTGACGTGTTCCAAACATGCTACGAATTTCTCGAGAGCTAACATGCAGATAATGAACAACAGTTGCTGGAACATCTGTTTCGTTTGCTCTGCTCGTTGCTGGCTTGCTCCTCATCTTTGAATAGTATTCCAGTGTCCTAACAATTAAAATATTTTGAATATTCGCTGAATTTCCATTCCTCTGGTCACCCCCTT
Organism: Schistocerca gregaria; assembly: GCF_023897955.1. NCBI lineage: Eukaryota > Metazoa > Arthropoda > Insecta > Orthoptera > Acrididae > Schistocerca > Schistocerca gregaria. Next base: position 657,923,137 of record NC_064931.1, on the reverse strand, counting down.
TTTGGGATATCTTTGTGTATGTAACTAAACTCTTGTCTTCGCATTTTGTTTCAGAATTTTCCTTAAAGGTGTTGCATATATAGTTTCTTTTGGTTTGTGAAGGCAATTTACTTCTTCAAACCAACAAGCATTCGAGGCACTTGAAAGACACAGGCTGTATGAATGGATCTTCACGTAGTTGTGCTATAATTCTCGTGCTATTTTTGGAGTCCTCAAAGTTTAAATGTTTCTCCTCCTATTCTTTGTTTATTTTTTGAATGTGTCTGATATTGTCCGAATAGGAGAAAGTGATCGTAAGCGGATAGTCAAATATGAAATTATAAAAAACCTGAGAACAGACAAACCAAAAGAAAAAATTGCCTTAGATAACAAGTTAGTTAGAATTTGCTACTGGCTTACTATTAAAATGACAGGAAGCTAACATGCCACATATAGTATTATAAGTGCAACTAACAGAGTACAACACTAAGCGATAAATCAATGCCGGCCTAAGTTGCCGAGCGGTTTTAGGCGCTACAGTCTGAAACCGCGCAGGTTCGAATCCTGCCTCGGGCATGGAAGTTTGTGATGTCCTTAGGTTAGTTAGGTTTAAGTAGTTCTAAGTTCTAGGGGACTGATGACCTCAGAAGTTAAGTCCCATAGTGCTCAGATCCAATGAAGGAATTTTTTCCTCATAATATGAATATGATTTCTCTTCCTCCTATTCCCGCTTTGATATTTTACAGTTTCGTCCAGATGTCTATGGTCCCGATACATATAATTCTAGATTTGTTGACTTTATGTGTTTGGAAGCTGTGTACCTCCAGTAGCACAAATAATACTACATGTGGTATGTTAACTCACTGTTATTTTAATAGTAAGCCAACAGCAATTTTAGACCACGCATTACTTCACTACTATTCTGAATATTCGTTTTACTGCAATGATGTGTTAAGTAAAAGCGAACTATATCACTCTTTCAATAATCTTCTTACTTTTATGCTGTGTTGACTAGGGGCAAACACTTGTTACTTGTTTGGCTCTTTTCGTGGACAAGATTCAGTTCGCAATTACTGACTGTAACGAAAATAAATACACAGACGTTTCACTGTATACACACAAATAAAATTACAACGCTGCACAGGCTCTATGTTTCAACTGCTCTCACTGATAGAGTGATACGTTCATGAGATTATTCTTTCTTCTAAATAATTATTTTCTAATTCTTATTCGTTTTTCAGTACATAATATATTTACATTTGTGTTAGTCTTAAGCTGAATATAACAGATTTTACCTGAAGATTTGAAATAAATACGTTATGGGCGATGCATTTGTGTTGTACACTGATAGCTACATTTATAATACTACATCTATCATTTTAATTTCACGCAATTTTCTTTAAAAGTAATGCAATAGCAAATTTTAAGTAACTTAAGGCAATTTTTCTTTTGGTTTTCCTGTTCTCAGATCTGAAGATGCTAGTTAAGCTACCGAAACTGGCCATCATTTTGCCAAAAAAAATTTATGTTAAATGTGACTGAGAGAACATCTAGAAAATTTTTGAAAATTTTAAAAAGTTTTGTAGAAAGTTCTTAAATTTTTTATAATTTTATACCTGCTTATTTTTTCTGTACGTCAGCTAGGATTATCTTCCTGTTTACACAACTTGTCTTGAATAATTAGCAGCTGACTATGCAGCTGTTGCGGCCATCAGGTATAGAGGGTACGCTGAATTTTGCGGCGTAGCACCTGAATTTTCTTATTGTGCTACTGCCACGTATTCTCGTAAAAGATGCGAGCGGCCTCTCTAAAACTGTCCCTTAGCCGTGGTACCTCGGACACTTCATGCAAATGAGCTTTGGAATGGTCCAGCCGCCCTGCACAGTTCTGTGCTCTTTGTGGAGCCTTTGTGTGCGATTCGGCCGCGGTAAAGTATTCCAGCACAGGCTGGTCTTAAGTGTGTCAGCGGATTAGAGAGTGTACAATATCGGTCCATGCACCTAACCATGTGACGGCACAGATACAACGAACTGTGGACATCCCCGCTTATGATCGTACATGGAAGGTCCTGTCGTCGGGAGAGCTGTGAACGAAGCACACGTGTGACAAAATTGTTCAAATGGCTCTGAGCACTATGGGACTCAACATCTGAGGTCACCAGTCCTCTAGGCCTTAGAAATAGCTAAAGCTAACTAACCCAAGGACATCACACACATCCCTGCCCGAGGTAGGATTCGAACCTGCGATCGTAGTAGTCGCGCCGTTCCGGACTGAAGCGCCTTGAACCGCTCGGCCACCGCGGCCGGCCGGACATGTGACATGGCCGCTCACTGCTCAAGCAACTTGAACAGGAGGCCGTCACGCCACACACCGACGAACGCACTACAAACGTCGAGGAGTACTATCCTGAAGTACTAACGGCACTGCGTAGCGTCGATGATCTCCTCTACTAGTCGCAGTAATGGAAAGCTACATTTCCTCTGCGCTCCTTTCGCTACTTGTACTGTGGTTTTGCAACTTCCCGTTTCCTACTTATCCGACGTGATATAGTTTCTTATTTAGGTAAGAAATCACGAACTTTCGCGTGTGACAGCAATCGATTTCATGTTAAAAACAAATAAATCTTATGTTGGAAACAGCATAACCGGATTTTGTAGAGTGCAATGTTGTTGAATTCGTGTTTTTTTTAAATTACAATACTAGTATCAATGATTACTATACCTACATATGAAAAAGCGAAGGTTGAACCAATATCTCTGTAATTAATATAGGTATGAAAACGGATTACATCTCACATAGTGAAGGCTTCTCACAGCGCATCTAGAACAAAAAAGAATGACGACATCTTAAACGGACCCGGAACATTTGAGGTTAACATAATGAAATATACAGTACGTTAGAAATAAGAGCTTTCGACCACACACTAGCTATTCTCAGATTCTACAAGTCATAGATTTCCAATGTATGCCATACACTAGTCATCTTGAAAGTCTACACGTCATAGGTTTCCAATGTAGGGCAGTAACCAGCGATAATCGTCACCATATTTTAATGTGATTGCGACTGAAATTAAGAGAGGTGTGCAAAAAAACCACAGTATCTACAACATTTGAAGGAAAGCAGTGGTTCTTTATAATGTCAATAATAATTATTATTCCCATTTCTCCGCAGAGTTTGTTTATTTTCTTCCATAACTTATTTTAGATATTAATGTCACTAAAATTTTGCGTACTGTGCAGCTTAAGACAGCGCTGGACTATTATACTAGCTGACAAGGGAAAAAAATATAGAAAATATACGAAATCTTTGGTATGTAAATTATTGAAATTGCACATCTGTGACGTGGTAGGACGGCCACCAGAGTGTATTAGTGTTGTACGTACTTGGTATTGTTACCAGCCCTGGAATCGTGAACTACGTCATACGCCGAGTGATCACTGTAGCGGGATTTCAAATAATAAAATGAAATGGTGTGATGGTGGCCCTCAACTACGTACCCACTGACTCAAAGTTGAAATATTAAAAGTTTTGGCTGGTTTCATTGTCTACGGCCTTGCCGCAGTGGATACACCGGTTCCCGTGAGATCACCGAAGTTAAGCGCTGTCGGTCGTGGTCGACACTTGGATGGGTGACCATCCAGGCAGCCATGCGCTGTTGCCGTTTTCCTGGGTGCACTGGGCCTCGTGATGCCAATTGAGGAGATACTCGAACGAATAGTAGTGGCTTCGGTCAAGAATGCCATCATAACGAGATTACAATAAATAAAATCTGCAGATACTATCTTAACGACTTTAAACGGTGAGTACAATAGTAGAAGTACTTTTGAGACTGTGCTATATTTGTGCAAAACACTTATTGGTGTCGATGGTCCTGCGATTAAATAAAATATAAGTTGAATGACAGGGAAACAATAGATTCCTGCTGCACGTAATTAGTTATGAACGACAACATAGGATACTACGTCTTCACTGTAGAAATCTCGGAAACCTCACAAGTGCGCACCTCGAAGTATTTATATCTCTGGCGACCATACGCAAACCGCTCCACACTCCAAGTCCCTCTCGCGACCGTGCGCCCCTCGCGCCGTACCGTACAGCACTCCCCGTATCCTGTGACGCCTCACTTCCATCGAGTCTCCCCATTCACGAGCGCTGTGAGTGGCTAGAGCGCTCCCGCCATGTCTTCAAGCCAATGCACACTCACAAACATAAAACACTTTCGGAATACTGGATTTACATTTAAATAACTTGAGAGTAAATAAATAATCCTACGGCTGGACCATAAGCACGCTCTAACACACATTAGTAAATACATAAATAAATCAAACAGACATATCAAAGGAATAGCAAGCAAAAGTAGGCCAGTAGCCTAACGTCTCTGTGCTTTCAAAAACACAGTAAATACACTCTTGGAAATGGAAAAAAGAACACATTGACACCGGTGTGTCAGACCCACCATACTTGCTCCGGACACTGCGAGAGAGCTGTACAAGCAATGATCACACGCACGGCACAGCGGACACACCAGGAACCGCGGTGTTGGCCGTCGAATGGCGCTAGCTGCGCAGCATTTGTGCGCCGCCGCCGTCAGTGTCAGCCAGTTTGCCGTGGCATACGGAGCTCCATCGCAGTCTTTAACACTGGTAGCATGCCGCGACAGCGTGGGTGTGAACCGTATGTGCAGTTGACGGACTTTGAGCGAGGGCGTATAGTGGGCATGCGGGAGGCCGGGTGGACGTACCACCGAATTGCTCAACACGTGGGGTGTGAGGTCTGCACAGTACATCGATGTTGTCGCCAGTGGTCGGCGGAAGGTGCACGTGCCCGTCGACCTGGGACCGGACCGCGACGCACGGATGCACGCCAAGACCGTAGGCTCCTACGCAGTGCCGTAGGGGACCGCACCGCCACTTTCCAGCGAATTAGGGACACTGTTGTTCCTGGGGTATCGGCGAGGACCATTCGCAACCGTCTCCATGAAGCTGGGCTACGGTCCCGCACACCGTTAGGCCGTCTTCCGCTCACGCCCCAACATCGTGCAGCCCGCCTCCAGTGGTGTCGCCACAGGCGTGAATGGAGGGACGAATGGAGACGTGTCGTCTTCAGCGATGAGAGTCGCTTCTGCCTTGGTGCCAATGATGGTCGTATGCGTGTTTGGCGCCGTGCAGGTGAGCGCCACAATCAGGACTGCATACGACCGAGGCACACAGGGCCAACACCCGGCATCATGGTGTGGGGAGCGATCTCCTACACTGGCCGTACACCTCTGGTGATGGTCGAGAGGACACTGAATAGTGCACGGTACATCCAAACCGTCATCGAACCCATCGTTCTTCCATTCCTAGGCCGGCAAGGGAACTTGCTGTTCCAACAGGACAATGCACGTCCGCATGTATCCCGTGCCACGCAACGTGCTCTAGAAGGTGTAAGTCAACTACCCTGGCCAGCAAGATCTCCGGATCTGTCCCCCATTAAGCATGTTTGGGACTGGATAAAGAGTCGTCTCACGCGGTCTGCACGTCCAGCACGAACGCTGGTCCAACTGAGGTGCCAGGTGGAAATGGCATGGCAAGCCGTTCCACAGGACTACATCCAGCATGTCTACGATCGTCTCCATGGAAGAATAGCAGCCTGCATTGCTGCGAAAGGTGGATATACACTGTACTAGTGCCGACATTGTGCATGCTCTGTTGCCTGTGTCTATGTGCCTGTGGTTCTGTCAGTGTGATCATGTGATGTATCTGACCCCAGGAATGTGTCAATAAAGTTTCCTCTTCCTGGGACAATGAATTCACGGTGTTCTTATTTCCATTGCCAGGAGTGTAATTGACCAGTTTCTTCATGAATAATATATATCGGATATAAAAAAGACATAGATGAATAACTACATTCATAAGCATGCTGCTACCGTTTTTTCGTGTAACTGTGGTGTACTTATGGCCTGATGCGATCGATAGTAATCGGCCACTTTGACCGCCAATAACTCATGTACTTTTCAAGTTGCATGCCTGTAATTATACCACTTTCGGTTTACACTAATAGCTTTCTAAAGACACTTCGATTGACGGAATCGGATGAATCGTTTAGATTTTGGAAATTCGTTGCTGAGTATTCTTTGTATAATTTATAATCAGATACTAAACTTTAAACTAATAAAGATATTGAAAATCTGATTACACCATCAGAATCATCGCGCAAATAATAGTAACGTACATGTTTCTTTTTGAGGTATCATGATTCATCTGGCTACTATTAATTTCTATACGCACTGTGAAATGTCTGCCATTAAGGTTTCACGGAGTCGGCCATCTTTGGCTCTCCCGGCGTACAAGTCTCTTTCATCGACACAGCATCACCAAGGAATTCTCAGCCACACGCCCGCCGGACCACTCGCTGGGGCTACCCCTGTTGATGAGCTAACGTTCGGCACCACGTAGCCACTGCCGGCTTGCCGAGCGGCCCGTGCGGCCACGACAACTCCCAACTTAGATTATTTCAAATGGCTCTGAGCACTACGCGACTTAGCTTCTGAGGTCATCAGTCGCCTAGAACTTAGAACTAATTAAACCTAACTAACCAAAGGACATCACACACATCCATGCCAGAGGCAGGATTAGAACCTGCGACCGTAGTGGTCGCTCGGCTCCAGACTGTAGCGCCTAGAACCGCACGGCCACTCCGGCCGGCTTAGATTATTTCCAGGGCGCCACAACTCTCCCGTTACCTCACACTGTGAAGGAGATGGAGATGTTGCATACTCGTGGGAGACAGTATTATCAATACCGAGCAGAGTCTGAAAGGAGTATTATTGTGGTTCTCCGTTTTACTGTCTAGCCAAATTGTGCAATGTCCAGATTTGTGGAGCATTCAGATGTGACAGTGACCCGAAGTTGGACTGCATGGAGATGACAGGGCAAGCCTATTCTCATCAAGGTTCTGGTCAAACAAGTCAAACCACGCCAAGCGGGGTGCCAGTATTGTGCAGCAAGCACACCATAGCTCTTTCACATCTGCACCTACCATCCAAGCCATGTAATGGACTTGCTGAAACATCATGTGTTATCTCGCACCGATGGTTGAAGACCCATCAGCCAGACTAGGGCATTAACATCCCATGCGTAGGCTGCTGTTAACATCAAAAGATAATTGACTGCATCTGATGCGGTGCCGTGACCGAGAAACAAAGACTAGTAATGAATGGCGTTTGTTCATATTCAGCAATGAATTGCAATTCTTCTCGACCCCGGATGACAAAAGTCGGTGAGTACGGTAGCAACTTAGGAAGGGATCCTTTCTCCAATGTTTTATAGAGGCACAGCGGTGCTGCTCATGGCGTCGAAGTGTGGGGAGCCATAGGCTATGAGTTTAGGCCACGGCTGTTAGTGACGGCACGCCACAGACATCTTGCATGCTCATACATTACCTCCCATGCAGCAGTACAGAGGTGCCATGCTTCAACAAGGCAATGCTGGTCCACACGTGGTATGTGTCCTTATGGCCGTCGCGTGATGCTGATGTATTCCAGTGGCTAGCAGGATCTCCAGATCTGTCCCCGACAGCATATGTGTGGGACTATTTCAGACATCATCTGCATCCCAATGCAAGTATCCTGGACATCAAGGACCAGTTAAAACAGTTGTGGGCCAGCTTTCCTCAGGACAGGATAAACGATTTTATGACATCCTTGACACATGAATTACAGCATGTACCCGTGCCAGTGGGGGTGCAGCGTTGTACGGATGGGTGCTTATACTGCTAATTCTTTGTAAATTTTACTCGATTTTGTAAGTACGGCGAAAACGTCACATCAGCTTAACCCGATGAACTTTCATTTGGTTTCCTCTTTCATTTCTGGGCCCTTCAATCTTTCTTGTCAGGCAGTGTATTATTAACCTTTCTCTGAAATTTATTTTTGATTATGATTTTGAAATATCTTCTGCTACCTTTAAGTAGACCCCGTATTTACGGGTCCTATAGTTTCTCTTCGAATATTAGCATCCTTTTTTCCAGCATCTCCTACGTTTCCCACTGTTAAATTCAAAAATTAGATATTTGCTCTCTTAAGCGTTTTCACTCGCCTTCTTTATCGATACCTAACTCCCATATCGAGTCACCTACACTTTCATAAGCATTCAGTCCTAACATATCACACTTTTCTTACTTTAGCTTCTGTAACGGTGTTGCTTGGATAGTACAAGATAGAAATTAATATTCATCTGCATTCGTTGCCATTTTTATAACCCATTATACCTCCTGAACAGTTGAAAGATTTTCCGTTTGTCAGAACATTGATGTTTTAGTTTGAGGTGCACCAGCCCTTAGCAAGACGTAGAGGATAACAAACTACCTACTTCGGTATGAGAACATAATGATAAGAAACTAAGAGTCGATTTTTATTGACATTAACAATGTACACGTTATGGGAACACCTCCTGCTCACAACTATTGTTCATAGTGCCGACAGCCTATCTCAGTGCTCAGTGCTTAGTGACTACTGGGACCTCACATACTGCCGAGTTCATTCATTTCCTAAGGAAAGGAGTTAATAAGCATTGAAGTTAACCAATCCGGCCGCAGCGCGAGCAAATTCAAAAGCCCGGCAGGGATGGTGTCGCCAAACGTATTCACCGTTTGTTTTCGTTAAACAGAACAAGAGAGCGTTATAAAAATTGGACATGAGACGGTAGTAAGGATCGAACCCGAACCAACGGTTGAGCAGTCTCGGGCACTATCATCTACGATGTGAGAACAACGTATAGTAATTTTACCTGGGGGCCGCTAGATTGTACCACCGCAACGGCCTCATTGACCAACTTCAGTGCCGACTAACACGGGAACGATCTAACGTACCGGATGTTTTTCTTAACAGTTATTTCTAGCGCAATCTACCCTGAAGGCCCTTACAAAAGTCTTAGACAAATTGTGACGACCCTGTATAAAGATGAGACCTTGCCATCGTGCTGACCGCGCAACAGTATCATTCAAGCGAAGTGGCAGCACATGATGTATTACACTGAAGCGCCAAAGAAACTGGTATAGGCATTAGTATCCGAATACAGAGATACGTAAACAGGCAGAATACGGCGCTGTGGTCGGCAGTGCTTCGTTCACTTGTGTTAACGTGCCACAGCAATGCCTCTGCGACGTGCATGGCGTCGTCGCTGGCGGCGCAGTGTACCTGTGTATCGCAGCTTGAAGGCTATTGATATTGACCTAGCTGGTCAATTTAATAAGCAGCAGTTAATTGGAGGCCCCAATGTGTTTCGTGGACTGCATCTGAACTTTACCTGTGATGTACAGGCATTGTTTGGAGGTAGTACTTGGCTCACACTTGCTGTTGTGTGGGGCAATCATGCAGATTATGGTGGCCTTGAAGCTTTTCCTGATGCTAATATTCTCATATGGAAAACATGGAGTATTTCGGAGACTACAGGACTGTTGGCTAAAGTGCCTTATGGTACTCTAGTTCCAAGCATGCCATTTGTTTTGAGTACTAGGAAGAAGAAGAAATTAAATGCTGATGAGTACTTGTTTATATGGGCCAAAGTTGGTAATGGCAATTGTAGAATAAAGATCAACGGCGATTGTATGATATATTATAGACAATAAAGATCCTTATCTCCTTTCCTTAATTCCTTTAAAAAAAAATGATCTAGGTGGTTATGGGTCGCGCCAGACCGCTCTAGAGTTTTTTTTCTTTTTAAAAAAAGCCGGCCCTTTGGTTTGCCCGCTAGGCGGGTGACCTTGAAGCGGACAGTATCATTCAAGCGAAGTGGCAGCACATGATGTATTACACTGAAGCGCCAAAGAAACTGGTATAGGCATTAGTATCCGAATACAGAGATATGTAAACAGGCAGAATACGGCGCTGTGGTCGGCAGTGCCTATATAAGACAACAAGTGACCAGCGCAGTTGTTAGATCGGTTACTGCTGCTACAATGGCAAGTTATCAACGTTTAAATGAGTTTGAAAGCGGTGTTATAGTCAGAGCACGAGCGATGGGGCACAGCATCTCCGAGGTAGTGATTACGTGGGGCTTTTCCCGTACAACCATTTCACGAATGTACCGGGAATATCAGGAATCCGGTAAAACATCAAATGCTCAGCATTGCAGGAGCCGGGTAAAGGTCCTGCAAGAATGGGACCAATGACGACTGAAGAGAATCATTCATCACGACAGAAGTGCAACCCGTCCGCAAATTGCTACAGATTTCAATGCTGGGCCATCAAATAGTGTCAGGGTGCGAACCATTCAACGAAACATCATCGATATGGCCTTTCGGAGCCGAATGAAGGTCCATTAATGTACCCTTGATAACTGCACGACACAAAGCAATACGCCTCGCCTGGGCCCGTCAGCACCGACATTGGACTGTTGATGACTGGAAACATTTTGCCTGATCGTAAGAGTCTCATGTGAAATTGTGTATGGGTATGTGCACAACCTCATGAATCCATGGAGCCTGCATGTTAACAGTGGACTGTTCAAGCTGGTGGGTGCTCTGTAATGGTGTGGGGCGTGTGCAGTTGGAGTGATATGGGACCCCTGATATGTCTAGATACGACTCTGACTCGTGACACGTACGTTAACATCCTGTCTGATCACCTGCATCCATTCATGTCCATGTGCATTCCGACGGACTTGGGCAATTCCAGCAGGACAATGCGACACCCCACACGTCCAGAATTGCTATAGAGTGGCTCCAGGAACACTCTTCTGAGTTTAAACACTTCCTATGTCACCAAACTCCCCAGACATAAACATTATTGATGCCTTGGAACGCTTGTGCAGAAGAAATCTCCTCCCCTTCGTACTCTTACGGATTTATGGACAGCCCTGCGGGATCCATGCTGTCAGTACCCTCCAGCACGACTTCAGACATTAGTGTAGTTGGTGCCACGTCGTGGTGAGCACTTCTGCGTGTTTACGGGGGCCCTACACGATATTAGGCAGGTGTACCAATTTCTTTGGGTCTTCAGTGTAATTGGCCTCGCACGCGGTTCTCATTGAAGACCAAGTACTTGCTCAAATATTAGTTTCCCACCATTGGTTCCTCACCTCAAAATGCTCAGTTTAGGGTCCTGTGCCAGCAGTATACTTTTGACACTAAATATTTACAACCACCATACTGAATGGATTTTGTATTCTTTTGAGTGATTTTCGTTCCAGGTGTCTTAAAAAATTACGTGAAGTAGTATAGCCCTCTTTCTAAGTCTTCACGTAGTCAACATACACCGCTTGAAAAGAAGAACTGAAGCACCCGGAACGGGAGGAGGAAACGAAACGGAACTTCACGGGTTGAGAGAATACGTGACGTTATTTCAGCTACATTTACAAAGAACTTGGCAGTATGAGCCTACTTATCGGTACGACGATGCACTGGCACGGAGCATGCACTAATTCTGTTGGAAAGCGTTCCATAAACTCATTTGTCCTCTCCTGAAGCAAGCTGGCCCACAACTATGATAAAATGGATATCCTGGATACTTGCACTGGGACAGAGTTGATGGCCGAGCTGGTCCCACACATATTCTATTGGAGACAGATCTGGGGATCTTGCTAGTCACGGGAATATGTCAACATCACGTGAACTGTTGTGTGGAAGAGCATTGTCCTTTTGAAATATGGCACAGCAGTACTGTCACGTGAGAAGTTATACATGGGGAGCAAGATGGCCGTGTCATACCGTCATAAACAGCCGTGATCTGCAGTCATACCCGAAGGCTCCCACACCCTGACGCCAGGAGTACCACCGCTGTGCCTCTCCAAAACATGAGAATAGGAGGACGTCTCCCCACGTCGCCGTGTAGTCGTCGATGATGGGTGTGAAGGGTAGTTCAGAACCGTAATTCATCGCTCAACACAATCGACACTGATTATCAGCTGTTCATGCCACACCGTTACGGGAACTCTCGACACGCAGCCATTTGTGTTGTGGTTAACGATATCATAAGGGATGGTAATTCCTTAATACCGCTGACCTACGGTGCGAGATGACGCAGTATTTCGCAAGTTTTCGGATAGCAGGCGCAGTTGTGAAACGGTTACGATGTGCTTGGTTGTTAATACTGCTTTTCTCCGTTGCGGTGGTCCGACTTGGCAGGCAAGAACCTTGAAACCGAACATGCCTGCCCTCACGTTCCCATACAGTCCAACATCGGGTCATTGTCACATCCGTATGCCCAAAATATCTGGATACTGCACGATTAGACCAGCCGTCCAAATAGACTCACAATGAAGGGCCTCTCAAACTGTTAGTTACTGATGTCTCTGTGTCACACAAGTACGTGGCATATCCTTGCCGTTTACACTGAACACTCAACATCTGAGCCAGTTCACGCACCTTATATGCCGTACCAGACGTGACAACAACGCTAAATTCGAAATACACTTGTTTTTAGGCGGCCTACGATAAAATATGCAAGTACCAGGTGGCTATAATTAGACTTTCCTTATTTCACACATTATAACACGGAAACTAACTACAGTACGAGTACCAAACTTGTAGCATTAACGTCCAGAGTATGATGTGCATGATTTTCACGCGTCACAGCGCCGCTGTCCAGTTCGAACTATGGCCACCAGGTGCAGTGATGAGTCATCGTGATTCATAGTCTCATACACCTGACTAGTCGCAGTGTCAACGTGAGCTTGAACAAAAGGAGCAGGGAATTATTGGTGAAGCTCTATTATCAAAACACTAGTAATGCTGCAGCTGCAAATCGAGAATATCACCGGCTGAAAGAATTACGGAAGGTTCGTCTTTCTCCACCTGTTGTGAGTAGCATGATAAAGAAATTGGAATGAACTGGAGAACTGGGAGTCCCTCTGGGAAGAGCACCACAGATGTTTGATGAAATCCCTGTTGCTATGGCAGACAGCGCTGCGCGCAATTCCCGATCGTCAGGCAGTGTGCGTGCTGTACGGAAGGTACTTTGAATTATTCTAAAATCCATATCGTACAGCAGCTTGCACCACAGGACGCATAACGACGTGTTGACTTCGCTCTCCACTTTTTCGCAGGGACTGATGACCTCAGATGTTAAGTCCCATGGTGCTCAGAGCCATTTGAACCCTTTTTTGCAAGACGGGGCCCCACCGCACATCACTTATGATGTTGACCTGTTTCTCCGAAACACATTTGGAAAAGATCAAATTATCAGACGATCGATTCCAAATGTTTGGCCGACACGATTACCTGCTCTCACTCCCTGTGATTTCTGGATGTGGGGCTACCTGAATGACAGGGTTTACATTCACACATGTACTGATATGAAGCGCAGTATATCAAGAGAGGTAGCCAGCTTACTTACACACATGCTTCCTTCTGCTGTGAAGAATTCAGACTCTTCTGGAAACTGATGGGCGCCATATTGAGCCCCTTCTGAAGCAATAATGGTACCGGTACGGAATGATATGATGTACCGTGTAGCACATTATAAGTGTTTTAATTGAATTGATTCTGCATTGCCTTTCTTCCCCATGTCCTTGACATTAATGCTACCAAGCTTGGTCCTCATACACCAATGAGTCTCCTTTTTTTCCGTTATTGAATTTCAATTCCGCCCGAAGTGGGCAGGCTGGCAGCAGCTTAGTACGCTGCTCTACAGCCTACAGACATTTTTTTAAAAATGGAAGAAGAAAAGAAACAAGAAAAACAGGTGATAAAACGGTTACTTAAAGTATAAAATGGCTGAAAAATGTGGAAAGTTAAAACAAAATCAAAGGGGTTGGCAATGTTAATAAAATACACAGGAATTAGACAAGTAGCATAGTAGACACACAATAAAAAAAACATGGCGTCAGTCTGATTTCTGTTTGCAAGGAATAAAAAAAAATCACTCCCAGCGACAGTATGATGGCCGTTCGCAACACTTCCCAAAAGACACACAACACGGAACACTCACTGTAAAACACTCACTGTAAGTCACTCCACGAAAATGTCGGCACAAAGATGACACTCCCTAGCCAAGGGCAGATGGGGGGGGGGGGGAACCTGGAGGAGGGGGAAAACAAGGAGGGAGGAGAGGAAAAAACGAAGAGGGGGGAGGGAACCAAAGGAGAGGGAGGACTCATAAGGGAGGAGAGGGGCAGGGCAGAAGCGAGAGGGAATGGGAAAAGGCAGAGGAGGGAAATGCAAAAGGACTCAGGGGAGAGAAGGGGGCAGAGAGATGGGAGGTGGGGAAAAAAGAGGATGGAAGGGGGGAGAGAGAGCCTGAGAATAGGACAAAGGAAAGGAGTGAGAATCAGAGTTGATAGGAAGGATAGATGGAGGGAGAGGGGGCATCATCTGGGAGGGGAAGTTGATGGAAGCCATCTTGGGAAAGGAGATGAAGGGTGTAGAGATGGAGGGTAGGGGGGACACTACAGTGAAAGCGTGGCATGGGGCAGGGATGGGTGAGGAGACGGGCACCCAGGGGTTGAGGGGGATCAAGGCGGCGGGAGGTGTAGAGTATGCGGATATGTTCGAAGAACAGGAGCAGATGGGGGAAAGGAATGAGGCAATAGAGGACGGGAGGCGTATACGGAATGCGAGGCGGAGTGATTAGTTTCCATGTTATAACGTGTTAAATAGGGAAAGTTCAATTATAACCAACCGGCATGGTCCATTTTAATTTCATTAACAGTTTTCATTAACATTTCTTATTATGTCATTAAGATAGACATTTCAGAAGATTCAACCGACGTCACACGACTATATATTCTATATAATGGAAGACAGAAACTTGGTGTTCATTCTAATTGCCGCACCTAAACTGAAAGTTTACCTTGGTGCGAGTTGTGACAGGCAGGTTCATGCGGTTGCCAGTAGGGGTCTCGCTGCTGGAGTTAGCTCGCTCGCTCGTTCATCACCCTCACTCCCCCCTTCCCATACACACACACACACACACACACACACACACACACACACACACACATACATACAAATGTTCGTAGAACCGAGATGGCGATAACGCAGCAACAAAAGGCATTTTGCGTTACCCGTTTCGAAAGGTCCAGTTTGATGCCCATTGTGCACCAAGAATTTCGCCGACAATACGGTAGTGCACGTCCTACAACTCAAAGCATTCGCGGATGATACCAACTATTTTAACACACATGTTATATAAGGAGAAATCCATAGGACACCACTGTGGGTTCGTTGAAGACACAGAAAGAAGCATTGCAGAAAATTTTACACATTATCTGCGGAAGACTACTAGATGTGTCAGTCGGGAGTCGGGAGTTAGCCATTCGTGCGTCTGTCTAGTGTGTGTGTGTGTGTGTGTGTGTGTGTGTGTGTGCCCGTTCTAAAGTAGGGTATTATACTGTTCTAAAAAGAATTAGAATATCATTCTTAGCTTTAAGCTAGCTTTAGCTTAGCTGTTAACAATGTCACCATTTCTCAGGAAAAAAATCAGATCTCTCCTAAGATATCTAACGGCTCTAAACAAAATCAGTTGGCAAAC
This sequence comes from Schistocerca gregaria, assembly GCF_023897955.1. Lineage (NCBI taxonomy): Eukaryota > Metazoa > Arthropoda > Insecta > Orthoptera > Acrididae > Schistocerca > Schistocerca gregaria. Next base: position 657,907,706 of record NC_064931.1, on the reverse strand, counting down.
ATTAACCTATAATTACAAGCTTCGGAAAGACATAGATACAATTTGTCGTCTTCAGGCGACTTCGTCCTTCTTCATTAACAAAATCAGATTCAGTTGTTTCATATCCTTAATAACACCAAAAATTTTACATAGACTCTGTTTGATTATTTATACGCAAATATTTATCTTTTTTGATTTATTGTTATCTAGAACATTTAACGTGCGATGCACTCCTTATGCTTGATGTATTTACTGCGCTCCAAGATTCCATATATCCGACTGTCTACAAAGCACTTTACGCCGGAACCGTGAGGCAGCGTTCAGCATAAGAGGTGTATTTTATTCTGGCTACCAAATAACACACAAGGTTTTACTGTCCGTGACAAACAGTATTAGTCGCTGTTTAACTGTCAACATTTTGTGTCGGACTTACCATTGCTGGAGGGTAACCTTATAGCGCTAGGACCCGACTGTTAATATATGCATAAGTAAATAAATAAAAAATCTACCCTGTGACAGGAGCTGTCGTAGTCTGGCGAATCACAGTTTTCACTGCTCTCTGTAGCTGGAAGTGAGTGTGTTTGCTCACAGCCGAATGAGGCCATGGTTTACTCATCCATAATGCAGACATTACTGGCCGAGGGCGACGATCATATTACGTATATATTTACATGGCAGTAACTTTGATCTCCTGTGTCACTAGACAAACGTGCGATAGGTTCCCGGTACTGCGATCTCGTTTGCGGGCTGACTGCATCTGACAATGTTGCATTAATTTTCTCAATATGATGGTATGTTTTGAGACAGGAATGCTGATATTTGTCGTGCATTTCTTACACAAAATGTTTCGGATGTCTTTGCGCAAAACGTTCATTATTTGAGTGAGCACTAGATATAGCTCTTTATGGAGCGCTCGTGCAGATACTCCACATTTCCCCACATTCATACAGCCAGTACAGGCTGAATAGCAAGCAGCGTGTTTAATCGTAACACCAGACAGACAGCTACATCTCACCAAAACACTGACACGTGGGATAGCAGCTGTGTGGAAAGGAAAGGAGCATCATGGTTGGCTTTAATTCGATTACTGCGCATTATGCTTTTTAAGTGTAAAACTAAAATTAATTCGCTGATAAACCGTCATATATTTTGTACAAAAGAGAGCCACTGAAGTTTGATGTCTACTTTTGCAAAGATACATCTACAAAGGAATTTTTACACAAAACTCTAGTCTTACAAAAATATTAATTTCAGTTCCAATCGCAACATTAACAGCTATGACCGGTTTCGACTATAAGTAATCAATGGATAACCAGTCCTATTTGTTTCCTCTATCGTCAGTGACCATCGTCTTGATTTATTTTCCGCAGCTGAACATGCAGGTGCATATCAAACCACCTTATGACCTGCAGGTAACAAGTCCGGTAGCAAAAATCACTACTGTGTTGCCGCCAAGTCATATTTACGTGCATTTGAATGATCAGAAAATTACATTCTGTAGTATCTTGAGGGTAAATTAATTATAAACGGGAGTAATCATGCCAGCAATAGGGAAGATACTAATATAACGTTAATTTGATGAAAAAATTAACATTTTCATTTTGACAGGACGTTTTGGAAGATGCTGAAGATTAACGAGGTGCATAGTTGCATACACAATTTCACTGCCTTCTCATTTATGCAACATTCCAATTAACATTAATCAGAAGTGGAAGGATGGGATTGTACAGTATTCTGCTCCGATCAGGATTATAAGACATATTAAATAATAATCAGTAATCCGAACAACAATCAGTATACAAATCACGATGGACGTAGGAATAACATAGTAACTACCGTCTATGGTGTAAGAATACCGTTACAACTTTATTGGATCAGAAAGAATCCAGCATACGGTACACGGAACATAATACCAGAAGGGTGCGTGAAGACTAATTATGGCAGTGGTGAAAACAAATCAAGGAGGCACTAAGACAGCGGTGAACCCGGCGACGATTCACACCCTGTTCTATACTACTCAGATAATCTGGGTGCAGAAATCTTACATCGTCTTCCAGCTGCAGAAAACCATCAGTCTTGTATCAAATTACACACAGTATTTAGTAGAGGTTAACATCACTTGTAGCTTTTATATTTAAAAACGGGATGCATACTCAACACACACAATGGTGCACACTCATTGCGATGCATAGACTCATGTACACCAATGACTGCAATAAGAAAAATTTAATCTATTGCAGCAAGAACTAAAGAAAAATATCGGACATCAGTACAAAACATAAATTATTGAATGTTTTCCTTTATAAGATTCCCGTAAAAACCAACGCTGAAGCGAAAAAGGCTACCCGTAGCGAGAAACTTAGAAACTCTGCTCTCCTTTCATCTCGACGCTCCTCGAGGTTAATCAGAGCTTTAAGGAAAGCACTCACACCTGTTTCAGAGAGTTATTTTTCTTCATTTTTCACGATTTACGTTCAAAGTCGGCTTAAGTATTCTAAGCAGTTGGTAAAATGCGCAGACGAGAGGCTCTCTTTCCACGAGAAACAACAACGAAAAGTATTATACATCAAGAAATTCGACGACTAACACGTAGAAAAGCGTACATGCAAGAACATTATTTCTATTCTACTTTTTTCTCTTGTGTCTATGTGGAATGCTTGACGATCGATCCATGGCGTACGGCTAATATGACTATTCTTTAAGCGAGTAAGTATAATCTTGCAGGCTTCTGCCACCAACAGGTAATTTAGTATAGCCAGTTTTGAAAAAAAGTACCATCTAGTGGCAATAAATCCGTTTGAATCCCTCTTAAGGATGGTAACGGCTGACTTTCTGATTCATTCAGAATAAAATGTAGGAGCTGACATTCCACTAATTCGGTAAGTCTTCCTTAAACTAGGCAGTGGTTAAAGGTGTGAAGGAGTGGAGGTCTCAAGTAACTATCTGGTTGGACCATGGAGTATAACATGCGATTTCTACACTGAAGCTGCTGGTTTTTCGGTGTTTAAATCAAAAACTATTTTACATTATGTGATCACATATTAATATATATTTGAACCGTTCATAATAGCTGCATACCCGCCCCAATAAGGACGTTCAGCAGTATTTAAAATATCCAGATGTCGACAGCAGAATGTTGCATTTTGACGCTTCCAGGACCCATGTATCTCACGTCGAATAACTTCAAATGGTTCAAATGGCACTGAGCACTATGGGACTTAACTGCTGTGGTCATCAGTCCCCTAGAACTAAGAACTACTTAAATCTAACCAACCTAAGGACATCACACACATCCATTCTCGAGGCAGGATTCGAACCTGCGACCGTAGAGGTCGCGCGGTTCCAGACTGTACCGCCTACAACAGCTCGGCCACTCCAGCCGGCGTCGAATAACTGTCAAAGTAGAATGTACGTTGCGTGTTTCAATTGGTGGTAAGTGAGAACCATGTAATGTCTTTTTGTTCTTCACACTCACTGCAGACAAATCCTCCCTACCAGTCCGACGTGGATAATGCTCGAAGCGTCCACGTCGAGCTATATGGGGCACAAGACGCTGTACCCACATTCTGAAAACAGTAGTTCAAATCGAAGTCCGACGATCCAGATTTATAAGTCTCATAATTTCATTAAGTCACTTACGACAAATTCTAGGATGGTTTCTTTGGAATGTACACATCCTAGTTCCTGCACCACCCACACACAAATCGAAGCTAGTGTTCTGTCTCCAGCAATATGGTCGTCGACGGGATGTTAAGCCCTAAACTTCTCTTCATTTATAGAATCCATGACTGAGTTTTAAGTGGTCCAGCCATACACAGAATCGTTAAAAGATGAAATGGAATGTGGTGTGACTGGGGTCTCCCGTTGGGTAGACCGGGTACCTGGAACAACTATATTTAGTTGACACCACTTCGGCGACTTCCGTGTCGATACGGATGATACGTGGATGAAGACGGCACAACACTCAGTTCCCGATCGGAGAAAATCTCCGATCCAGCTGGGAATAGGACCAGGGACTCTCGCAGGGCATTCTGCCGCGCTGACCACTCAGCTATGGAGGCGGACGTATTAGGAGGTTCGTTTCATATATCAGTCGAATTTTGCTACCTATGGCTGATGAAAATATACTGATAGCCTTCGGCGGTACTAAGTCTCTTGCAGTTACATTATGACTTAATCATTAACGCTTCCATCATCTGAATTATGGAATCTGAATATGGATTGTAAGTTCTCTTAGCTGCTCATTCTAATCGTTTCTTCTGCAAACTTGCTTGCAGCTTCAGTACCGTATTGATACAACTTCCGTTTAACCACAGAAAAGTAACTACATATTTCCTCTACTATACAGGGTGAGTCACTAAATATTGCCACCTAGATCAACTCAGAAAGTATGATAGTAGCTAAAACGTTTGTGGGACAAATGTTGTAAGAGACAACGGAGGCCATAACATGACTTTGTTTTTTTATTGCTAGGTGGGGCCGCGTCACAGATATGAAGGTCAACTTTTTTTTATAAATGGGATGCTGTAGTTGGTACTTATTTTCTGATAGCGGCTATCGAGACAAATCCAATGATGTGTAACAGTAAGGTCTTTGAAGGTCAAAAAGGTGGCATGAACGTCCATTTACAGAAGGTGTTCCAAGTGATGACCATTGATGTCAGTGCACTGCTGCAGTCTTCCTATCATGGATTGAGTGGTATTCCATATCACTTCGGCACTTACCGAAGCACTTGCTCTGACAATTCTCTCTCGTATATCGTGCAAATAGTAAATATTCGCCGAATACGGCGTATCCATCTAACATGCCATTGACACGTAAACAACATTCGACAGTTTCGCAAAGCCGGCCGCGGTGGCCGTGCGGTTCTGGCGCTGCAGTCCGGAACCGCGGGGCTGCTACGGTCGCAGGTTCGAATCCTGCCTCGGGCATGGGTGTGTGTGATGTCCTTAGGTTAGTTAGGTTTAAGTGGTTCTAAGTTCTAGTGGACTTATGACCTAAGATGTTGAGTCCCATAGTGCTCAGAGCCATTTGAACCAGTTTCGCAAATCAACACTAATAGGAAAGGTAAAACTAGTTTCGTTGAATCAAACGAATGTGAATGATGAATTCCTTCGAGGAACAAGTCGATATGCTCCTCATTTGCGGAGAATGCCAAAGAAATTCAGTGATAGCTTGAGACTTATACGCTGAATGATATCCTCAACGTACTCGCCCTACTCGTCGCATATTTAAATACGTGTATGGTAAATTGAAAACAACTGGATCTTTAACGCATCAGAAACATATCTGGCAAAGGTAAGTTACTAACGAGGAAACGGAAATTGGTACTCTTGCCACTGTGGTTCGAGATCCTTGTGCTAGTTCGCGTCAAATCGCAAGGGGATCTGGCATGAGGCAGGTTACTGTTGTTCGTGTTCTGCATCGGCATAAATATCATCCTTACCATATCAGTCTCCACCAAGAATTAACTGGTACGGATTGTAAGCATCACATTGAATTTTGCCGATGGGCTCAACTTCAGATTCAGAGAGCTGACACATTTATTAATTTGATTTCATTTATTGACGAGGCTACGAGTAGATTCACGAACCGTGGAAATGTTAATTTGCGTAATTGCGTAATTGCGTATTGGGCAACTGAAAATCCATGTTGGCTGCAGAAAGTTGCACACCAAAACCGGGGTTGGTGAAAGTATGGTTTCGGATTCTGGAGGACAGAATTATAGGCCCCTATTTCATCAAAGTAAATCTTAATGGTAGGAAGTACGCCACATTCCTGCAAGAAACGTTAGGTGTGTTATTGGAAGAAAAAACCTTTACGAACAAGGAACAGAATGCGCTATCTATACGATAGGTGTCCGGTTTATTTTTCGCTGATGGCTAGAAATGAGTTGCAGAGACAATTCCGAAATCGTTGGATCGGACTCGGAGGAGATGTGTCGTGGCCGGCTCGTTCGCCAGACTTGACGCCTCTTGATTTTTTTCTTGTGGGGATTCGTAAAAGACATTGTTTATAAAGACGTTCGAACAACACATGAAGATATGCGAGAGAGAATTGTCGGAGCATGTACTTCGATAAGAGCCGAAATGATACGGAATACCATCCAATCCATGATAAGAAGATTACAACACTGCATTGATACCAATGGTCAGCTCTTCGAACACCTTCTGTAAATAGACGTTCATGCCACCTTTTTGACGTACGTTAACCTTTAAAGACCTTACTTTTACACATCATTGGATTCGTCTCGATAGCCGCTATCATAAAATAAGTACCAAACTATAGCATCCCATTTAAAAAAAACAAAGCTGACCTTCAAATATCTGTAGCGACCCCACTTAGCAACAAAAAATGAACGTGAATTATGGCCCCCGTATTCCCATGCATCATTTATGCCACAAACGTTTCAGCTCCTATCATACTTCCAGAGTTATTGTAGGTGGCAACAGTTAGTGACTGACCCTGTAGGTATTCCACGTGTTGAATTATCTTATACACTATTTGATCAAACGTATCCGGACATCTCTGTTCAGTACAGAATTGATCGCTAGATGTCACGTGAGGCGGACCCACCAGTATAAAAGAACATGAAACGTATGCGCGGTTGCGAATACGAACAACCGTCAGCTGCATAAGGGCATGATGACAATGAAAATTTGTGGCGGACCGTGACTCGAACACGGATTTCTCGCTTTGCACGATCGGTCACTTTAACAGCTTTGGCTATCCGTGCACGACTCACAGCCCGACCAAAATTTCCATGAGTCTTCGTTCCTACGTCACAACCTGTAGTCACCACAGTGGTTGTTCCTTCGTACACTCCTGGAAATTGAAATAAGAACACCGTGAATTCATTGTCCCTGGAAGGGGAAACTTTATTGACACATTCCTGGGGTCAGATACATCACATGATCACACTGACAGAACCACAGGCACATAGACACAGGCAACAGAGCATGCACAATGTCGGCACTAGTACAGTGTATATCCACCTTTCGCAGCAATGCAGGCTGCTATTCTCCCATGGAGACGATCGTAGAGATGCTGGATGTAGTCCTGTGGAACGGCTTGCCATGCCATTTCCACTTGGCGCCTCAGTTGGACCAGTGTTCGTGCTGGACGTGCAGACCGCGTGAGACGACGCTTCATCCAGTCCCAAACATGCTTAATGGGGGACAGATCCGGAGATCTTGCTGGCCAGGGTAGTTCACTTACACCTTCTAGAGCACGTTGGGTGGCACGGGATACATGCGGACGTGCATTGTCCTGTTGGAACAGCAAGTTCCCTTGCCGGTCTAGGAATGGTAGAACGATGGGTTCGATGACGGTTTGGATGTACCGTGCACTATTCAGTGTCCTCTCTACCATCACCAGAGGTGTACGGCCAGTGGAGGAGATCGCTCCCCACACCATGATGCCGGGTGTTGGCCCTGTGTGCCTCGGTCGTATGCAGTCCTGATTGTGGCGCTCACCTGCACGGCGCCAAACACGCATACGACCATCATTGGCACCAAGGCAGAAGCGACTCTCATCGCTGAAGACGACACGTCTCCATTCGTCCCTCCATTCACGCCTGTCGCGACACCACTGGAGGCGGACTGCACGATGTTGGGGCGTGAGCGGAAGACGGCCTAACGGTGTGCGGGACCGTAGCCCAGCTTCATGGAAACGGTTGCGAATGGTCCTCGCCGATACCCCAGGAGCAACAGTGTCCCTAATTTGCTGGGAAGTGGCGGCGCGGTCCCCTACGGCACTGCGTAGGATCCTACGGTCTTGGCGTGCATCCGTGCGTCGCTGCGGTCCGGTCCCAGGTCGACGGGCACGTGCACCTTCCGCCGACCACTGTGGAGACCTCACGCCCCACGTGTTGAGCAATTCGGCGGTACGTCCACCCGGCCTCCCGCATTCCCACTATACGCCCTCGCTCAAAGTCCGTCAACTGCACATACGGTTCACACCCACGCTGTCGCGGCATGCTACCAGTGTTAAAGACTGCGATGGAGCTCCGTATGCCACGGCAAACTGGCTGACACTGACGGCGGCGGTGCACAAATGCTGCGCAGCTAGCGCCATTCGACGGCCAAAACCGCGGTTCCTGGTGTGTCCGCTGTGCCGTGCGTGTGATCATTGCTTGTACAACCCTCTCGCAGTGTCCGGAGCAAGTATGGTGGGTCTGACACACCGGTGTCAATGTGTTCTTCTTTCCATTTCCAGGAGTGTACATGCATACATGTCCTAAGGAACATTGCAGCGTTCATTTTACCAGCACAGCCACTGCAATATGGCATTTATCCGCCGATATCAAGCAGCGACATTAAATGTTCTCCCTTGTACGGGACTTACATAATGTTTGCACGATTACAAGTTTTTACGCTGGAACGGTAACAATGGAAGTTAAAGTCTGGCCGTGGTCATGATCAGATAGCCAAAGCAGTTGGGATGACCGCTCGCGTAAAGCAGGAAATCAGGTTAATAGTGCCTTCCGATACATTGTCGTCATTTCCGTATGCAGTTGATGTTTGTTCGTATTCGTAACTGCGAATACATGTCATATATTTCATTACGGTTGTAGTCGCCCCTGTGCCTGTTCCTTCGGCCATCCATGCATGTTCGAAGGAACATTTCAGCGTTCTTCTTAACAACCCCCAGGCACTGCCATATATTTCAGTATAAAATAAGGCGGGGTCTACTGTGTTGTCAGTTGGGATGGAGGATAGCACAATGGGTCGGTCGGGAGAATGACTTAGAGCGTGGACTAGTCACTGAATAACAAATCCACCAAGGACATTTCGACCCTTGCAACGCTAGCCAATTATACTATTTGTAATGTGTTTGTGAAGTGAAAAAGTGAACGAATAACCATAGCTAATGCAAGACCAGTAGGACTTCATATAGTGACAGACAGGGACCATTGTGTATTGCAGGAAGTAGCTGTAAATATCGCGTGAAATCAGTGGAAGGAGTCACTCATGAGTTCCAAAATGCTATACAAAATCCATCTACCACACTGACGATGCATAAGGAGTTAAAATCACTCGAGCCAGCACGCCAAGCTCATTGCCATCACGGCGATGGAGGGATACCGTCACAATGGTGGCTGTGAAAGCTGTTAGTTATAAGAGTAACTATTCAGAATACTGGCACAACAGAAAGAGCTTCTGGAAGATGAGGTTGTGAAATCCTGAGGCGACCAAGAGAGCTGACAAAACTCGAAAAGCAAGGTGCCTGATATAATTGCCACCTCACCAAAGCAGTGTACATGGGCCCAACCTGCATAAATGCTTTCTCTGCTCTGGTGGATTTCTATTTAGTTTGCAGCCATACTCTCAAGAGGGGAGGTATATGTCAGTCGACCCACTGCTCATTTAGTCACCTTGGATCGTCTATGAAGCAGCAAGTCCTGTCTGGAAGGACATTATCGCCGTGAGCTTCAGTGTCAACTACCGAGCCAGTAATGGCTATAACCATCCAGTAGCCATGCTGGAGGTCTAATTAACAGGGCCTGAGAGCAGATCATCATCGTTTGGGTGACCCAATGCCGCCCCCTGCATCTGATCCTGTAGCCAAATTTGATGCTGTCATTCTCTTTCCTGTGGGGAGGCCACATTGCCCCTGCCATCTTCTCCAGGAAGCTGTTGGCCATCTTGAGCAGCACAGATAGAGATACAGGTTAACTCCACAAGGCAATGGTTTAGTGACGACACTGGTGCTGATGCCGCCGACTCTGCCATCCTGGCTGTGTCCACAGGTTGCGCAGTGGTCAGAACATGGCTGGTGGGAGCTTACAGCGTGCAGCCCTACCAGCACTGTTTGTCTGAACGTCAATACATCAACTGTTGTATTTTGTGGACAATAAACGTTTAATATCGTAATACTCTTTTAATAACGCCTTTTGGCATCAGACAGGCGTCTACTCTCTAAGTCAGCATCTGGCACTTCTTGGGTGGTCAACTGTCATCTTCTTGACCTTTACGTGACCTCAAACCACCATTACCATGGCGTTGCACTCCTTAGGGCGCTGCCACGGTATACATTGCGGCCATTGGTGGAAGGGTTTGGGTTTGGCGAATGCCTGCAGAACATTGCCTGCCATAACGTGTAGTACCAAAAGTGAAATACGAGGGAGATGATGTTACAGCATGGGGATGTTTTCTGTTGTTTGGTTGAGGTCCCCTTATTGCTCTTAAAAATCGCTAAATACAGAAGGATATAAACACATTTTACAGCATTGTTTGCTCTGTACGGTAGAGGAACAGTTGGGAGATGAATTTTTTTTTGTATCAGCATGACAGTCCACCCCATCATAAAGCAGCATCTGTAAGGTTTGTGGACAATAACAATCAAGAAATGGACTTATTTACCAGAGTTCTTACCTTTTCCCAATGGCACATCTTCGGGATGAGTTATAACGTCGACTTCGCTTCAGATCGCTGAGTCCAACATCACTGCCTTCCCCAGTTTCGGTTCTTGAGGATGAATGGGCTGCCATTCCTCCGCAGACATTGAGACACCTCACTGAAAGTGTCCCCAGAAGGGTTCAAGCTGTCATAAAGGCGAAGGATGGACACATCGCATATTATTGTTCGCTGATACTGTACATATACATGATCCTCAATGTATACAGAAAGTCTGTAGAGCTCTCATAATTAACAGGAGATAATCAAGTTTAACAGACAATAACAAACGATGATAGAATTTTGTGGGGTTCAGAATTTTGGTATTTTATGCATCGTTTGGCTCTCGATCCAAGAATGATGCATTACTAACTAAACTTCGACTGTTGCTACCACGATCGTTCCAGTACAGTCTCTTTAAAAAGTGAGTGAGGCATCTACCTAGTTGCGTGCATAGCAGCTCCTTTCGCACTGACTATGGGATCAAAGAGTCGTGGCATTACTCTGCGAGACACCACGTCCATCCTGAACCATGACCGTCGAGCTGTTGGGCGCAATTCATAAACGATGATGGGATCTGAGCCAGAAGCTGAAATTTCTCTCGACGGCGTCCCTGATACGCTCCATAGAAATTTCCTCGTACACAGTTCGCGAGCAATGGGGTAATACATTGTCTTGTTGAAAATATACACTGCTTAGAGGTTGCCACAAGTATGCATATCATCAGTTTATGTGTTCGTGTATAGATAGCCAGTGTAAAATGATAACAGACGCTCCAGGAAAACCATTTCATATCCTGTAAACCTACTCTACATGAATATACGACCGTCAGCTACCTGAACGTTGCTCTCTTATAATCAGGATTCATTGGTTCACGCGGTTTCCGACATACACACATCCTACCCCACTCACATTGCTAAGGCGGCCTTTTTATATGCTTAGACCGTTGACTGGTGGAGTTTGCTTAGCCATTCTAAACTCATTGTAGTGAGTAGAATTACATGTGTGGTGCGATGGCTCCCATAACGAGAAGGTGGTTCTGGATAGTGTGACTACTCACCAGGCGTTGTATTTCACCGATCTGAGGTACTCATGGTACACTGTTGATTCGACTGTATGTGGAATGACTATTGTCTGTACGACCTCTGAAATGGAATGTCCCTTACTTCCGACTGTCACGCCGACAACAAGTAGAAGGTAAGACGATAACCAGTCAAGTCATGTACCAAAGTATTCCATTTGACGTTAAAACAGAAGCGCTCTTTCTCCAACGTAGCAGTTACCTGTCCAGCTATCTTTGTCCAACACCTATGTATCTTGGTGTTATGCTTGACCATATACTGTCCTTCAAGAAACATTGCCATAACACCAGGTTGCAGATCAGTCAAGCAACGAAATTTTGAGGTAGCTCACAGCTACCACCTAGGCAGCTATTCATCACATCCTGAGAACTTCTGCTCTTGCTTTGTGTGTTTGAGCTGCAGTGTACGCCTTGCCACTGTGGAGAGTATCTGCTCAACCAAACGGGTTACTGCCACAATCAGTGAGACTGTCGGAACCTTGTAGAAATGTATGAAGCCATCTCCAGTCGACAAAGTCTACCCGAATGTTCAAATAATTCCTCCCATAACCCTCCCCCTCCTCCCACACACACACACACACACACACACACACACACACACACACACACACACACACACACACACACTGTAAAAGGTGTCGTCGCTGCCTATTGGGAGAGGCCGAAACAGATCAGTGATCATCGTCATCCACTGCATGATCGTCAATCCGTAGGCTGTCGATTGAAATAGAGACAGAGTTTCATTGCTAAAACTCAACCACCTGAGGCAGCACCGGAGTCCTCAAGAGAAGAGCTAGCCCCAGAAAATGGTCTGTCCTACTCTGTTGGAGAACTCTCAGTGGTCATTGGGTGGGTGTCTCCCGCTGTAAGACTAACATCCAAAGATGGGGTGTTCTTATAGTTGATGGAGGTATGTCCTGTGAGTGCAAAACAACACAAGATCCAGGCCACTTGAAAATATGCCTTCTACTGGAAAAATCCTGCGCAGCACAGAACTTGATCGAGATAAATAACAAGGCCATCAGCGTTGCAGTATTCTGGAAATGCTGAACAGAGATGGAAATAAATGATCAATTATCTCTAATTCAAATGTTTGTGAGTGTATTTATTAGTTTGGCCACTAGGATGGAAAACAGCTGTAATAATGTCCAATATTTTTCAGTGGTCGCGACAGAAGGAAACGTGAGCTCACCACTGAAATGAGAGGCGCTGCTGAAGTTTTTCTAGGTTCATATAACACTTGATGTGGAATTTTTTGAAGTCTGCTTACAGTAACATATACAACCTACTCAACTCCATAATTATGAACTCGTCTAAACGAGAACTTGTTGATGAAAGAGGACTGTTGTCCACTTGCCGTGTTCGGGTAGGTTTCGGATCTACAGATACGTAGAGATCTGTAGCTCAGGCGTGGAAGCAGGTGGCGGTGGGAGGGGGGGAGGGGGAGGGTAGAACGTCCTGTTTCATGAACCCATCCTAAACATGATTACTTACAGTAAAAGCATTTGTATTTCTACATATATCAGTTTTCAAATTCATCAGCTAACATTCGAAGTCTAAAGTAGCATAAAAACCTAAGAACCTCGAAAATGCCAAGGAATCCTATGAATTAAAAGGTATGTTTAACAAAGAATAGTTTTCAGTTGCTTGCGAGTAGTCCTACTCACGTGGATGAGGTTCCTGCCTGAGCACCGGTATACAATATTTAAGCCAGGAAAAGGTAACAACTCAAATGCTGAAACTTCCTGGCTGATTAAAACTGTGTGTCGGACCAAAACTCGAACTCGGGACCTTTGCCTTTCGCGGGCATTTGCTCTGCCAACTGAGCTACCCAAGCACGACTCACAAACCGTCCTCACAGCTTTAATTCTGCCAGTACCTCGTCTCCTACCCTCCAAACAAAGACAAAAGTCCCGAGTTCGAGTCTCGTTCCGGCACACAGTTGTAATCTTCCAGGAAGTTTCATATCAGCGCACACTCTGCTGCAGAGAGAAAATTTCATTCTGAACCCACATGCTGACCGTAGTTGCCGTCAACAATAAATCAGATACGATTCGTGAGTCCACAAGTAGAACCGACAAACCTTAGGCAGCAATGTAAAACAAGACAGAAAGGGAAAGATCTTCCAGGCATAAAAAGTAGAAGCATTCGTCTTATTTACATGCTCGTATAGCCTGCATATCTGTATTCATAATCGTGGCGTTTAGTCACATACTCATAACCGTTACTGCTCACTTGGATTTTATATTCTCCGAAATACGACATAGTCAAAGTTGTGAGAGTTTATTGTTATTGCAGTTCTTAAATCAATTGAATCACACATTTCATTCTGTATTTCGATGAAGTGCAGTATCTTGGAAGTCACACTAAATCGATATACTAAACGTAAACAAAATATGATTATTGTCAAATCAAAACATTTCATTTGTTATTTTGTAAGTAAATAATTTATTATTATTACACTGCCTGACAGAAGAAGGGAAGCACCCAGAAGGTAGAGGGAAAGGGGTTTTGGGGGCACATAATATTATTTCAGTGACTATAAAATGGAGTCAAATTCACGAAGAACTTGGCAGTAGGAGGGTACCTGTCATTACCACGTTGCACCTCCTCTGTTCTCTCAGTTCTACATGTATGCTCTGATTCGGTTGGGAGGAGTATCATAAAGACGTTGTGTCTTCTCCTGAGACAAGGTGGCCCACAGCTGTTGTAATTGGCCCTTGATATCTCCGACCGATTTGACGTCCGAGCTGATCCTACACAAGTTCTATCTGGGTGAACCTGGAAATCTTTGCTGCCCACAGGAGTAATTCAACATCGTGCAGACTGTTCGCAGAGCAGAGACACTTTCTATGTGTGGACGATCATTTTCCTGTTGCAAAAGTGCACCTCGATGCTTTTGCAGGAGAGGTAACACATAAAGACCCAGGTTGTCCGTGATCCACCGTTGTGTCGTTAGAGTTGCCTCAATTACTGCTATCCTGAGATTAAGTCATAATCGATGGTCACCCATACCACGACGCCAGGTATGGCACTGCAGTGTCTCTCCAAAAGTTTGGAATAACACGTCCTCTCCCCATGCTGGCGCCACAGACGCGGACGATAATGATCCAGAGGGTGGGACAACCGTGATTCATTGCTGAATACAGCGCAACTGCATTCATTAGCAGTCCTTGCTTCCCAGTCACCGCACCACTCCAAACGCAAACGTTTGTATTGTGGAGTTAACTGCAGCCTACGCTTGGAACAGTTATTACATAGTCCGGCTGCAGCTAGTCTCCGACCAACGGTGCGGAATAACAGAGAATGTCGCAGGACGCCAGTACATGAATGAAATTTTCTCTCGGTAGCGGAGTGTGCTCTGATATGGAACTTCCTGCCTGATTAAAACTGTGTTCCGAGACCTTTGCCTTTGGTTGGCAAGTGCAAGTTTAGAGGGTAGGAGACGAGGTAGTGACAGAAATAAAGCTGCGAGGAGAAGACATTAGTCGTGCTTAGGTAGCTCAGTTTGTCAGTGGCTCTTTAGCAGCTCGCACTCATTAGTCCAGGTCAACGGGCGGGTCCGATACCGATACCGATTCATCAGTCGGTCCGACAACGCTGTCTCTGTCCATGTACCTTTATGGAATGGCGCTGGAGCCGCTCATAAGCCTGCTGACGACGCAGTTGTCTGGACTCTCCTATCGCTACTACACCTTCTGATGTCGTGCATACGCAAATGAGCTCCTACTGGTGGTTCTTTCTCGGGAGGACGTCACACGGATCCTCGACTCCTCGACATCATCACTGCTCACGGGTGACCGGCTGGAAGTGTGATGAATGTGAGCAAATCCACGGCGTTGTCTTTTGATCGCGGGCTGTCTCCGGAAGATCTAGCGCCCCTGCTTTGTGTGTAACATCTCCGCCATCTTGGGATCACCTTTACGTCGTCAATGCGCCGTACAGCGGCAATCAGTTTTCGTCAAATTTTTTGAATTACCTGTATGATGATTAGTCACAGCTCCCTCGTATGCAGCGTGTTGCCTACCTGAATGCCTATGTAGCAGCCAGAATGCTTCATATTGCACAGATTCTACCGCTGCCGATTGCGATCGGACGTTGTATTCAAGCGGCATTAAGATATTTTCTCACGGCTCGATCTATCTTCAAAGCACGCTGTGACACACTCACTCGTCTCCCACGCGCAGGAGGGCTCGGTGTTACGAACGTCCGCTATCGTGCGACAGCACTTTACATGGCCACGGTGCATAAATTATGGCACAGTGTTGCGGCCTCCATTACGCACCACGTACTTGCCGTCCTTCTGTCAGTGTCCCTCACTCAGGCGATCCCGGTCGGTAGCATCAGGACCGCGCTTGCACACATCGCGGCCTTCACTATAGAACTCACAATCAGTTATGGTCGCGCCGAACGCCCGCGAAAGCGCCTGCTGCTGGCAAAGGATTTCTACGTCCTTTTCCTGCGTGGTGTCGCTTGTAACGCAGTACAACGCAAGTTCACATTGTTGCAGTGGACTGTGACTTCGCGGCACACTCATCACAGATTCTTTCCAACGCATATCAAATCGACTTTGTACTGTGCGTTCTGTGGAAAGTAACCAATTAATCAGCGTCTCCATGCCACAGGACTGCCGGACTCTCTCCTCTGCGCCGTCTGTCGTAGTTTCGACGACGATCATCACCGATTCAGCTGTGTAGCCGTTCCGGATGTCTCGTTTTTGGAGCTACAAATGATCGCTTGCTTTTTCTGAGTGACGTCGCATGTTATTTACCCCGTGTCCTTTCCTTACCAAGCGGTGGAATATTTTCCTGCAACAAAGTCTCGGGCGGTTCTATGGCTAAAGGGCTGGACTTAGGCACATCTATATGGAGACGATCATCACTAGCGCCTTGATTTTTGGCAATACTTGCAGACTGTACATGCGGAGGTTGCGCGCAGTTCCCGTTCTCGCCTGTATTTTGCCAGTTATCTTAACAGGGTCCATACGACGCCTCCACTAAGTTGGAGTGTTCCGGCGTGGCAGGTGCCAGACGGTTCGGAATGCAACTCGTCGCAGCTACACCTTGGATCCGGCATGCCTGCCAGCCTTACCGCCCTGCTGTATTTTCAGGGTTCCGGTCGGGTGGATTAGATTTAATTTGTTTTTCTTCTGTATGTATGTGCAAAAAAAATGGGATACGTAAACACACTTACTAATAAGCAGTGTGAGGGTGCAGCACGGTGGCGGGAAGGAGGAGGCATCTTAAAGAGGCCTCGGCATTAGCCCCTGCGTACCTTGTTTCCTCCAGCCTGTCGCTGACTGTGGCCTTAACACAACCTAAAATAGAAAACTAAATAAATAAAAAATAAACAAAAGAAAAAAATAAGTCATCAGAAATAAAAAATATTAGGACAGAGTACTTGTTCGCCGAAGGCAAAGGTTACTAGTTCGAGTCTCGGTCCAGCACCCATTCATAATTTCCCAAGACGTTTCAGTACATTACAGTACTTATTCCACGCTGGCAGGTGTAGATGCGAAAGGGACGTGTTTGGTGCAGAATACAGTGATCCCCCCTTGTGGTGGTCAGACATGGTCGATTAGAACCTTAACAAAGGGTATGCCTGCCATCAGGTTCTCAAGCAGTCCAATATCTGGCCACTGCCACATCCGAATGCCCTACAAATCTCGATGCTGCACGATTCGACCCCACTTTCAAACTCTATGTTGTGCTCAGAACGCATCATCCCCGTGTCCACAGCGGTCACTCAACATCTGACGCAGTTCACGCCCTATGTGTATCCTACGAGCCTGGGAGCAACAATAAACATGAACAACACTAACACATCAATGTGGAAGTTCTACCCATTACAGATAATTGCATCTATGATCACTTATGTACCCGTTAAAGGTGGTTTGTGATCGAATCTACGGTGACATCCGACCATGTCTTTTGGGTGCTTCACTTCTTTGTCAGGAAGAGTGTATTAAACTATTTTATGTATTTTCTGTTATTCTTATAAAAATCCTACGGATCTGAGGAACATTAAAAGAGTAGGTGACGACAACTTAATTTTCGTAGGAAAGTGGGCAAAGTAACTAAATGTAAACTCCCTTACTTATATTGTATATATTTTTCTGTTATTTCTATGAGAACCCCAGTTATCCTGTGCACATTAAAACCGTGGGTGACAACTTATTTTTCGTAGCGAAATGGAAAACAGTAGCAAATTGTAACCATCTTTACTAGAACGAACCCTGTAGAGTATGTTCTGGAGCCAGGAAATAGTATACAAAGTTTCAACGCAGTCCAAGAGCTGTCCCTCAAATGTGGGTCACAGAATCTCGATGGAATACGGGTAAAAATGGTCTCCGTTTCAGCTGTCAATTAGCGCGCGTCACAGATAAATCAGGGATTCACAGCTGATTCGAAGACAGGGCAGTTCAGTGACAGTTTTCAGAGGAGTTACTGGTCAGCCATGCATAATTGCTCTTATTCGGTCGATCTATTATAGGACTGTGGAACACCGTTTGTGATTGAATGGAAAGGCTCTTCTGGAAAATAAATAATAGATCTTTGTAAATAAGAACCACATTCGGAAACAGTCTGCAGGAGACAAATCGCGTAGGAAGCTGCAAGTATTAGTGCTCCCGTAGCTATTATAAGTACCTGTCCCTATAACGTTTCTCATTTGATAAAATGGCTCGTATTTATAAATAATTGTTCGCGCCATGAATAGTCCCGTGTAGCTGGAAAATGGCCCTATCACCCTTGTATACATAAAGGGTGAAGGATCGGAGGCACAGAATTATTCACACCAATGTCGCCAACGGCTGCCTATTGCAGGGTCTCAAAGCGTATTTCGAGCTCAAACATTATGGCATTCATGCAGGAAAACTAGCTTCTCTCAAAGAATAGGCACGAATTTAGAAACAACTACTTCTGTTAAATAGAGCTTGCTTTATTCGTGCAGAAATGGATATTTTACAAACATCCGTCTCTCTAAACTTCGGAACGGCGTTCGACGCCGTATCACCAGCAACTACTTACCAAAAGACGATCATACGTAGTATCTTCGCAAGTATGTGACTGGTTCGAGAAATCTGTATTACTATACCGCCATCCCCGAACTCAGTACCAGTTGCAGGTTGCCTATATAACGGTTTCCGGGGGCAGTAAAAATTAGATTTTCATTATTTCGTCTAATTTTTGACCGAATTAAAAAATGTAAAAACCTAGAAAAATCTACTCATTATGTGGTATAATCTTATGATAAGATTTTAATACAGTAACAAAAGTATTACGGTTATAAATTGTGTGGTTATCTTGAGGCAATGAAACTGATGATGGCGCGCAAATACCCGAACTGCATTCATCCCGTATTTGAGATTCAGAGCACCTAGGGACTTCCAACAAAATGTACGTGTAAGATTAAAACTTCACGAAACTTTTCCTCGCTGACACTCTCCCCCCCCCCCCCCCCCCCCAAAAAAAAAAAAAGATGAAAGGAAAAAAAGTTTACCACTTACTGCAGTTTCGCTCTTCGTGCAAACTTCAGAATCAAGCATGACTTTCAATTTATTACTTTTTTCTACACTAACTGTATTCGCAATACACTTTGAAGGCAGCATCTACGTGTATCACTGAATGTATCTGCAAAATTACATCACTGTACGACACACGGGTTAGGAGTTACTAGCTTCTGCTTAAAATTGAGCTAAAATTACTCAGACAATATTCATACAGTGTTTCATAACGTCAGCACTTAGTGACTTACATGAAACTTTAAGTAAAATTTCAAACTCTTCCTAATTTTTTCTCGCTTACATGCTTAAAGTGAAATAGTTAAAAGATTAACTCTTTAGTAAAGTAATCACAAGTTTTAAGCAGTTTTATACGTGAGAATTTGATTTCTTTAAAGATTGGTGGTTTACTGGTTCGTGACTAATAGAACCCAGCCCTGTACGTTACACGGGACGGCGAATGTTGCACAGAAATTAAAGTAAATGGAGTGTAACAGCATCGCTAATGTATATAAACGATTTATCGGGTGGGATCAGCTGCTGCCGAAGCCGCTGTGTACAGGAAAGTATCGACGCTGGACGATCGTAAGATATTGCAGGACGACATGGATAAAATTCCCTGTTTCTGTAATGAACAGCAGCTCATTTTTAAATGAGAATGAAAGCAAAATAATGCCTAGTACAGAGATAAATAATCCGATACTATCTGATTACCAGTTCAGTGATGAAAATCTTCAGCAACTAAAATCTTACATTTATTTATGGATAATTTTAAGAAGTGGTACGGAATAACGCAATCAAGTAAAATCTAGATTAACTAAGGTGAGTGTAAGACATGCTTTTGTGGGAAGGGTTCAGAAAAAATGCAACAGATCTGTAAAGAAAATCGCATACAAGACGCTAGTGTGAGTATTTCCGAAGTACTGTTCCAGAGTTTGTAGCCTATATCAAAAACTTTCAAATTCTAAAGGTGGCAGGGGTAAAATACAGGGAGCGAAAGGCTATTTACAATTTGTACAGAAACCAGATTGCAGTTATAAGAGTCGAGGGACATCAAAGGGAAGTAGCGGTTGGGAAGGGAGTGAGACAGGGTTATAGCCTCTCCCCGATGTTATTCAATCTGTATATTGAGCAAGCAGTAAAGGAAACAAAAGAAAAATTCGGAGTAGGTATTAAAATCCATGGAGAAGAAATAAAAACTTTGAGGTTCGGCGATGACATTGTAATTCTGTCAGAGACAGCAAAGGACTTGGAAGAGCAGTTGAACTGAATGGACAGTGTCATGAAAGGAGGATATGAGATGAACACCAAAAAAAGCAAAACGAGGATAATGAAATGTAGTCGAATTAAGTCAGGTGATGATGAGGGAATTAGATTAGGAAATGAGACACTTAAAGTAGTAAAGGAGTTTTGCTATTTAGGGAGCAAAATAACTGATGATGGTTGAAGTGGAGAGGATATAAAATGTAGACTGGCATTGGCAAGAAAAGCGTTTCTGAAGAAGAGAAATTTCTTAACATCGAGTATAGATTTAAGTGTAAGGAAGTCGTTTCTGTAAGTATTTGTATGGAGTGTAGCCATGTATGGAAGTGAAACATGGACGATAAAAAGTTTAGACAAGGAGAGAATATAAGCTTTCGAAATGTGGTGCTACAGAAGAATGCTGAAGATTAGATGGGTAGATCACGTAACTAATGAGGAGGTGTTGAATAGGATTGGGGAGAAGATAAGTTTGTGCCACAACTTGACTAGAAGAAGGGATCGGTTGGTAGGACATGTTCTGAGGCATCCAGGCAAAAATCATAGAGGGAGACCAAGAGATGAATACATCAAGCAGATTCAGAAGAACGTAGGTTGCAGTAAGTACTGGGAGATGAAGAAGCTTGCACAGGATAGAGTAGCTGCATCAAACCATTGTCAGGACTGAAGACCACAACAACAACATAAAAAACGTGTGAGATCAAACATCGTTGGAATTCAGAGGGACGTAACGAGTCCATTTACCCATGTGAAAGTGTTACAGAAATAATCGGAGACCTTAATTAGGAGTCCTTGGATAAAAGACGGCGTAGTTCTCGCGAAACCCAATCTGCAGAATTTAGCAGCCTGTTTTTGAAAAAGATTTTCCGACCATTATGTTGGCATCATTTCATATCTCGCGTATATTTCGCAATGATGTGACATGAGCGATTAAGGAGTATACAGAAACTCTATAAAATTTGTATGATGTGCTCTTAACCAGACACTGTGCTGTAGTTTGCTGCGTAGGTATACTGTCGAGTCACCCTACTATGATGAACCAAAAGCCTGAATAATAACGTTTCGCACCGCGGACCACTGCGAGTCATACAGCAAGAGACAAAGAGATTATGGAAGGTTCAAATGTGGATCCACAAAGACTCCAATGCTGCGGCCAGCTGCGCAAGATTTCTCGGTTGAGGATCCCTGGCAAGCATAGCCCAATCGAGGTGGTCCCACAAATTGTCGACTGGGTTTAAAGTTGGCGAGTTTGGTGCCCACGGCAGCAAGGTAAACTCATCCTGCTGCTCTACGAGCCACGCACGTACACTGCTATTTGTGTGACACGGGCCGGTCGCTGTGGACGAGCGGTTCTAGGCGCTTCAAGTCCGGAACAGCGCTGCTGCTACGTCGGAGGTTCGAATCCTGCCTCGGGCTTGGATGTGTGTGATGTCCTTAGGTTAGTTAGGTTTAAGTAGTTCTACGTCTAGGGGACTGATGGCCTCAGATGTTAAGTCTCATAGTGCTCAGATCCATTTGCACCCTTTTCTTGACAGGTTGCATTGTCCTGCTGGTAAATGCCATCTTGACGAGGCAAAAAAACTGCATGTAGGGATGGACGTAGTCCCCAAGATTAGAAGAATACTTGTGCTGATTCATTGTGCCTTCCAGAATGAGGAGGTCACCCAGGGAACACCATGGAAACGTTCTCCAGATCGTATCGCTCCCTCCTCCGACCCTGACCCTTTCGACGATTGTGGCACGGTCGTATCCAGCGGCCCTTCTGATGTAGCATAAAATGTGATTCATCTGAAAGACCACCTGTCGCCACTCAGTGAACGTCCAGTAGCGATATAGGTGTGCACATTACAACCTCCGTCGCCGATAAACAGCATTCATCATGGGCACATAAACCATGCACTTGCTGAGCTGGCCCTTACGTAGCAAAGTTCGCTGAACAGTTGTTGAGGAGACAGTGTTTGAAAGCCCCTTGGTTCATCTGGGTGATCAGTTGCTCAAAAGTTGCACGTCTGTTTGCTCATGCTCATCTCTGCAGCCTTCTTTCACCCCTGTCGTCTATTGAACGTGGTTCACCACAGCTGCCTCGGCGTCGGTTTTGGGTGACACAGCTTTGCTATACACGGTATATATTAAAAAGCTAAAAACCCGCCTCGATTCCGAAAAAAGCACCTAGTGTTAAGTGTTAACTCAGGTTTCGGCATAGATAACTACACCTTCTCCAGAACAATAATTAAACCCACAAGTGTCTAAGAAGAACTTTGTCAATGAATAAAAAAACACTATAGCTATACATTTATAAACGAAAAACAAAAGGGAAGTACAAACAGTACATATGTACAAAGTCAAAACCACTACTTAACTTAATGGTTTACGCTGCACCTCTCACTGGCCTATGTTCGATGGGCCATGACCCGCCATAAACTGCAGCTACATACGGTCGCTCACTTACAAGCCTAACCCACTATGTATGCACATGCGCAAGACAAGGGAAGCTGCTTGAATGCGCATGCGCGTACGAATACGAGAAAGTTTATACATTGGTTGGGGCTAAATATCCCATATATTCCCAACCGTGGATCAACGTATATCAAAAAATGAAATGGATAGAACAAGAGACGAGCTAAATAGGAGATTAAACCTAAATATAACCGCACACGGTTACTTTTGCTAGTAAAGAAACTTAAATATGTAGCTACCTATGACAACAGGAGGAACTCTTAAAAACTATACCTAAAGCCAGTAGTTAGCCTGGGAAGGTGAGGGGGGGGGGGGGGGGGGGTAATAAAGTAGGGATAAAACGTGAGGTGTTCAACGGGCTAAAATCACCTTCATCGTAAAAGGAAAATGAAGATAAGAAGGAAGAAGATGAACAGCTTCACCAACCACGCTCGTCAATCAGCGCGCGCATGTGATAATCCCCAGATCATCAGATTTACAAGTATGAAGAAAAAAGTAAAGGCGCGAAACCTTCAAAAAATTTGCTATTTCTTAGTAGAAGTTGGTCATTGACGATGTTGTCTTTAACATGTTGCAGATGATTAAAGATCTGCATTTATTCAAAGAAAACTGTTTTAAGCCCTTAACCTCGGCATGAAGTAACTCGATATTAACTGGAGGGCTCGGCGCATGAGCCGTTTGCACAAGGTGTTCCGCATAAGTAGAGCCCTTAGTACCGTCACTGCTTCTAGTAGGAATATGCTTTTTATACCTGAGACCCAGAGCTCACCCCGTTTGCCCGATGTAAAATTTTCGACAACCCCCCGCATGTTATTTTATATGCTCCTGATTGGGAAAGTTTATAGCTCTTACGCACTTTATTGCTGTTCTCAAGCAGTTATCTACGCCGAAACATGGGTTAACACTTAACACTTGGTGCTTTTTTCGCAATCGAGGCGGGTTTTTAGCTTTTTAATATATTAACCAACGATTGCTGAGGCGCTGCGATATTGAAGGTTCTTATACACGGTATACTTTAAACCTGGGGGCAAGCGAACACTTTACATACTTCATCGATTCGGAAACGCCTCCACCCTAGGCCCGAAAATCAATGACCATGTCTTTTCCGCCGTCAGATAAATCGCTCCGTTTCCAATTATCACGACTGCACTGTTTCTGGCGTCACCCCCACCCCTCCTCACCCACCGACACGCGTTATTTACTCTCCACTCGTAGTACTGCCATGCTGCCACCTGTCGTTTGTAATTCGTTATCACACGTTGACGTCGATAGGCGGTGGTCATGCTAAGGGGACTGGAGGATGAATAAACTCCGAGTAACGTAACGGCAACACTAATTTTGAAACTGTGCATAAATTAATGAGCCCAGAATGTCGTAAGGTTTCACAACTTCCATAATACGTCTATGAAATCAAAAAACTTCTACAAAGATGTGCTACTTACATCAGGGGAAAACATTTTTATGGAATACGAGGTTCGTTCTGAAAATAATATGGAAACACAGTCTGAATGAATGTATGAATATACGCAGCAATCTGAATGAACTCGACGGCAACGTCGGCTATCTTGGTCTTGTCATATAGTCGCCATTTGTCGCAGAACGGCCGATCGGAAATTATGCTCTTCTTCTAACGAAATTACAAAACCCTTTGTAAAAGTGTGGTGCTCTCAGTTCAGTTAACGCTGGTGGCATTCGAAATCGGTAACAGGTTTTCGCTTATTAAATCTGCGACAGACAGTCGATATTTTTCATGTTGCATGAATTAGTTGGCAAATAAGAGACGTCGAAAGTTGTCTACATCCTAATGAAAGATGCTCGAACAGGAAGAGAAGTATTCATCTTGAGGTTGAAGCTCGCTTTTGTGCCCGTATTTGCTTACAAATAAATTTGTTTTTGGATAGCTACAAACTTGAGAAAACACAATTTTTTCCTTCTTTTTACTCAAACATGTTTCACTGAACTTACAGCAAGAGTGACTTTTCATTTTATTTATACTACCTATCGAGAAATTTGCCCTCTGCTATCTTACACACATAAATTTCAGTTTTTAAGAAACGTGTTCAGGAATTTTGGAAAACAGACAAAAGTTTTTGGTGATGCCTGGACCTTGTTACCAAATGCTGTTGGTTTGGGGTTTCCTGAATTTTGGGTTGTGGCTGTTTACCTTTCACAATTTTCTCATCTGCAAACATGGAGTACTTAATGTAAAAAGTTATTTACATCAAAAATGTAAGACTGAGGATGTTATATTTAGAGTACTTTACTCTATATGGAAGACTGTGTTGTTGTGACTTTGCATACAGTATCTTTCTCTTACTTCTTGCAGTTTCTGCATTATCTTAACTACAAAAACTGCAATTTTAAAACTGCACTCTCAAAACTGCACCGTCCGCTGTGGTCTAGCGGTTCTAAGCGCTTCAGTCCGGAACCACGCTGCTGCTACGGTCGCAGGTTCGAATCCTGCCTCGGGCATGGATGTGCGTGATGTCCTTAAGTTAGTTAGGTTTAAGTAGCTTCAAGTCTAGGGGACTGATGACCTCAGACGTTAAGTCCCATAGTCCTTAGAGCCATTTGAATCATTTGAAAACTGCGCTTTTAAAAATTACAAGTAGCAGATTACAAGAGAACCGTTTATGTTTTCTTTTTCGTGCTCTTGATTTCAAGTATTTTCGATGTTACGGAGATGCGTAAGTAAGCTGATATTCTGAAGTGTGAGGATACTGTTTCCGACTAACATAATTATGTTCGGAAAAACACGTACATATAAAGGCACATGTGGATAGTACTTTTCTACGAATCTTGGTAAATTATGTCTAACATAAACAGTGTCCTCCAGCGTAACAACTCTACTGACCTTAATTTTAATATTATCGCTCTTCTGGACTTAACTGAGGTACAAGTTGTTTAATAAAACGTCATATTTGTTCAGAATACAACACATGGTAAAGCAATGTGAACACTCTCACGCTTTTTGAGGACCACGTCCTCATAATATGCCACATGATGACTCTTCAAATGCGTAGGTGTGTGTTAACATTGCTGCACTGTGTTTTGCATGCCGAGTAAATACGACAACGCTAGTGTTTACCTACACATTATTTACAAAATAGTTTTCGTAAATACACGCCATTCGACTGTGTGGTTCTAAAATTCTACACAGTAAAGCTTGTCTGCTTGTTGCTTCTGGTTCAATCATTTTATATCGCTAAGGCGGGCCAGTCCATCGGCTCGTCTCCTGGTATTTTCTAATATGAATGGACAACGTGCGTTCACAAGGTTTTCCCCTGTCCTTTCGACCCACTGCATACTTCAGAAAACAGCTTTGTATGATCAACCATCAATGTCATTCGAATAGTAGAACTCGAAAACGCCGGTAACAATTTCCGGTCTGTCCTCAGATTGTCGTTGATGAGTATCAGACTTAGGTACCATAAATCATGTTTCCCTAATGATTATCCACGTTTTGCTGTGGCGTGTGGACGTTATGCCGCGGTCGCAGTCACTCGATTTTCCTACAGAAGGTGAACCGGGCGTGGCGTGATTACGATCTACGCTAAAGCTGCAATCGTTTATGACGTGCATTCGGCCTTTGGGAACGAGTTTCCGGTCTTTCAGTATTCGTGCACAGCAAATGTAGGGGTGCAAGCTACAGGGACAGTAAAGCCGCGTGTGGTATACTCTGTGACATCTTCCTCAACATAATAAAGTGCGTAAAGGTGTATCATGTCAATTCGAGGTATGATATAGTTCACTTCCTAAGAACAGAAAGTACATCAGCTATAGTACCTACATGGAGTTCCACGTGTTTGACTAAATTCGATTGCGTAACCACACAAAATTTAATTTTACGAGATACAAAACTGTAACAGAAGGACATAGCGTCGCATGATGTAGCACATGAAGACTCGAGTGAAGATGATAAATATTACAGATTATTGGATTAGATACTGATAAAAATTTGAACCTGAAGTAATATATATGCTTTATCATATGTTTCGCTTATTCATACCAGGCATCACCGTTAGTTTATAATACAAAGTAAATCGCTTTAGTATACACATTTTAATAGGAGATCTGTAGTGATTCTTAGCAGCTCATTTAAATTATCCTATTATTTACAAATATATGAGGGTGTTGATTTTATACTTACATTTGTCTGTATGTCCTTTTTGTGTATCCATGTGTTGGTCCGTATGTAATAGATGTACACAGTACAGGTTTCCAATTGACAGTTGCATTTTAACATTTCGCTACATATAACTAGTCCTGTAACACACTACGCATGGTATTGCTCACATGCTATAATCATAGGAGCTGTAGAAGGTCAGAGCAGAGTGGGTCGTTTGGGTGGGGTAGAGGAAGTGTGTGTATGGTGGTGATCTGTCTGTGTGTGTGTGTGTGTGTGTGTGTGTGTTGTTGTTGTTTTTTATAGTAATTTATGAATTAGTGGGAATATTGTCCACCTGCCATTACCTTTTTTGTCATTTAGCATATTTTCATTTTCACTTATGACCTTCAGTACGAAATATCGTTCCTGTACAACGAGCATTCCTTTCCATTTGTTGTTATGGTATAGGACTGCCACGTATGTTTCCATCCCTGTGTGGTGGTAATTTTATTTTATGAGATTTTCATCGTATGTAGAGGTGGTAGATCCTATTTTCCATGACCTTGTCTGTTCTTTGTATCTGATATTCAAATTTCTTGCAGTCATCCCAGTATATTTAGAGATGGAGGTATTACATGTTTATTCATATACACCTCTACGGTTGCATTTATCTTTCTCTTCGGACACAGTTTTGAATATTGTGTTGTTTAATTCGGCTTGCATATTAGATTAATTTTATCTTTTTTGAAGATGTTACTAATATTGTGTATCGGTTGGTTGTATGTTGTGGTGCACCATTCTACGTTAGTGCTGGGGGATGAATTTTGTGGTGTGAGTATGCACTGTGTGTTGCTGTTATGTGATGGTACATCAGGATTCTTCTCAATTTTACTGTCCTCTTTTTGTATTTTCACTTTAATGGTGATGTGTAGCCTGTGTACTGTCTTGCTATAGTATACATTGTTTTATGCTATGTTAATCATCATGTTTTGCTCTCATTGGTAGTTCCGCACAGTCTGTATACCATATGTCTGACAGCTGCCATTTACTGAGAATGTGGGTAGTTTGGTTTGTTGAGTGTCATCATACTTGTACCAATTTCCTTTATGAAAATGTTGCGCCTATGTCTGTAGCTACATTTTCTGATTTTGAGGTTGCGGCTGAGGCAGTGTATTTTTTCTTCTGTTTATAGCTCCACAATACACGGAATTTTGTGATGTATGTTAGCTATCTTCTCGTGTACATTGTTTATATGTTGTCATTGAATGTTACTGTTAGCAGTCACGACGCGTTTCGAAGGTTTAAATCTCCATCATCAGGGATTTGCATTTGTTAGTATGACATATGTGTGAGTTGTGTTACGATTTTGGGGGGGGGGGACTTGTGGCACTGGCTGGTGGAGAAGAAAAAAAAACCCTTTCGGAAAATGCTTTTTTTTTTTACTAAAAGGTAACCGTATATCCAATAGTGAAAATAAAACAAGTAAAATAGAATACCACCAGTGTTCACAGGTTCCTTTCACGGTCGTAAGTCATCACTTGTAAACTATCATATTTTGGAAACAAGGATGGTGTCTGGAAAATATTAGGTGCGTAGGACTTATAGCAAAAGAGAAACACTATCACAAAGTACAATGAATATACATCATAACAACATTATTATTTAAGAATAAGTTTTAAAGGATTGTAGGGATCTACGTTGGAATAAATATTTCAGGTGGTATGCAAATCCGAGTCTGTCAAGTTTATGTGGCTTAAAGCTTATACTTATTTCTTCAGGTCCAGATTGTATACCGATTAGGTTCCTTTCAGATTACGCTGATACAATAGCTCCCTACTTAGCAATCATATACAACCGCTCGCTCACCGATAGATCTGTCCCTACAGATTGAAAAATTGCGCAGGTCGCACCAGTGTTTAAGAAGGGTAGTAGGAGTAATCCATCGAACTACAGATCAATATCATTGACGTCGGTTTGCAGTAGGGTTTTGGAGCATATACTGTATTCAAACATTATGAATCACCTCGAAGGGAACGATCTATTGATACGTGATCAGCATGGTTTCAGAAAACATCGTTCTTGTGCAACGCATCTAGCTCTTTATTCGCACGAAGTAATGGCCGCTATCGACAGGAGATCTCAAGTTGATTCCGTATTTCTAGATTTCCAGAAAGCTTTTGACACCCTTCCTGTCAAGCGAATTCTAATCAAGCTGCGGGCCTATGGGGTATCGTCTCAGCTGTGCGACTGGATTCGTGATTTCCTATCAGGAAGGTCGCAGTTCGTAGTAATAGACGGCAAATAGTCGAGTATAACTGAAGTGATATCAGGTGTTCCCCAGGGAAGCGTCCTGGGACCTCTGCTGTTCCTGATCTATATAAATGACCGGGGTGACAATGTGAGCAGTTCTCTTAGGTTGTTCACAGATGATGCTGTAATTTACCGTCTAGTAAGGTCATCCGAAGACCAGTATCAGTTGCAAAGGGATTTAGAAAAGATTGCTGTATGGTGTGGCAGGTGGCAGTTGACGCTAAATAACGAAAAGTGTGAGGTGATCCACATGAGTTCCAAAAGAAATCCGTTGGAATTCGATTACTCGATAAATAGTACAATTCTCAAGGCTGTCAATTCAATTAAGTACCTGGGTGTTAAAATTACGGACAACTTCAGTTGGAAAGACCACATAGATAATACTGTGGGGAAGGCGAGCCAAAGGTTGCATTTCATTGGCAGGACACTTAGAAGATGCAACAAGTCCACTAAAGAGACAGCTTACACTACAGTCGTTCGTCCTCTGTTAGAATATTGTTGCGCGGTGTGGGATCCTTACCAGATGGGATTGACAGAGGACATCGAAAGGGTCCAAAAAAGGGCAGCTCGTTTTGTATTATCACGTAATAGGGAAGAGAGTGTGGCAGATATGATACTCGAGTTGGGATGGAAGTCATTAAAGCAAAGAGGATTTTCGTCGCGGCGAGATCTATTTACGAAATTTCAGTCACCAACTTACTCTTCCGAATGCGAAAATATTTTGTTGAGCCCAACCTACAGAGGTTTAGGTGGTTGTTTTCCCGTGCGCTGTTCGGGAGTGGAATGGTAGAGAGATAGTATGATTGTGGTTCGATGAACCCTCTACCAAGCACTTAAATGTGAAATGCAGAGTAATTATGTAGATGTGGATGTAGATGTAGGTCACTGCTGAAAACAGAGCTGATACTATTGTAAATGTTGTCATTCTTGTCATTTAAAAATTCAGGTTATTTTCTTTGGTGATTGTATATCTGGAGTGTTTGAAGGATGTTTAGTTTCTTGCCTTTAGGTTGGATGCTGATACTTGTGTTGTTAACACGGTGTTTTCTTTCATGCAAATGGATGGCTATTGCTGAAGTGTGGTAATTTTTTGTTTTTTAGTGCTGCCAGGTGTTCTTTGAATGTATTCTCAAATTATCTAACTGTCTGGGGTACATAGAAACAGTCACAGTTCAAACATTCAGTTTTGTACACACCTGTATGATAAAGTAGATTTCACGTTTTGATGTTGTAAGGTAACTTCTATCCAATTTCATTGTCTGTGGTAAAGGATATCTTTAGGCCTTTCCGTTTGAAGGACTTTTCTTTTTGTTTTGTGTACTGTGATTACTTTGCCACTAATAAATATTTTAGGGTGTCTTCTATAGAGCTGTTATAACAACACTGCTGGCCATTAAGGTTGCTACACGAAGAAGAAATGCAGATGATAAACGGGTATTCATTGGACAAATAAATTATACTAGAACTGACATGTGATTACATTTTCACGCAATTTGGGTGCACAGATCCTGAGAAATCAGTACCCAGAACAACCACCTCTGGCCGTAAAAACGGCCTTGATATGCTTGGGCATTGAGCCAAACAGATCTTGGATGGCGTGTACAGGTACAGCTGTCCAAGCAGCTTCAACACGATATCACACTTCATCAACAGCACTGACTGTCGTATTGTGACGAGCAAGCTGCTCGGCGACCATTGACCAGACGTTTTCAGTAGGTGAGAGATCTGGAGAATGTGCTGGCCAGGGCAGCAGTCGAACATTTCTGTATCCAGAAAGGCCCGTACAGGACCTGCAACATGCGGTCGTGCAATATACTGCTGAAATGTAGGGTTTCGCAGGAATCGAATGAAGGGTAGAGCCACAGGTCGAAACACATCTGAAATGTAACC
The DNA here is from genome assembly GCF_023897955.1 of Schistocerca gregaria. Lineage (NCBI taxonomy): Eukaryota > Metazoa > Arthropoda > Insecta > Orthoptera > Acrididae > Schistocerca > Schistocerca gregaria. The sequence goes on along the minus strand of NC_064931.1, from coordinate 657,876,723 downwards.
TCCACTGTTTAAAGTGCCGTCAATGCACACCATCACGCCGGGTGATACGCCTGTATGGCGATGACGAATACACGCTTCCAATGTGCGATCACCGTGATGTCGCCAAACACGGGTGGGACCATCATGATGCTGTAAACAGAACCTGGATTCATCCGAAAAAATGACGTTTTGCCATATGTGCAACCAGATTCGTCGCTGAGTACGCCATCGCAGGCGCTGCTGTCTGTGATGCAGCGTCAAGGCTAACCGGAGCCATGGTCTCCGAGCTGATAGTCCATGCTGTTGCAAATGTCGTCGAACTGTTCGTGCAGATAGTTGTTGTCTTGCAAACGTCCCGATCTGTTGACTCAGGGATCGAGACGTGGCTGCACGATCCGTTACAGCCATGCGGATAAGAGGCCTGTCAATCGACTGTTAGTGATACGAGGCCGTTGGGATCCAGCACGGCGTTTCTTATTATCCTATTGAACCCACCGATTCCATCTACATCTTCATCTACATTTATAATCCGAAAGCCACCTAACGGTGTGTGGCGGAGGGCACTTTACGTGCCACTGTCATTACCTTCCTTTCCTGTTCCAGTCGCGCATGGTTTGCGGGAAGAACGACTGCCGAAAATCCTCCGTGCGAGCTCGAATCTCTCTAATTTTACATTCGTGATCTCCTCGGGAGGTGTACGTAGGGGGAAGCAATATATTCGATAGCTCATCCAGAAACACGCCCTCTCGAAACCTACTACGCGATGCAGAGCGCCTCCCTTGCAGAATCTACCACTTGAGTTACTAAACATCTCCGTAACGCTATCACGCTTGCCCAGTAACCCTGTGACGAAACGCGCCGCTCTTCTTTGGATCTTCTCTATCTCCTCCGTCAACCCGACCTGGTACGGCTACCACACTGATGAGCAATACTCACTTATAGGCCGAACGAGTGTTTTATAAGCCACCTGCTTTGTTGATGGACTACATATTCTAAGGACTCTCCCAATGAATCTTAACCTGGAACCTGCCTTACCAACAATTATTTTTATATGATCATTCCACTTCAAATCGTTCCGCACGCATACTCCCAGATATTTTACAGAAGTAACTGCTACCAGTGTTTGTTCCGCTATCATATAATCATACAATAAAGGATCCTTCGTTCTATGTATTCGCAATACATTACATTTGTCTATGTTAAGGGTCAGTTGCCACTCCCTGCACCAAGTGCCTATCCGCTGCAGATATTCCTGCATTTCGCTGCAATTTTCTAATGCTGCAACTTCTCTGTATACTACAGCATCATCCGCGAAAAGTCGCATGAAACTACCGACACTATCTACTAGGTCATTTATATATATATTTTGAAAAGCAATGGTCCCATAACACTCCCCTGTGGCTCGCCAGGGGTTACTTTAACGTCTGTAGACGTCTCTCCATTGAGAACAACATGCAGTGTTCTGTTTGGTAAAAATTCATCAATCCAGCCATACAGCTTTATTTCCACCATTACTTTATTTCATACATTTCAAACCTCACTTGTGGACTCGCAGTTCTGGAAGGAAGGATATTGTAGAGACATGGCTCAGCCACAGGTTGGGGGATGTTCTCAGAAAGAACTTTTTACTCTGCAGAGGACTTATCGCTGATACGATACTTCCTGTCAGATTGAATCTGTGTGCCGGACCCTCAATCGATTCTGGACACATGCCGTCTTAGGGAGAAATTTCAAACTTCACTGATTTTGACTTAATGGGTGAACTGGCTGCAAAACGCATTAAATTAAGTGATTTTAAACGGGTTGCTGTCGAATCTGCATGATGTAGCTGAATATACACGGATGTTATAGGTAACAGGCTTGAAAGAGCCTACGCATTTTGGGATGCTTGCCTTCACGTTTTCAAGAACCGAATTCGCTTAATTACCCACCCTCTCAATATCAATGTTTCACTTGTCTGCAAGTCTCTTGTTTCAGTGACTCAAGGAAAAACAAATGTATCTCAATACAAAGATGCGAGTTCAGTGCTGGTTGAAATTAGTGATGACTGGTACTAACATGAGGCCATTGACAAGCTGTTAAGGAAGAGAGATTCTGCATGAAAATTGAAGGGAATAGTTAAGATGAAAATTTGCGTTGGTAAAAAAAAGGAATTTTATGCAAGAACTGCCGAAATAGATAGTTGATAAACATGAAGTAATGAATGTTCACTCAAAGAGGTCAATTCTAGCTGTATTGTATACTGTAAATAAGAACACAACCTGTGTGTCTAAATATACGCAAATAAATTAAACTCTGACGACATATCGGTTCCTGCAGAACTCAGACAAGTACACATTTCTGAGAAACAGAACGAAGACTTCTCTATAAAAGTCTGCAGCATCCAGTATTCTGTTTATGAATGGATAGTCATTGAAGACAGGAGAGAGACAACGAATTCTTAGCTGAACCACTGTGTATCACAGAAAATCATCGCGACAAGAAGCTACTGATGTGGGTTAATAATACAGATGTACAGGGTGTTACAAAAAGGTACGGCCAAACTATCAGGAAACATTCCTCGCACACAAAGAAAGAAAATACGTTATGTGGACATGTGACCGGAAACGCTTACTTTCCATGTTACAGCTCATTTAATTACTTCTCTTCAAATAACATTAATCATGGAATGGAAACACACAGCAACAGAACGTACCAGCGTGACTTCAACACTTTGTTACAGGAAATGTTCAAAATGTCCTCCGTTAGCGAGGATACATGCATCCACCCTCCGTCGCATGGAGTCCCTGATGCGCTGATGCAGCCCTGGAGAATGGCGTCCACAATACGAGCACGAAGAGTCTCTACATTTGGTACCGGGATTGCGTAGACAAGAGCGTTCAAATGCCCCCATAAATGAAAGTCAAGAGGGTTGAGGTCAGGAGATCGTGCAGGCCATGGAATTGGTCCTCCACTACCAATCCATCGGTCACCGAATCTGTTGTTGAGAAGCGTACGAACACTTCGACTGAAATGTGCAGGAGCTCCATCGTGCATGAACCACATGTTGTGTCGTACTTGTAAAGACTCATGTTCTAGCAGCACAGGTAGAGTATCCCGTATATATAACGTGCTCCATTGAGCGTAGGTGGAAGAACATGGGGCCCAATCAAGACATCACCAAGAATGCCGGCCCAAACTTTCACAGAAAATCTGCGTTGATGACATTGCACAATTGCGTGCGGATTCTCGTCAGCCCACACATGTTTCTTGTGAAAATTTACAATTTGATCACGTTGGAATGAAGCCTCATCCGTAAAGAGAACATTTGCACTGAAATGAGGACTGACACATTGTTGGATGAACCATTCGCAGAAGTGTACCCGTGGAAGCCAATCAGTTGCTGACAGTGCCTGAACACGCTGTACATGGTACGGAAACAACTGGTTCCCCATAGAACTTTCCATACAGTGACGTGGTCAACGTTACCTTGTACAGCAGCAACTTCTCTGACGCTGACATTAGAGTTATCGTCAACTGCACGAAGAATTTCCTCGTCCATTGCAGGTATCCTCGTCGTTCTACGTCTTCCCCAGTCGCGAGTCATAAGCTGGAATGTTCCGTGCTCCCTAAGACGCCGATCAATTGCTTCGAACGTCTTCCTGTCGGGACACCTTCGTTCTGGAAATCTGTCTCGATACAAAAGTACCGCGCCACGGCTATTGCCCCGTGCTAATCCATACATCAAATGGGCATCTGCCAACTCCGCATTTGTAAACATTGCACTGACTGCATAACTACGTTCGTGATGAACACTAACTTGTTGATGCTACGTACTGATGTGCTTGATGCTAGTACTGTAGAGCAATGAGTCGCATGTCAGCACAAGCACCGAAGTCAACATTACCTTCGTTCAACTGGGCCAACTGGCGGTGAATCGAAGAAGTACAGTACATACTGACGAAACTAAAATGAGCTCTAAAATGGAAATTAAGCGTTTCCGGACACATGTCCACATAACATATTTTCTTTATTTGTCTGTGAGGAATATTTCCTGAAATTTTGGCCGTACCTTTTTGCAACATCCTGTATGTTAATTCTGTTGCACAAAAACTTGTCAATATCTGCAGTTAGTAGCATTACTCCTTCTCAACAGTACATTGTAATTTGTGAGTGATGTCTGTGTTATTTATATTCTAAAGAAATGTTAGAAGCACAGTTTAAACCAGTCAGCAATACATTGCCTACTAACAATAACGAGTTCGTAAAATTTGCGATGTTCAGCGATAAACTGAAACTGCCTCTTGAAATTTATCCTGATAAACAACGAGTGTTGGCACTAGTTGTTCCTTGGACTCCGGTTCATATTCTGATCAGGTGCATTTGCATAAACCATTCAGCATTGCTTACTATTTACGTTCTGGCTGTGACTGCGAATATTCCTAGTTTAAATTGTAAAGATGCAGCAATTTCATGAAATGGTTCACTGAACGAATCCCTACAGTCACTGATGATGTGAATGCCTTTTCACTGTACAATAAAAAGATGGAAATAAACCCCGAGGAAGAATCAGGGTTTTGTTCGGCAGAGGTCTGTCATATTTGCCGTAGACCATTAATTTTCTGAAAGGTGGGGTAAACCACAGAGGTCACCACCATTTTACCTGTACATACCGAGGCGCAGCACATCCCAGTTGCAATGTGAACTACACGCCTCGTTATACACTGTCCGACGTGTTCTAAATATGAGCAGTTACCATGGGAATTTCGTGACCGTGACCATTTGTGAACAAAAGACGACAGATGAGACCAAGAAATTAAGTTAAATCAAGGTAGCATTTCTATTCTGCCATCGAATACCGAAAAATATAAACCTTTTAGAAGAAGTGTTTCTTAAATGTTTATTTGATACTACAATAGTAAGCCATAGTCACAGTACATAAAATTTTTTTCTTAATAAAAAAGGAGCTACGTTACCAGTTTCAACGAACTACTTCGTCATTTTCAAATGTAAAACATCGGTTGCAGAATATAATCGGAATTGTGTGTCAAATAAACGTTTAAGTTATATTTTGTTCACACTCCTTACAAAAATTAAGTCGGAATATAGAAAAAGTGTTTCCTTAACAGACGAAGAGCGGCAGTGCATCATAAGTTTCCGATTTATTAATTCGAAAAATTTCTTAACGTGTTCACTCAAAAAGTGCGCATCATACCTAAAATCCGATAAACGCAAGATAATGAGGTCACATTTTTCCAACGATCGAGAGTTTAATGTAATTTACAAGAAGGGAGTTTTCCCGTGTGAGTAAACAAGCAATGAATCGATTTTACTAGAGGCTCGCCTGCCGCCAATCAGAAAGTTTAAAAGCTTATTAACGGGCGAAACAGCAACAGAGGCCTAGTACCAAAGAGCTTGCAGTGCATGGAATGTACTCTAGTGTAAAACACTTGGACAGTATTCTTATTTATGTTTTAAAATGGACGTGCTACTGCTTGCCGACGTGTTCAAAACTTTTGCGGCCTTTGCCTTAAGATGTGAATATGATGCTGTGCACCACATTACTTCGCTTGGCTTGGCGTGGGTTCCTCTGTTTAATATTACCAACAACTCCAATCTGTTGAGTGCGGCATTATCCATTGTTATTGCAGACATGCAGTTGCCAATAACAGATTATGATAACAATATTGCTGTATTTTTTATGATATACACTAATGTGGAGAGCCTATACAGCTGTGCGATTTTGCACCACGTTCTGATATGCAGTTCTGAATGGCTTCCGCCAGATGTGTCGAAAATTGTGTGGCAGAAAACGTACCAGATGATTCGAACATAGGGTACATATTGGAAATGGATCCTGAATAACCCGAGAGTATTCACGATTTACATTTAGATTTTTCCCACACATCTGCAAGAATGATGTGGCCATTCAATAGTAACAGAGCCGCGCGGGAATAGCCGAGCGGTCTTAGGCGCTTCAGTCATGGACTGTGCGGCTGGTCCCAGCGGAGGTTCCAGTCCTCCCTTAGACATTGGTTTGTGTGTGTTTGTCCTTAGGATAATTTAGCTTAAGTAGTGTGTAAGCTTAGGGATTGATGAACTTAGCCGTTAAGTCCCATAAGATTTCACACACATTTGAACATTTTTGAATAGTAAGAAAAGAATGAAATTAATTTCCACCTTATAGGACAAGAAAATTTTGAATAGTAAGAAAAAAATGAAATTAATTTCCACCTTATAGGACAAGAAAATCTAAGTTTTTCACTACAGCAATCTGAAACGACTTTTACAACACAAACTGGACACTAGAATGCATACCTTAACAGCTATGAGCACTTGTTTAGTAGGAGAGATCTGTTTCACAGTAGGAACGATCAACAAGTGCCTATAGGTCTTTAGGTATACATTTCTGAGCCCATATTTACAGGATCTCTTTTCTTGTTATACTCTTTACTACCTCCTATAGAAACATGGAAGCCAAATGGTTTGCAGTAGAAGAGATGTGTTTCACAGTATCGAAAATGAGCAAGTTGTCATAGCTCTTAAGGTATGCCTTATAGAGCCAATTTTTACTCGACATTTTTTTCTTGTCTATGTCCAAAGTGCCTCTTTCGAAGGTTTCCTGTCCTATAAACCACATTACCAGTCAAGTACTCCACTGTTAAAAGGTACAAGATCGATTTTTGACTATAACTTCCGACTCGGTCTTTTTCAGACCGGGGACCCTTACCTCAAATTGATACATTTGCTCTTCTTCATAATCTCTGTAACATTATCGTGAATCATCTTGTATACCAAGCAGATTTCTGTCAAACAGTAAAAAACTGTGCAACCTAGATATTGATAGCCTAATATTTAACGTTTAAACTCCAAATATCATTGAGGGTATCGAGAGTTGTATTCACAAACTGTTAGATATACCAGCTTACTCTAACGACAAGATTTATAGCACCGCACGTATCAACAAAATAGATTTTAGATTGATGAAACACAAACTTAAAGGAGAAACTATTGCAGAGTTTGTTACAAGCAACATGCATGCTCTCGAGGCTGAGACCGAGCGCATAATGCACAAGCAAAAGGCCTAAAACAATCTTCTATAAGTAGGTTAAGTGTAGACTACTAGAGGCAATGTGCCTTGTATTCGAAAGTATAAACCGCTGTGTAGTTTGTCATCCAGATAAAGCAATATGTTGTTTCCACTAATAAGGAATATAAACTTGCTGTATTTTCACAGGGTAAACAACGTCATGAACTTCTAGATAAGGTAAATACAATGGTTTAAAAAAACCTCTATTATTTATCATAAGTACACAAATATTTCCTGTATGACAGTAGAAAACTTACGTACACATGATGCCCAAACACGACTTTGTTTCAGCCTTTGTACCAAAGAAAAATATCACTTAAAAACAAAAAAGAATCGTCTATATTAGTTACAAAAGTACGTAAATTTTGTTCCTTAACGGTAGGCAACACACATGGCTAACTTAATGGCATTAATGGTGTGTGCACTTCCTGTTGACTTCTGTCTAGTGTTCTTCGGCTGACATTTCTTTGGTGTTGACCAAATAACCTGAGCCAGAAGCCAAAGGCAATACGTCAACAAGTGACCATGAAACCCTCAACAGTTTTGTATTACTCATGTAACAGATTATGGTACGTATGACGACAAAACACGACTGTCGTTTGATCTTTGTACGCACTTGCTGCAAGCTATAATGGACACTCTAATTAAGTGCTGCACTATTTTTCCACATCTGAAGTGTCTGTATCATTTATCAAAAATACCATACATTAAGATGAAAAAATTGAATGTCTTTCCATATCAGTGCCCACTTGGCGTAAGCAATAATGGACCCTCAAATCAACTTCCACAATGTAATTTTCACGTATAAAAATACGTACAGACTTGTTCTACACCAAAACGTCACTGTGGCTCTATTCTTGGACGCACTTGATGTTAGGCATAATGGACCCTGAAAGTAAGTGCCATAATATTATTTCCACCACTGAATTGTCTTTAGTATTCGTCAAAAAGTCGTCGTAGTTCCTCTAAGATCAAAGCACCATGTGTCAGAACTCGAAGCGGAGTTCGCATCCCCAGCACTGGAATTTGCACATCGTCATACATACTGCTTTCGTCATATGTAACACACTCTGTATGACACTTTTTCTAGGTGCGAGCATTTGGGAATTTTAGTGTTGCCATTTATTTCCCCTGTAGAAATAGTCTTCAGGCATTCCACATACTCTTGGATGTACGTTGTGGACTGTTCCACCTTTTCTAGCAGAATTTGAGCAAAGAATGTCAAGTTCACCACTTTAGGAAAAGAATGCTCGTTGAATGTAGTTATTCCATCAGTTTTAAACTCGAAAATTGCTTTTCTGTTGCTAATGTTGAGATTACCACATTTAGATACAATGTAACCTTCCTTTCTAAAGATACAAACGGGTAAAAAGGTTTATAAACAAATTTTCTTATGTCCTCTAAGGTAATAAACATCGCTGGATCTACTGTTTTTTGGAAGTACTGCGACATGTTGCCACTTTCAATTGTCGTTTACAGTAAAATGGTTCAAATGTCTCTAAGCACAATGGGACTTAACATCTGAGGTCATCAGTCCCCTAGACTTAGAACTACTTAAACCTAACTAACCTTAGGACGTCAAGCACATCCATGGCCGAGGCAGGATTCAAACCTGCGACCGTAGCAGCCGCGCGGCGCCGGATTGAAGCGCCTAGAACCGCTCGACCTTTGCAGTAAATGCTGAGATCATGTATTCCCAGTCATTTTCTGATTTGAAACTTTATTTGCACATCTGCAATAGCTGTTCTTTTCTCAATATCCGATTATATTCTTCCTTCATGGCAATTGCTTTCATCAGTTGCTCCAGTTTGTACTTTTTACTACAACCTCTTGTATTTCGAGTTTTTTGTGTACACACAACACATTAACTGCACTTAAAGGAGTAATTTCTGCAAGAGGGAATAGTTGAAGTATGTTTGATACATTGCTATTTTTTATTAAGACCTACTGAATAAAATTATTTGTTGGGCCAATCCTAATTCTGAAGTATTTATATTTGGTAGTATTGTGTAGATCAACGTTCTAGATTAAGGAAATATGTTTCCCAACCTTTGATATGACACTTATATATAATATTTATATCGTCTTTGTAGGATGTCAGTTTTAATCACTACACAGCTTACAGGTAAATAATTTTTTCACTCTTGATTGTCTGGAAGGTTTACTTTTACACCAATCAACTTTCATCTATTATTAATGCCCCTAACAGACAAATTACAGAATACTGTTCAACACAACGCAGTAACTGTTCTGTAAACTATTCGAAATATAGGTTAACTCGTGCAGAGAAGACAACAGCAACCAGCCAGCCACTTTTTACATGGCTATTTATTTAAATAGCGCCATTACCGGTTTCGAACCAAAAGGATCATCTTCAGACGGCTAGTTCACGTTAAGGTACGTTTATATTAGTTGTCACTTATTGTTTTGCCAAATTATGAAAGTACCTTGCGTTGGTGGTGTCGTTGAAAAAACCGCTCCATTACGTTCCAGTGCTGACTGCTTGTGTTCTTGCAGCAGGGAAGACTGTATGATGAATTTCTTTTAAGTATATGTATGCATATAATCTGAAGGACCACACTCACCAAGAAGTTTTACCATCATGTGGAAATAGCAATGCGACACTTAATGTTAGGGTCAACTGTGTCTTGCACGAAGTGTGTAGAAAGATCGAACTACAGCTGGGTTTCAGAGCCATATGTACCAAACCTGTAAGTTACACCACTAACGTCAACAAATGAGTCACAAAACAGTACAAATACTGTTGTAGTACAGATACTTACATATCTGGATAAATAATGCGTACAATTTTTTTTTAGAGTGCCATTTTACTTTGGTACAAGGATCGAACCACAGTCATGGTTTTTTTTACCTATTAGTTACACCAATTAATTTGTGAGCCATGTGTGTTCTCTACTGTCATAAATTACATTTTTACGCATTTTGATAAATGATACAGAGGAATTATGATTTCTTTGAAGTGCTACTTTACTTTGGTACAAAGGTCGAACCAAACTTGTGTTGTGGTGCCAAGTGTACTTCTACCAGAAAGATATACCAATAGTGCTACGAAGTGAGCCACATGTGTTCTGTGCTGTTGTTGAACGAATCTTCATATGTTTTTATATGTAATACTGATAATAATTGTTTTTTTTTTTTTTAAGTGCTGCTTTTCCCTGGTACAGAACTCGAACCACAGTCGTTTCCTGCTGTCATCTATACGATAATCTGTAACTTATACCAGCGATGCCATTAGACGAGTCACATGTGTTTTTGTTATTATAGAAGAAATCTTTAGGTATTTTAATAAGTAGTGCGGTTAATTATTGGTTTGTTTAAAGTTCTATTTTATTTTGGGGCGAAGACCGAACAATAGTTGTGTTTTAGCGCCAAGTGTGGTACAGAGTTTTTTGTCGTCTCGTTGTCACTATAGGCTTTTATCATAGTCTTACTTCCTCCGGTGCCTACAATCGATCTTTTCGCAACCTCTTTGCCGTCTGGTGTGCTGGCGATAGCTTACGCCAGCACACAGAGAAGAAAATGGTGGCAATATGCTATACTCTGAGTTGCTGTTTCACTTTTTATGGCAGTAAAGTACTCGAGAGAGAAAAATACGCGCACGTGTGTGTGTGTGTGTGTGTGTGTGTGTGTGTGTGTATGTGCACTTGCACCAACTCTTAACTCTGTCTTCCTGCTCCTCTCCTCACAAGGGAACCTCCCCATCGCACCCCCCTCAGATTTAGTTAGTTTGCACAGTGGATACGCCTTGAAAAACTGAGAACAGATCAATCGAGAAAACAGGAAGAAGTTGTGTAGAACTATGAAAAAAAATAAGCAAAATATAGAAACTGAGTAGTCAATGCGCAAGATAGACAACATCAAGGGTAATGTGTGCGTAGGAGAGCCGTGGTCCCGTGGTTAGCGTGAACACCTGTGGAATGGGAGGTCCTTGGTTCAAGTCTTCCCTCGCGTGAAAGGCTTAATTTTTTTTATTTTCAGACAATTATCAAAGTTCAGGCACTCACACATAATCAATTTCGCTCTCCAAAATTCCAGGATATGTTCAGATTTGCTTGGACATATGCTGGATTTGACGGTCTACACACGGAAAAATTTGAAAACGTTAAAAACATATGTTTTGACAGAGCACATGGAAAACTGTGCGACTGTGAAACTGTTGCATTCATTTTTTTCAGTATATGTGTCAAACTCTTATGTCTTCATCACTTTTTCGGAGTGATTATCATATCCACAAGAAACCCTAAATCGGGCAAGGTAGAAGAATCTTTTTACCCAATTCGCCAAGTGTACAAGTTAGGTAGGTCGACAACATATTCCTGTCATGAGACGCACATGCCGTCACCAGTGTCGTATAGAATATATCAGACGTGTTTTCCTGTGGAGGAATCGGTTGACCTATGACCTTGCGATCAAATGTTTTCGGTTCCCATTGGAGAGGCACGTCCTTTCGTCTACTAATCGCAGGGTTTTGCGGTGCGGTCGCAAAACACGGACACTAAACTTATTACAGTGAACAGAGACGTCAATGAACGAACGGACAGATCGTAACTTTGCGAAAATGAAGAAAGTTAACTTTTCACTAGAGGGAAGACTTGAACCAAGGATCTCGCTTTCCGCAGCTGCTCACGCTAACTACGGGACCACGGCATTCCTTAGCCCCCGCACTGTCCTTGATGTTGCCTATCTTCGCATGGACTACTCAGTTTGTATATTTTGCTTATTTTTTTCATAGTTCTACACGAATTCTTCCTGTTTTCTCTATTCATCTGTGTTCAGTTTTTCAAGGCCTATCCACTGTGCCAACTTATAACTAAGTCTGAGCGGAGTGCGATGTGGAGGTTTCCTTGTCAGCTCCATGTGCCTCTGAATGTAGGCAACCCCTCATACACACACACACACACACACACACACACACACACACACACACACACACACACACACACACACACAAAATACTCACACTCATACTCATACAGTAAAGTCCATTTACTTGTCGATTCCAATTTTCCTTGCGAAGTGGAATGGAACAACGAAACATTTAAAATAAATCAACAGGAATGTGTTGTTGATAAGTCTCAGGAATAACAAAGGATGAGACAGACAGTCTGCAACATACGAGAAACTCCAGCCTAGAAGCTTATGCCGGGGCCAAAACAATACACAAAATTGTAAAAGTCTCACTACGCTCATCTCGTCATCATTACATACATTTGTCGGCTTAGTGGCCAGTCGCTGAAGTTCGGGAATATTTCATTTTACTTTGCTTAATCATGCAACAGTGTTATTCCCCCAGGAAATATAAGACTACGACTTTGTTACTAGTTTTACTGTACATTAACTTCCGCAGAGCCATTTCCCTATCATGAACTCGGAACAGCATTCGTCATTCCACCAAGGGATTGGAGGTCTTCGCAGCAGTTGTGGGATAGATACATGACCGACGCAGTAGATCGTTTGGATGGTGTCATCCAACTATCTCCGGGTGCTTTCTTTGCGTTCAAACATAAGTAACTCGTTTTATGGTGTCCAGTATGTCTTGATGAGCGTCCTTTTTGGTGGCTTTATTTGGGACAGTCGTTGATTTATCCTCATTGTGTTCGAGATTTGAATAGCATAAGGATAGATCAGTATTGGAGAAAAACACTGTAGCAGTGGTGAAATTTGTGCTCTACCCCATGTTCATAACGCATAGAGCTTCATCGACAAGAGGCTCTCTATGACTCAGACTCCAGCGGCGCGAACCCCATACTGCATGATAAAGTCAATACAGTGAAGGATCTGGCGGTGGTGCAGTGTGAAAAGAGTCTGGTGAGCCTCCCTGTGTAGAGCATCGTTAGGGATGTATCACACCATTTCCTGCCCGTGCCTGTGCTGTTTAGCAAGTGTTCTCACCTTCAGTAGGTAGAAATCACTAATTAGGTTGCGGAGCCAAATAGCTAGCTGAACGGTTGTTTTTAGATAACGGGACGAACTTGGCAAGGTTTAATTGAAGCCAAAAAATTAGACAGGATTCCATGGAAATTTGAATTTGGTGTTTTTGTGCGTTACTGTTTCTCCGTTGACTATAAACCATATTCCAGTTTTGGTTGTTGTGGAGATTATCGTTGGAAGTTGTAGGAGCCAGTTGGAGGAAGTGCATGAAGCGTTAGCAGTGCGCATTTTTCAGTACATCGCTCTGATTTCGAAATTATGAATTTTGAAAATTTAACTCTGTTTCCCGAGATAGTTAATCTGTGTCCGCCAATAAAAGTTTCCTAGTAAATCTGCGGAGCAATACGTAATTTAATTGGATTCACGCACCACTGAGAGGGTGTGAATCTTGGCCCAAGTGGAGAGCGAGACTTCACTTGACGCCACGAATTCTCCGGAGAACAAAGGAGCGTTTCAGGGGGCAGCTAAAAGTTATACCTCCCCATTTGACTCGATACATGAACTACAGTAGCAAACGATTTTTGGTTACAGTCAAGGAAATGAGTTGTGGTAACTGGGGGTTATAAAGAGGGTGACGCCACCTTCAGCCATCTTCAGGAAGTTAAAACCCCTTCGAATACATCTACATCTACTAGGGGACTTCGAGAAGTAAGCCAAACATTACAAGCAAGCTACACATTATTACAGCAGGCCAAGTAACTTTTATTGGATGATGCACTGCACTTCATAGTGACACAGATACATAACACTGTTTTTCAACAAATTCACCAAGTATCTGTAGGAAACGGTGGGAACCTCCGAAAGATTCCCTCCACATCACGAGTGACTCAGCTAAAAAGAATGGCTCTGAGCACTATGGGACTCAACTGCTGTGGTCATCAGTACCCTAGAACTTAGAACTACTTAAACCTAACTAACCTAAGGACATCACACACATCCATGCCCGAGGCAGGATTCGAACCTGCGACCGTAGCAGTCTCACGCTTCCGGACTGAGCGCCTAGAACCGCGAGACCACCGCGGCCGGGGCGTGACTCAGCTGCTTCTCGTATCGGTGCCACAAGATCTTATGATAACTCCATGGATGTCTCGAATACCAGGATTTTTATGTACCCCCAGAAATTAAAATGCAATGTTGTCACGTCTGGGGAGCAAGGAGGCCAATGGTTCGGCAAGACATCACATGATTTCCATCTATCAACCACCGCTGCTCGTAACGTATCTTTTGACATCCCCCCTTCATAGACTGAATGTTCACAGTATATACAGAGTGACTGATAGTAATGATTAAAAACCCCAGAACACATATAGGTAATGCTGAGACAGGTAGCTTGATATAAGACACATGGGGCCGAAAATTTCAGGAAACAACCCAAAAGCTAGTGAAAAATGTTGAACATGTAACGTTACCAAATGACGTACCTCACCGCACGTGCAGCGGTTAGTCTTGTCGATCCTACCCTCGCCGATAGGGGGCATTGCTACACATCTCAAAGCTAGGGTACTTTGTTTTCGTTATTGCATTACCCAGTGTGATACAGTAGTGCTCACAGTAGTAGTAATACAAGATATGGGTGAATCAGCGTACATTTACGAAAACAGAGTAACCTAGTGGAGCGATGTGCAGCACTGCCCCTACCAGCGAGAATAGGATCGACATGCCCAACCGCTGGACTTTTGGCGACGCACGTCATTGATGACGTCATTTAGCGTCTCAGCGTCATCTATGTCGCTTCGGGATCTATTAAAAATTAATAAAAATCACACTGTATTCACGGTGTCGTGATACAGTCTCAAAAGATTGGATGGGTGTTCCAGGGTAGATTATGGTGAGAAATTACTGTTAAGAAAAAAATTCGATACGTTGCGCCATTTTCGAGTTAATTAGCATTGAAGTTAGCTAATCAGGCCGTTGTTGTTGTTGTGGTGTTCAGTCCAGAGACTGGTTTGATGCAGCTTTCCATGCTACGCTATCCTGTGCAAGCTTCTTCATCTCCCAGTACCTACTGCAACCTACATCATTCAGAATCTGCTTTGTGTATTCTTCTCTTGGTCTCCCTCTACGATTCTAGTCAAGTTGTGTCACAAACTTCTCTTCTCCCCAATTCTATTCAGTGCCTCCTCATTAGTTATGTGATCTACCGATCTACTCCTCAGCATTCTTCTGTAGCACCACATTTCGTAAGCTTCTATTCTCTTCTTGACTAAACTACTTATCGTCCACATTTCACTTCCATACATGGGTACACTCCATTCAAATACTTTCAGAAAAGACTTCCTGACACTTAAATCCATGCTCGATGTTAACAAATATCTCTTCTTCAGAAACGCTTTCCTTGCCATCGATAGTCTACATTTTATATCCTCTCTACTTCGACCATCATCAGTTATTCTTCTCCCCAAATACCAAAACTCTACTACTGTAAGTGTCTCATTTCCTAAACTAATTCCCTCAGCATCACCCGATTTAATTAGACTACATTCCATTATCTTCCTTTTCCTTTTATTGATGTTCATCTTACATGCTCCTTTCAAGACAGTGTCCACGCCGTTCAACTGCCCTTCCAGGTCCTTTGCTGTCTCTGACAGAATTACAATGTCATCGGCAAACCTCAAAGTTTTTATTTCTTCTCCGTGGATTTTAATTCATACTCCGAATTTTTCTTTTGTTTCCTTTACTGCTTGCTCAATATACAGATTGAATAACATCGGGGATAGGCTACAATTCTGTCTCACTCCCTTCCCAACAACTGCTACCCTTTCATGCCACTCGACTCTTATAACTGCCATCTGCTTTCAGTACAAATTGTATACAGCCTTTCACTTCCTGTATAGGGCCCCTGCTACCTTCAGAATTTAAAAGACAGTATTCCAGTTAACATTGTCAAAAGCTTTCTCTAAGTCTGCAAATGCTAGAAACGTAGGTTTATCTTTCCTTAATCTATCTTCTAAGATAAGTCGTAGGGCCAATATTGCCTCACGTGTTCCAACATTACTACGGGATGCAGACTGATCTTCCCCGAGGTCGGATTCTACCAGTTTTTCCATTCGTCTGTAAAGAATTCGTGTTAGTATTTTGCAGCCGTGACTTATTAAACTGATAGTTCGGTAATTTTCACATCTGTCAACACCTGCTTTCTTTGGGATTGGATTTATAATATTCTTCTTGAAGTCTGACGGTATTTCCCCTGTTTGATACATCTTGCTCAACAAATGGTAGAGTTTTGTCAGGACTGGCTCTCCCAAGGCTATCAGTAGCTCTAATGGAATGCTGTCTACTCCAAGGACCTTGTTTCGACTTAGGTCTTTCAGTGCTCTGTCAAACTCTTCACGCAGTATCATATCTCCCATTTCATCTTGATTTACGTCCTCTTCCATTTCCATAATATTGTCCTTAAATACATCGCCCTTACATAGACCCTCTATATACTCCTTCCACTTTCTGCTTTCCCTTCTTTGCTTGAAACTGGTTTTCCATCTGAGCTCTTGATATTCATGCAAGTGGTTCCCTTTTCTCCAAAGGCAGTATCCTGTGGGCAGTATCTATCTTACCCCTAGTGATATATGCCTCTCCATCCTTACATTTGTCCCTACTTAGGCATTTTGAATTTCCTATCGATCTCATTTTGGAGACGTTTCTATTCCTTTTGGCATGCTTCATTTACTGCGTTTTTGTATTTTCTCCTTTCATCAATTAAATTCAATCTTTCTTCTGTTACCCAAGGATTTTTACTAGCCCTACTACAAGAGAGTGATACAAAAAATTAGACACTGGACTGAAATAAGGAACGAACCAGAACCAAAGGCTGAGCAGTCCCCTGCGCTATCATCTACGCTATGAGGACAACTGAGACTAATTTAATCTGGTAGGTCTCTTCAATTTGCGTGCGCAAGGGCCTGATTGGCTAACTTCAATGCTGATTAACTCGGAAACTGAGCAACGTACAGAACGTTTTTCTTAACAATTTTTCCTCAGCATATCCCCTCTCGCAACACTTATACAAGCTTTTCAGACTCTTTCTGACCACCCTGAATATGGTGTCTCAGAAGGAATTGTGAATATTCACAAATATAACAAGAACGATTTTTCCAAGCAAAAAGTCTCGTAAACATGGTCTCTGAAACGCCTTCTTGGGAACTATGAGCAACTGTTCAGTTGAAGAGATGTGTTTCCCAGTAGCGAGGATCAACAAGTACTCATAGCTCTTAAGGGATGCATTTTAGGGACCATGTTTACAACACATTTTTGCTTCGAAGGATTGATCTTGTATATCCCTGCATATTGACCATTCCTCCTGGGAATCCTATGTATGCGGGCAAAACGTTACATATGAAGATAAACAGTGATTCATTACATTGTTTCAAAAATTGTAAGATCATGCTGAATGCTCCCCGTATCGTTCGCATAACCAAAAAGTTCAAATGTGTGAATTCCTAAGGGACCAAACTGCTGACGTCATCGGTCCCTAGACTTACACACTACTTAACCTAACTTAAAGTAACTTATGCTAAGAACAACACACACACACCCGTGCCCGAGAGAGGACTCAACCTCCGGCGGGAGAGGCCGCGCAATCCGTGACATGGCGCATTAAACCTCGCAGCCTTTCCGCGCGGCGTTTAGATAATCGCAGTTATACACTCCTGGAAATTGAAATAAGAACACCGTGAATTCATTGTCCCAGGAAGGGGAAACTTTATTGACACATTCCTGGGGTCAGATACATCACATGATCACACTGACAGAACCACAGGCACATACACACAGGCAACAGAGCATGCACAATGTCGGCACTAGTCAGTGTATATCCACCTTTCGCAGCAATGCAGGCTGCTATTCTCCCATGGAGACGATCGTAGAGATGCTGGATGTAGTCCTGTGGAACGGCTTGCCATGCCATTTCCACCTGGCGCCTCAGTTGGACCAGAGTTCGTGCTGGACGTGCAGACCGCGTGAGACGACGCTTCATCTAGTCCCAAACATGCTCAATGGGGGACAGATCCGGAGATCTTGCTGGCCAGGGTAGTTGACTTACACCTTCTAGAGCACGTTGGGTGGCACGGGATACATGCGGACGTGCATAGTCCTGTTGGAACAGCAAGTTCCCTTGCCGGTCTGGGAATGGTAGAACGATGGGTTCGATGACGGTTTGGATGTACCGTGCACTATTCAGTGTCCCCTCGACCATCACCAGAGGTGTACGGCCAGTGTAGGAGATCGCTCCCCACACCATGATGCCGGGTGTTGGCCCTGTGTGCCTCGGTCGTATGCAGTCCTGATTGTGGCGCTTACCTGCACGGCGCCGAACACGCATACGACCATCATTGACACCAAGGCAGAAGCGACTCTCATCGCTGAAGACGACACGTCTCCATTCGTCCCTCCATTCACGCCTGTCGCGACGCCACTGGAGGCGGGCTGCACGATGTTGGGGCGTGAGCGGAATACGGCCTAACGGTGTGCGGGACCGTAGCCCAGCTTCATGGAGACGGTTGCGAATGGTCCTCGCCGATACCCCAGGAGCAACAGTGTCCCTAATTTGCTGGGAAGTGGCGGTGCGGTCCCCGTTATAGGCTCGGAAGACTGGTAAAACAGGACAGGTGGCGAACTGTGTCGGAACTAACATCAGACTAAAATGCTGGGCGGAGTAAAAGTGTGTCTGAACACACAGTGCACCGAACACTCCTAACGATGGACTTCCGCAGCCGACGACCCATGCATGTGCCAATGTTAATTCCACGACATCGGCAACTACGACTGAAATGGGCACGTGACCATCAGCACTGGACGGTGGCGCAGTGGCAGAGCGTTACATGGTTTGATGAATCCAGATACCTTCTTCACCATGCCATTGGAATGCACGGATCCGTCGTCGTCTACGGGAACAGCTCCATGACACCTGTACTGCGAGACAAACTGGCGGCTCCGTTATGCTCCGGGGAACATTCACGTGGGAATCCATGTGTTCAGTGGAGCTTGTGCGATGCACCATGACGGCATAGGAGTATCGTACACTGCTTGCAGACAACCTACACCCCTTCATGAAAATCATGTTTCCCGACGGCAGTGTCATTTTCCACCAAGATAATGCGCCATGTCACAAGGCCAGGATTGTGATGGAATGATGCGAGGAACAAAGTGGTGAGTTCTAACTGATGTGCTGGCCCCGCAGCTCGCCGTATCTGAACCCGATCGAACACACCTTCGATGTGATTGAACGTGGCGTGAGAGCTCATCGCACCCTTCCCATGAATTTACAGGAATTAGGTGACTTGTGTGTTATGAGTGCAGATGCGTTAACTCCCTCCAGGGACCTACCAAGGCCTAACTGCTTTCATGCCATGACGCATCGCCACTGTTATCCGTGTCAAAGATGTATATAACAGCCGCGAGGAGTGGCGGCTCGGTTTAAGGCGCCCTGTCACCACCAAGGGTCCGAGTCCTCCCTCGGGCATGGTGTGTTGTCCTTAGCATAAATTAGTTTAAGTTAGTCTAAGTAGTGTGTAAGTCTAGGGAACGATGAGCTCACCAGTTCGGCCTCTTAGGAATTCACCCACATTTGAACATTTTTTGTACATAACAGATGTTGAATAGGTAGTAATAATGCTCTGGCTGATCAGTGTATTCATATGCTGTAACTCTATCGATAAAATAATCTTTCAAATGGTCTATTGAACATGTAACTAACAAACTAACTGATTATTCTCATTGTCATATTGTTGTCCTTTTGTTGATCTCATTACACTACAGCCAAATTTCTGTGAGATCTGTCGGTGTGATTCTCCAATCTCCTTCATGTCACTGGTTTGATCATTCTCGGTGTGCGAAAGATAGCAATAAACTGCAAGTGTACGCTCTCTGGCCGAGCTGTATTACAATCATTACCTGGAAATTTCCGATAACGCTTAACACTTCCAGCAACTGTTAAAGCATCATATGTAGAAATGACATTTTTCTGCGCTGAATAACAAACCCATATAAGAACGAAATTTTAATCAACATGCCCACAGGCATGTTAATACTACAGTGTCAGTTTTATGAATGGGTTCACGACGTAACATTTTCAATTTCGTTAGCTGCAGTTGTGTCACAGAAATTAAACAATGTAATTATGAATTTGTAAAGTACTATATTCATTAATAAAAGATGAGTGAAAGTGGCAGACAGCCAGCAGCATTCCAACAAAGTGTTAGGAGCCTTGCTTGGAAAGAATATGCCCCATAAATAAAAAACAAAATTTACGACTGACATCAAAGGTGCACCTTCTGATCTCAAAATTGGTAATAACTACATCTCCCGAGTAATAGAATTTAAATATTTAGGTGAATGGATTGCAGAAAATTGTAATGAAAAGAAATCTGTCAGATCAAGAGTCCAGATAATGGAGACGGCGTTTCAATTAACAAAAAACTTTTACAACAAAGAGTCCCTCGTGGAACTGCAAAAGAGCACACTACACAACAGTAACTAAACCCGAAGCTCTCTACGCATCTGAGACACTAAACCTTCAACACAGAACACTAAAAGAGGAATTAGAAGTGAAAGAACGTAACATAATGAGGAAAATCCTAGGACCAAGAACTAAAGATGGTGTGCATTATCCAAAGCCGAATGCAGAAATATATAAAAATATCTCCAAAATAACAGACACAAAGCGCATGAGAAGAATCCAATACATGGGACATTTAGAAAGAATGGACTCAAACAGGTTAACGCACAAAATCCATACATTTTTAAAGAACAAAACTACAAGACCGAACTGGTACAAACAGACAGAAAAAGACCTGAAAGAATAAGGGCCTCCAAATCTACGCGATAGAAATGAAATCAGAAAAATCACAAACACACGGGGTTTTCAGGTAGAAGAGAGAAAAACTAACCGACATACGTGGTCTACGCAACGAAAGCTAGTCCATTCGTTGTTTATGAAGGAATACTGGGCGAAAAGGAAGGCCAACAAATGTTGATTACGCGTGGTCCTAAGTGATCCATCCGCGAAGAAGAGGAAGTTACTACATCCAAATACTGACGTATACATCTGGAACATGGCAAAAGAAGAAACGAGATGTAATGGGTAATGAAGAAAGGAGATATAAAGATGTTACATGCCTGTGAAATGAAGTTCCCTAGAATTGGGATAGGACGAGAAAAGAGAGAGAGGATGAGAAATGAAATGGTAGCTGAAACAGTGAAAGAAGAACCTTTGCAGATCAGTTTACAAACACCAGGGCTAAGATGGAATGGGCACTTACAGAGAATGGAAAACAAGAGGATTCCTCAGAAGATGCATGAAATGGAGATGCGAAGGAAACGACCAAGAAAAGACAAAGGGACAGATGGCGTAAAAGTGTGGAGTGTGTTGAAAAAAAAAAAAAGAAAGAGACGAGGGGTGGAACAGAGTGAACACAGAAAGATTGTGGGAAAACAGAATAAGATGCAAGGCTTATGAACCAAACAGCCCCAGCCTGGGGCTGGAAACTGTTCCAGATGATGACGATGATGATGACTTTCCTCATACTATTGTACACTTTTTTTCGTCCATTCTTAAGCAACTTTGGCGTAACAGTGTGGCTAAATGTTAAAGGGACCAATATACGTGTTTCCTTTATGTGTATAACAGCATGTGGACTGGGATAGTGCTTGCACCTCGCTCCCTTTGTCTATACTGCAACGCAAGTTGCCTGGGTCAAGGGAGCAGTTAAGATAATTGAGGTGGAATGTGAGCAGCAGGCCACCACGCTGTGCGCCGCATACCACAGCTCGCTTCCATGGCTAAACGCGCCACTACCGAACAATGGGAGCCACAGCGCTGCGGCGACACGGCGTTCGGAAGCCATCGCTACGAGTTTCGCACAAACCTTGCTTCACAAAAGGACAACAGCGCAACGTTTCTCTTGATAGTAACGATAAAAATATTTATAGCGGTGACGTAATAGCACGGAAACGTAATAAAAAAATCTCGTACATTTTCAACAGCGCTACAAGCTTGAAATCTGGTATTTTTGTGGTAGGAAATGTAGACAAATACTTGTTTACCCACGTAATGAAAGTTTCAGATTTGTGAACAGCACAATACGTATCAAAAATTTGCGGAATTTGATGCGAGCTATTCCTGCGTAAAGGTCAAAAGGTGCAGAATATGATAAGAAGTTTGTCGCTTGCTCTTAGCGAACACATCCCATAGGACGTATGCTTTCTTCATCAGATAAATGTATAATAATGAGTAGATTTGAAACCGAAAATTTTTTTCGTAAATCTAATTTTCCCAGCTTCCCTTTTGATTTCATGTATGGTTGTTTTCTTTTTCAGCATGTGATATACTAGGGTTGAAACTTTAATAGTGGCAACTATTTATTTACAGCTCGTAAAATATAGATACGTGTCTCAAAGTTTTACTGACCTTCAAACTAGTCACCAGCATTGGGTATAATCCGTTGCTAGCGATGTGCAAGCCGTAGGGTGCTAATAGCAGTGCCACCTACGTTGACAGTTCGTGCGGCGCGGTCTATTGTCCGACAAATTTGTAGCAGTTCTGAAGCGAATGCCGTGAAGTGTTTTCTTCAGTTTAGAAATCGAGTTGAACTTCAAATGGCTCTGAGCACTATGGGACTTAACATGTGAGGTCATCAGTCCCTTAGAATTACTTAAACCTAACTAACCTAAGGACATCACACACATCCATGCCCACGGCAGGATTCGAACCTGCGGCCGTAGCGGTCGCGTGGTTCCGGACTGAAGCGCCTACAACCGCTCGGCCACACCGACCGGCTTAAGTTGAACTCACGAGGGTTTAAGTCAGGAGAGTGCAGCAGGTGGTATAGCACTTAGCAGCCCCATCAGTCAAACAAATCAGTAACAGCTTGCACTGTAAGTGCTTGAGCATTGTCCTGCACAATGATAGTCAGGTCATGCAGAAAGTGTCATCACTTCTGTCTCTAAGCTGGTCATAGATTGTGTTCCAAAAATGAACAGCACAGAGACAAAAGTGATGGCACTTTCTGCAGGACCTGACCATCATTTTGCAGGACAATGCTCAAGTACGTACAGTGCGAGCTGTTACTGATTTATTTGACTGGGCTTCTAAGTGCTAAACCACCTACTGCACTCCCCTGACTTAAGCCATCATGACTTCAACTAGATTTCTAAACTGAAGGAAGCACTTCACTGTATTCGCTTCAGAACTGCAACAAATTCGTCGGGCAATAGACCGCGGCGTTCGAACTGTCAACACAACTGGCACTGCTAAGAGTATCCTACAACTTCCACATCGCTGGCAACGGGTTATACACAATGCTGGTGACTATTCTGAAAGTCAATAAAACTTTTGAAACATGTATTATTTTTTACTAGCTATAAATAAATAGTTGCCACTATTAAAGTTCCAACCCTCGTATATACTCCATGAAATAATTATCCTAACGGGACGGAAATGAGGATTTCGGATTTGATGTAAAAATAGAGAAAAATATGTACCTAGAAATTCAGAAAAATTTGATGATTTATTAAATAAAGAGAAAGAGCTTCAGAAACTGATCCAGTCAGTAACGTGTTGGTCCACCTCTGGCCGCTATGCAAGCAGTTATCCGGCTTGGCATGGAATGTTAGAGTTGTTGGATGCTTCCTGAGGGATATCGTGCCATATTCTGTCCAACCGCTGTGATGTAAGGGTGCCGCGGAAGACAACCGAATGGGTCCTGCTGTTAAAAGAAATGGCATCCCAGACCATCTCTCCTCGCTGTCAGTCAGTGGGGCAGATGACAGTCAGGTTGATATCGTTCCGCTCTCTGGGGCGTCTCCAAACACGACTTCGCTGGTCATCGACGCTCATTTATAAGCTGGACTCATCACTGAAGACAATTCTACTCCAGTCAATGAGATTCCAGTCCAAAGACGTGTCTGGAGACTCCCTCGACAGCTGTACGAGTCAACCTAGCTGTCGCCCGCCTTACGGCCCGACAATCAGTAGTGATGGTCTGGTGTGCCATATCTATTCACAGCAGGCCCCCTTTGGCTGTCATCCGTGACCCGTTTTGTGACCCTTCATGGCAAGCCACCCTAGGCTTACTTTCAGCAAGATAATGCCCGCCGCACGCAGAGAGAGTTTCTACTGCTTGTCGTCGTGCTTGCCAAACCTTATCTCGGCCAGCAAGGTCGCCGTATCTCTCCAAAACTGAGAACATTTGGAACATTATGGGCAGGGTCCTCCAATCATCTCGAGATTCCGTTTATCTAATGCACCAACTGGACAGAATTGGCACGACATCCCTTATGGGAACATCCAACAATTCTACACAGCTGGCCATTAAAATTACTACACCAATAAGAAATGATAAACGGTTATTCTTTGGACAAATATATTATACTAGAACTGACATGTGATTACATTTTCACGCAATTTGGGTGGGTAGATCCTGAGAAATCACTACCCAGAACAACCACCTCTGGCCGTAAAAACGGCCCTGATACGCTTGGGCATTGAGCCAAACAGAGCTTGGATGGCGTGTACAAGTACAGCTACCCGTGCAGCTTCAACACGATACCACAGTTCATCAAGAATAGTGATTGGCGTATTGTGACGAGCCAGTTGCTAGGCCACCATTGACCAGACATTTTCAGTTGGTGAGAGATCTGGAGACTTTGCAGCCGGGCAGCAGTCGAACATTTTCTGTATCCAGAAAGGCTCGTATAGAACCTCCAACATGAGGTCGTGCATTATCCTGCTGAAATGTAGGGTTTCGCAGGGATCGAACGAAGGGTAGAGCCACGGGTCGTAACACATCTGAAATGTAACGTCCACTGATCAAAGTGCGGTCGATGCGAACAAGAGGTGACCGAGACGTGTAACCAATGGCACCCCATACCATCACGCCG
Organism: Schistocerca gregaria; assembly: GCF_023897955.1. Classification (NCBI taxonomy): domain Eukaryota; kingdom Metazoa; phylum Arthropoda; class Insecta; order Orthoptera; family Acrididae; genus Schistocerca; species Schistocerca gregaria. Next base: position 657,851,852 of record NC_064931.1, on the reverse strand, counting down.
GGTGATGCTCCAGTATGGCGATGACGAATACACGCTTCCAATGTGCTTTCACCGCGATGTCGCCAAACACGGATGCGACCATCATGATGTGTAAAAAGACCTTGGATTCATCCGAAAAAAAGACGTTTTGCCATTCGTGCACCCAGGTTCGTCTGTGAGTACACCATCGCAGGCGCTCCTGTCTGTGATGAAGCGTCAAGGGTAACCGCAGCCATGGTCTCCGAGCTGACAGTCCATGCTGCTGCAAACGTCGTCGAACTGTTTGTGCAGATGGTTGTTGCCTTGCAAGCGTCCCCATCTGTTGACGCAGAGATCGAGACGTGGCTACACGATCCGTTACAGCCATGCGGATAAGATGCGTGTCATGTCGACTGCTAGTTATACGAGGCGGTTGAGACCCAGCAGGGCGTTCCGTATTGCCCCCCTGAACCCACCGATGCCATATTCTGTTAACAGTCATTGGATCTCGACCAACGCGAGCAGCAATGTCGCGATACGATAAATCGCAATTGCAATAGGCTATAATCCGACCTTTATCAAAGTCGGAAACGTAATGGTACGCATTTCTCCTCTTTACTCGAGGCATCATAACAATGTTTCACCAGGCAACGCCTGTCAGCTGATGTTTGTGCATGAGAAACTTCCCTCATGTCAGCACGTTGTATGTGTCGCCACCGGCTCCAACCTTGTGTGAATGCTCTGAAAAGGTAATCATTTGCATATCACAGCATTTTCTTCCTGTCTGTTAAATTTCACGTCTGTAGCACGTCATCTTCGTGGTGTAGCCAGTAGTGTATCAATCAGTGTTAAGACGAATAACAGCTCGCATAAGTGCCAGAGGTGGACCAATGCTTTATTGACTTCCTCTTGGATAGATTATACATTTTTTGTTAAATTAAAATAATTTGTTTGCCTATGCATGTACGTCACGTCTACCGACTTCCGTCCCACTCGGATAATTCGTTGCGGTGCTTCGTGTTTTTGCTCTTAGAGAGTATTACTGTCATCTTTCGTAGCTCAGTGTTCAGCGTGCCGTGGACGTGGGTTCAATAGCCGACACTGCTAGGGATTTTTCCTTACTGGGAGGAGTTACTTGAGTGGTAAGTAGCGGCTGGGAGAGCGGTGTGACTCCATGTCCTTCCACTACACATACGAGTGACGTCATTGGCGGTGCGGCCGATCGGTACTGAATGGTCCAGCATGGCCAGTAGGCGGATTAAAAATGGTTCAGATGGCTCTGTGCACTATGGGACTTAACATCTGTGGTCATCAGTCCCCTAGAACTTACAACTACTTAAACCTAACTAACTTAAGGACACCACACACATCCATGCCCATGGCAGGATTCGAACCTGTGACCGTAGCGGTCATGTGGTTCCGGACTGAGCACCTAGAACCACTAAACCACCGCGGCTGGCTCAGTAGACGGACCTTGAGCTTTTAGCCATGTATTATATTTGAAAATAAAGTAATACTGAATTAGTTCCATTACTTAAAATATTATTTTAACCGAATACAATAAAATTCACTTGAATTATCTAGTCAATAATAGTTGTATACACGGAGAAATTGTCTTTACTGTCGTCCCAAAACGCTGCTGTGCCATTCATGAGACGTATCTGCGACCATTTGCCTCACGTTTTGAATGCAGCTTTTCCCAATGGTCAAAATAACTTATCAACTTAAATCAGACATTTTATTCCCATGTTACATTTTAGCCACTATTTATAAAACCTTCTTCATTCTTGTAACAGTGTTTTAACATAAACGAAATCAATCTTCTCGGATGGAACGTTATAATCAGCCACATGTTTAAAAGGTTGATCCTTATTTATCGTGCGGTAAAATCGATAGGACTATCGCTGTTTCACTTTGGTATAGACAAGTAACTAAGACTAAATTAACTGCACTCTCGTGTAAGCATGTGTCCCTTTTAAATATGGCTACCATTTAGATTTTAAGTACTGAACAACAGTTAAGGTAGTAGAATGCAGAAAAACTGTTATTTGCAGTATTCTACTTGGTAATTGCCACATGATCGAAGTTGCAGTACTCGGTTTTATATATAAATAGGCAAAGGTGACAATGAAAACATTTACAAAATTTTATATGACTGTGAAATCCAGCTACAAGAAATAGTCAGAGGTTGAGGAAGTTTCATCCATTATTATTTCGCTTTTCTGTCTTGTATTCATTCCATGAATGCTGTATGCCCCTTTGTATGAAGCCATAATATTAATATTATTTTATTATTATTATTATTATTATTATTATTATTATTAATCAAAATATCCACGGGTGTACTGCCGGTCTATAGTGTCCAACGGGCACAATATTTCGGCGATCAAACATGTCGCCATCATCAGGTGAACTGACGGACTGAGCTCCTGTGAACGTGCCGGCACGGACATCCGTACGCTATCCGTACGCAGCCATAGCGTACGGATCTCCGTGCCCGCACGTTCACAGGAGCTCAGTCCGTCAGTTCACCTGATGATGGCGACATGTTTGATCGCCGAAATATTGTGCCCGTTGGACACTATAGACCGGCAGTACACCCGTGGATATTTTGATTATCAAATACGCCGGGAGAAACTCAAGAATCACATTATTATTATTATTATTATTGAAGTAAGATCTTATGGGACCAAACTGCTTAGGTCATCGGTCCCTAAGCTTACACACTACTTAATCTAATTTAAACTAACTTACGCTATGGACAACACACACACCCATGCCCGAGGGAGGACTCGAACCTCCGACGGGGGGAGCCGCGCGAACCGTGACAAGACGCCTGACCGTACGCCTATCCACCGCGGCAGTATTAATTACAAATCCACTGAGAGAGAATACATACAAGGGTGGTAGAGACGCTTCATCAATGGCGTCATGATGTTCGCAAACTGGCACAGCTGATCATTCTGACTGGTCTTTTCTAGGCTAGGAACACGTTTTATGATATCACAGGGTATTCTTAAAATACTGTATCACAGGGGGTAACGGAGCCAAGGTTATTCTTATATTTTTGAATAAGAACAAATGGAGAATTTCCAGAGGCGCATGTCGTTGCCCCTTCAGGCCTAAGAATTTAAAAGAATCGAATTCATCGATGGTTTGAATACCCTGTCACTATTACATTTTACTTTCTCGAAAGTTTTGTGTCAGATATGATATGAACTGCATTTTGCTGCATGTAAGCGACAATCTGTTCTTTATAATGCATGATCTGATGTTACTCACCAACCGCTTTGCTGAATAATGTATATTACATCCCACGTGAAACAACTGATAGCGCTGAGACGAAGATTACAGTGTCTGCCTAGAAAGAAGGCGCCAGAAAGTTTGCTAATACCATCTGGTTTGCGTGCTCTGACGTCCTTAGTATGTCAGACGGTGTTTTGTGTATCACAACAGCAGAATAAACACCACAGGTCTGGATGAATTCTGCTGAAGGCAGACAGCTCGAAATGAGACAGGGGATAGTGAGCGCCCTCTTGGAACTCCAATTTCCTGTGCCGCGGTTCAGTCCCCTACCAACAAATATTTGTGTGTCGAGCGTCACGCGACTCGCGAGCACAGAGGCTTCTCGTCCCTTCCCCGGCAGAGACGGATCTCTCGTTTCGCATTAATAAAACAAAATGGCAACTCGCGGAACTGAGACACAGTTCGCTGTTCCTTAAGCCGCTTCATTTGCAGCTAGCAGCAAGCGTGTTAATGGTGTTTCCTCAAAGAAGAGCACCGCTTTGTACAATACGTCGGTGCCGTGGAAGTCAAGAAGCTACTCAGATTCACAAAGGCATATGTAAATGATATAATGACAATTTGCTTGCTAAATATAATATTAAGAGATGGAATACAAAGTAGGGAGTGGAATACGAAGATCGTATGACAAGTCAGAGAGTCTGTATTTTCAGTGGGGTGTCGTAGAAGACATTCATATGCCTCGGAGCACTGTATCAAACGCTCTGAAGTGTGTCTTCAATAAAAATCTGGCGTCGTACTGGATCAACACTGCTGGCCATTAAAAATTGCAACACCGTGAATGTGCGAGCAACAAACGTCAAATTGTCATCAATCACATACTACATACTTGCATACGAAAATGAGTACCATTTCAGTAAAGCCATACAAAATAGGTGGTATTAACGCGATCTACGAGAAGCGTTGAATAAATAATGCAGCACATTTCTTTCTCGGACAGTTTCGGTTGAAAAAATGCAGAATGTGTTGTGGTACATCGTCGAATATTCCCGTTTCAGATTCTATAAATTCATGAACTTCCGATAGGTGGTAAATGTAAATGTTGTACGACTAGGGCCTCCCGTCGGGTCGACCGTTCACCGGGTGCAAGTCTTTCGACTTGACGCCACTTCGTCGACTTTGGCGTCGATGGGGATGAAATGATGATGATAAGGACAACACAACACCGAGTCTCTGAGCGAAGAAAATCTCCGACCCAGTCGGGATTGACATTCTGTCGCGCTGACCACCCAGCTACCGGGGGCTGACTCCGATAGGTGATGACGTAATATGTATCCTCCAAAATAGCGTCTTTAAGGGAGGTACGTTCCCAGCAGATAACTGTCATTGAGTTTCCTTTAGCGAAAACCCAGAGCATCACAGATATTCACAGGAGCTTGCAGAACGTCTAAGGAGACCTGGCGGTGAACAAAAGCACGGTGAGTCGCTGGGCGAGGCATCTGTCATCATCACAACAAGGTTGCGCAAATCTGTCCGATCTCCCGCACATAGCTGTGAGTCCTACAATGTTGGAACGTGCGGAAACACTCATGGGAGGTGAACAACGGATCACAATCAAACTTCTTGTTGCTTAACAGGACGTCTATATTCGTGATGCTGACGCCTGAGCCAAAAGTTGGTGTACTCAAAGGTGTGTTGTCACTGGGTTGCTCGCCGCCTAACAGAACACTATCTGCGCGGTTCAACTTACCTAAGGACATCACACACACCCATGACCGAGGCGGCAGGATTCGAAACTGCAACCGTAGAGTTCGCGCGGTTCCAGACTGTAGCGCCTAGAACCGCTCGGCCACTCCGGCCGGCTATCCGTGCGGAATTAGTTACAAGTTACGAGGCTGATCGTGAGAGTTTGTTGGTGAATATCAACATAAGCGTTCAATCATAGGTTAATCACTTCGAACCTGAGACCAAACGACAATCCGTGGAGTGACGCCACAGAAACTGTCCTCGGAACAAAATATTTAAAGCCGCACCCTCAGCCGGTAAAGTCATGGCGACGGGCTTCTGGGACGCTGAAGGAGATATTCTGCTTGATGTCCTCCCTTATGGTGCAATGATCAACAGTCAAGTGTAGCGTGCTATCCTCAGTAAACTGTAGAAACGACTTCAGCGTGTTAGTCGTCATGAAAATGTAAACGAAATTCTCCTTCTCCATGACAAAACAAGGCCTCACACAAGTCTGCGCCGGACGTTGTGGCCGAGCGCTTCTGGGCGCTTCAGTCCGGAACCGCGCGATTGCTACGGTCACAGGTTCGAATCCTCCCTCCGACATGGATGTGTATGATGTCCTTCGCTTAGTTAGGTTTAAGTGGTTCTAAGTTGTAGGGGACTGATGACCTCAGGTGTTAAGTCTCATAGTGCTCAGAACCATTTGAACCATTTTTGAAAAAGTCTGCGCACCAGGGAGCGCTCACAAAACTTCATTGAACTGCTCTTCCTCATCCTCTCTACAGCACCTTCCGACTTCCATTTGTTTGGCAAAATGAATGATTTACTCCGTGGAAAGCACTACGTGGATGATAAGGAGGTTATTGATGCAGCAAGATGTTGACTCCTCTGTCGACCAGTGGAGTGATGCCATACCACGTCGTCTTCCCAGACGCGTCCCGGTTTTACATACAGCATCGAGTATGGGAAGCGAACGTTGACAACATTTGTCTTCGTCCTAGGGGCCCAGCACCCGGCGTGATGCGACAAGGTGTCGTTGAGTACACGACATTATCACCTCTGGTTCACGTAGCCCTTATTCTGACAGCAGCCGTAACGTTTCTGATGTGTTGTGGCCGGTGGCTGTGCCCTGCCTTTGAGGTCTACGTGGATTCATCTTTCAACAAGATAACGCAACACCACATGTTGCCCTTGCTGTGCCTATGTGGATGCAGACTGTTCGACCGTTTCTCTGGCCAGTACATTCTCCGGATGTTTCACCCAATACAACCATTTGAGCATGTTGTCGTGCGACTGACAGGCCGCCATTCGCCAGGCACTACAATTGATAAATTCTGACACAGAGTTGAAGTGGCATGGCTTGTAGTACCCATATCTGCCATCAAAATTAAGTTCCACGCTACAGCCGTTTTATCTGGCCGAGTTTGCAGCTCTATGTACTAAATATCGCACCCTGTACACCACGCTATAAAAAGAATTTCTATGTATGCGGTGTTTTGCTTGGAAGTTATGCAAACGCAATCTTTCTTGGAATCATGGGCAGTGAAATATAACCTCCTTACAACACTCTTAAAACTTTAGAATCTGTAGAACAAATTCCTTAGATCAAATATCTCACATAATAGCCTGATATATATGAACACTTCTTCGCGCTAGTGGACCATAGTTTTCCAGTATTCCAGTTGAAAATAATATCGGCTACAGGGAGAGAATTTTCATTTATTTTACTGTGTCTGTTTATGTATTATGAAGGCAGATTCCTAAGGCTTCTGGAAAACGAAGCAGGAGCATATTGGAGCTGGAGGCTGAATATACACTCCTGGAAATTGAAACAAGAACACCGTGAATTCATTGTCCCAGGAAGGGGAAACTTTATTGACACATTCCTGGGGTCAGATACATCACATGATCACACTGACAGAACCACAGGCACATAGACACAGGCAACAGAGCATGCACAATGTCGGCACTAGTACAGTGTATATGCACCTTTCGCAGCAATGCAGGCTGCCATGCCATTTCCACCTGGCGCCTCAGTTGGACCAGCGTTCGTGCTTGACGTGAAGACCGCGTGAGACGACGCTTCATCCAGTCCCAAACATGCTCAATGGGGGACAGATCCGGAGATCTTGCTGGCCAGGGTAGTTGACTTACACCTTCTAGAGCACGTTTGGTGGCACGGGATACATGCGGACGTGCATTGTCCTGTTGGAACAGCAAGTTCCCTTGCCGGTCTAGGAATGGTAGAACGATGGGTTCGATGACGGTTTGGATGTACCGTGCACTATTCAGTGTCCCCTCGACGATCACCAGAGGTGTACGGCCAGTGTAGGAGATCGCCCCCCACATCATGATGCCGGGTGTTGGCCATGTGTCCCTCGGTCGTATGCAGTCCTGATTGTGGCGCTCACCTGCACGGCGCCAAACACGCATACGACCATCATTGGCACCAAGGCAGAAGCGACTCTCATCTCTGAAGACGACACGTCTCCATTCGTCCCTCCATTCACGCTTGTCGCGACACCACTGGAGGCGGGCTGCACGATGTTGGGGCGTGAGCGGAAGACGGCCTAACGGTGTGCGGGGCCGTAGCCCAGCTTCATGGAGACGGTTGCGAATGGTCCTCGCCGATACTCCAGGAGCAACAGTGTCCCTAATTTGCTGGGAAGTGGCGGTGCGGTCCCCTACGGCACTGCGTAGGATCCTACGGTCTTGGCATGCATCCGTGCGTCGCTGCGGTCCGGTCCCTGGTCGACGGGCACGTGCACCTTCCGCCGACCACTGGCGACAATATCGATGTACTGTGGAGACCTCACGCCCCGCGTGTTGAGCAATTTGGCGGTACGTCCACCCGGCCTCCCGCATGCCCACTATACGCCCTCGCTGAAAGTCCGTCAACTGCACATACGGTTCACGTCCACGCTGTCGCGGCATGCTACCAGTGTTAAAGACTGCGATGGAGCTCCGTATGCCACGGCAAACTGGCTGACACTGACGGCGGCGGTGCACAAATGCTGCGCAGCTAGCGCCATTCGACGGCCAACACCGCGGTTCAGAATTCATATTACCACTGGCGTACATAGACAAAACACTACTTATTACACTGTTGTACTTAGACAAAACGCTACTTATTACACTGTCAATGACTGCTGGCAAAGTGAAATTTGCGATTAGTGATGTCGAACAAAACTGCTTCAAATTTTTAATTATATTTAGACGACAGTCTGCCATTAGGAGACTAAGGTGGCGTCAGGGGTACTTACAACAAGACTGTTCCCCATCTACCTGAGGGCAATATCCCGTCAGTTCACGTAAGTAGACGAGCAAAATATCTGCTATCACATCCCACAAAAATTAGTGGTTTGTTTAAAATTGGTGCCAGAGCTGTAGCAAAGTTTGTGTAATGGACATATTATCCTCAATCTCTGTTTGTTCGAGATTTTTTGGTTTCTTTGTGATCTGTATTTCAATGTTAATTGTTCAGCTGCCTTATCATGACTGAGTGTAACTAGAAAAAAGTATGCAAATATTGCGCTCCGGTGCTTGCAAAAACTGTTTCACGTATAATGTAAAGAGCTATTGAGCAATATATAAGATTCTAATTACGTGTAGTTAACATATTATCCTCAATCACTTTCACTTCAAGCTTTTTAGGTGTTCGTAATAACTTTTATTTTGGTCTTAATTGTTAAACTACCTCTAAATATAAATGGGATAACTAGTGAAACCGTTTAAATATTGGTCTCTGGTAGTTACAAGAACTGCCCCGTATAAATGCAAAGTGTTACCGAATAGTTTCTAACATTAGTATTTTTTATACATTTTCGAATTCAGTAGGATTATTATAACAAACTGAAATTGCAAAATAATATTTTATGGTACTGTTGCTATGTGAAAAAACTTAGGTAGGTCTACAGCAGTCACTTCAGTAGCCCTTTAATTAAAAGTTAAGATCTTCACTATCCTGAGACCAACTACCACTAAGAAATGTATGGGCAATAAATAAGCTAGTATTTTTATTAAACTAATGGACTACTAACTCCATATTTTATAACTGGCTAGTTTTCAGCGTATAGTATGGTTTGAGATAGAAATTTCTCCGTACGACATCCTTGCATACAACATTCTATGTTTACTTGTAGTGTCAAACCTGTGTTCAATTTCGAGCTGGCGACGAAATCTTCCATCGTCTTCGTCAGGAACAGCTGCTGTTTTCGTTACCATTTATGGCGCATAGACGGTTTGTGATTGATCAGTGTATGTCTTTCAGCATACAGATGGTGCGCTCGGTTAAGGGTAGCCTTAGTTTCAGGGTCCCTGGAACTTACAAGATTCCTTGTGACTACGGAACTAACTACGTCGGCCAGTGTATCCGTACAGTTACCATCGCTGTACGGAACACCAAAGGCACATTAAAAATCGAGAAACTATTGCTGAAACAGTCCCACAAAATAAACAGAGAATAATGTTTTATGAAACTAAAATTTTGTACTATGCTTCTACATACTGGGATTCTGTTATTAAAGAAGCAGTACAAACTAATATGTGTGAGAACAAAGTCAACCGGGCAGTGTCTATAATCATAGTAGTGCGCGGAAGTTAGCTCTCGCCGCTGGAATCAGTACGCTGATCAGTCATAGTAGGCTATGCTTACCACAACAGCAGCCACGAGAGTCGGTTGTTTCTCACGACGACGATGGAAAATTTCGTCGAAAGGTGTAAATTGTACCCACATTTTACGCTACAAATAAATCGAGAAAATTTTGTACTATTCATATAAAAGAACAGTTACAATATGTCACTTGATGAGTAGTCGACAAAAAACGAATTATGCCACTGCTGCAGTTTGGGAAGGTTTCAGTCTGTTTCCCTGTGAAATATTATAAATGCTTCACAAAGTATGGTTTATTTTCACTTATCTGCTTGTCTTTGATTCTATCCATAGTGATATATTACACTTAGAGTTGCAGTCATATTAAAGAATCTCTTTCATAGCATTTAAAAAAATTTGGTCACGTTATAATAGTATAGCCAACTAACCTAACGCATTTGATAGGTCCTGTTGAAAATCCTACTGCAGGAATATGATAAGTAATAATCGTAAGATAAGGTAATAAAAGGTGTAAGAGACATATATAACTCAAATCTGAAACACTGGTTACAGTCATTTATAAAAGACATTATAGCTCATGGAAATTCTGAATTAAACGTGAATAGCTAATTCCTCACATCTACTTCCACCCTACACTGTCATACACCTCACTCCTGGGAATCCTCTTCCAATGTATAGCTTAGTTTCTCACAATTGCAGCCATCAGTGTCAAAAAAATGGTTCAAATGGCTCTGAGCACTGTGGGACTTAACATCTGAGGTCATCAGTCCCCTAGAACTTAGAACTACTTTAACCTAACTAACCTAAGGATATCACACACATCCATGCCCGAGGAAGGATTCGAACTTGCGACCCATCAGTGTCATTCGACAAAGTGTTCCTTGGTGCAGATGTCTTTTCAGTAGTTCGTAAAAATTTGGTGGTGACATATCCTTTTCTGCCTTTCTTATAATTCAACGTGCTGTTACTAAATCCCCCCTGGTAAACTGATTATCTATGACGACAATATCGAGACAACCATCGCGACACACATTCCTACAGGGCTTTCAATTTTCAGTTTGGTGGTAACAAACATTTTTATATTCTCCCTCTCATTAAAATAAGGCCATAGGAAAGTTATAGCGCCATTGTATTTGCAAGGCCTCTTGTTAACTGCTCCTGCCGCGAGGAGTGACGGCGTGGTTTGAGGCACCATGTCACGGATTGCGTGGCCCCTCCCGCCGGATGTTCGAGTCCTCCCCCGCGCATTGGTATGTGTTGTTCTTAGCAAAAGTTTGTTTACGTTAGTTTAAGTAATGTGTAAGTCTAGAGATTGATGATCTCAGCGGTTTGGTTTGGTCCCTTAGGAATTCACATACATTTGAACATTTTGATCGTTACTTTTCACAGACACGTACACACACAGTGAATTCAAGGGGTAGAGTGTGAAACAACTACATAACAACATTATGTTTATGAGAATCAGTTAATAAACTTTGACATTTTCAGAACAGTACTCATGTAAAAAATAAGTAATGACACAATAAATGATAATCTGAGCCAGTTGGTAAGATATACTGTTTATAGATTTCATGGAAGAAACACATATAATTCATTACACACTGAAAATTAAATCCCATAAAATCATGTTCTATTTTCTAAATGTAGTATATACAAAGCAAGCGAAGCGTGTCTAAGTAAGTACGACACGATGTCATTTTTATAAATAACATGTCTAACATCAACTGCGAAATTTTCACAGGTACCTTGTGCTGTATGTGTTCTGCAACACCAATAAGTAGAAGAACTACATGAATAGTTGATGATTTCAACACTCACACATACGTATATTTACTTCAGATGAAATACCAACGAATCATTCCACGCTGAAAATTAAATCCCATAAACGAACAGTCATTTCCAGAAGTAACCAACCGTCCAGGGGCAGTTAGTTAAGATATTGTTGCCATGACTCTCGCGATCCTCTCTTCATGGGTGGTTTATGGGTGGGCAGCAGATTCTGGGTCGGTGGCAGCTCTCTTCCAACTGTTGCTAGTGTGAGCTCCCGCTGATGCCCTCTGACCAAGAACTGGTGTAGGCAGACTGCTGGCCGCCGTTATAAACAGCATCGACATCTACATCACTATCCTGCAAATTCACACTAATGGATTTGGCAGACGGTTCACCGAACCACTTCCACGCTATTTCTCTGCAGTTTCACTACAGAACAGTGCGCGGAAACTAACAATTAAATCTTTCTGTGTGAGTTCTGATTTCTCTTATTTTGTTACAATGCTCATTTCTCCCTATGTGCGTGGGTGTCAACAAAATATTTTCGCTTTCAGAGGAGAATATTGAAAATTTAAATTTCGTGAAAAGATCTCACCGCAACGAAAACCGCCTCTGTTTCAAAGATTTGCACCCCAACTCACGTACCGTATTCATGACACTCTTCCCCATGTTTCGCTATAATACTGGCTGTCAGAAAGAAACGCTTGACTAGTTAACTGGGTACCAGTATTCGCAACAATGGCTTCAGGGAAACCCTCTACCGCGAAAAGCTCTTCCACCGAGTGGACTGTTTGAGGTGTTTGCATACTAGCCATCCTGACAAGGTAGAGGTAGATGGTGTGGGGGTCCACAAGAATTAGCCCCTTTGTTCTCAGAAAGGGCCCGGTGTGCTGGAGGTGGGGCCAAGTCCATGGTTGCGTTTCCTCTGCTCAAGGGAAAGAAAAGTACGGTGGTGCACAGTCCACATTCCCATCCGTGATCTGGGTGTGTTTGCCCGAATTTTGAATCGTTAAGCTCAGCTGCAGGAGACGATCCAAAGCTATGAGATCAGCCGCTCTTTGTGATTCCGTTACCGGAAGCGGAATATGCACTTTTTTGTTTTGTACTTGAGTTCACGGTGCAAAGACATTTGGTTTCTATTGTCTTATTTTCAAAATCGTGAACAGCAGAGTGACACTTATCCACCATATGTTCGGCATCACCGGTACAAACACAATACTTGACGCTTCAGCGTTGTTTCTACACTCCTGGAAATTGAAATAAGAACACCGTGAATTCATTGTCCCAGGAAGGGGAAACTTTATTGACACATTCCTGGGGTCAGATACATCACATGATCGCACTGACAGAACCACAGGCACATAGACACAGGCAACAGAGCATGTACAATGTCGGCAGTAGTACAGTGTATATCCACCTTTCGGAGCAATGCAGGCTGCTATTCTCTCATGGAGACGATCGTAGAGATGCTGGATGTAGTCCTGTGGAACGGCTTGCCATGCCATTTCCACCTGGCGCCTCAGTTGGACCAGCGTTCGTGCTCGACGTGCAGACCGCGTGAGACGACGCTTCATCCAGTCCCAAACATGCTCAATGGGGGACAGATCCGGAGATCTTGCTGGCCAGGGTAGTTGACTTACACCTTCTAGAGCACGTTGGGTGGCACGGGATACATGCGGACGTGCATTGTCCTGTTGGAACAGCAAGTTCCCTTGCCGGTCTAGGAATGGTAGAACGATGGGTTCGATGACGATTTGGATGTAACGTGCACTATTCAGTGTCCCCTCGACGATCACCAGAGTTGTACGGCCAGTGTAGGAGATCGCTCCCCACACCATGATGCCGGGTGTTGGTCCTGTGTGCCTCGGTCGTATGCAGTCCTGATTGTGGCGCTCACCTGCACGGCGCCAAACACGCAATCGACCATCATTGACACCAAGGCAGAAGCGACTCTCATCGCTGAAGACGACACGTCTCCATTCGTCCCTCCATTCACGCCTGTCGCGACACTACTGGAGGCGGGCTGCACGATGTTGGGGCGTGAGCGGAAGACGGCCTAACGGTGTGCGGGACCGTAGCCCAGCTTCATGGAGACGGTTGCGAATGGTCCTCGCCGATACCCCAGGAGCAACAGTGTCCCTAATTTGCTGGGAAGTGGCGGTGTGGTCCCCTACGGTACTGCGTAGGATCCTACGGTCTTGGCGTGCATCCGTGCGTCGCTGCGGTCCGGTCCCAGGTCGACGGGCACGTGCACCTTCCGCCGACCACTGGCGACAACATCGATGTACTGTGGAGACGTCACGCCCCACGTGTTGAGCAATTCGGCGGTACGTCCACCCGGCCTCCCGCATGCCCACTATACGCCCTCGCTCAAAGTCCGTCAACTGCACATACGGTTCACGTCCACGCTGTCGCGGCATGCTACCAGTGTTAAAGACTGCGATGGAGCTCCGTATGCCACGGCGAACTGGCTGACACTGACGGCGGCGGTGCACAAATGCTGCGCAGCTAGCGCCATTCGACGGCCAACACCGCGGTTCCTGGTGTGTCCGCTGTGCCGTGCGTGTGATCATTGCTTGTACAGCCCTCTCGCAGTGTCCGGAGCAAGTATGGTGGGTCTGACACACCGGTGTCAATGTGTTCTTTTTTCCATTTCCAGGAGTGTATAAACAAAACTATACCTTATGACTGTTTCCAACAGCATAAGCATCTCATGTATTGTAAAAGTACCACTGTCTCTCACGTGTCATGAAGCACTGAGCACAAGATTTAACTTTAGAGGACTGATGCCAAATCAATTTTGATTTGCCCCCGTTTTGAGGTGACGAACTACTGGTAGACCTATGGCGGATTTTACCGTCCTGTTGACCTCTGTGCCTGTAAGACGTATCGGCAGTGTGATACTCTTGTTTGAAAAATCTATGTTATTCTGCGTGTGAGAGCGTTCTTCGTTTACTTAGTCTGTTGAAAGGTTTCTATAACCAAAAACACTTCATCAATGTGAAACTATTGAAGCGAATGAGATTATTATGCAGTCCTGCATCTGGAGCATGAGTGAGAACCATATCTCTAACCACTGTATCGGCATAAGAAATAATATACTCCTGGTTTTCACACTTTAATTTAAAATCCCTGCCTGCCGTTGTGACCGTGCGGTTCTAGGCGCTTCAGTCCGGAACCACGCTGCTGCTATGGTCGCAGGTTCGAATCCTGCCTCGGGCATGGATGTGTGCGATGTCCTTAGGTTATTTAGGTTTAAGTAGTTCTAAGTCTATGGGTCTGATGACCTCACATGTTAACTCCCATAGTGCTTAGAGCCATTTAAACTATTTTTTTTTTAAATCCTGAGTGAGACCTTGCAACACGGTAACCCATTTCTTAAATGAGTGTCCTGGTTTCTCATATGCCCTACAAAATTTATGGCGTGCCATCCCCGCTAGAATTTTGTTGTCAAAATTTCAGGAAGTTTGTCCTTTACTATCTTATATCCTAAATCACGCAGGTATTTATACAGAAAGAGTTGCTGCACCAAGCATGTGTTAATAAGAAAGCACGTTTGACTACATCACCTAAAGTTCCGTATTCTATACAGTGTCGCTCTAGCCTGCCTATGTAGATGTCCTACTGTTCCTTTGCTGGGTCAAACGTGTAGAACGACGGCTGCGTGCACTTAACGTCCTCTAGCCATCGTTCTCATTCCTCCAACCGTCGCAACAAGTTTTCCTAGGTAACACTCAGATTTTCCATTGTAGCATTAATGGACTGGAATAGGTTCAATACTGCCAATGTAAGATCAATTTACTGCGCCAGCGGGGATGTATTGCCGACAGATTTTTGTTCTCCGGCAACTGAATAGCATAATGAGATAAGGCACTACCGAAACTTCCAACACGAAAAATATTGAACAAGAATATACCAACAATTAAATGTACTAATCCAGAGGTTGGAATGAGAACAATCTCAGCGTTCATTAAGACCGCTCATTTACCTCAATTCAACATCGTGAGTCATCAGAACGTAGAAAATACACTGTACCGTGTACCTTCAAAATTGGAAGTACTTCATCAGTGATCCACTCAATTTCCGCTGAGGTATGTCCTCTTCAATGGCATGTGAGTCCACTCACCGGTTCCAGGTACGTGCTCGACTGCAAGTGTTGTTTAGGTTCTTTAACCCGTACGACAGTGCCACTGCTGCATTTGTTCTGCAACACAGTATACTGCAACGGACGTTCGATTAAACACTGGGACTGAGAACGATAAACATCTCTGCAAATGAGTGCGCTGAAGCCTAACAGTGCTCATCAAAGATAGTATTTTAACTTAATTAAATCCAACGATTGCTATGCACATGAAATTGATACCTTCTACGTTTCCGTGAAATTGCATAGAAATGCTGTAACTATTTTGACCATAAAGAGCAAAGATAAATTCTAAACTTTACAACGCTGAAAACTGAATGCTTTCTATTTCGAGCTGAAATTAATTTCATTTAGATTATGATGTGAATTTAGAATAAAACTCACTTTCTTTATACTTTTTTATATTACATCCAGGGTCGCTCAAGTCAATGTTAACCCGAGCTGCGGCTAATGTGCTTTTAGAATACGAAATTAATCTGTATCTCAAAGATAAATATTGACCGCGAATTATTTTTGCTACCGTACTTCGTAAAACACAAATTACTTCTCACAAGCTCAGAGATTAGGGGTTGCTATTTAATATAAAATGGAATTCTGAATAATTAAAAAACAAGCAGTCACCAAACCACATAAGCGTTCGCCTGCACAACCACTGGCCACATTTACTAAGGATAAGGTAGAGGAAAGGTTTCTGAAATACGTTCACAGACTTTAAGTAACACTTAATTATTATTTAGTAAAAAACAAGAACACTTACTTTACACTGCCTGTCTTCCACATAGGCAATGAAACCATCATATTCATAATCCAGCACCTGCAGTTTCCAAATATCTGATAACATGAATATCTGACAATAATGTAAATGAAACTTTGAATATTTAAGTAACCGAAACTCGAAGAATACACTAGAATAGAATGGACAAAATGAATATGGTGACTCCGCCTTAAATAGTCTTACAAGGAGGTTTTATACCTCAGTAAAAATTCATCACTGGTCCAAAGTTTTCACGTATAGTGCGTGAAGGAGTTAGTCTTGTTATCAATTATTAACACTAAAAAAAGGAGTCACAACCGTCGCACACAAATAATTACAAGTACAAAAACTTTTGTTTACTGCAACACTCACACGAACGTACATCTAGCTCAGGCAAAATACCAATGAATCTGTCCAGGCTAAGAACTAAAGTTCTGTAAACGAACAGTCACTCCCAGAAGCAAAAAACAATCCAGAAACAATGTGAGCTACCACATCAGTGTAAAGACTATGGCGATACCTATACTTGTGGGCAGTTAACTAGTGGGTTGCAGAAACCCGGCCTATGGCAGCTCTCTTCCGACTGTGTGTTCCGGTCCCCATAGCTCCACGTCCTCTGACCGTGAACAGGTGGAGACAGACTGCCAACAATAAACTGCTGGTTGTCGAGAAATCCTCGGCACCTGGCTCTGGCGATGATGGCTCTGCTGAACTCCCGATGAACTGTGTCAGCAAAGTCTACTGATGAACTGTCGCATGTCACTTTGTGTTACGAGTTACAAAGATATGCGGATTACTACAATGCATCTGTGCAGTTGGTTGGCTCTGCAGGTGATAACGTCAATCCCGCTCGTTGGCGACGCAGGCGGGGTGACGTCGTCTTTGTACACAACTGGCGCACATGACGAACCGTGGTAAAATATTGCGGTCGCCATTGGCAGCATCTGGGGACAACTACCAATGACCTGGCCTCAATGTAGGCACACTGATATGCTGCTATGGCAGAAGGGTGGTCTTCCAGGTAGGGGTAGCAACGAGCGATACAACACCATGCAACAGCTGATTCACTATAAACTACAGAGCGCGATGCAATTAAAGTGTCACATATTCGAAACTCCACAACTGTATTCCATTGCGAAGCAGATGTTTGAAATTCAGTTCAAAGGTGTCTACACTCTTTCTCTGTAATGATGCAAAAGCATGGCGCCCTGCGAAGTCCCCGTTGTGCTCGGCGACGATTCAAACAGGAAGCTATCGACACATGCAAAGGAAGGGTTAGAGCTCAGAAGTTAATGTGAAGTGTAAGGTGGATTAATGATGTCACATTGGCACCAAATTCCCCCACTATTCTTCCTAACGCCACCATGCAAATTTCACACTATGGGAATGTCGTCACCACTCGTATTACTCATATTTTACCCCTTCTTTTGATGCCTCTGCGATGGAGGTCAGAACCGACACGCCAAACATTTCAATCAATGGCGGAGCACAACATTTCAGACGCACTGCCGATCAGAATCGACGCAAATAAGCCTCAGGAGGCTGCATAATGAGTTTCAGTGAAATCACCCCTTCTATCAGGACGTCAATTCCCACTCAGTTCGCAGTCGACAAGGCAGTTCGCAGTGCGATGAGCAATGGGACGACATTCTTGATTACGTTCAATACTGCTGACAACCCTCGGACGTTTCAATTCTTCTCTAAGGAGCTCATGGGGCTGAAACCCTATTGAAAATGGTTTGGTCCCTTTCGAGTGTAGCTGGACAGGGTTAAATGATCCGGGGTCTATCAGCAGGGTTGAAAATTGTCAAAAACTAGGTTTTGTTCTTGCTGTAAGCATACCCTATTTACAATTTCTTTAGTTGATCAAATGTGAAAATCCTGCTCTAATCATTCAAGATACATGAATGAAGTAACTACAATGCTAATCACTTAACACATCTAAATCATTGACTGTCTGTCAAGAATCTCGCGTTCCTTCCTGCACTAATCCCTCCGCTTAAAGTTAACTATGCCACGATTTGATGGTTGAGGGGAAGACACAACGCCAAGCGAGTAGAACAGTGGACGTGCCACGCGTCACCAGCGTTGCACATCACTCAAACCTGACATCCGTTCTGCACATCTGCACCTCACGAGCACCCAGCAACAAGTCTTCTCGAATTTCCCGTTGACGGATAAGGTCGCACAACCTGTGGTTGAGTTAGCCAATCAGGAGCAAGCGGCTCCCTCCACTATCTTCATGCCTTCAGTAATATTTTTATATCAACTCTATGCTGAATAAGAGTAAAATTCTCCCCATATGACTTGCTAGAACAAAGACCTTTTGCCCATTTTTACGGAATCTAATACCCTTTTTCATAGTAACGAGAACGTACACAATCCAAGTCCCAGCTTACGATTCGTTTATTTTGAATGCGTATTTTGGAAGGAAACGAAAATATTCCGTGGCTTCCATTATGGCTGGCTCACCGTAGAGCCGCCGCCATGCTGACGTAGAAATTTTGCTCTCTTTGATAGATGCTTTTGCTTGACCATCCGAACTGCCGTGATGATTTCTGCTCCAGTGGTATGAACTATCTGCTTCTCATCAGTAGGGCTCGTTACGTTGCAAGGCAAGACAGAGAACAGTAGTGGCGGACACAGTATCAGCAGTATTGAGCAGTTGTACAACGGGGGATTAAAGATCAGCCCTGGTGGAGAGCTATAGTGGCTCATTATAAATGAGGATCCGCCGTCGTCGTACACTGTAGTGGCCCCGACGGGTTTACGTCCGCATGCCTCTTGCAGCGACAAGACTATTCACTTATTCCAAGATGGGCCAGGCTTAGCAGTGGAAACGCAGCAGAAAGGAGTTGCCTCGGCAGGCTGAGCTAAGCAATTACTACACCTTCAGGTCATTAATTTTTTGTCCCTTACGTGGACTGAAGTGGTGCAACATTCTGACAACTGAGTTACTGACTTGTGTATAAACTCGTCAATTTTAGTTAAGGTAGAATTGGGACGAGAAGGCTATGCTGGTTGATGAGGGGACATGGACCAGCCAGCAGTCGCCAGCAGCTTGGGCCTTCACCGCCACTGGGTCATCTCCTTATACTGATCCTTCTCCTGGAACTTCACATCGTACCACCGAAGGGGCCACTTTTTGGCCCACTATAGCAGCAACAGACTCCTGTCCAAAGGGGCGGTGGGTCGACTTCACTGTGGTGCCACCACATTCCTGTTTTCGTTGCGCCGGCGCAACGCTGGATGACTTGTTGCTAAGCTGGGCATTGATGACAGCAATCCTAGGTGCACGTCACAGCCAAACCAGGCAGTCGCTGTCAACAAAGTGCATGCTGTGACCGGCCAAGTGCCGACAGGGGGAGCGGCCGCTGACCCGAGCGTCTGTCTATAGCTTCATGAGTAATAATAAAGAACTTGTATTGTTACTGTTCTTTTACTGGAGCCTCGACCGGCCAGCATCCTAGCCTCAACCCCCGGCCACTGTCCATCCCCGCACAAGAAGTAGCCTGAAGCAGCCTATTATCTCTAGGTCTACTTCAACACCATGATTTTGTCTACACCCTGGATGTGCCATGTAAATGCTGGTATCCTTTTCACTGCAGAAACAGGAACTTTCTGCACGAGTTGTTGGTGGTGATGTATCATTAGAAGGTAGCACCAACTTATAAATTTCAGACACAACTGTCTCTAAATTTTTGCTTCTTAATCACGACACTAACTATTAGAACATGTTTCCAATGATGTCTTCAAATGAAATACAATGAGATCGTACGTTATTTGAACATGATCGAAAGCTCCTTTGGGAAATTTTCAGATTTCCAAATTCAGAAACTGAGAAGAATTGATTCTTGGTGGATCTAATTACTGTCAATTACCAGCGGTTCGATAGGCCAAAACTACTCCTACTTAGGCAAGTATTTTCTCATTTATATAATTGTAAACACCTCTTCGTAAAATTATATGTTCACATTTGTCTTGTTTATCAGGACCGTCTTCAGAATCGTCATAACTCTAAATTTCTGTCAAAGGTAAACGTCCTTATTCTTCTTTCGGACTGCAGACCTTGATGGTCCTTCACCTCCTCAACAGTCTTCCTCTAAACATCTCTGTTCGCCGCTTTTCTCCTCCATCCTCGGATCTCCATCTCGGTAAGATCGGCCAACTCATTGTCCAGCCCTCTAGAATTTGGTCGGCCCTTCCCTCTGGTGGAATACAGTCTGCCTTTCATTATTCGTTTGGGCATCCTGTCATCTGTCATCCTTTCCATATGTCCTAACCAGCGTATTCTTTAAGGTATAGCAAAATTCACTATATCTTTGCCTTGAATGAGCTCTTGTATTTCATGGTTGTTCCTTATTCTCCAACGTTCTGTCTCTCTCATGCGCCCATAAGTGTTTCTCAGGATTTTCCTTTCAAATGCCCTTTGGTTGTTCAAATTTGCATCTGTCATCATCCGCATTTTTTACCCATATGTTACCACTGATCGCACAAGGGAATAATATATTCTTAACTTGGTTGACTTTGTAGTTAGAGAATCCTGGAATACCCTTAACTTCACATAATAGCCCCTGTTTCCCGCTTGTATTCTTTCTTTAATACATTGCCTCACACCAATATCGCTGGTTAAGAGTACACCTAAATAATTTCTTTAAAGGTGTTTACAATTGCAATATCATCTCCATATCCACATGTCTTGCTGGATTTTATGATTATTGTTCCTCTATTGTCTATATTTTGAATCACACTATGCAGTGTTATGTTGAACAGAACTGCTGAGAGACCATCGCCCTGTTTCACTCCATCTGTATAGTTATAGCTTTTGGTCATTTTATTGTTCACTTTTACTTTTGCCCTTGTGTCCTTCATTGCTAACTCAGCTAATCTTACTTTATCACAGATGTCCAATTCTTTTAGCACGTTATGCAATGCTGGTCTGTCAGCACTATCAAAAGTTTGATTTAAATCAAGAAACAGGAGGTGGATATCTGCGTGATGTTCATAAAATTTCTCTATTATTTTTCTAATAACAAACAACTGATCAGAAGTGCCCCTATTTGGACAGAAACCACATTTGTATTCTCCGAGGATATTTTTAGCGTACTTCTTTATCGTTTCATTCAGCATCCCGGAATATAATTATACCTCTATAATTTTCACAAGCTAACCTGTTTCCTTTCTTATATACTGTACATATTATTCCAGTTTCAAGTCCTCAGGCATACTTTCATTTTTGTTAATGCGTCTATCTCACATATTAGAGGACGACGACCAAATTTCATAAGTTCTGTCACTATCACATCTTCATCACGTGTACGATTATTTTTCGATACATACGTCTCTGACTCCACCTCCGAAAATGTTGGTCTTTTCGCTTCTTCCCTTTCATCTTCTCTTGTCTTTCTGTTCTCCTCCCGTTCTTGATACTTCGTCTGAGTTACTATTCAGTATCTTAAAAGTACTCTGTACATCTCTGCAATATTTTTTGTTAGTCTGTGATTATGTTACCATTTCTGTTTTTACATGCATTTTACGGGGGTTGAAAATTTTTGCACATCTTTCGTACTGAAAGGTAGAACTTCCTTGTTTCATTCTGTTCCTTTAGTGTTCCTGTCTCTTGAAATTTTTCTTTTAGCTATTCCTTTTTCTTTTTCTTGCATATGCTATGAGCATTAAACATTAATTCTTTGCATTCCTCCATAAATATTAGTGTTCTCTTACTTTCCTACTGATCTTTTCGTTTTCTGAACATTCCTTTGACATGACAGCGATTACAACAAGTGTGGACCTGAAATTATTTATTTAGTGTTTGTACCAAAGAATTTAATGTTATAATTACTATTGCGATTATCTGATGCTAACAGAAACTATACACTTATTTTCGCCTGTCGTTAAACAACTTACATAACAGCAGAGAACGTGCTGAAGTAGGCCACCCAACTGTACCCTTGCAGGACCCTACTTCCATACTTCAGCACATGTGCAACTCACAGTGTTTACAGACTGGCGGAAGGGAGCGGTCGGGTAAACCGCAGCACTTTATGGCATGCACAGTGCTTATTATTCTTTATGCTAAAGTACTTGAAATTTCACGTGCAACAGTACTTGAGTTTCTTATGCCACACCACGCCGTACTAGTGCTGCTGTCCTTCAGAAGAACTGTTCCTCTTAGTGAAACGGTAGGATCTAGATGAACAAGACGAAAAGAGGGCGAAGGAAGATACCATTTCACTGCCTACGTTTCCTCGCGCTTAAACGATACTTACTGTCAAACCTCGAATGCACGCCAATTAGTTTCAGACACTCCTCGATACAGCGTCTATCTGCGGCGGTGGCGAGCGATGGGTGAGTCGGATGTAGAAGCTCTGTAGTTAATTTCCACTTTATCTGCCACTTGCATGCTGATTAATAATAGGAATAATTCCAGCAGTCTCGGTGCAACATCCACTGATAGCTATCATGTACAAAACGGAGCACTATCTATAAGGGACAGAATCACGCACGTCATGAGAATTATATCAGATCGAAGCACAATCATTAACAGCGACGTCAATAGGTTATTTAACTGTGGCTCTCTACCTCCGTAGTTGTGCAGGTACCATGTTACTAATTGTGGACCATGTCAAAGATGAGCACCTCGATTTGGTTAACGCCGCTTGTACCAGTGTCAGCTACAGTGAAAATAAATTGTGGACAATGAGGCTTACTCCTGGGCATGTTGGGTTTTAGTCGAAAGAAGAGCCCCGGAGCAACCTATCACTCACAATTTCAGCGATGGATGACAACAACCATGCCTAAGCAACCATATCACCCAAAACTCTCCACGTAGGCCACAGAAGCCACTGTCTCAAGTGGGTACTTCTGATAACTGTGCATTACAGTGCACAGAGATTGAAAGATGCGGACACACCGTCCAAAGTATACAGATACAGAAAACTTAAGAAATAAATCGAGGAAACAGCTTTCGGACAACTTTCCGCAGATTTAGCGGTGTGTTTTGACTATGATCGAGACTACGTCGACGTGCTGAAAATAAATGTCTCATAATTTTTATAAGAAAATTCTTCAAGCATATTAAACAAAAAAAAACGTTATTAACATTCTACATCTTTATTCTTCGTGTCTTTTTATTTGCAGCCCTCTGCAAACTGAAGCGTGTGACTTGACGGTGTGTAACGTAACTAATTCGGTTCGTGAGAAACATCGTTCTGTAATTGACTTTCGAACTCGAAGAGTTCATTCACGCGTCCATATTGTCCCGACTTGGCCCTGTCCGATTTTGATCTATTTCCAAAACTTGAATAAAACCTGCGAAAACCACAATTGATGAAGTTGTGCAAGCAGAGGTGAGATTGTTGCGCCATCAGCGAATTCAAACGTATTAAAGTACGAGAAACGGCGTCAACAAACTTGTCTCGTTGTGAGAAATGTATTGGCCTCCAGGGTGACTATGTTGACAAATCAATACGTAGACATGAATAATAAAGATGTAGAGAGTTTATAACATTTGTGTTACTTAAAACGCTTTATCAGTTTTTACATACAAAATTCGGAGGCATTACTTTTCAGCAACCCTTCGGAAGTAATTTGGTTGTCCCAAGTTTAGTGACTGATGAGTTGAAAAATTTCCTTCTGTGTCCCAAAAAACTCGGCTGCTGACTCGACCAGTGACAAGACATGTGTTTTAAATGATAACGCGGTGACAATACAACGGTCAGAAGTGTCGGGTCATTTCTCCCCACTCTATAAATCAAGGACTGCGCGTCAAACTATGTCAGCCAGAAAGGTGATGACTACCGCGTTTTAGGACTCTAAGGAAATCTAATGTATGGATATTGCTGAAAGAGAAGGTACAGTCAATTCTGAATCCTGCTGAGAAATAACTGAGAAGAGTCTTTGAAAACAAGCAACGCAGTCGGTTGTGTACCACTGTGGTTGTTTTCCATGACAGTCCATAGGCCACACTATGCGTAGCAAACACAACAATTTTCGTTTTGCATTATTTAATCACAGTAATTGTTACTTCAGTTCAGTAGAATCTCAGAATACTGTAGAGACGGAATTTGACAACCCATTAAGGGATATGATAAATGCTGAATGTGAATTTTGATTGTGTGGTGAAGTGGTATAGAGATTTAGTTTTTTTTGTAAAAAATATGCTTTAACTATTCCATTATTTCATTTATAGTCTAATGAAGATTACTTTCTGAGTATTTCTTGTATATACAGGGTGTTACAAAAAGGTACGGCCAAACTTCCAGGAAACATTACTCACACACAAATAAAGAAAAGATGTTATGTGGACATGTGTCCGGGAACACTTAATTTCCATGTTAGAGCTCATTTTAGCTTCTTCTCCTACGCTTCCACCTACGCTCAATGGAGCACGTTATCATGATTTGATACGGGATACTCTACCTGCGCTGCTAGAACATGTGCCTTTACAAGTACGACACAACATGTGGTTCATGCACGATGGAGCTCCCGCACATTTCAGCCGAAGTGTTCGTACGCTTCTCAACAACAGATTCGGTGACCGATGGATTGGTAGAGGCGGACCAATTCCATGGCCTCCACGCTCTCATGACCTCAACCCTCTTGACTTTCATTTATGGGGGCATTTGAAAGCTCTTGTCTAAGCAACCCCTGTACCAAATGTAGAGACTCTTCGTGCTCGTATTGTGGACGGCTGTGATGCAATACGCCATTCTCCAGGGCTGCATCAGCGCATCAGGGATTCCATGCGACGGAGGGTGGATGCATGTATCCTCCATAACGGAGGACATTTTGAATATTTCCTGTAACAAAGTGTTTGAAGTCACGTTGGTACGTTCTGTTGCTGTGTGTTTCCATTCCATGAATAATGTGATTTGAAGAGAAGTAATAAAATGAGCTCTAACATGGAAAATAAGCGTTTCCGGACACATGTGCACATAACATATTTTCTTTCTTTGTGTGTGAGGAATGTTTCCTGAAAGTTTTGCCGTACCTTTTGTAACACCCTGTACACATACCCACATTGGAGTCTATAACATTACACGATCGTTATAATCTCACTAACAGTATAATTCGTCTTCCAAATTGAATCATGTTGAAGCAAATTTTACATGAAATCACATAAATAGAATTGATAAATGTTTCATTAAATTACATCAAGCTATAACAGTAATGCTGCGTTTGATACTGATGATGGAATTACTGCCGTGCTCACAGAAAAACCATGGCTTTTAACGAGGTGGCGCAATGTGTATGACCGTGGAATTTTATCCGAAATAAATGCCCTTTACATCCTATTCCGCTGTTTTTCTGTGCTTTCACTAAATAAATGCAGACGAACAACTATTGAGCCAAAGCCGATTTCAAAATCATTCCTCTGAAGCAGCGATCCGTTTATATCAATGTTTCCTCTGTTTCTGGCGGCTAGCTCAATTTTTTAATAGAGAAGGAAAGAAAGAATTACCGTGTCTTCTGTGAAGAAAAATGCATCCATTCCTCTTTTTGCGTGAACCGTTCTGAAGGCTACGTACTTTAGTGAACCGTAGTTGTATTCCGCAAGAGAATCAAAAAATCAAATGAAAACACAAAAAACTTAAAAAAACATTCATCAGTCATTTTAAAGATTGGTGAACACTAATAGCAAGAGATAATAGCTGTTTTTATTTCAGGGATAAGATAATGAAGTTCGAGGTATCACTAGAACGGTCCGAATAGCATTGCAGACAGATGAAATATTTCGGCAACAGGTATGGGTGATACTCATGGTGGCATAGTAGTTAATCACTGAAACGTTGTGTAAGATAGAATCTGGCCTTGATTCTGGGAGATCGCTGTTTCAGTAGAATGTTTCTTTACATTCAGTATTGTAGCCTCATTCACAGCTTGACTCTCTGCTAAGCCTATTAGGAACTTTCAAGGGTAAGAAATTTGATTTCAGTTACTTCCATATTTGTATTAGATTTTAATAAATAAAACTTAATTGAATCGTCACATTAGTTAACTATGTCTCTAGCAATGCAAAGTCACGTGAGATAGTGTTTGTACACTCCTGGAAATTGAAATAAGAACACCGTGAATTCATTGTCCCAGGAAGGGGAAACTTTATTGACACATTCCTGGGGTCAGATACATCACATGATCACACTGACAGAACCACAGGCACATAGACACAGGCAACAGAGCATGCACAATGTCGGCACTAGTACAGTGTATATCCACCTTTCGCAGCAATGCAGGCTGCTATTCTCCCATGGAGACGATCGTAGAGATGCTGGATGTAGTCTTGTGGAACGGCTTGCCATGCCATTTCCACCTGGCGCCTCAGTTGGACCAGCGTTCGTGCTTGACGTGAAGACCGCGTGAGACGACGCTTCATCCAGTCCAAAACATGCTCAATGGGGGACAGATCCAGAGATCTTGCTGGCCAGGGTAGTTGACTTACACCTTCTAGAGCACGTTGGGTGGCACGGGATACATACGGACGTGCATTGTGCTGTTGGAACAGCAAGCTCCCTTGCCGGTCTAGGAATGGTAGAACGATGGGTTCGATGATGGTTTGGATGTGCCGTCCACTATTCAGTGTCCCCTCGACGATCACCAGAGGTGTACGGCCAGAGTAGGAGATCGCTCCCCACACCATGATGCCGGGTGTTGGCCCTGTGTGCCTCGGTCGTATGCAGTCCTGATTGTGGCGCTCACCTGCACGGCGCCAAACACGCATACGACCATCGTTGGCACCAAGGCAGAAGCGACTCTCATCGCTGAAGACGACACGTCTCCATTCGTCCGTTCATTCACGCCTGTCGCGACACCACTGGAGGCGGGCTGCACGATGTTGGGGCGTGAGCGGAAGACGACCTAACGGTGTGCAGGACCGTAGCCCAGCTTCATGGAGACGGTTGCGAATGGTCCTCGCCGATACCCCAGGAGCAACAGTGTCCCTAATTTGCTGGGAAGTGGCAGTGCGGTCCCCTACGGCACTGCGTAGGATCCTACGGTCTTGGCGTGCATCCGTGCGTCGCTACGGTCCGGTCCCAGGTCGATGGGCACGTGCACCTTCCGCCGACCACTGGCGACAACATCGATGTACTGTGGAGACCTCACGCCCCACGTGTTGAGCAATTCGGCGGTACGTTCACCCGGCCTCTCGCATGCCCACTATACGCCCTCGCTCAAAGTCCGTCAACTGCACATACGGTTCACGTCCACGCTGTCGCGGCATGCTACCAGTGTTAAAGACTGCGATGGAGCTCCGTATGCCACGGCAAACTGGCTGACACTGACGGCGGCGGTGCACAAATGCTGCACAGCTAGCGCCATTCAACGGCCAACACCGCGGTTCCTGGTGTGTCCGCTGTGCCGTGCGTGTGATCATTGCTTGTACAGCCCTCTCGCAGTGTCCGGAGCAAGTATGGTGGGTCTGACACACCGGTGTCAATGTGTTCTTATTTCCATTTCCAGGAGTGTATAATACATTTGATGTGTACTAGTAACTCGGTTTCATTTTCCCCTTCAGTGTTTCCCAAATACTTCCAATTTTCTCGCTTATAAAATCAATTTGCGTTCTACAGTGAGTTTATAGTGGAGCTGTCTCAGGGGGGCAACGTCTCACACGGTACTTTGGCAAAAATTTCGTTATTTTTATGTCAATATAAGCTGTGTTAGGTATGGAGGAACTGGGCGGGGTTTCCTGTCTGCCGCCTAGAAGATTCCGGTATATGATCTGAAAACCAAACGCGGATGTAGTGATAGGCTTTCCCATCTGCGCACCACGCGATAGAAACGCAGTCTGAATGCCTCGGCGAAACTCGTGCTCTCGTCTATCTTCTCTGGCTGGGTTCATTACCGATGGGGAAAGGAAGGGACCGTGACTGTAATTACGGCCCACTCCGAGGCCACCGCTCCAAAGCTTTCGATCGGAAGCGGAATATGGCAATTAAACTGTGGCACTGAATTAAGATGGCGAGCAGACGAGAATGTCGGAAGTGACGCCGCAGGCGTGGCCTGCACGCGAAGGCTGTGTCCTAGTTCCCCGCTAATGCATTCAGAACGTACACTCTTACCTCACTCACAGCTCCTGCAGCTGCGGTTTCTCACACCAGGCGGTATTCTTCTTCGGAATCCGTAGACCACTTTCAGAAGATTCCACAGCAAGAGAATCTGTAGTATTTATCTCCTGGATATTGAAGACTCGTCGGTTGATTAAGAACTGTGGCACTAAAGAACTATTTATGAGCAAATAAACTTTCTTACTAATATTATACTAGATACGCTATAGAGAGAAACAAGCATTTAATCGAGCGCACAACAGGCTGAGACAACAATCGGCGAAGAAGCTCGCATGGAGGTCAGTACCGAAGTCGGAACGGAGCCGCTACTGGTGCATAGTGTTGCCAACACCAACACCAAAGTTCTCCCTAGTTTGACACCCAAATCCCCCTAAATAATAAGAAGACCCTTAGTAAAAATTCTGGGGTGGTTCCTGTGAAAGGGCCGGCCGATTTCCTTTCCTATCCTTGACACAATCCGATCTTGTGCTCCGTTTCTAATGACCTCGATGTTGACAGGACGTCAAACCTCAGGTTGCTTCCTTCCTGTTTCTAGTAAAAACAAAAATAAGTGAAAAAGTTAAAAATGCTCTGTGTATGTATGTGTGTGTGTGTGTGTGTGTGTGTGTGTGTGTGTGTGTGTGTGTGTGTGTGTCTAGAAGTCTGCTGAGCACGCTGCTTCAAGAACTACCAATGCCCGATTCCTCGTCGAACAGTTCCATTCCCTTCTGGTCATACATAGGTACATTAAATTTTGATAACCTTCCTTTCTCCTGATGGCTGAAGTTTTTACAGCATATCTTCTCAGTTTTCAAATAGTAGTGTATAGTTCACAAACTCTTTGTCAGTTCCAAAGAAAATCTATTTCTGAATTTTTTTTTACGCTGAAAACAGAGAATGCACGTTCCACTATGGAATTTTATACAGGAATTGGGTACATTACTATAACAAAGTTTACAGTGTTATCAAACCAAACATTCCCAGACGCATCAATATCACTCAGAACTTCAGTCCAGAATGATGAGGTTTCTTTTTTTCCCAAAGTTTATTTTGCCGGTTATTCCGTTCTGACACAATGTCATCAACTGTTCCGTTCAACTTCTATCTGGTGAAGCTTGAGACGATCTGGTTTCTGCTGGGATGTTGCAGAAGATGGATGAAAAACTGTTATCATCCTCAAATTAGAAGTATTTTGTGGGATGCGTTTTTGTGACTCACTGCACAACACGATCAAAAATTTCTTATACTGTTTATGTACATCAGCAGACTGTTAAAAGTTAACAAACCATTTGCTATTTTGAAAGGAAGTCTATTTTTAAGTTTATTTTTTACGCTAAAAGCAGAGAAGACACTTTCCGCTGTGGAATTTCGTATAGGAAAAACTAGAAATATTTTCTGCTACGTGTTTTTGTAACTCACTGCACAACACAATCAAAAATATTTTGCACTGTTTACGTAGATCAGTAGACTCTTCCAGTGTTAAGAACTCTTCGGTGTAACAATCAGAGTCATAAACCAAATAAATGGCGAAAGTATGTATTACATGGCTCTGGATATTAAAACGAGTGAGATCAGAATCTTCTTTCTTTTTTCTGTGCAGATTTGAATAAGAGAAATAGATCTTCCAGTATTTTAAGTGGCTCAATATCCTCACTTTGGAAAATCACATTCACTCTGCAAGTGGATTCCAGTTCATTTCGTAGAAAAATTAAGAAGGCTTTGTAAGATGGGCACTCCATTATGTTATATAGCTGACACTCTATTTAACATATTTTATCTTCATTTTTTGCTAGGGAAAAGAGAAGTTTAAATTCATGCGACGGTTCTAGCTATTAATATGGCAAATCATCGTGTGAAAGAAAGACCCTAAATTTTCCTTGGTGCAAGGTTTTCATTAATAATTCTGTATTATTCCCTGTACTGAGCCAACCTCTTGGGACAGTAGGAAAACCAATTAAACACCACTCTTATAAGCAACTGCAGTTGGCACAGTAGAACTTTGAAGAACTATTCAGCACAGAGGTCAAGGAAATGACGGAGACATTTCACCACAGGCATATTAGGGACGCCACGTTGCAACATAATTGATAAAGAATTATGTACGCCAACCATCACCCTATTTCGTATTTTCAGGTTTGAGACCGTCAGTTTTCATTTTATTTTTGATTGTCTCGTATACTGTCTGGTCATCACAGGAGGTCAGTTCTAATAGGTAATAAAATGTTTTCACGCACTTATTTTTGCTTATGGACAAACACCTAATCAATACGCACAGTAGTTCAATAGTAGTGAGGTCATTACTTCCCTCGATAATTAAAGAATAAGTATCCTACTTCTGAAACGAAATCTTCGTTTAAAATGAACCGATACATTTTTTATTAACATTGTGCACTTGATGCGGTGGATCTTTAAATTTAGAAAAGAAGTTGTAGAACCCAACCTTGGCAAAAGTTCCCACAAATGGTCGGCATTTTTAATGGAAGAGTACTGAGCAACTTAAACTGCAGTACTGTATTCAGCATTTTTCACAATATTAAGTTTCCCGCAGTTGAATCTTTTCCTAAGATTTTATAATTCTTTCCATTTTCACTTTCCCGCTATGCATCTTTGCTTTTGCATGAGCAATTAAACCGTTCTTATGTGTATTGAGAATGGTATGACAGTGCCTACAGAATGCCTTACTATTCTGGCCAGATGGATCATATGCTAAGCAGTCTGAAAATGTATGAACAAATAAACTAGATTTAACAAAGTTTACATAACTACAAATGTATAAAAATTTTGTGTAATTTTTCGTTTTATGCTAGAATATTCACAATATATCTTGAATCAAGGCCGACACATTTTAAAGTGTGTTCACTCTTAACTTTATAAAATTAATAGACTATTTCACAACACACACCACAGTTTCATTATCCCCTCTAAAAGCTGTGCTGTTGTAAATACAGCGATAGGCTGAAATGGAGCATTCAGATTTTAAAATCTAACGGGAGACCTAAGTTCTAGCCTCACTATGAGCCTTTTAAAATCTGATAACGCCTCTGCACACGAGCTTAGTTGTGCTGTACCGAAAAATTGGTTATAATAACAGATAACTGCAACATACGTACCTTTCAGCAAAGAGTCTGTTTCCCATTTCTTTGCATGCCTTGGCACATACTTCCTTTCGTCTTTAGTAGCCATTGCGCTCAATAAAACAATACATTTACAGCACACAACACTCATAAGCACTTTGAACTCGTCACTAAAGCAAAAATTTGGTTTACGTTAGGTCGTACACCAACACAACGAAAGCTCATGGGCCAAACTACTGCAGGTGGCGTACGCACGTGCAGTGAACTCTGGGAATCCAGGGTCACTAGATGATGTCATATTGAATCGAGTATCATTTTCCCATTATATGCGTATCGCTATCCTATCTCTCCCGTTGATTCAATTCCGATTAGCTCATGACAGTACCTGATGTTATTTAAGACAATGAGTATGGGGAATAACCGCTCGATCGTATTTCTGTATTAAAGGACTACAAACATTTAACGAGAACCTTCTTAAAAAATAAGAATTCTCCTAAAACGTCCCTGAGCCTTTTCCCCCTTAAACTCGCCTCTAAGAGACATTTTTCCCCCTACGTCTGGAGGAAACGTCCCCAAATTGGCAACCCTGCTGTCATGCAGTGCTAGTTGCCACGCTTACACTGGTGTCCAAAATTAAAGCAACAAACCACTATTTCCCCGTCCTGTGTCTAATTCACGATATAATCATACAAATTCTCAACAGATGTCCGTACGATCGTGTACTGCACGGAAGATGTCATCCTGGGCAACGGACATCAGGCCAACGATGATGTCAGGGCACCTATCAAACGGTATAGTGCTTGCCGGGTAGTCCCCCATCTACAATCGCTGTGTGTAAAGTCACAGACGGTACAGTGTGGCGTGAAGAAGACGCCTACCAGTCTCTCTGCGTTGGGGGTCATTGGAAGAATGGAAGCACGACATTCGCAAACTGATTTGGCCCGATGGCTTAATGTGAATCGTTCTGTTGTTTTTCGGATGTGGCGACAGTTTATAGAGACAAACTATCCCGAAGACCATGGCGGGGCCGACCACGAGTAACGTCAGAAAGAAAGAACCGTTATTTGGCTGTAAGAGCACGCCTTAGTACTGCACAGTGACTGGCCTTCTCGCAGCATCCACTGGACGTGTTGTAGCGAGGCAAACGCTGTACAGAAGGCTTCGGCAGAGTGGCCTTCATGGTCGGAGACTTGATTCGTGTGTGCCATTGGCGCGTCTTCACATAAGGGAACATCTAGACTGGAGACGTCAACATTCCACCTGGACGGTCGAACAGTGGGCCAATGTTCTTTTCACAGATGAGTCCCAATTTTGTGTGGACAGTAATTTTTGATGGATTCGCATCTGGAGGGAACGTCGAACACGATATCGAGGATGATCCCTAATGGTGTGGGCAAGGATTATGTTGGCAATTTGAACGCCTCTTCGTGAATTTCGTACAGTTAAACCGGCAACCGTCAGGTATCGTGACGAGATGTTGGGATCTAATGTGCGGTTGTTGCGAGGTGTTGTGTGCCCAAACTTCGTATTGCTGGACCATAATGCTCAATCTCATAGAGTACGGGTGGTTGGTGTTTACCTGAAAACTGGAGATATTGCACGCATGGTGTGGCTTGCTGTCTCTCCCGATTTTAATCCCATAAATCACGTTTGGGATGCACTAGGGACACGGGCTGCATCACGTCAGCATCCACCAACCGCTCTCCAAGACATGAGAGTAGCGCCGCAGGAAGAATAGGCGTTATTGCCTCTACATGAGATTGATGACGTCATTCAGAGTATGCCCCGTCCTTTGTCAGGCTTGAATTGCCGCCAAAGGTAGTCACATCTCATACTGGCGCATTAACCAGCTGTCGGAATGTGTGTGTAAATCCGTGAAGTTGGAAGAAACGAAGAACATTTTTGCGTGCCGTTATGCATGTTGTGATTGTTTACGTTCTGTATTCTTTATATTGTTTCTACTTAACTGTCACCTGATTATACTGTTTTGTGGTAAAATAAACGCAACCTTGCAAAATTTCAATTTGTTACTTTAATTTTGGACACCATTGTATTTACCTGCATTGTCAACAAATTACTCTCTACGTTGTTCATACAAATAAATTTCCTGTACTATGTTACGATTATGCATCTTACGCTACCTATCTTACATGCTGTATACCAGGCGAAGAACGTAGAAGGTCCTTCTATTTTGAAAAAATAGACTACAGGCACTACGTCTTTATAACGTAGGAAAACAGTGATTACACAGTGTTCTCCCAGAATAAAGTAAGTAAGATGCCTTTTCTAGGAGTGAGTTGAAAGATAAGTAAAGATTAGTTGTTTTTATTCGTGACCCAACTACAGTAATAAAATACAGTTAAGAGGAGTGCTCTGTTTGCAATGCCTCACAGTTTTGTGATACGGAACATTGCTGATGTATCGCTACAACAGCTATAGAACGGATAACTTGCCAGCATTTTCCCTGACTGGATGTTGCGCTGTCTAGATTTGGTTGATGGTGATTGTTCTTTCCGATTCAGTCCACGCAATTCTCCTACAGCTTAAACCGCTGTGCTCTCGCTTACAACGCATGGAAATGAGACAGGGTCCGATAGGATCTGTACATCGGATTAACGACCTTTGGCACGGTTAAGCGGCCTGCATGTGTGTAGACTCAAGCCGCTTTTACAGCCAGATAAGTCCTCAACTTTACTTCTGGAACGCAACACAGATTTTAAAAATACTAGTGCATAAAGAACAAAAGCATACACAATCTACAGATTGATGGTACATACGGCTTTCGTTTTTAAGGACAACTGAAGTTCGAAGCCACAGGAAACACATTTGGCGAACGAATAAAAGAAAATATAATAGCCTTTAAATTCTTGACGCGCCATTGAACTCGTCACTAAAGCAAAATTTTGGTTTACGTTAGGTCGTACACGCAGGTACAGACGAGTAAAAGCCTAACAGAAAGAAAAGGAAGTTCTCGATGTTTGTTATCCGTCGTCACATTAATTCTCATCAGTCCACTAACGCAGCAATTACGAGAAATATATTCATGAATAAATTGTGAAACTACTTGTGGATACGAAATCTCCAATACACGATAATGCTGTGATGCTTAACCACAAGGCATACCAACTCGAATCTACAAACAGTAAACATCAAATTTTTACTATAAGCTCAAAATAATAAAGTTACATAACTTTTTTTGTTTTCAGATACATGTTTTCTGTCTTGGTACAAACCCTACCGTTACAGGCTGCGAAATAAGTAAAAACGAAATGACGGAGTTCATTGATATAGTGGAGTATCGTCCGTTTTCCGCATTTGAAGCAGAATAACGCAGCACTAATCCATGTTTAGCCGGTGAAAGTTTCCAGCAACAACGCTCCATCATATAAAACAGTGGTCAACGCTTCCAGAGTGGTCAAATAAGTCTGAATAACAAAGAACTAAGTGGCAGAAAACTTCTATGTGAAGCGTGTTCAGGGCCTCCACGGGCTAGCTGTTTACTTTCGCGATATCAGTATATCATAGTCACGTCTCGTGCTTCGGGAATGCACATAGATCAGAGTTGTGGTAGGCCTTTATTTTATTTATATCTCCTTTTCCGTTATAAGCCCCTTTATTAATGCAAATTGTACAGGTTTTTTGGGTGGGATGGGGGAGGGGAAGGGCTATGGGCTATTGCGCCATTTCGCTGTCAGTTTCCTTCCCTCTGGTCATTAAACTAGCCGCTCATAAGGTTTTTATATGATTTTTTACGTATCTTCCTGTTAACAGATGATTATCGTGATGTAACTTGTTAAGGTTTCACCGACCATTTTGAACTTGGATTCCTATGTCCGACTGACTTTGGTTCATTGACGTGCCGCCATCTAGCGATTTATTAGTTTCATCAGACAACGAACGTTGGATTCCATGTTCTGGGCTACTTACCTCTTATGACTTAGTTCGCGAGTTTTCTCTATTTTACATGTTTTTAAAAGTTTATAAAAAAAATTCGTATTAGTTGGTATTTTAGGATCTGTTACTCTTTCATGACTCACTGTTATCCAGAAGTCACCCGAGGATCAGGTTTTTAATGCCACGAAACCGGCTGTGATGTGATAATAAAATCATTAAATACAGCTGACCATCTTCTCCACCCTCAAGATCTCCGAGAAAAACCGGAAATTACAAGCGAAATGGAAGCCTTGGCGGTCGAAGACAGATGTACCACAGTCAAGGCAGTAGTGTAAAAAGTGAAAATCGGTCATTGATCACTTTTCACTACACCTTACACCGTAATTTGAAAATGGCGAATGCCGCCGCCTGCTAGGTTGCGCGATTGTTTACACTCATTCAAAAAGTTCGCCCGGGAATGTTACTAATCTAGATGACTTCTCTAACCGTCTAATCGCCGTGGTAAATGCTCAGTGCATCACTATGACTGCGAGACAAAGGATCAAAGCAAGCAATGGAAAATGTAGATTCACCACCGCTGAAAAGGCGAACGCCCAGCTATCATCGGCAACGTAATCACAAGTGTTTTTGGGACTACCATGATATCATGTAAACAGATTACGCTCATCAAGGGGCAAATCGTCACAGTAGCATACTATCGAGATCTCCTGTCGAGGTTATTCCGTCGGCACATGGGCTGTACATTCGAACGTTGAGCATTGACTGTGCACAATACTGACGCTGTAGTGGGTAAAAAGCACTTTAGGGAGTTTCTCCGAACATGGAGAGCAATACCTAGCATGTCAGATATTCTGAACGTGCGTTTGGACGTAGAACAATGTGATGGAAGAACGCCAGCCACGACACATGCACGCCATCTCTCTTCAATACAGAGTCGCCAGACACCATACTTGATTGTAGTTGAAGCCTATATGGGCATACGCCGCTTCTAAGCACCATAAAATAAAGCATCTCTGAAAAAAACCTTCTTTAATTTGTGATTTCTTGTGATAAAGTTACGGGAATGTCATATTCATGGTTAACCCTAGAACACTAACGGGGGGAAAATGTTACATTGCTACAAAACCATTGGAAATTGTACTACTCCAAATGTATTCAAAGGAGGTCATAATTTACAACTTATGCGTTAGTTATTTAGAATTATTAGATCACATATGGTACGTTATAAATCAAATTAAATTATAAAATATCCTGTTTCAAAGCCTACAGCAAATATAAATTTTACGAGGGTTTAGAAATCTAGAATTAAAGAATTATTGTAACATTTTTTCACTTAATAACATAGCTACGATTAAAGCCCTCAGGAGCTGGTAACATGCAAACTATGGGTCGTATATCAGGTAGGGTTGCTGTAGTATCGGCACGGTAGCTCAGCTGCCCTCTGTAATAAAAAACTGAATAAATGAATCAGTGATGAACTTCAACGGGTGTCATAAAACGTCCGCAACGAACAATAACGAACAAAGTGAGATCAACAAAAGAGTTGCATGATTAGTAAGTAGTGTTGCAGAATGATAAGGTATCAAGAGCTGGATTGCTGGTTCGCGTCTCAGTGAGTCAATTTCTTTTCTTTTTCTTCTCTTTTCGCGTTTTCTAACAGGTTCTGATACTTCCTTGTTAGTTAAATAAAAGTGTATAATAAGATATTCGATGTTATTTAAAAATAAGTGCGCTATTTGTGAGTTTGTTCGATTGACTTAATCTACAAGACAGCTTGCACTACTTGCAGTAAGATCTTCTGCATTTTCTTGTTTTAAGTTTCGTATTTCACCTGTTGTAAACTTTCTGCCACTGAAATGGAACAGTGATCAAGTAAGAATAACCTTAGGGTTTTATGAAAAAGTGAGAATGATAAAATAATTTTTATCTCGTGTTGTGAACTTAAGTAAATTTGTATCGCAGTATTTGTAATGGAGCTTTTACAGCAATGTCGTTGCTGACTTGACATGGTGCTTTTTTGCCTTATAACATGTTCATGGGTATTGAATTTTTTATTTATGTATGCTACACGCAGAACAAGATGACTAACATATGAGCAATGGAGGTAACATGCGTTTTAATAGAACTAACATAGGAATTTTACGCCCGTTCGTTTCGTAAACACTACGATGTTCGGACCAGATACAGCCAATAACTGCCTCTGGAGTGCGCTGTGATCGCATATATCAGATTGAGGCACACGTACCGTATGCAGGAGTCACATCGCTTCTGAGCTTTCGGCTGCACTTTGAACTCGGCACGCTCAACGTTGACGTTCGAAAGCACGGTCCAGCGGAATGTCGAGACGAAGCGTTGCGGGTAGCCGTCCAACTGATTGTTTTTGCTCCCTGACAAAGGCCCAGATCTACAGTCACACGCTGCATCCTTGGGATATGGAATTTTGTTCACGCTCCAGTGTTCTCCTCACTTGCTGCCTAGTGACTTCTTCCTATTTATATCAAGAAACCAGGGCGTAGCAGGCATTTCTAGAATGACAACGGGGTGAATTTTGAAGTGGAACTTTTCCTGAGAAACGAAGATAAAGAATCTACAACAAAAGTCTCCATCAAGTTATAAAGCGTTGGCGAAAACGCGTCGCATTAGAGGATGAATATGTAGAAATCACAAATTTTCATGATCTCAGCTTGAGTTTTTCGAGCTGACAAGTAAAACTTTAGGACGACCCTGGTACATGGAAAGTACAATTTTTAGTGTTTGAATTTTTCTGTCAGGGGAAAGCAATTCGCAGTTTGCCCCCTGTAACTATTAGATTTTGCGCCTTTTTCTGGATTAAACTGCAAATGTGTTAATCCCCATCATTCTATTCTCACTCAAATTAACATTCCCGCAGCTCAACAAACCATTGTATATCGTCCCATTTTGTACCAAGCTCACTGTGTAAAGTTATCCATGGGCATTAAAATACAGGCCCTGTATTTACCATTCGAAACGATCCTTTCGTTATTTGACCTTGAAAGGCTTGCATCAGATTTTTTCCCACAGGCATTGGGGAAGAAATGACGTGCCATTTAGTGATAGGCTAAGGAAGGAGAAAACTTTTTCAAAGTTTATATAACTTTAAACTTTGTGAAAATAGTAAATCGTTAAGTAGATTAGGCTAAAGAAGAAATGGGTGGACATTTACAAATGGTACATTGTGAATAGCTTTTGTAAACTTTGTGATGTCATCGACCAACTAAAGAATTAAAATTATTATATGAGCCAACGCCACATTGAGCCAATAAGGAAAGGGCTGAAGCAAAGCGAGTTGAAAGTCTCACCGAAACAAAGAGTGAAAGCCTCACAGCTTGATGGCGCGGATATTTCTCTGTGGTCACTGGAGAGAGGGAGGGAGAGAGAGAGAGAGAGAGAGAGAGAGAGAGAGAGAATGACTTTGTACAGAAACAATATTTTTTCGCTTTAAGCGATGTGATGAATTACATCACTTGCCAATATGGAACAATGGAAAGTCAAAAGGAAACTGAATCAAGGTGTGTAGCGCTGAGTAAAGCTACTAGTTAGAGTCTTCCGTAGCGGGGGTCTGGTGAGGCAAAATAGACAACTATAAGAGGTTTTTTTACGCTAAATAAAGTAGTATGTATGTGGAGATTAATGGCTCGTAGCAATGAAACAACGATACAAGAAATTCCGGTGCATAAAGTTATTTGGTTAATTTTACAGCATTTAATGTCAAAAACTACCAGTGAAATTATATAAACTCTTGAATGATTAACAATTTGTAAAATCTTAAAATCTTTACTGTTGGTCATTGATTGTCATAAGTGTTCACGACAAATTGCTTTAAAGTCAGTGGTACTTTAAATATAACACTCAATTTTGCTAAGGTAAAAGGCTATCGCACTGGGGCCCAACCTAATTTGTCTTTAGGCGTGAAAAATCAGTTCCCGAAGTAATTAATATTATTTTGTATTTTTATGTTATGACTCTGCATTCTAATGTGTATTGTTGTGGCGATATTGATTCTGCCACAATATATATCTCTTAAGGTTTTTCCATAGTGATCGAAAAGAGTCATATATAGGCGCCAGGTAATAACACCATGTGTGAGCGATGCTGATAAATTTTTTGTATCGTCATTAAATAAAACAGCAATTTGAAGAGGTGTTTCGTGGATCCCTCGTATGTGTGGGTCGGTATGAGCGTGCCAGCGAGGTGAACATCAAATATAAAATATATCAGTGAACAACACGGCTGCCCTACACTCATGACGGTCTGCTAAATTCCAGAAGACAATATCGACGATGACCCAGTGGATAATGACGTCTGTGGCTTGTTGGCCCCAGCTAACAAATCTCTGGTCTGCATTTTGAAGAATCCGGTCGGAATGTGCACTGCTGACAAATTCATCAACACGGTCAGCTTCCTCCAATTTAGCGTGGTCTGGAAGCCCAATTTAGGAATATTCAAGGAGAGGCGGAAAACGGTCTTGGAAACGCGTTCCTTTCGCGTGCCAATGCAAAACTGGTGGCGCCTACCAGCTTAGAGATGAGGCCGCGACACAAATACCACCTCTTTACATCACGACTTTCGTGAAATGACAGCCTTTTTTAGTCAGAATATCACGTAAATCTGCAGGGCATATTCCTCAGAATGTTTCGAGAACTTCAAAAATAACAATATGTTGGTCCCAAGATACGATAATTTCGTACAAAATATCCTCTGTTATTTTAATCCATATTTTAGGCTTATAATGCAGCGTTACAAAAGGAGTGCCTAGTGGTAGCTGTAATCTTCCCGGGAAAACGGCCATTCGACGTTTCCATTGTTTCCAAAGCTGTTAAGAAGTACCTTTACACTGCGCCCATCTTCCACCTCTCCGTATAACTTCAAACGAAGACAAGAATTCGCATGCTGGGTTAGGTACAGTGGTATCTAATAGCGATGTGGATTTTAGACATACATGCGTCACCGTTTACACTACGACATCGGCAACTACGACTTAAATGTGCACGTGACCATAGGCAGTGAAAGCTGGCACAGTGGCACCTTCTTCATCATACCGATATGAGGACGTGAATCTTCCAGGGGAACAGTCCTGGCGGCCGCTCCAGCGCAGATTGCACAAGGCAAGGCGCCATGACGGCCAAGGAGTATCGTACACTGGTTGAAGACCACCTGCAGCCCTCCACGACGATCATATTTCACGATGGCAGTGGCATTTTTCAACAAGTGTACACTGAAGGAAAAAACAATCACAACAACCAGAAATAATTAATGAAAAATAATGAAATTTCGGGGATACATTTGTCTAGGTAACATATGTAAGTGATTATCATTGCAAGATCATAAGTTAACGTAACCACAAGATAAGCCGTCACAAAAGTGAAATTCTTGTACATTAATAATTTGTGTAACCGTCAGAAAGTTGAATGAAAGCATGTAAAGGAGCATGCATTGTGTTGAACAGCTGCCGGATGTCAGTTTGTACGCTGGAGTTCCACGCCATGTTGCACTTGGTCGCTCAGCGCAGTGACGGTTAACACCGTTTGTGGATGACGCCGTAGTCGTCGTCCGATGATGTCCCATATGTGCTTGATTGCAGACAGGTCTGATAATCCAGCAGGCAAAGGCTATATTTCGATACTCTGTACAGTATGTTTGGTTATAACAGCGGTATATGGGCGAGCTATATCTTGTTGGAAAACACCTCCTGGAGTGCTGCTCTTGAATGGCAGCACAACAGGTCGAATTACTAGATTGACGTACAAATTTGCAGCTAGGGTCAGCTGGATACCCAAAAGACTTCTGCTGTCAGAAGAAATCGCACCCTAGACCATAAATTCAGGTGTAAGTCCAGAGTGTCTAGCACACAGACACTATGGTTGCAGACCGCCTACTGGTCTCCTCCTAATCAACACACCGCCATCACTATCGTCGAGGTAGACCTCCACCCTGCCCTCCACTGAGCTCTCGCTTGACATCACAGAGCTACAAACAGCCGTGTTTGTGATCAGTGGAAAGTACGCTACAGGGCGTTTGGCTCGGAGCTATTCTTGAAGTAACCGATTTGCAACAATTCGTCGTGTCGCTGTTGTGCCAACTGGTGTTGAAATTACTGCTGCAGATGCAGTGCGATGCGCCAGAGCCATACACTGAACAGTACGGTCTTCCCGATCGGTAGTGCAACGCGGCCGTCCGGAGCCCGGTCTTCTTGCGACCGTACATTCCCATGACCACCACTGACAGTAATCACGTACAGTGGCTACATTCCTGCCACTTCTTTCTGCAAAATTGCAGAAGAAACATCCAGCTTCTCGTAGCCCTACTGCACGACCTCGTTCAAACTCAGAGAGGTGTTGATAATGGTGTCTTTGTCACCTGAAAGGCATTCTTGACTAACGACAACTCACGACGTCCAGTCTCAATGATAACTATGCTAACGACCAT
This sequence comes from Schistocerca gregaria, assembly GCF_023897955.1. Taxonomy (NCBI): domain Eukaryota; kingdom Metazoa; phylum Arthropoda; class Insecta; order Orthoptera; family Acrididae; genus Schistocerca; species Schistocerca gregaria. The sequence continues at coordinate 657,810,184 of NC_064931.1, read as the reverse complement.
TACAGCGGGTATGTAAAGCAAACCGCCGGCCGGAGTGGCAGAGCGGTTCTAGGCGCTACAGTCTGGAACCGCGCGACCGCTGCGGTCGTAGGTTCGAATCCTGCCTCGGGCATGGATGTGTGTGATATCCTTAGGTTAGTTAGGTTTAAGCAGTTCTAAGTTCTAGCGGACTGATGACCTCAGCAGCTAAGTCCCAGAGCCATTTGAACGAGTTTTGTAAAGCAAACCTGATTTGCATGTTCATAGTGGGGTTACTAAGGCCACTCTTACGCGAATGGCGCGAAATCTGAATGGACATCATCTCTCAGGTGTAGAAACACGCATGCCAGCTTTCGTTTATGTCGCACAAGTCCTCCTTGGAACCGAGACTTTCATTCATCGGTGCACACTAAGTGGGAAAAAAACAAGCACCTAGAAAAGGATGCGGTAACGAAATGATATTTAAGAGAGTATCTGTTGCCACCTTACTGATTACAAAATCGAGTCTAATTTGTAAAGTATGACGATGCACCCCGTGTGGAATAGACGTACCCTCTGGTTCAATTGGGAAAGCCGGCCGCGGTGGCCGTACGGTTCTGGCGCTGCTGTCCGGAACCGCGGGACTGCTACGGTCGCAGGTTCGAATCCTGCCTCGGGTAGGGATGTTTGTGATGTCCTTAGGTTAGTTAGGTTTAAGTAGTTCTAAGTTCTAGGGGACTTATGACCTAAGATGTTGAGTCCCATAGTGCTCAGAGCCATTTTTCAATTGGGAAGGGTGTCATAAAGCCGTTGTATCGTCTCCTGGGGAGAGAGGGAGGGGGAGACCGTCCAGTGTGAATCATGCTCTATCCCGCTTCCAACCCCCCTCCCCCCCCCCCCCCATTTTGCCCTCATCCAACAGAAATCGTTCAAGTTCTGTGCTCTGTCGTGAGCGGAATCTATAATCAAATCTTGTAATAAATTATTATTTTTAAAATTATCCTCCAGCGTCGATACCGACATCGACGCCGTACCTACGCTGCGAGCAAATTAGCGTGTCACGATTACGTTGCTTCAACTCGCGAGCGCGCGCGCGCCTACACACACCCACAGACACACACACACACGTTGCGATTTTTCTGCTAACGGTACGTGCGTGAATTTTGTGAATACACCTAGACTACGTAAGCGGAGAGAAAAACGTTATAAACGTATGCCGATAATTGAGATGCGTAATTAGATAAATTAAACTTGCGCACATTTTAATTATATTGCCTGGAACCTGCACTGCGCTTGCATTACCGGCTAATCCAACCATTAGCTGGAGTAGGATCTGATTAGAATTTGCTCCTGTTCGCGCGGCTCCTCCCCATCTGAGGTTCGAGTCCTCCCTCGGGCATGGGTGTGTGTGTTGTCCTTAGTGTAAGTTAGTTTAAGTCAGATTAAGTAGTGCGTAAGCCGCGGGACCGATAACCTCAACAGTCCTTACCACAAAAAAACCTGCTCCTGTTTCCCCAGCCGGCCGGTGTGACCGAGCGGTTCTAGGCGCTTCAGTCAGGAACCGCTTGACCGCTACGGCCGCAGGTTAGAATCCTGCCTCGAGCATGGATGTGTGTGATGTCCTTAGGTTAGTTAGGTTTAATTAGTTCTAAGTTCTAGGGGACTGATGACCTCAGCTGTTAAGTCCCATAATGCTCAGAGCCATTTGAACCTGTTTCCCCAGATATCGGCGTAACAGAGATGTGTTGCAAATGACAAACACCATGATCACAGCGCCTAAGCGAGGAGGAACAATGTTATTCTATATCGCCGGCCGCGGTGGCCCTGCGGTTCTAGACACTTCAGTCCGGAACCACGTGACTGTTACGGCCACAGGTTCGAATCCTGCCTCTGGCATTGATATGTGTGCTGTCCTTAGGTTAGTTAGGTTTAACTAGTTCTAAGTTCTAGGGGACTGATACCTCAGATGTTGAGTCCCATAGTGCTCAGAGCCATTTGAACCATTTATTATATATCAATAAAGATAATAAAACCGTAACTTTCCACTATGATACATATTATAAACACCTATCGATTAATCAGACACTAAGTCACGTGAAAACTTTTCAAAGACTGACCATATCATCGCAAATAGTGTTCTTCATGGTCAGTTACATCTTACACAAGAGCGCCTGTAAACGTGTCTGCGTCAATAAATTTCAAATAATACTATCCCTAGATGAGTGGAAGCTCCTTGAAAAAGGTAGCTATATTTCGATCACGGAGCAGATGTCAAGTAACCGATCCTAATGGCCGAAACCAGATAAGGTTCTGGTGTTGGATGCTCGGGTCTGGAGCAAAGTCAGTGTTCTATCTCATCGAAGAGGTGTTCCAGTGGTTCATGTCGAGATTCGGGGCAAACTCAAGTGGCAGACTCTGCAAGAGAGGCGCTCTGCATCGCGGTGTAGCTTGCTGTCCAGGTTTCGAGAGGGTGCGTTTTTGGATGAGGTATCGAATATATTGCTTCCTCCTACTTATACCTCCCGAGGAGATCACGAATGTAAAATTAGAGAGATTCAAGCTCGCATGGAGGCTTTCCGGCAGTCGTTCTTCCCGCGAACCATACTGGAACAGGAAAGGGAGGTAATGACAGTGGCACGTAAAGTGCCCTCAACCACACACCGTTGGGTGGCTTGCGGAGTATAAATGTAGATGTAAATGTAGACTTGCCCATTTCAGGAATCCTGCTGTACACTGACTATAGCCTCACAGATGGTGCTTTATGAAAGGGTGCATTATCTCGCTGATACAATCATCGACTCCGAACTGTTTCTCTACTGTACATAAAACTCAGTGCTGCAAAATGTATTCATATCCTTGCGCATCAACTTTTGCTTAAGCGCAATAGGGGGCCACACCCTAACCACAGAGAACAGCCACATGTCATAACACCAACTCCACCGTACTTCACTGTTGGCACTACACATGTCGACAGGTAACGTGCTCCAGGCATTCGCCTAGTCCAAACAGTTCCATCGAACTGCCACTAGTTATAGAGTGTTTCATCGCTCCAAATCACTCGCTTCCAGTCATCCACCGTCCAGCGGCCAGCGGCGTCGCTCGTTATGCCACCTAAAGCGTCGCTTAGCATTGTCTACAGATAGGTGTCTCTTATGAAAAGCTGTTCAACACATTTACCCCTCTGTTTTTAACTTCCTGCTCACAGTCATTGTGCTAGCTGGACGACTGCCAGCACTTTGGAACTCACGCGAGGTTCCTTCCGCTCATTTTATCCGTTGTTTCGCAACCACTCCCCTTAAGGCCCAACGGACCTGTCCGTTATTACATGAAGTTTACCTGGTCATGGCATAGCTGTGGTTGTTCATACGTGCTTCCGCTTCACAGTTACATCACCAGCAGTCTAACTGAACAGTTTTAGAAGTGCTGAAATGTATTCCGAGATCCACAGTGTCAAGAGTGTGCCGAGAACAGTAAATTTCAGGCATTACCTCTCGCCATGGCCGACGCAGAGGCCGACAGTCCTCACTTAAGGACCGACAGCAGCGGCGTTTCCGTAAAGTTGTCAGTGCTAACAGACGAACAGACGAGTACGCTGCGTGAAATAACCTCATATATCAATGTGGGACGTAGGGCGAACGTACCCATTAGGATAGAGTAGGCGAAATGTGGCGTTAAAGAGCTATTTCAGCGAAAGACCAACGCGAGTGCCTTTGCTAACAGCAGAAAATAGTCCACAGCACCTCGAGTGTGGCGCAGGTCGAACGAAGCTATGAGCCCGCTTTCTCAACTAAGCACGGCTGGTGTTGGCTCCATAATGGTGTGAACAGTATTTACATGGAATGGACTGGGTCATCTGGTCCAATTGAATCTATCATTGGTAATGATCGACTTCTAGGAGACCATTTACAGCCATTCATGAACTTCACGTTTTCAAGCAACTATTGAATTTTTATGGGTGACAATGCACCAGTCACCGGACCACAATTGTTCTCCATTGGTTTGAAGAACATTCTGGACAATTTGAGCGAACTATTTGTCCACCCCGACCACCCGATATGGGATGTAATCGAGACGTCAATTCGTGCACAAAATCCTGCACCGGCAACACTTTCCAGCTATAGACGGCTCAGTATTTCTGCACAGGACGTACAACGATTTGTGCAATCCATGCCACGTCGAGCTGCTGCACTGTGTCGAGTAAAAGGAGGTCCGACACGTTAGTAACAGGTATACTATGTCTTTTGTTATCTCAGTATGCTCCGCAGTGCTGACGGATACGAATCGTACAGTGACTAAATAGTATTCGCACGACCTTAGCGCCTAAAATATAAAAAGCACAATCATAAATTTGTAACTAAGAAACGAACAATAAGTATTTCTCTTATACCCGTTGATATCTACATTTAGAAAATAAAACTCCATTTGAATTCATATGTTGTTTAATTTGGTAACATATCTACGTTATCTCAAAAATCATACCCCAGTTAACGTCAAACAAGGTCTTGAGAATGCTTCTGCACTGACACACACAGCTGTGCTTCGCCCAGATAGTACCCTAAGTTTTGTTCAAAGCTGCTATGCGAAACAACAAAAGAAGAGAAAGAAACTTGCATCATGGTGCTTTGAAAAGGAGAATCTTTTTAAGATGTACCTGGCTATTATATACGGTTTCAATCAGAACAAAAGAACGAAAACCAATTTCGAAACGATCCTCCTGCAGTGTTATCCGACAGTAAGAAACCGTAGAAAACCATACTTCAGTAAAACAAACAAAAGGGAGAAGGTTGTATTTTCAAGAGAACAGAAATCAATGGGTCTCATTTCTGGAAGATAATCCATAATATTTCTGACGAAAGTCGGTTTGAACTGTTTAACTCAAATGGGCGAGTACCAGTATGACAAAGAACAGGAACTGTGAACTTGAAAATAAATATATCAGATGCAGATGAAGGAACTTCTTGAACACCTTTTGCGGTCGAGATATTGGTGCCAGCGATGAGTATCTTGCACCGCGGACGCTTCGACCTTGCTTAGGACATGCACGCGTCACCGAAATATGATCCACGCACTCAGTAAACATCCCAGTTTTCCTACAGTAGCAATGCAGCGAGCCAGGGAAAACAAAAATCGGTCCAAATAACCTCTCAAAGTATCCTAATTATTTGTTATAAATAACGTGCTTCGGTGGGATACCGTCGTATTTCTTCTTTTATTAAATAGTAATACGTTGTCGTAATTTTTCATCAGACGCTCAGCGCTGCGTGTGTGCGTGTGCGTGCGTGTGTGTGTGTGTGTGTGTGTGTGTGTGTGTGTGTGTGTGTGTGTGTGTGTGTGTTAAGCGACACACGCAAGGTTCGTGGCACAGCAACGTGATACCAGATTCGTGCGCTGCAGCAGAGGAGATAGTGCAAACGCTGATCTGCGTAAATGAGAGATGAGTCGTGAACTGGCCGCGCGGCTCTGATCTTACACGTCTTCCGTGAGCTACAGTGCTGTGAAGGTCACATAAACTACCCAATAAAGCGATTAAATAACGCACCGATATACTTCATCCTGAAAAAAATTCTACCAGCGAACATTAAAAGTTAATAACTGTGATGCATAAAAAAATACATTCACGGTCGCCGTCATCAAGACTGGAAAGAAATAATAACTGCAGAGTGTATGACAGTTTATGCGGATTACCCTACATTCAGGACAGGTACAAGTAAGTACAATCGAGCAGAGAGATATAAAGATGGGGAACCTGAGGGGGTTCCTGAGACAATGGACTCTATTTGCTGAAATTGCGTACCTTTTCTGAAATCGTCACCGGTTCTCCCTCTCTACCATGCAAGACGTAGTGCTGAAACATCGAGAACGGAAAGATATTATGCTGGAAATTTATTCGGTTTATCCAGCAAAGAGATGTATAGCTCTGGGAGTGCAGTGGCACACAACTGTTCCCATCACGACTGTATTTTTCTCCCTAAATATAATGAACTTCTGACCTCGATGTATGGTTTTCTGATGTATCAAAAAACAACAGTAAATAATGCCTTCATACAAAATTGTCTTATTCCCCTCAACCCCATACACATCAATCACATGAGTGTAGAGGGGGATACAGGATCAGAAGAATGTGCTGCAAGACCTGTCGGTAAATATTCACCCATCTCTCAAATTATTATTATGGGTATCCAGAGCACAGTAGACATGAGTGTTCGTTTTTGGACCCCCAATATCCTGGACTTTGACGTTATAACAAATATTAATACTTACCAAAAGAAAAGGTGATGTACCATCTCTCCAGCAATGCGTTGGCCGTCACATACCAATTATTTTTTATTTAACTTCATATACAGAAAATTCACGGAAAATAATCCTACATGTATGCATGCATGCATGTTGTATTTGACTGACTGCGAATCGTAGCGTGTCTCATAATATAATGTGTTCATTACTATAGGGTAACAATTATTGAACTATATGAAGAAAACGAAAATTAGTTACAAAGTACGGCGTGCAAACACTTTATTCAACATGTAAACGTCACTACAGATATTCGGATTTTGATTACGACATGTTCGATGTACCTGACATTATTCGTGATGATGTAGCGCAGACGAATAGTGAAATTCTGCTTGACCCCCTTAAGTGTCGGAACATCGGTCCTATCGATAACCGCTTGAATGGCTGTTTTCGGCTCAGCATTGGTTTTGGACTTATTGCGGTGCACCTTGTCTTTGATACAGCCCCACAAAAAGGAGTCGCATGTGTTCAGATCCGGAAATATGACGGCCGATCGAGGGCCATGCCATTGACCTCTTCATACCCCAGAGCCAGAATGCGATCCCCAAAGTGCTCCTCCAGGAAATCAAACACTCTCCTGCTTCTACATCTACATCTACATCCATACTCCGCAAGCCACCTGACGGTGTGTTTTCAACTCTCTCTGATTTTATCCTCATGGTCTCTTCGCGAGCAATATACCGCTTGACTCTTCGGTGAAGGTATGTTCTCGAAACTTCAACAAAAGCCCGTACCGAGCTACTGAGCGTCTCTCCTGCAGAGTCTTCCACTGGAGTTTATCTACCGTCTCCGTAACGTTTTCGCGATTACTAAATGATCCTGTAACAAAGCGCGCTACTCTCCGTTGGATCTTCTCTATCTCTTCCATCAACCCTATCTGGTGCGAATCCCACACTGCAGAGCAGTATTCAAGCAGCGGGCGAACAAGCGTACTGTAAGCTACTTTGTTTTCGGATTGCATTTCCTTAGGATTCTTCAAATGAATCTCAGTCTGGCATCTGCTTTACCGACGATCAACTTTATATGATCATTCAATTTTAAATCACTCCTAATGCGTACTCCCAGATAATTTATGGCATTAACTGCTTCCAGCTGCTGACTTGCTATATTGTAGCTAAATGATAAGGGATCTTTCTTTCTGTGTATTAGCAGCACATTATACTTGTCTACATTGAGATTCAATTGCCATTCCCTGCACCATGCGTCAATTCGCTGCAGATCCTCGTGCATTTCAGTACATTTTCCATTGTTGCAACCTCTCGATATACCACAGCATCATCAGCAAAAAGCCTCAGTGAACTTCCAGTTTCATCCACAAGGTCATTTATGTATATTGTGAATAGCAACGGCCCTACGACACTTCCCTGCGGCACACCTGAAATCACTCTTACTTTGGAAGACTTCTCTCCATTGATAATGACATGCTGCGTTCTGTTATCTAGGAACTCTTCAATCCAATCACACAATTGGTCTGATAGTCCATATGCTCTAACTTTGTTCATTAAACGACTGTGGGGAACTGTATCGAACGCCTTCCGGAAGTCAAGAAACATGGCATCTACCTGTGAACCTGTGTCTATGGCCCTCTGAGTCTCGTGGACGAATAGCGCGAGCTCGGTTTCACACGACCGTCTTTTTCGAAACCCATGCTGATTTCTACAGAGTAGATTTCTAGTCTCCAGAGAAGTCATTAAACTCGAATATAATACGTGTTCCAAAATTCTACAACTGATAGACGTTAGTGATATAGGTCTATAGTTCTGCACATCTGTTCGACGTCCGTTCTTGACAACGGGGATGACCTGTGCCCTTTTCCAATCCTTTGGAACGCAACGCTCTTCTAGAGACCTACGGTACACCGCTGCAAGAAGGGGGGCAAGTTCCTTCACGTACTCTGTCTAAAATCGAACTGGTATCCCATCAGGTCTAGCGGCCTTTCCTCTTTTGAGCGATTTGAAATGTTTCTCTATCCCTCTGTCATCTATTTCGATATCTTCCATTGTCATATGTGCGACAATCTAGAGAAGGAACTACAGTGCAGTCTTCCTCTGTGAAACAGCTTTGGAAAAAGACATTTAGTATTTCGGCCTTTAGTCTGTCATCCTTTGATTCAGTACCATTTTTGTTGGTTGGTTGGTTGGTTTGAAGATTAAAGGGACCAAACTGCAAAGGTCATCGGTCTCTTTTTTCATAAAAACACAGAGCACATTGAAACTATCCACCAGTCAGGCGAAGCACTAAAATAAAAATTCCGGGGGAACAAAAGCCCCAAGGTGAATGGTAAGACAACACGGAAAACGGAACACAGCAACAAAAACAACACAGAGAAGAAAGGCAGAAGGAATTAAAACTGTACAGCAGAGGACTGTGGCTGGCTGATCACGAAAATAATAGGATGAGCCAGCCACTTTGCAACACGTTAAAACCTCCAGCCTAAAAGATTAGGGTGGAGTCGAATTACAACACAAAACTGAGTAAAATATACACCACAAAAGAGGGTGACGCAATAAAATTAGAGGGACCTATAAAAGCCGCTTGCTCGAATAAAACTTAAAACACGATCTGCCATAGAGACATTGTCACCTAAAAGAGATGATAAATCACCCAGGAGATTAAAAGTTCGCCTGAGGGCGGTTAAAAGAGGACATTCCAACAATATATGGGCCACCGTCATGTTTGCACCACAGCGACAATGAGGGGGGTCCTCTCGACGCAGCAGATGACCAAGCGTCAGCCTAGAGTGACCAATGCGGAGCCTACACAGAACAACAGACTCCCTGCGAGAGGCCCACATGGAAGAACCCCACACAGTCGTGGTCTCCTTTACTTGCCGCAGCTTGTTGAGTGCAGACAGAGTGCGCCATTTGTCTCCCCACATCCCAAAGACTCGACGGTGCAAGTCCTTTCGGAGACCAGTTGCCGGGAGGCCGATCTCCAGCGTCTGTTTGCGGGTAGCCTCTTTGTCTAACTTGTCGACGAGTTCGTTTCCCGCTATCCCAACGTGTCCCGGGGTCCATATGAACACCACCAAACGACCACGCTGTTCAAGAGCGTGAATGGACCCCTGGATGGCACCAACAAAGGGACGGCGTGGGTAGCACTAATCAAGAGCCTGCAGACTACTGAGCGAGTCACTGCAAATGACGAAGGACTCCCCAGTGCTGGTACGAATACGCTCAAGGGCACGAGAAATGGCTGTCAGTTCTGCGGTGTAAACACTGCAGCCTTCCGGCAAGGAGCGCTGTTCGACATAGTCCGCATCAGCATAAGCGTACCCCACACGGCCATCAACCATCGAGCCATCGGTATAGATAACCTCCGAGTCATGCTATGCTCCGAGGAGAGCAAGGAATTGGCGGAGCAAGACTGGAGGAGAAACTGAATCTTTTGGCCATCGGGAAAGTTGCGGCCGACGAAGACACCAAGGTGGTGTATGTGGGCGGACCTGGAAAGCAGATGGAAGAGAACCCTCGAGTTCACTAAGGAGCGACCAAACACGGATCCCAATTGTATGGCCTGATCCGGTGTGGGACATGGACTGCTGCATTAGTGAAAAGGAGACAATAGTTAGGGTGATGGGGCGAACAACAGACGTGTGCAGCATAGTTAGCCAACAGTTGTTGCCGCCGGGTGCGAATTGGAGGAATCCCAGCCTCAGCAAGGAGGCTATTAATAGGGCTCGTGCGGAATGCTCCTGTCGCCTGTCGAACCCCACAGTTGTGAACGGGATCCAGCAGCTGCAATGCTGAGGGCGACGCCGAGCCATACGCCACACTCTCATAATCCAGTCGGGACAGCACGAGGGCTTTGTAGAGCTGCAGCAGCGTTTTACGATCTGCACCCCAAGTTGTGTTGCTGAGGCAGCGGAGGGCATTTAGATGCTGCCAGCACTGACGCTTGAGCTGACGAATATGTGGAAGCCAAGTAAGCCAGGCATCGTTCAGCAATCCCAGAAAACGGTAAGTGTCAACAACCCTGAGCATGGCATCCTGAAGATAAAGCTCAGGGTGGGGATGGACAGTTCGACGCCGACAAAAGTGCGTAACACAAGTCTTCGCAGGAGAAAAGTGGAACCCATGGGCGAGGGCCCACGCCTGCGCCTTGGGTATGGCTACCTGCAACCTACGTTCTGCAAAACTAATGGTGGAGGAGCTGAAAAAGATGCAGAAATCGTCAGCATATAACGGGGGTGAGACAGATGACCCCACTGCTGCTGCAAGGCCATTAATGACTACAAGGAAAAGCGGCACGCTCAATACAGATCCCTGTGGTATGCCGTTTTCCTGGACATGGAGTGAACTATGGGATGCTCCAAGTAAAACACGGAATGTCCGAACAGATAAAAAATTCTGAATAAAAATGGGGAGAGAGCCCCGAAGACCCCATCCGTGCAACGTGGCGAGAATATGGTGCCGCCACGTCATGTCATATGCTCTGGAGAGGTCGAAAAAGACGGAGACGAGGTGTTGGCGCCTGGAAAAAGCAGTGCGGATTGCAGACTCGAGAAAGACCAAAGTATCGGCAGTGGAACGGCCCTGACGGAAGCCGCTCTGGCACGGAGCTAGAAGACCCCGAGACTCGAGCAGCCAACACAGCCGTCGACTCACCATACGTTCCAGTAGCTTGCACAGAGTGTTTGTCAAGCTGATGGGCCGATAGCTATCCACATTAAGCGGATCCTTACCAGGCTTCGGCACCGGAATGATAGTACTTTCTCGCCACTGCGACGGAAAGACACCATCGCCCCATATGCGGTTGAAGATGGCGAGAACACATCGCTGACAGTCCGGGGACAGGTGTTTGAGCATTTGATTGTGGATGCCATCTGGCCCAGAGGCTGTATCGGGGCACTGTGCCAGGGCGCTTTGGGGCGTTATACGCCTCAGAGTGGCGAGAAGCCAAAGAAAGCCGTTTGCCTTCCTGCCGGTGTTTTAGTGCGCGAAACGCAGGCGGGTAATTCCCCGACGCAGACGCCCGAACATAGTGCTGAGCGAAATGCTCAGCGACTGCATCGGCATCGGTGCATAGCGCCCCGTTGATGGAAAGCCCTGGGACAGCTGTAGAGTGCTGCAATTCATAGATGCGCCGCATCTTCATCCACACCTGGGAGGGTGAAGTACGGGAACCAATGGTAGAAACGTACCTCTCCCAGCACTCCTGTTTCCGCTGTTTGATAAGCCTCCGGACCTGAGCACGGACACGTTTGAAGAAAATGAGGTTCTCCAAAGACGGGTGTCGCTTATGTCGCTGAAGAGCCCGCCGACGCTCTTTAATGGTTTTAGCGACCTCCGGATACCACCAAGGCACTGACTTTCACTGGGGGCACCCTAACGAACGAGGAATGGTACGTTCTGCAGCAGAAACAATCGCTGCAGTCAGTGTCTCAACCGCCACATCGATGGTATCGTGGGGGAGAGAGTCAACAGTGGCAGCAGAAGTAACACTTCCCAGTTTGCCTTGCTAATTACCTATCTCGGCAAGCGTTCAGGGGAGCGACGCTGGGATAGGGAAAATGGTCACTACCACACAGCTCGTCATGGACTCTCCAGTGGACCAATGGTACAATCCCTGGGCTGCACATCGACAGATCTATGCCTGAGAACGTGCCACGCGCCACGCTGAAATGTGTGGCGGCGCCAGTGTTTAACAGGCAGAGGTCGAGTTGGGAGATGAGATTCTCCACATCTCTGCCTCAGCCAGTAATCTTCGTTCCACCCATAGGGGATTGTGGGCGTTAAAATCCCCCAGGACAAGAAAAGGCGTTGGGAGTTGGGTGACAAGTGCCGCCAATTCGGTCAGGGAGATAGACACTGCAGACGGTTATGTCCTGGGTAGTCCTTACATGCACAGCCACAGCTTCCAATGATGTTTGAAGGGGCACATGAGCACTATATACAGAGGTAAGGACATACACGCAGGCTCCACCTGACACACTATGGTAAGTGCTACGGTTACAGTTATAGCCCCTGTATCCACGAAGGACAGAGGTCCGCATTGCCGGGAACAAGGTTTCCTGGAGGGCAATGCAGAAAGCAGGTGTCACACAATTCCACTGGAGGATGGTAAAAAGCGTGTCATGTAGGGGCATGAAGACAATGAAAAATCTAATTACTTTGCAGAGTCACATGCTGCCACCGACTGAGTGACTGACGTCGCAACTTCCATCGTTTCTGATGAGACTGCGAGATCCAGGTCATCAAGGGAAGCAAAGAGCTCGACCTCATCCTCAGAGGCTGAAGTGACAGGAAGTGGTGGTGCGGGAACCACGGCGTCCTTATTCTTTTTGGAGAGCTTCCTCTTCTCTCTCATGTCTCTGGGAGGAGGGTGAGCATGCTGGGAGGGCTTTCCTGATGTATTGTCAGGAACAGAGAAAGAGCGTGAAGCCCTTCGACCAGCAGCTGGTGGCTTCTTCAACCACTGGCTAGTGTCTTGGGAGACATTGGTAGAGTCCTTGGAAGGGTCTCCCACAAGGGACCCCTTCCGAACGAATGAGGCTGGAGGAGGCTGTTGCATCTCCGGCTGTGTAGCCGGATAGGGCTGTCGCTTCTCCGGCTGAGTAGCTGGAGAAGGCTATCGCTTCTCCAGCTGAGAGGTGGGGACTGACGTCCCCAGTTGTTCGAGCCGCACTGCTCCCAAACTGGGTGTTTCAGGAGTTGTGGAAGAGAGAGTGGCCCGTACCAGTGGTGGGGCAGGCGTAACTTGAGTTCTCTGTGGGCCAACGGAGAAGGGAGTCTTTGCAGGAACTTGTGGCGGCAGTGTGACGGTAGCATAACTCCTCAACATAGGTGTGGGGTTGAGTCGTTCTAGCTTCTTCTTTGCCTCTTGGTAAGTTAAACGGTCCAAGGTCTTAATTTCTTGTATCTTCCGCTCTCGTTGGTAGACTGCACAGTCTGGTGAGCACGGAGAATGATGCTCCTCGCAGTTAACGCAGGTGGGAGGCGGAGCACATGGAGCATTAGGATACGAAGGTCGTCCAAAATCATGACACGTGGGGCTGGCAGTGCACTTGGAGGACATGTGTCCGAATTTCCAGCACTGAAAGCATCGCATAGGGGGCGGGACATAGGGCTTGACATCGCACCGGTAGATCATGACCTTGACCTTCTCAGGCAAGCAGTCACCCTCAAAGGCCAGGATGAAGGCACCAGTAGCGACCCTATTATACTTGGGCCCCCTAAAGACACGACGGACAAAGTGTACACCTCGTCGTGCCAGGTTCTCCCGTAGCTCGTCATCAGACTGGAGCAGAAGATCTTTATGAAAAGTAATGCCCTGGACCAAATTTAAGGACTTATGGGGAGTGACGGTTATGGGGATGTCACCGAGCTTCTCACAGGCGAGTAACGCCCGTGACTGTGCAGATGAAGCTGCTTTTATCAGAATGGCCCCGCTGCTCATTTTGGAAAGAGACGCCACTTCCCCAAACTTATATTCGAGATTGTGCACGAATAAAAGAGGCTTAATTCCCAAAAACGAATCCCCATCAGTTCTGCTGCACACAAGGTATCACTGAATACGGCTCCTGTCTGTCTGCAGCCCTACGTTCCTCCCATTGTGTGGCTAGGGAAGGGAACGATTTGGGTTTATATGTCACAGCGTTAAATTCCACCTTACCACGCTTAGAGACATTGGCGGTTGGGCGACCACCAGATTGGGATTTCACCCGCTTCATTGCGGGACATCCGCCCCGATGCCACCCACTCCGACCAGGGGTTCTCCCGACGGGCGTCATCCAGCCACAGCAAAGGTCACCTGCCAGGATGGCCGTTGCCGGGAGTCCCGATGCCCCAGAGAGACGGGCATCTACTCCTTGGCTTACGTGGGGAGGTGTCAGCTCAGGCATCGGCAGTACGATCCCTGTGTTGTCAGGGGGCTACAACCTAGAGGGTACATGACGACCCCACCACAACGGGCTGGCTACCGTGCTGGATTTTGGGTGCCATGGATAGTCCATAGTGATCGTGGGTGCAGATGGTGACGCACTAAGGGCGTAACTTACACAATCCATCAGGTGTGTATGCCCAAAATGTGGGATGGAGGGAGCAGTTACGACGCCAAGTCGATAAAGACTGCCAAGGTCTTAGGGCACAGAGGACTCATGGTGCACCATATAAGGTGTCCTTCCCCAAAAGGCTCGTACTTCTGTTAAATTTGGAAAAATGGAGGTCAAACCCCAATGGGGACCATCACATTAAAGGCCGAAACAGTTGAGACTCCTTTCGCCTCTTACGACAGGCAGGAATATCGTGGGCCTATTCTTACCCTCGAACCAGCAGGGGGGCCCATTTTCGTCACAGAGTGTCTGGACGTTTTGTTTTGATCCACCTACCGCTTTGACATAAGACCAAAATGTCTTTGGACTTTTTGCCAAGTCAGTACATAGAACTTTACTTTCGAATTCATTGAACGCCTCTCGCATAGCCCTCCTCACGCTACATTTCGCTTCGCGTAATTTTTGTTTGTCTGCAAGGCTTTGGCTATGTTTATGTTTGCTGTGAAGTTCCCTTTGCTTCCGCAGCAGTTTTCTAACTCGGTTGTTGTACCACGGTAGCTCTTTTCCATCTCTTACGATCTTGCTTGGCACATACTCATCTAACGCATATTGTACGATGGTTTTGAGCTTTGTCCACTGTTCCTCAACACTATCTGCACTTTAGACAAAACTTCTGTTTTGAGCCGTCAGGTACTCTAGCTCTAAAGTCTGCTTTTTGTCACTTTTGCTAAAAAGAAAAATCTTCCTACCTTTTTTTATATTTCTATTTACGGCTGAAATCATCGATGTAGTAACCGCTTTATGATCGCTGATTCTCTGTACTGCGTTAACTGTTTCAAACAGTTCGGGTCTGCTTGTCACCAGAAGGTCTAATATGTTATCGCCACGAGTCGTTTCTCTGTTTCACTGCTCAAGGTAGTTTTCAGATAAAACACTTAAAACAATTTCAATGGATTCTTTATCCCTGCCATTCGCTATGAACGTTTGAGTCTCCCAGTCTATATCCGGCATATTAAAATCTCCACCCAGAACTATAACATGGTGGGGAAATATACTCGAAATATTTTCCAAATTATCCTTCAGGTGCTCAGCCACAACAGCTTCTGAGCCAGGGGGCCTATAGAGACATCCAATTACCATGTCTGAGCCTGCTTTAACCGTGACCTTCACCCAAATTATTTCACATTTCGGATCTCCGTCAATTTCCTTCGATACTATTGCACTTCTTATCGCTATAAACACGCGTCCCCCTGCACTGTCCAGCCTGTCTCTGCAGTATACATTACAAACTGAGTTTAGAATTTCATTACTGTTTACGTCTGGTTTCAGCGAACTTTCTGTGCCTAGTACTATATTGGCATTATGACCGCTTGTTAATGAGAGTAGTTCTGGGACCTTTCTATAGACGCTCCTGCGGTTTACTATTAGCACAATTATATTGTTATTCCCTGTCGCGTTTTGCCTACTACGACCTTGTCGCGTCTCAGGGGGAGTCTTCTCGGGCCTAGGGAGGGAATTCTCTAACCTAAAAAACCCACATGTGCACTCCACACGTACTCCACTATCCTTGTAGCCGCTTTCCGCGTGTAGTGCACGCCTGACCTATTCAGGGGGACCCTACATTTCTCCACCCGATAGCGGAGGTCGAGAAATTAGCACCCCAGATCTCCGCAGAATCGTCTGAGCCTCTGGTTTAAGCCTTCTACTCAGCTCCAAACCAGAGGACCGCAATCACTTCTGGGAACGATACTACAAATAGTTAGCTCAGATTCCATCCCGCGAGCGAGGCTTTCCGCCTTCACCAACTCCGCCAACCGCCTGTACGAACTGAGGATGACCTCTGAACCCAGACAGCAGGAGTCATTGGTGCCGACATGAGGAACAATTTGCAGTCGGGTGCACCCAGTGCTCTCTATTGCCGCCGGCAGGGCCTCCTCCACATCTCGGATGAGACCCCCCAGCAAGCAGACAGAGTGAACACTAGCCTTCTTGCCCGACCTTTCCGCTATTTCCCTAAGGGGCTCCATCACCCGCCTAACGTTGGAGCTCCCAATAACTAATAAACCCCTCCCCTCGTGTGCCTGCTCGGACCTTGCTGAAGGAGCGGCCACATGTCAACTCACAGACAGAGCGGGCGATGCCACACGGCCAGCCTCCACATTGACCCTCCGCCTCGTGCGCCGCGAACGCCGCTGAACCCGCCACTCCCCTTGGGGAGAGGGTGGCCCAACCGCGTCCGGTACCCGCGAAGATGCCTCGACAGCAGGGACAGTGGGTGAAACATTTAACACCTGGGGTGTACCATGCGACGCACCAGACTCCCCACTGCCGCTACACTCCGAGGCAGCAGCCTGTAGACGGCTGACCGCGGCCACCAACACTTTCAGCTCTTCGCCAACTCCTCCTGCGTCCGTACACAACAGTCACACATCCTATCCATCCTAATAAATCAATTTACTGTAGAGAGTTAATCAACTTTTAACTAGACTGCTAATTCACTAAAGGCGGCTGATAGCTGACTAAACTGTGGTTACTAGACACTTCTTGTTGAAAACAATGAAAATAAGCAATACCTATCTGTGGACTGTATTCAAACTAACGCTAGTACTACTGGCACTACGGCTGACTAAAGGGACTCTCTCTGACTGAATTCAAAACAAACACGAAATCTATGGAACACTTACTAGCACTCGTCAATTAAAGCTTCCTAAAAGCAAAAACACACGAAAGAAAAAGTGACAAGTAAGAAAAATACAGTCAATACTTAAACTAACGTAGCTCGCTGCACAGCAGCAGTGACGCAGACGGCAATTACGACGACACTGACACTAGTGGCACTATGGCTGATTAAAGGGACTCTCTCTGACTGTATTCAAAACAAACACGAAATCTATGGAACACTTACTAGCACTCGGTCGAGCCACATCTTGCATGAGTCACATGTTTTTCAAATCAGGGTCACTTTCGATAATGGGCATGAAATCATCTTCCAAAATCTTCACGTACCATTCGGTAATGACTGTGCATCAGGGAATATCGCACCGATTATTCCTCGACTGGACATAGCACACCACACAGTCACCCGTTGACGGTGAAGAGACTTCTCGATCACGAAAGGCGCATTGCCAGTCCCCCAAACGCGTCAATTTTGCTTATTGACGAACCCCTCTAAATGAAAGTGGGCTTCGTCGCTAAACCAAACCCTACATGCGCATACTAATTCCTATCATGCCCTGCGGCCAACCGTGCAGTTTAAACGTCCCATCTCAAACGGTACAGAAGCTATGAAGATTTTATTTCATCTAGTTCAATAATTGTGTACCTTTATGTCTCCTAGGTACTGGATGCAGGTTTCTTCACAACACTTATACACACATAAAAAGAGTTTTGCATCACATCGATCCCCAGAACTTCTGAAAATAGACGTTGACTGTGGATGTTGTATCACAGACACAGTCCCTTTGACTGTTCAAAGATGTCACTAAAACCGCCCAAAGATGTAAACAATCATGCATCAGCAGCGCCTATTAGACGGAGGGGGTCCGACAGCCGATCAGTTTCAGTCATTCCTCCAGAAAGGTGATACACGGCTCGTGTTGTCTGTAGTTGAACCATGTTTAGACGGTAACTACCGCGGTTCGATCGCATCCACATTGTTACTTTGTGCAAGGAAGGGCTCGCAACAAGGAGTTGTCTCGGAGTGAACCAAAGCGATGTTGTTCGGACATGGAGGAGAGAGAGACAGGAAGTGTCGATGACGTGCCTCGCTCAGGTCGCTCAACATATGGGTTATGGGTCGGAGGGACCCTGACAGCAGCGCCACCATGTTGAATAATGCTTTTCGTGCAGCCACAGGACAACATGTTAAGACTCAAACTGTGCGCGGTAGGCTGCATGATACGCAACTTCACTCCCGACGTCCATGGCGAAGTTCATCTTTGCACCCACAACACCATGCAGCGCGGTACAGATGGGCCCAATAACAAGCCGTATGGACCACTCAGGATTGGCATCACGTTCTCTTCGCCGATGAGTGTCGTATATTCCTTCAACCAGACAATCGTCGGAGAGGTGTTTGGAGGCAACCCGGTCAGGCTGAACGCCTTAGAGTGAAGCAAGGTGGAGGTTACCTGCTGTTTTGGGGTGGCATTATGTGGGGCCAACGTACGCCGCTCGTGATCATGGAAGGCGCTGTAACGGCTGTACGATACGTGAATGCCATCCTCCGACCGATAGTGCAACCATATCGACAGCATATTGGCAAGGCATTCGTCTTCATGGACGACAATTCGCGGCCCCATTGTGCATGTCTTTTGAATGACTTCCTTCAGGACAAACACACACACCGCTCGACTAGAGTGGCCAGCATGTTCTCCAGACATGAATCCTATAGAACACGTCTGGAATAGATTGAAAAGGGCTTTTTATGGTCGACGTGACCATTCAACCACTCTGAGGGATCTACGCCGAACCACCGATGAGGAGTGGGACAATATGGACCAACAATGCGTTGATGAACTTGTGGATAGTATGCCACGACGAATACAGACGTGCATCAATGCAAGAGGACGTGCTACTGGGTATTAGAGATACCGGTGTGTACAGCAACCTGGACGACCACCTCTGAAGGTCTCGCTGTGTGGTGGTACAACATACAATGCGTGGTTTTGATGAGCAATAAAAAGCGCGGAAATAATGTCTATGTTGATCTCTATTCCAATTTTCTGTACAGGTTGCGGAACTCTCGGAACCGAGGTGATGTAAAACTCTTTTTGTGTATAGTAAAAGAAAATAATGATAATTCGTAGAAAAAGTGTCTTACTATTGCTGAATCGGGTTTCTTGTATACAGGAAAGCAAGAGTTCACATTTAACACGAGCAAATATATGGCTAAACAGAATGAAAATTACTCCCACTTCTTCCTGACAGACGATTTTACACACTTTCTGGTATCTCTCACTGTCACATAGCCTTCTGACGCTGCTGTCAGAGGATGTGATGTAGACTTAATATCATCCACATGCCCATAATAATTTTCGCATCTCTGTTACGGCAAATATTAACCATAAATTCCTTTACCCTTTACAGTAATTATGGGCAGGCACTTGAGAAACCATGCGTCATGTTTGAGCCATGGACCACTTGTTTCTTCCTATCATCTTAACCATCTTCCACAGACTTACCATGCAGACTTTCAGCTAACAGCAACCCATCGAAGGAACCCAACCCTGCAATATATGTTCTATATTTAGAGTGAGCGACCCCAATACCTCACACATCAAATATTCAATTACATTGCTGCACTGATTCAACAGTTGAATGTGGACTTAGCTCCATTCTAGATGGACACCGAACTAGAGGGACATGATAACACGTGAGCCAAAATATATCTGTAGAATAAGTAGTGGAACTAGCTCTACCATACACTTTTTTATATGCTGCTATATCACTCCACGAATTATCTGTCTCGGAAAGAAAGTACTCTACACTCTTTCCCCAGTTATTGGATAAACCAGATGAATTTTAAATTTTAGGATAAGATCCTCCGCACACCCAAAGCTCTGAAATGTGGAATCACGTATAGTACACCACATTTTCAAACCACCTCATAAGAGAATCAGCGTTCTACTGACATAAAAATGCCAGTAAGCAGTAGTAATAATTTGTAGACAGCTAATACACACCTTCCAGCCCCCAACCCGTTTCCAAATTTAAAAAAAAAAATACTACAGCGGTTTTAAGACTAGATACATCACCCTTCCAACTTTAACAATTCTTTTGACGTTGTAATTTAGGGTCTAAAATTTCCAATAAGGATTTTACCGACCTGTGGTCTGCAATAAACCTGCAATTTCAGTTCGTGTATTCCTCAGCATCTGACAAACTCCTTTTTGGAATTAAAACTTATTAGCTTGTCACAGTCAACGTACATCTATGTGAGCCAAGAAAACAAATTGATTTGAATTCGTCCGGAGTCTGTGTATTCAGGTAATGAGATCAGTGGCATTATGATAGCGCACGAAGTGGAGTGCTAATTTGGGAACATCAACCGTCTTCGTTCGATGTCGGTTCTATTCCCGAATAATGCTATTTAAAGGCTTCTGGTAAATATTTGACATATATTGCTTATGCTGCTCATGGAGAACTGGAGTAATAATTTTAGAGACGTTGTCTCTATGACGTCGAAAGTGACTGCAGTCGATGACTGCAGCTTCTCTGTATACTGAACAATTCGAGTTATTCAGTACATGAACTGATGTACATTCATCATTCGGAAAATGAACCTTCTTCTTATCCTCCACGTTCGATCACTCGGTGTTATCAATAAACGATATCCTGCATTTATTCATTCGGGTCGCGGGCGTCCACCGCTTCGGCGAGGGGTCACACGACACGCTTCAGCTGCGCGCCGCGTCTCGAGTTTTAGAAGCCGCCACGCTACGCAAAGTTTGCAACCCACCCACACAAAAGGCCAGTGCAGCGTCCCTATGTTGGACAAATGTCACAATCACGATACGCCACCTCACCACGAAATATCTATGAACAGCAAAGCTTCGATATGATTTGTGTAACACCAGCTGATACAGTTGTAAGATTCAGTATCCGACGTCTAATGCCATAGACTGTACGATCAAGTCAGCTATTGTAAGAGCACATACCACATGTTATTGGGACAGTAAATTAATGACATTTCCCGTACGCGCAGCATTGCATGACCACCTCCCATTGCTATAAATGCTAAACAAACACCACAACGCTTTTTAAGTGATACCAGAGATCCTACCAAACCTTGCTGCTGCTGAAATACACGCATAATAGCAACTCCTCAACCACATATTTCACTTTCACACCTCGAATAATGTTCTGCAATGGACTACAGAAGCTTGTTGCACCATTAAAATGTAAGTATGATGTCTATCTATCTCGATATAGAATTTTAGAGGTTTGTTACGACATTTTAACAAGATCCTGGACTGGGGCAGAAAAAAAGTTTTCTCAGCTAAAAAACATAAACTACCGGGGTTCTTCGTGACAGCAGTCTCACCCTAGTTTATAGGTATACACACTGTGCAACAGAATTAACATATCACTTTTATGAAACCACGTAATTGCCTTCCGTTGCGACGAATAAGTTTTAAATTTGGCTCAAAGGTGTCTACAAGCTTCCTCTGTAATGGTGCCAAAACATGGCCTCCTGACATGTCACCATCTGAATCTTCGATGCTTCAAACAGCGAGGTGTGCGAAAAAGGGCCACATCTCGGAAGTTCATATGAGACGTAATGTGGAGTAATTATGTCACCTTGGCGCCAAATTTAACCACAATTCTGCCGAACGCCACTGTGGACATGTCACACGACGAGAAGGTCGTCACAGCCCCTCATACCCACATTTAACCCCTTCTTTGACAATCTGCGGTAGAAGCCAGAACCGCGACCCCCAGTGTTGAATTAAAGCGGTTTTCTTATGGGTGGCCGAGGAAAACGTTTAAGACATACCACCACTCAGAATCGACACAGAAACTCCTAAGAGGGAGGCATAAGGTGTGTCAATATAATCACGCCTTTTCCAGGGACGTTGATTCTCACACATTTCGCAGTCGAAACAACAGTTCGCAGTGCAATAAGCAACAGGAAAATGTTATTTACAACCTTTCACACTGGTGACATCCTCGATTGCAACCCTTCTCTAAGGACATTGTGGGGTTGTAAACGCACTGAACGTGTTGGCCACCAATAAAGCATTTAGGCTCCTCTTAAACTGAACTTTATTGTCAGTTAAACTTTCTATGGGCACTGGCAAGCTATTGAAAATGTGTGTTCCTGACTAATGGACACCTCTTTGGTATAAAGTAAGTTCGTTTAGATCTTTGTGAAGACAGTTCTTATTTCTAGTACTGATTCCAGGAACTGACCTGTTGGTCTGAAAAAGAGATATATTTTCAATGACAAGTTTTATTAAGGAATATTTGTATTGGGAAGTAGTAGTTAATATCCCTAGTTCCGTGAACAAGTCTCTGCAGGATGTTCTTGAGTTCACACTACAAATAATTATTATTATACGTTTTCGTAGCCGGAAAGCTCTGGCTTAGCTTGATGAGTAACCCTAAAAATAATCACATTGACATTATGGAATGGAAGAAGGTAAGCATAGTATGTCAGTTCTTTCATTTTTTATATCCCCTGTGTCTGACAACATTCGCATTATAAATACACTCCTGGAAATTGAAATAAGAACACCATGAATTCATTGTCCCAGGAAGGGGAAACTTTATTGACACATTCCTGGGGTCAGATACATCACATGATCACACTGATAGAACCACAGGCACATAGACACAGGCAACAGAGCATGCACAATGTCGGCACTAGTACAGTGTATATCCACCTTTCGCAGCAATGCAGGCTGCTATTCTCCATTGGAGACGATCGTAGAGATGCTGGATGTAGTCCTGTGGAACGGCCTGCCATGCCATTTCCACCTGGCGCCTCAGTTGGACCAGCGTTCGTGCTGGACGTGCAGACCGCGTGAGACGACGCTTCATCCAGTCCCAAACATGCTCAATGGGGGACAGATCCGGAGATCTTGCTGGCCAGGGTAGTTGACTTACACCTTCTAGAGCACGTTGGGTGGCACGGGGTACATGCGGACGTGCATTGTCCTGTTGGAACAGCAAGTTCCCTTGCCGGTCTAGGAATGGTAGAACGATGGGTTCGATGACGGTTTGGATGTACCGTGCACTATTCAGTGTCCCCTCGACGATCACCAGAGGTGTACGGCCAGTGTAGGAGATCGCTCCCCACACCATGATGCCGGGTGTTGGCCCTGTGTGCCTCGGTCGTATGCAGTCCTGATTGTGGCGCTCACCTGCACGGCGCCAAACACGCATACGACCATCATTGGCACCAAGGCAGAAGCGAATCTCATCGCTGAAGACGACACGTCTCCATTCGTCCCTCCATTCACGCCTGTCGCGACACCACTGGAGGCGGGCTGCACGATGTTGGGGCGTCAGCGGAAGACGGCCTAACGGTGTGCGGGACTGTAGCCCAGCTTCATGGAGATGGTTGCGAATGGTCCTCGCCGATACCCCAGGAGCAACAGTGTCCCTAATTTGCTGGGAAGTGGCGGTGCGGTCCCCTACGGCACTGCGTAGGATCCTACGGTCTTGGCTTGCATCCGTGCGTCGCTGCGGTCCGGTCCCAGGTCGATGGGCACGTGCACCTTCCGCCGACCACTGGCGACAACATCGATGTACTGTGGAGACCTCACGCCCCACGTGTTGAGCAATTCGGCGGTACGTTCACCCGGCCTCTCGCATGCCCACTATACGCCCTCGCTCAAAGTCCGTCAACTGCACATACGGTTCACGTCCACGCTGTCGCGGCATGCTACCAGTGTTAAAGACTGCGATGGAGCTCCGTATGCCACGGCAAACTGGCTGACACAGACGGTTGCGGTGCACAAATGTTGCGCAGCTAGCGCCATTCGACGGCCAACACCGAGGTTCCTGGTGTGTCCGCTGTGCCGTGCGTGTGATCATTGCTTGTACAGCCCTCTCGCAGTGTCCGGAGCAAGTATGGTGGGTCTGACACACCGGTGTCAATGTGTTCTTTTTTCCATTTCCAGGAGTGTAGATATTTGTTTAGTTTCTTCAGCAGTTCTATGATAAGCTCCTCCCAATTGAATTTATTATCACGCTGCAATCTCAAGAATTTAACACTGTCCACTTTTGTTTGTCATCATTTTTGGGCATATACTGGTGGGAAACGACTTACAAGTTTTCAGTTGGATGTAATGTGTTCTTTCAAAGTTTAATAGACAAAGAATTGGCTAAGAACCATATAATGCTTTGCTATTTATGGTAATGCTTGTACAATTTGCAAACAAAACAGTCCTGGAGTCTTGGATTGTTACTGATGAACGTTCATTGATATACACAAGAAAAAACAAATGCCATAAGATGGAACCTTGTGGGACATCAAATGTAACTAATTCCCAGTTGGATGACGCCTGATAGGTTAATTCATGTCTCTTTCCCAATGATACCCTTTGTTTTGTCAGAGATATAGGAACTGAACCATTCTGCAACATTCCGCAAACACTGTAATATTTTAATTTACGTGAAAGGAAACGCTTTTGATGGATCACAGAATATACCTGCATCCTGTAATTTATTGCCTAACGAATTAAGTACATTTTCACTGTATATGTACATAGCCTTCTCAATATCAAAACCCTTTAGAAGTATGAACTGAGTCTAGGCCAATATATTATTTCTCATCAGGTTGTTAAGAAGCCTACTGTGTATTATCTTTTCTAAAATTTTTGAGCATACTGAAAAAAACTGAAACTGGACGGAAGTTCGACGGCATTTCTTTATCTCCTTGCTTAAACAAGGCTTTACTTCAGCACATTTCAACCATTCAGGAAATGTTGCATTAATAAACGACTTTTTACACAGACACCTTAATATTTTGATAAACTCCGAAGTACACTCTTAAATTAACTTTGCTGATATTCTGTCATAACCACTAGCTTTTTTATTTTAAAGGTTTTGTGACGGGGATTACTTCTGTTTGGGTAGTGAGGATCAAATTCATGTTAGTGAAGTTGTGTATACTGTCTAGTCTGAGGTAATTCATGATGGCATCAACTACACCTTACAACAAATGTTAGTTAAAAGTCATTGTAACACTGCACACATCTGTTACCAACGTATCACTTGCTCTTAATCCTGTTTGCCTTTCTTTATGTCTGCTTCTACCAGTCTCGCCCTTCACTCCATTCGTTTCATTTTGTTGTCTGACGTGATTATCTTTTTCCTGTAATGTATTTGCTTTCATATCCGTACTACTATCTCTAATATTTTGCATTATGTCTTGTAAAGTGCTGTAGCGCCAACATCAGAGCTGTGTCTTAGCGACAGATACAGCTGCCTTTTGTTTTACACGATACCTTTATTCACTGAGTAAACCGTGGTTTCTATGTAGACTTTGGCCTAATGTGGGTTAGATTCGGGGGAAAACAGTGTTCAGATAAGATAAGTACTTTATTAATAAAAGTGTTCTATTTTTCATTCATGTCGTTAGCACTGCATACATCACTCCATATCTTTGAGGAACTTCGTAAAATAATCAATTTTTTGATTAGTGACCAACCTCTTGAATTCAGGCTCTATAGATCTTACATCATGTTCAGTATTAATATTTAACAAAAGGAACTGCATGTCATGATCGGAAAGGCCACTGAATATTGGCTTTGTAATAAAACTTTGTTCATTAGGCTTCTTTATAAAGATATTATCAGCAGCTGTTTGTGAGCAATTATCCACCCTGTGTGCGAAGTTTATGGAAGGAATTCAATAGAATGATAGTGGTACTGAGTCTAATAGATAATTCCTGGGATAGTTTGTAAGAAAATCAACGATAAATTCACCAGAAACCAATATTTCGTAGTTTTTTGGTGTCAGATAAGCCAGTAGAGCTTAAAGATGATTTATGAATAGATAAAAATTACTTGCAGGTGATCGATATGTACTTACTATTATGAAGTATTTATTATAAAAACCCATTTTTGTAGTACATGCTTGTGTAAGCTGCTCCAGGCAAAACTTATGAATGTAATGTTCTTAAATTTAGGACAACGCCTGATGAATGTGACAACGCCTCCTTTCTCCATGCCTGCGCTACAAAAGCTAAACTAAATCCTGAACCACGTAACACATCTACACCAGCGATCACATGATGTTCAGACAGGCAGATCATGTCAACTGAGTCTGGTGGCTCTGATTCACCCATACTGATAATTAGTCGATTAGTTTTACTTTTTAGTCCTCAAATATTTTATGCAGTGGAGTTTGCTGCCATTCCTTGTTGACTGAGTTAAAAATGGGTGGAAATAAGATTTCTGTTGACTGCTGAAATTTTTTTATCTACAGCTGTTTGTGCTGATGTAATCTGCCAGAATTACGCTGTTTGTTTTTTTTTTCTGAAACTGAAGGTTTGTTTCAATCTTAACCTCTTTTAAAACTTGGTTTATTTCTGTCCTCCATGACCTAAAATAAGTGCTTTTCTGAACCTAGTAGCCACTGGTATTTTGTCACTCATGACTGTGCTTCCAAACTTAAATTTTCTACTCTTAGCCATGCCAGTTTACCTTCCTTTTCCTGTTGAGATGATGGCCACGCTTAGTATAATCACGTGTATTGAGATAATCAACAAGAACCATTTCAATTTGTGATCCTGTACCAGAAAAACGCAGCCTTTACTACTCCTGATTAACTCTCCTGACTGAAGACCTCAAATATGGTCGGTCATGGTGCCTGAGAGCAGAAACAAACTCAACAATGGTATGTCTCGATGCTGATGCTGTCTTTGCCAGGTTACACTCTATACTGCACCCAAGATCTCTGTCAGCGCTACTACCTGGCACATCCACTATAACCACGGTGTCTTCCTGAGTGAATTCATTGCAAAGTGATTCTAAATCCTTTGTCACCTGGTACAGAATAGCAATAGGTTTAAAAAATGTGACCTGGTATTCAGATCCTAGTTTGTCCTGAAAAAGTTGGCCAACAGCTCTAGCATGAGAATTACCTAACATCAAAACTTTCCTTCTCTTTAGTGGCTTCTCTATATTCTAACTTTTCAATTTTCTGGTGAACGTTTGTCATACCCTGTGTACACCTGCATCTGCTTGAGGGTCATGACGCTATAATGAACCAACAGATCAAACTTATTTTTCACTTTCATCACAAAGTTGTCAGATGATGTTCTCAGGATATTCCTCCTGTTGTTGCCTGTTGCCACTTCCAACCCTCTTTACCCTTCTCCTTCATTAACCAGACCAGAGCTGGCCTAGCCTTGTCTAATTCAGTGTGAAGGGCGAAAATTCTCCCGTCCTGTTCTGTTATCTTTCTATGCCTACTACATATTCTACAAAGTCACTGAAAACCTTATTTACTTCCCCAAATCCCACGCCCTATAGTCACCCACACGGAAAAAACTACATCACCCATACCACCAAGTCAGGAAATTCTCGCACATAAGTATGATATTTTAGTGAGAATAAATCAGTTAAATTATCGATAAACCAGAAAACATGTTTACAAAAATTTGGTCTATACGCAAGTGAAACAATTTTTTTGATTACGAGTATGTGAGCTGAGAATATCGACTTCTGTGAGCTAAAATCTACCCATGTGGATTAGTATACTGTTTGCTTTTTCCTTAGTAGATCATTCTTCAAAAATTTTTCCTATGATAATTCGCTCCACACGCTCTTCAACAACTTTTTTTTTTAACTACCGTCACTGAAAGTAATCACAACATTAAATGAAATAAACTCTGATGTGAATTTCATGGGATTCGGTGTGCGCGAGCCCTTATGTGTGTTTTTTGTTTTGTAATGCACCATAATTTTAGCTGATGATTACCATAACAACATCACTATGAAACCACTCCCTTAAACAAAAAATGGCTGTAAAAGTAACGAAATATGGTACTTCAACATTGCAGTGTGTGTGAGTCATGACATCTCTGGTTTGCAAAGAGTACACAACAGAGTATTTGAATAATAACAGCTCGCTGTTCTTTTCTACTGCTTTAAGGGCGATATGTCCTCAACTCTTAGCTGTTCTGTTTAGCAATATGCGGGGCACCCCATATATTATTGTGATGCAGCACCATTGAAGCTGACATCCGCAGTGGAATAGCTGCACAACCACATGTACACCCCCCCCCCCCCCCCCATATGTGAAGACGAGTACGATGCAGGTTTGAACTTCTGGTAAAGGAGAAACGTGACGTTTCGGATGTGGAAATGATTGTAAAGTAACAGAAGAAGACATTTCGTAGTAAATACGGCTATTCATCATTTATTGTAAAAGAAATTACAATCACTAAAAAACTATACAGTCTCATTGAATTTTTCCACATATTTTTTTTTTCATGTCTTGTCTAAAATATTTTGAAATACGTACGTTCCATACACCGTCTCTGAACATATCAGTACAGGAATATAACACAAATTACAGGAGTTTTTGGCATAATGTAATGTGGCTCTTCAAGTTAGCCTCCATCGAGAAATCTGGATCATTCATTATAGTTACTCTTCTACCTCCACATTTTTGAAGTCCAAAAGTGTTGAATTTATTAGTTTTACTGAAAGTTCCGTAATTAATCATGGCAGAACAACACATTCTTACAAGTGTATTTTAGAATGAGTATAGTTGACCAGTTAGTGAGGTGCAATTTTTTTTCGTACCACTACGTTTCTTTAAATTATAATATAAAATACTTGAGAATTCTGCAAACGTTCATATATCAAGGCTACACTAACATCAACACTGCCATAAAATGAAGTCACAAGCGAAAGCGTCAAAGTATCATCGGCTTGACTTGTTTTATAAATACGTACACTGCAGATACAGTATAGTGCTGTAATGTTATTTGAGCATGTTTGAATAACTTTTATTAAAAAATGGTTAGGTAATGGTGCTAGTGGAATATCACCAACCAAGATTCGGTTTGACGAATATTAACTAATGGAACATACATAGTTTCTTGCATTAATTGTACGATGGTCTGAAAAAATCAAACAAACACCTTGAGTGGCAAAAAGTCTTTGTGTTGTGTTCAATTACTTCTAATAGTGTTTTAATCAGTTAATAGAAAGCCATGGGATCGGTTGGTAGGACATGTTTTGAGGCATCAAGGGATCACAAATTTAGCATTGGAGGGCAGCGTGGAGGGTAAAAATCGTAGAGGGAGACCGAGAGATGAGTACACTAAGCAGATTCAGAAGGATGTAGGTTGCAGTAGGTACTGGGAGATGAAGCAGCTTGCACAGGATAGAGTAGCATGGAGAGCTGCATCAAACCAGTCTCAGGACTGAAGACAACAACAACAATGTAGTTTTAGATATCTACTACACCACAACATTTGTTGCATCTGGTAAGTGTATGAAGATATATTTCTCATTGACATTTAGTTTCATTATTAAGTTTTTAAAGTTGCTGTTGCTCTGGTGCTTGTAGTGTATCTTCATTGTAATCTAATTTTGGATCTAAGCGACTGTAGCCACAATAACTAATGAAATATAGTCAATGCATGAAACAAAATAATTTAAACAGCAGTCGTCACGTAATGTCTGAATGTCATTGGTATTATGAACTTTACTAATGTGACACCTGAAATAATTAAATGTACTTGACCCATCAATTCGTTCCAAACAAGAATACGCTACTGTTATTGTTTGTTTGAAATTGTGCCATTTTTCTAGATAAGATCATGGAATCTCCTCCAATTTCACATTTATATCGTAACACATACGCATGAAACAGACATAGAATATACATTCTGATAAATCAAGACCGCAGTGTTCACAGAACGTTTTGTTAGTAACATATTTCTAACAAGTTATGTGATATTTTTGCATTTGGTCTGATTTGCAATCTGGTCAGCGTCGTCTGCGCGTTTCATCGGACGATATCATGAAGTGCTTGTCCTCCGCTAAACAAAATTGTTATGTTCACTGTTCCTATGGTATAAGTGTCTAGGCCACCACATGGAATCCATACAACTTATGTCTTCGGTAACGTCTGGATGACTGTAGTACGGTCTGTTGCTGTCGAATAGCCCTTCAGTAACTTCACCTTGTGTGAAATTTTAGTTTAAAGCTTCCTGTGATGAGTTTGATATCTCTCCTGTTGAAGTATGAGGTGATGTGTAGATCTCGTGGAAAATCTAGAGAATGACGTTCTGCAGCTCGACGTGCACTCTAATAGCAGCGTTGATTACATATTGGTGGCTCCAGGATATGTGCGCAACTAGTTGCGAATACACGTATAACGAGAGAAATTATTTCATCATCATTATAATCATCAGGCAAACTGCTGTTTCCACGGAAATCGCTGCGCATATGTCGATGGGCAATACGTGTGGAGACGGTTGTAATCACCTAGCGTCGTAACTGAATACATCTGCATGAGTGTGACGTCATTATAACGTAACTAATTGTACCATCTTCTTGGGTCTTCAGAGAGTATAATATGTAGTGTTCAACGTGTGCAGTGTATGAAAGATCTGCTTCAGCTACAGTGGGAGTTTTTTTTTTAGTTACTATAATTATTTGAGAAAACAAGACATTTGTTTCTGAGGAAACATAATAATATGTGTAATGGAATTAAACACATATTATGAATTGTGGAAAAATATATTGATTTATTACAGCTTCATCTCATACACACATTCAATATATAATCATTTTTCCTCCGTCAAAACCACATGCCATCCGGCAGTATTTACCAAATAATTTTTATGCATTCTAAATTCTTCATATATGTAATCCCCACCATGGGCTGCTGTAAAATCACCGAACTATCGAGCAATATATAGGCGATGTTGTAGAATACCTCGCACAGTGTCATCAAATAAACTCTTCACATCTTCATTCGCTCAAATAAAATGTTCTCCTGAACAGTAGCATCGTATATGTAAGTGCTCCTTGACGCGTGAATATGCATCGTATCTACCACCTACATTGAAATCGTAGGTTCTTAGTTGTCTATACGAAAACGGTACAGGTTTTAGATCTGTTAGTGGTTTCTACGATTTCTTTAAAAGATTCTCATTTTCGGAGCAACCTGATGCAAGTCTCTATCTTCTTTTGTAGTTTCGGTAGCACCTTTGAAAAAAACATTGAGGCAATTATTTGGATGAAGCACTGCTGCATTAGGAAGGGGAGAGGGATGTGTGTCAGTGCAGCAGCATACTCAGGATCTTGTTTGATGACAACTGGGATATGATTTACTTTTTAATAACGTGGATTTGTTCTCAAATCAAATAACATATGATCTCAAACTGCGTTTTGTTTTCTAAATGTACTATTAATGGGTGTAAGGAAACTAATTATTGTTTGTTTCTAAGCTATATTTTTGTGTCTTCAGTAACACCTGGTTGAATTTAGTACGGTCTGTTGCTGTCGAATAACATTTTAAAAGTCGGGCGAATACTTTTTGGACTGACTGTACGTCTCGTCTCCGTCAGTACTATCAGTACTATTGAGTGTTCAAACATGCATGTAATTATACATGAGACATATTTTAATACACATCATCCGTGGGTGTGTTTACATATTTCATAGACGTTTTTAGTTCAATACATTTCAGAACTTGGGGGAAACATGAGTAGCTTCTGAAACAAGTACTTCCTTTACAGTATGGGTACCAAACTTCGTGGAGATGATGTTCAGCGAGGTGTGTATTGAACCAGGGACTTAGAAACAACGTGGAGGCTTCGTCCCGCCGCAGTCCTCAGTGGTTCACAACTCCACAACAGGCCACAGCAGTCCACCCACCCCACCTCCGCCCCACACCGAACGCCAGGCTGATTCGTGCCAGGCGGATTCGTGCTGGGAACCGGCACGCCTTCAAGCTCGAGAAGCAGCGCTTCAGCTCGCAAGGCTAGCCGGACGTGCTCAACGAGGTAACATGGAATCAAAACATGATTTCAAGCAACATTCTGACTTGGCGTAACAATGGCATAAGTAGTGATACTGGTGCTTCTCTTTCTTACAGTCTCGTGATACCACAGAACGAGCACTACGTCATTTCGGCGACAACGACGATTGTGATGCTCTCTACGCTCAAACTAACTGTGTAGTTTATTCTTCCATTTGCCGCTAATTTGCAAAATAATTATTGACAGATTATTAGGGCTTCTGTGACCTGACAACTGCTCTGTTATGGAACTATAATTTTCCTTCAAGACGATTCCACGCATCTACTGGTACTATTACTTTAACGTCACCAATGCTGACGCCGTTACAGGCGCTCTTGTTTAAGCTGTAACCGTCTTTGAACAGTATTATTTGCCATGACTCAAGTGACTGGATAGGTGATTCATCGATAATACGTAATGTAATGAGAAATTATGATTTTATTTCGGTTATTAATGTGGAATAAAATTTATTCATCTCATGTAGTCGCTGTGACTCAATCTCCGCCTCGTGTTAGAGTCGGTGTTTATTATTCCCAGTACATCTAGGTTATGTGGATATCGGGAACAGGAGTGGATTCTAATATATAATTACACGTGTTCTGCCTCAGATAATAGTTGGACTAGCCTGTAAAGCAAATTGGTACTAGGAAAGTTTTGCAATACGAAGCAATAATGAGTCGCAGAGAGCTGAGTGTTGTAGTGTTCATAGAATACTTCATACTTGCATTATAGCTGCTGTGCCAAGTCTGTGGGCGCAGTCGTTCACTAGCACGGTTTGTGCTTGCAATGGCATCGTGGTCACGAATGAGATTCAGGCAGTTTTGGGTACAGCTCCGTTCGTGGTTTAAACATAGACCAGTGGTTTGAAGAAGCGACTCTTGCATTCGGTGACGTGTGTCCACCTCCTACAACTACATTCAAGTGGTACAGACAATCACAAAGAGGAAATCTCACTACGGAGATCGCTGAGACGACGGGAAGGCCACTATCATCATTTACGGAGGAAAGCTTTGATGCTGTGAGGAAAATGCTACACGAAGACAGGCGAGTGATCTAGAAGCAGATAAAGGATATCTTACTGCTAAATGCACCATACTCTCTTTCAATTCTGCATGATCATTAGCAAGTAAAGAAACTTTGTTGTCTCTGGGTGACGCATAGATTGACGGAAGAGCAAATGACACGACGTGTGACTTGGTGCTGGGAGATGTTAATGAAGTTTTCTTAGAGACAATCTCAGTATACGAATGACATCGTCACAGGTGACGAGATTTGGCTTTACTATTATAACGTGCCAACGAAGGCTTAAAACAAAGTTTGTGCCTTTGAAGATAACGACACACTCCTAGCCGCCAGAAAATCGCGATCTACAAAGTAGAAATCATAGCTTTATTTTTTTATTTTCTTTTTAGATCGAGTGGAATTGTAGAGCGTGTTGTTTGGGACACACAGAAGACAGTCACAGCTAGGTGATACACTGAACAGTGCCTGCCCAAAATCATACAATCTGTGAAGAACTTGCGACTGAAGTCAAGACTGGACACTTGGTTCCTCCATCACGACAACGTTCCAGCTCACCGCGCCAAAGCATGCACCGGATATTTGTGGGATGCAGGACTGAAGCTTCTTGAGCACCCTCCTTACAGTCCAGACCTTGCTCCTTGTGACTTTGCATTGTTCCTGAGTGTGAAAATGAAGCTGAAAGGAATGCAGTTTTCAAGTGACGAAGACCTCCTTGGAACAACGCGTGTGCCTTACAACCCACAGAAACTTGAGAGAACTGGTTTAGGAATTGGTTTCTGAGGATGAAGAGGTATATTCAATGTGAAGGAGATTCCTTCGAAAAATTAAATAAATAAAGCTGTGTTGGAAAACTTTCCTAGTACCCTTTACAGTCCGTGATGTTCCGTGGTTTCCAGGAAATGTAATTAAAATGTGATCAAGTTTAATTTATGTAGTTACAAAAATGGTTCAAATGGCCCTGAGCACTATGGGACATAACTTCTGAGGTCATCAGCCCACCAGAACTTAGAATAACTTAAACTCAACTAACCTAAGGACATCGCACACATCCATGCCCGAGGCAGGATTCGAACCTGCGACCGTAGCAGTCGCGCGGTTCCAGACTGTACATGTAGTTACACATCTCGATTATCGTAACAAATTTTTTAAATATCTTTCTCTCCACCTACATCGTCCCTGTATGTTCGCAAAATCGTGCGCCGGTGACGCATCAGAAACCTCGTGGTTGACTCCGCGTTTGCAGAAAATATCATGTCAGACGCACGCGCCCCCGCCGGAGGTTCGAGTCCTCCCTCGGGCATGGGTGTGTGTGTATTGTTCTTAGTTTAAGTTAGTTTCAGAAGTGTGTAAGTCTAGCGACCGATGACCTAAGCAGTTTGGTCCCTTAGGAATACACACACACACACACACACACACACACACACACACACACACACAAACGCAGGCACGCGCCCACAACGCACCGCCAAGGACATCGTCTCGTTTGTGTTCGCCGCGTTTGCAGAAAAATCTCAACATGGTTTTTGTGTGTGTGTGTGTGTGTGTGTGTGTGTGTGTGTGTGTGTGTGAGCGCGTGCGCGCTCGCGTTTGTACGGCGAGGCCACGTAATTGTGACATGACAGACGCTGTCGATGCGGTAACAAACTCGCGCCCCAGTGGCGCGTAGCGAAGGCGCGGCGTCGTCTTCGTTATCGACGCTGACCCCGCACGGGATCTGGCCTCGCGACGCCTCCCTCGGATCGATGTGATAATTTTTAAAATAATAATTTGTTACAAAATTGGGATGATTCCTGCTGGATGGGGTCAAAGTGGGAGAGGGGGGGGGAGGGAGGAGCTTGATTTTGCATTGAACTACCGTCCCTTCTCCTCCTCTCCCTCTCCTCCCCACCACTCTCCTCCCTTAGCTGCAGTGCCGACAGTGGTCTTCAGTGTGACATACGGAGCTGTAATATGATACGACTAAAAACTGCTGACGGATGCTGATTCAGTGATTTCCGCTGAAATAAACAATGCCCTTCTATTATCTGCACCCCCCCTCCCAAACATTAATAATAATAATAATTATAATCTGGATATTCCTCGATTCGACCAGCCAGCTAAATCATGGCAGAAAATGAAGCCTCTTTCAAACACTTGTCAGCTGCTGATAACAGGGTCACACAGGACTACACAATGTCTCTGTCTTCACTCTGATCACTCAGTATCTGACAATGTTCGCCCCCTTGTACACGCAACCAGGCCTAGGAACAGGACTAAACACGAACAACATCAATGCATTCTGGTGGCAATTCCACCTACCACCGAGAATCGCAGCTCTTATCACTTACATATCAGAGTACGAAGTTATCTTCTATCTGCTTCACCTTTTTTCTTTTCTTTTTTCTGTTACCTGTGTATATCATACATAAGACATAGATAGTTTTTGTCTATAAAACAGACTTGACATACCTTCAATAATTTAATATGAAACGATGCAGTAGGGGCAGATGGAATGCATTAAGACGTACGGGAAATGTTGGGGACGTGAATATTTGAATATTACTGACTCACAGAATACAAAAAAGTGTAAACGTCAAAAGTCGTAGTCAAATTGTGAAAATAAATAGGCCTACTTGAAAAGCGTAACACAGTCAATGTAAGACAATACTCATCTCTTACACTGTTGTGCAGTTGATATTCCTTCGAAATGTGGATTGCTCCCAGTATCTCTATGGAACACATTTCCAATTATTCGAATGATTATTTCTCAGTTCCAAATGAAATATGTCATTACGTTATTACGGCACAAAATACTGAAGGGTTAAAAATTAGGAAATTTTAATAAAACTCATTTATCTTGCTACAAGCAAAGTGCCGTCACACCAGAAGCGGAGAGAGAGACAGAACTAGGAAATAAGCGGTATGTCGCAAGTGGGTCAGGCTTCGGTACATTACAGCCCCACGCCAAGAGATAGAGAGAGAGAGAGAGAGAGAGAGAGAGATAGAGAGAGAGAGAGGAGAGAGAGAGAGAGAGAGCGAGCACAGTAGAAACTAGCACGGGACAGAAAACCAATGGAAACGTGACACGCATATTCTTTAGCCCGTAAGAGGTACCGAATGAAACTGTACCTATTTCATAATAATCAAAATCAGAGAACCTACACAGAAATTTAGAGCCTGTTATGCGAATAAAGCCGAATAAAGACACATGAGGTCAAACGAACCGAGCATCGCGTCATAGCGACACGTTAGCTCCCTTTAAATGTTCGAGCTCTCAAGGAGTTGATTACAGGGATCCATGGCGTTTACAGTAACAGCACTCGATTCCACGATTACGACAATGTAGCGAATCTGTATCCTAGATACCCCAGAATAGTCTACGAATGAGCCGAAGATGTACCTAAGATGACGGTCTTCGCCTGATGAACTTCATACTGTTCGCCGCCTGTTACTGCTGATAGAGAAGGTGACTATCTTCCGACAAAACCGCATCGCAGAGTGCTGACAACACCGAACTTCAGCGCGGAAACTGGCAGCAGGGCCTCGTGGGGTCCACGTTCCTGTTCAAAACCTGATGATGAATGCCTGGCGTCTTGGAAGGAGATCGATCGACCACATGACTTCCGATACCACCACACCGCTGATGGGCCATCAAGGGTCAACATAGAATTCGAAGTGGGATCGCCCACACTCCAACAGATGTTACGAGACTATTCGTGCTGGAGCATAGCCACGCCGGCAGCGCGCCGCGGCGCGAGGTCACTCTCTCGTCGCCTAGGCCTGCAGACGAGGAGCTGACTCGGCAGTCGTTAGGGGGAACCCAGCTCGCACCTGAATGAGGCATCGGCTACCAGGCCGCTGTAGAAAAAGAAGACTGTAAACATGGCAAATAAATAATGTTTTACTCGCATCAAAGACGCTTCACAGGTGCCCAACTTCTATCCTGACTTCATCCACAGGTGTCTCCGCTCGGTGTAAATGGCTCTAAGCACTATGGGACTTAACATCTGAGGTCATCAGTCCTCTAGACTTAGAACTAGTTAAAACTAACTAACCTAAGGACATCATACACATCCATGCCCGACGCAGGATTCGAACCTGCGACCGTAGCAGTAGCGCGGTTCGGGACTGAAGCGCCTAGAACCGCTCGGCGACAGGGGCAGGCTCTGCTCGGCGCCTCTGTAACGTTAAGCACTCAAATAGCCGGATGGGAGAAATGTGTTAACTTCAAAATACAACATAAGGTTCTAGGTGGGCAGGGTACTCTCGCGACAGCAATTATGGGTGGCTATGGGTATTTATGGACGTAAACTACGGGGTTTATCAAAAAGAATCATTCGGTTTGGCAAGTCTATTTTCCTGAAACTAGTAAACATATGCAATGAATTTAGTTTTTCAATGAATAGGAAACTCAAAATGTTTTTTTAATACCTTTTCATAGATGTTCAATAGGACCCCCTTTAGATGCACGGCATACGTATTCAAATTGTTCCCATATTGCAGCGAGCATATCTTGAATTACAGCTTCTACAGCTGCTGTTATGCAATGTCTCAGTTCATTCACTGTTGTTGGTTGCAGAGGTCCATAAAGCCCCACAAGAAAAAATCACCTATAGTCAGGACCGGTGACCTTGGAAACCAATAATGTAAGGCTGAATCATGTGGTGCAGTGCGACGGATCCACAGTTCAGTAATCCGATGATTTAAAAATTCCTGCTTTTACAGACGCCAGTGTGGCGGTGCCCCGTCTTGTTGGTACATGAAGTCGTTCGAATCAGTCTCCGACTATGGGAAAAGAAAGTTTCGCACCACATATTCTCACATTACGACGATTCACCTTTCCATTTAAGTGGA
This sequence comes from Schistocerca gregaria, assembly GCF_023897955.1. Classification (NCBI taxonomy): domain Eukaryota; kingdom Metazoa; phylum Arthropoda; class Insecta; order Orthoptera; family Acrididae; genus Schistocerca; species Schistocerca gregaria. The sequence goes on along the minus strand of NC_064931.1, from coordinate 657,772,583 downwards.
ATGTTGCCTCGTCACTAAACGATAAGCGTGAAGGAAAACTGTCACCCACCATTTTGCCAAGAACAAAATTACAGAACTCAACACGTTGTTGTTTGTCGCCTTCACGAAAAGCTTGCAGTAACTGAATTTTGTATCGTTTCATGTTTAAACGACGACGCAACACCGGCCAGACGGACATCGGGAGCATGTTGAGCTGTCGAGCTGCAGGGCGAAAGGATTTCTGCTGACTGCTTGTGAAACTGTGGTGGATGCGTTCGTTGTCTGTGTTAGACACTCCGGGACGGCCCGGCGATTTGCCTTTACACAAACAACGTCTTTCTCGGAATTGTTCAGGCCGTCCTTTAATGCTCTGTGCTGTAGAAGGATCCACACCATACTAGTATGAAAGTCACGCTGAACAGTTATTACTGACCACCACTGTGAAAAACTTAGAACACAAAACCTTTTCTGTTGTTCCGACACCATTTTCACAACAACTGAAGTGGGTGCACACTGCTTCTATCTAGCGGCAGCCATGCAAAACTCGAGAGTTTGATCTTTCCAACAGGACACTGTTCACGCACGTATCTCAAATAACGTAATAGTTATAATTTTTTAAGATCGGATAATTCTTATTGATACAACCTGCATTACTTGCAACTATCGTAAGACGCCTACCTATATTCCAAGCTGAAGCTGAAGGAGGGAAGAGTAAACTTTAATGTTCTGTCCTTGCATTATGGAAAGATTGAGATGGAAATCGACTATGGCCTCTCAAAGGACCCACCTCGGCATTTTCCTTATCATGTTTTGGGAACTCACGGAAAACTGAAATATGGATGGCAGGGCAGGGATTTGAATCGTCGTCCTCCAAAGCGTGTGTCCAGTGATCTAACCACTCCGCCACCTTTCTCATTTCCAAACTGAAGTACTTGTCAATTTCTGACTTAACCTGGTGCTTTATGCTTGTTTACAGTGAATAACGTTCATCTTCAGATGGCATTGTTACACGTTCAGGATTGTTGCTAGTCTCATGTTACTGCTAGATCTCTCGGTGGTAGACCGAGAAAATATTTTTTTTTAATTTTATGGACAATTAAAATAATTCTGTAGTATTTGCCACACAGCTCGTCATTTTTCATAAGATACGATTCACAAATGTTAAAATAAGTTGCATAGCCGGCCTCTGTGGCCGAGCGGCTATAGGTACTTCAGTCCGGAACAGCGCTGCTGCTACGGTCGCAGGTTTGAATCCTGCCTCGGGCCTGTATGTGTGTGATGTCCTTAGGTTAGTTAGGTTTAAATAGTTCTAAGCCTAAGGGACTAATTACATCAGATGTTAAGTCCCATAGTACTTAGAGTCATTTGAATCATTTAAGCAGCATAGAATAAATTAAAAATGAATTTGAAACAAACAATGAATTATATAAAACACAGTTACTACAATCATATTCATCGAATGAGCGAACTCAAGCACGACTGCTACGGTCGCAGGTTCGAATCCTGGCTTGGGCATGGATGTGTGTGATATCCTTAGGTTAGTTAGTTTTAAGTAGTTCTAAGTTCTAGGGGACTGATGACCACAGATGTTAAGTCCCATAGTGCTCAGAGCCATTTGTACCATTTTTTTTTTTTTTTTTTTTTTTTGTGAACTCAAGACTGAGTACAAATCTTAAATTCAAGGACGAGACGTATATTCTTGCCACCCACCTCTTCGTTTGAATTGTGCACGTATTCGGAGTATTTTCTTACTTTTTAGCTAGAGTCGTAAAACTATCGTAGGTTAATGTAGACTATCATCAGAAAGCGTGGACTACGAGAGTTTTTCTAGTAGCATTAGTCAGCTAAGATCGTAACAGCGTTACTTATACAGTAAGTGTGTTACATACCTATCGGGCTTTACTTCATTTAGACCACTTTGTTTGTGTATGCGATCAGTGCCTTTACTAGATAACCCTATGATCGAGAAGCGGTGAACTCTCTACAAACTGAGTCTTGGTACGTAAAAGGAGGAATAGCCTATCGAACGCCTTTCTTCTACGTAGTTAAGCTGCTGTGTATTACTTAAAAATATACAATATTTAGAGCAGAATTCAAACTGTCATCGCTTAGTTAAGGTTTTATTAAAAAATTATTTACTTCTAACGAGAAACCTAGGAATGTACTAAAAAAAATTTATTATATAGCACCAGAAAACGTAATTTCTTCAGCAAAAAGGCAAAAATTTAAAAAATGCAAGACAAAAACGTACGAAACATCACTTCAATAGTTCGTCTAGCTTATGTAAAACACGTTACTGCAAATTTTACACTCATCAATACTAACGAGAAACTCTTGCCTTCGATCATGATGAAGTACGTTCTATTGAGTACAGAGTAGCAACAATAAATTATAGATTTTTATACAATTGTGCTTGTAAACTGTACTTGAATCCGAAGTACTTGCATTTCTTACATAAAAGCACAGACGTTACGCAATCAGCTAATTTATATTTTGTAAGACTATAAACTAGTCAATGGAGTAACACTGAATGATTTGCGGTTCTAATTATGTGAAAAACAAACAGAAATCGTTGACTCCTAGTTGCTGTCTCATACATTAAGTTATGTTTATTTCTCTGTCAATACTACCGGTAATTCCACGATTTTCTGCGTCATTTATTCACAAAAACTACCGAACCATAATTTACGAAGAGCACAACTCTACTAGTAGGTAATGTATGAAACCGTTAAGTTCCATAGCGTCTTTGTTATACATACACTCCTGGAAATTGAAATAAGAACACCGTGAATTCATTTTCCCAGGAAGGGGAAACTTTATTGACACATTCCTGGGGTCAGATACATCACATGATCACACTGACAGAACCACAGGCACATAGACACAGGCAACAGAGCATGCACAATGTCGGCACTAGTACAGTGTATATCCACCTTTCGCAGCAATGCAGGCTGCTATTCTCCCATGGAGACGATCGTAAGGATGCTGGATGTAGTCCTGTGGAACGGCTTGCCATGCCATTTCCACCTGGCGCCTCAGTTGGACCAGCGTTCGTGCTGGACGTGCAGACCGCGTGAGACGACGCTTCATCCAGTCCCAAACATACTCAATGGGGGACAGATCCGGAAATCTTGCTGGCCAGGGTAGTTGACTTACACCTAGAGCACGTTGGGTGGCACGGGATACATGCGGACGTGCATTGTCCTGTTGGAACAGCAAGCTCCCTTGCCGCTCTAGGAATGGTAGAACGATGGGTTCGATGACGGTTTGGATGTACCGTGCACTATTCAGTGTCCCCTCGACGATCACCAGAGGTGTACGGCCAGTGTAGGAGATCGCTCCCCACACCATGATGCCGGGTGTTGGCCCTGTGTGCCTCGGTCGTATGCAGTCCTGATTGTGGCGCTCACCTGCACGGCGCCAAACACGCATACGACCATCATTGGCACCAAGGCAGAAGCGAATCTCATCGCTGAAGACGACACGTCTCCATTCTTCCCTCCCTTCACGCCTGTCGCGACACCACTGGAGGCGGGCTGCACGATGATGGGGCGTGAGCGGAAGACGGCCTAACGGTGTGCGGGACCGTAGCCCAGCTTCATGGAGACGGTTGCGAATGGTCCTCGCCGATACCCCAGGAGCAACAGTGTCCCTAATTTGCTGGGAAGTGGCGGTGCGTCCCCTACGGCACTGCGTAGGATCCTACGGTCTTGGCGTGCATCCGTGCGTCGCTGCGGTCCGGACCCAGGTCGACGGGCACGTTCGCCTTCCGCCGACCACTGGCGACAACATCGATGTACTGTGGATACCTCATGCCCCACGTGTTGAGCAATTCGGCGGTACGTCCACCCGGCCTCCCGCATGCCCACTATACGCCCTCGCTCAAAGTCCGTCAACTGCACATACGGTTCACGTCCACGCTGTCGCGGCATGCTACCAGTGTTAAAGAGTGCGATGGAGCTCCGTATGCCACGGCAAACTGGCTGACACTGACGGCGGCGGTGCACAAATGCTGCGCAGCTAGCTCCATTCGACGGCCAACACCGCGGTTCCTGGTGTGTCCGCTGTGCCGTGCGTGTGATCATTGCTTGTACAGCCCTCTCGCAGTGTCCGGAGCAAGTATGGTGGGTCTGACAAACCGGTGTCAATATGTTCTTTTTTCCATTTCCAGGAGTGTAATAAAGCATTTAAAGTTCGATTATCTAAGAAGGATTTTCGTTGTTTATGGCTCTACACTCTATTTTAGCAGAAGGCTATTGCAAATGTTGTAACCTAATCGAAGGTAGCACTGTGTAACTGAGCGATACGCACTGGAAAACGGACATTGTAAGTTTGTGTTAGTACATGCCGTTTAAATTTCTGAACTGAGGTATTTTACATTTGTAACATGTGAGCGTCATCGTACTTGATAGTTTGGCGCGGGAAGACCATCGAGCACCAGCAAATAGAAGACCGCCTTCCGTATTACTGGTTATTCTGGATGTTCATTACTCATGCGACGTAATACCAACTGATAACTGTCGGAAATGGCTCTACAAGTTAGCAGTGCACTCAGAACTGCTGTGTCAGTGGTGGTAATATTTGCAGGCACAGCGAAATGGGCATGGGAGTTTGTGGCGGCAGTGACAGAGTGAGTGATTGCCGCTGTTCTGTGGTAGGTAAGCTTGCGATAGGGGAGGGGATAATTAGCACATCCTCATTCAGTCTCACCGCCGGTCACCTATTTCACTACGCGACAAATCAATGTGGCACAGAGGTCGCCGCCAGGCATCGTAACTGCCTTCACCTCGTCTCCATTTCTACATCACTCGTTCAGATAATGTCACATTTTTGGATTATAATTTCAAACGCTCGACGTAAAATAAATTGAAATCATGCTGTACTAAATGCAACCATTCAGCTGCAACACCAAAACTTTTAAAAAGGGTTTCTATGTAACACTCTTCTGCACCTGTGCTAATCTGTACTTCAAATTCCCCTCCAATAAACACTATGCCTACCGACATGCAATCGCCACCACATTGCGCAATCACTGTAATGGAGCACTATAGCAATGTACAGTGAAGGATCAGCTAAATGGATGTGTTAGTGTGCTCAAATATAAGGTAATTTATAACTGAGTTTATGTAACTACCTTCATTTTTCTCCTTATCATAACACCTCTCAGGTTCCTCTCCGTTTGAACTAAAGTGATTTCCGAGTGTCCCTACTGAAAGAACATTAAAGACCAGTGTTTTTGATAATTAATGCATCTTGAACATAATAAAAAAAGAAAGTTAATGAAAGTAATTTTCCTAATAAAACTGCTTATTAATGAGTTGTTGCCAACTTCAAATTAAAAGTTGTGAAGACTGAGGCTTATAAAGTTTTCCTTAGTAAATGATCACATTACTGCCTGTTGTAAATCGCAGAAGGTGAGTCAGTATCTACATCTACATCTACATCTACATCCGTACTCCGCAAGCCACCTGACGGAGTGTGGCGGAGGGTACCCTGAGTACCTCTATCGGTTCTCCTTTCTATTCCAGTCTCGTATTGTACGTGGAAAGAAGGATTGTCGGTATGCTTCTGTGTGGGCTCTAATCTCTCTGATTTTATCCTCATGGTCTCTTCGAGAGATATACGTAGGAGGGAGCAATATACTGCTTGACTCTTCGGTGAAGGTATGTTCTCGAAACTTTAACAAAAGCCCGTACCGAGCTACTGAGCGTCTCTCCTGCAGAGTCTTCCACTGGAGTTTATCTATCATCTCCGTAACGCTTTCGCAATTACTAAATGATCCTGTAACGAAGCGCGCTGCTCTCCGTTGGATCTTCTCTATCTCTTACATATATTTTAATTTTGTGTCTCAATGTAGTAAAAGTTGAAAACTGCAGTGTGGAACGTTATATACTCAAGTTTTCTAAGTGTTTGTCTCACCTGTGTATTAGAAGTGCTTATTAATAATATAACAGGATCCACAGTTTGTCTATTGGGTTAATGCTCGGTAACAATTAACGGAAAGACCACTAATGAAGGAAACCTTAATTTCTTTAGTCAAATGATAGTGAGGAGCAACCTTTAAGTGGATTCAAATTAACTTTCATTTTAAATAGTAACGTATTTAACTGAGAGAGTCTTAACCTATATTCAATTAATGATTCTGCAGTTAATAGTAATAATAACGTTATAAAGACCATTCAGTTTGTGGAAGCCCTGAAAGTAATAGTGTGTTTCGGTATCTGTTATAATTTTGCAAATAGTTTGTGCTGCTTTAACTGTTAGTTTCATTCTTACCGTACACATATGTATGTGTCAAGAGTTCACTGCAGTCGCGTGTGACAAAGTATAGGTTGTGTTTATCCATTCAAGTTACTAATAACTATTTTCTTGAACGAGAATGTTAACCATTCTCTTGCCTAGTTAGGCTGGCGACCGTTTTCTTTACCTGTTAAACGGTGCAGATAGGCAAAATTTGTACTGTTCAAATATTTCCGTAATTCTGACTTTCATTTCCGATAAGCCACCTCCGTTAGGTACAACACGGTCAACACAACAAAATTTCTCCCAGAGGGTAACACTGCTCTGTTGCGTTATACCATAATTGCTTTAATAATATTGTTTTATTTCACAACCTGCTTTAAGGTTATGGTACAGCAGGGACATACGGTACTGTTATAGGTTTAATAATGAATAAAAAAATAGGAGTGCGGGTAAGCTACTACCAACAGCATAGTGAACGCATTATTGTGTCCAAGACAGACACGAAGCCCATGCCTGCTACAGTAGTACAAGTTTATATGCCAACTAGCTCTGCAGATGATGAAAAATTTGATGAAATGTATGATGAGATAAAAGAATTTATTCAGGTAGTGAAGGGAGATGAAAATTTAATAGGCATAGGTGACTGGAATTCTAGAGTAGGAAAAGGGAGAGAAGGAAACGTAGTAGGTGAATACGGACTGGGGCAAAGAAATGAAAGAGGAAGCCGCCTGGTAGAATTTTGCACAGAGCACAACTTAATCATAACTAACACTTGGTTCAAGAATCATAAAAGAAGGCTGTATACATGGAAGAAGCCTGGAGATACTGACAGGTTTCAGATAGATTATATAATGGCACGACAGAGATTTAGGAACCAGGTTTTAAATTGTAGGACATTTACAGGGGCAGATGTGGACTCTGACCACAATCTATTGGTTATGACCTGTAGGTTAAAACTGAAGAAACTGCAAATAGGTGGGAATTTAAGGAGATGGGACCTAGATAAACTGAAAGAACCAGAGGTTGTACAGAGTTTCAGGGAGAGCATAAGGGAACAATTGACAGGAATGGGGGAAAGAAATACAATAGAAGAAAAATGGGTAACTCTGTGGGATATAACAGTGAAAACCGCAGAGGATAAAGTAAGTAAAAAGACGAGCTCTAGTAGAAATCCTTGGGTAACAGAAGAAATATTGAATTTAATTGATGAAAGGAGAAAATATAAAAACACGGTAAATGAAGCAGGCAAAAAGGAATACAAACGTCTCAAAAATGAGATCGACATGAAGTGCAAAATGGCTAAGCAGGGATGCCTAGAGGACAAATGTAAGGATGTAGAGTCTTATCTCACTAGGGGTAAGATAGATACTGCCTACAGGAAAATTAAGGAGACCTTTCGAGAAAAGAGAACCACTTGTATGAATATCAAGAGCTCAGATGGAAACCCAGTTCTAAGCAAAGAAGGGAAAGCAGAGAGGTGGAAGGAGTATATAGAGGGTCTATACAAGGGCGATGTACTAGAGGACAATATTATGGAAATGGAAGAGGATGTAGATGAAGATGAAATGGGAGGTACGATACTGCGTGAAGAGTTTGACAGAGCACTGAAAGACCTGCGTCGAAACAAGGCCCCGGAAGTAGACAAAATTCCATTAGAATTACTGACGGCCTTGGGAGAGCCAGTCCTGACAAAATTCTACCATCTGGTGAGCAAGATGTATGAGACAGGCGAAATACCCTCAGACTTCAAGAAGAATATAATAATTCCAATCCCAAAGAAAGCAGGTATTGACAGATGTGAAAATTATTTTCTATTAATGACATTCTAGCTAGCCTGTACATCACTTAAGTGATCGAAACGCCAACGTGTAGATTCAGTCAGGATCTGGCTAACCTCTTTAACGCAAACTAGCACGCTGTGTATTAAGCTGTTCAAAGAGGTATTACTGACTAATGTTCAAAAATATGTTTTAGAAAAGACATGCTGTTCCTAAAGCCTTTCAGAGCTGTCTAAGAGCCGGCCGGAGTGGCCGTGCGGTTCTAGGCGCTACAGTCTGGAGCCGAGTGACCGCTACGGTCGCAGGTTCGAATCCTGCCTCGGGCATGGATGTGTGTGATGTCTTTAGGTTAGTTAGGTTTAATTAGTTCAAAGGTCTAGGCGACTGATGACCTCTGAAGTTAAGTCGCATAGTGCTCAGAGCCATTTGAACCATTTGACTGTCTAAGTTCAGGTTACTTACTGCTCAACATTCTAAAAGGTCACGTTTCCTCGTTACAGAGACGATGAGCTCCCTTAAGCCACTTGCCCCCCCACCCCACACACACACTAAGTTGCACAATTTCACACTCCCTGTTACAAAGTCGGCACGTCATTACATTACTTTGTCGGTCACATGTTTGAAATTTATCATTAAAAATAAACTAATATTCGTGATGTGGGTTCGGGGTCGTATTTCAGGATTTGCGCGCCACATAATTGTAGAAACGTCACTATCTGTATCTTTGCAGTATAATGCCTTAGAAGTAATCTAGATCAGAGAGAAATGTGTAATTATTTATGAACTGGGTCTGATGTTGCCAGTGTCAGATCACATTACTACACTAGGTATGTGGCGAGTATGTTGTTTAGCAGCACTGTATTCTTCGTCGTCTTTTTATTTTGCGTGTTTCCTGATTTGGGAAGTTTTCAAGTGAGAGTAAATTGCTTCCATAGCTATTACATATTTCCTATGATCGAAGGTGCCTCCTTTCAACGCCATACAGACTTCGGCAACTCTCCGTGCCTTTCATAGACATCCCTCAGCACCAAACAGTGTTCACACCCCTTATACACCCTACGAGGATTGTTAGTAACACTAAATATGAACAACACTAATGCTCTCTGGTTGCATTTCTACCTGTCACAGAGATTTGTAACTTTAATCACTCCCATGCCCGACGATGGTGAGTACGTGTAATAAGTTACATTTGACGTCAGACCATGTCTTCTAGGTGATTCAGTTTTTTTGTCAGACCGTGTACAACGGTGAGCCAAAACAATAAGACCACCTACTTAATAGATTGTTTGTCCGTCTTTAGAACTAAAGAAATCACTGATTCTGCGTCTCAGAGATTTGCTAGTTTCTTGGTTTTCCGAGGTATATGGCATTATTGTACGCGCACAGATCATGTAAGTACCGTAAATACACTCCTGGAAATTGAAATAAGAACATCGTGAATTCATTGTCCCAGGAAGGGGAAACTTTATTGACACATTCCTGGGGTCAGATACATCACATGATCACACTGACAGAACCACAGGCATATAGACACAGGCAACAGAGCATGCACAATGTCGGCACTAGTACAGTGTATATCCACCTTTCGCAGCAATGCAGGCTGCTATTCTCCCATGGAGACGATCGTAGAGATGCTGGATGTAGTCCTATGGAACGGCTTGCCATGCCATTTCCACCTGGCGCCTCAGTTGGACCAGCGTTTGTGCTGGACGTGCAGACCACGTGAGACGACGCTTCATCCAGTCCCAAACATGCTCAATGGGGGACAGATCCGGAGATCTTGCTGGCCAGGGTAGTTGACTTACACCTTCTAGAGCACGTTGGGTGGCACGGGATATATGCGAACGTGCGTTGTCCTGTTGGAACAGCAAGTTCCCTTGCCGGTCTAGGAATGGTAGAACGATGGGTTCGATGACGGTTTGGATGTACCGTGCACTATTCAGTGTCCCCTCGACGATCACCAGAGCTGTACGGCCAGTGTAGGAGATCGCTCCCCACACCATGATGCCGGGTGTTGGCCCTGTGTGCCTCGGTCGTATGCAGTCCTGATTGTGGCGCTCACCTACACGGCGCCAAACACGCATACGACCATCATTGGCACCAAGGCAGAAGCGACTCTCATCGCTGAAGACGACACGTCTCCATTCGTCCCTCCCTTCACGCCTGTCGCGACACCACTGGAGGCGGGCTGCACGATGTTGGGGCGTGAGCGGAAGACGGCCTAACGGTGTGCGGGACCGTAGCCCAGCTTCATGGAGACGGTTGCGAATGGTCCTCGCCGATACCCCAGGAGCAACAGTGTCCCTAATTTGCTGGGAAGTGGCGGTGTGGTCCCCTACGGCACTGCGTAGGATCCTACGGTCTTGGCGTGCATCCGTGCGTCGCTGCGGTCCGGTCCCAGGTCGACGGGCACGTGCACCTTCCGCCGACCACTGGCGACAACATCGATGTACTGTGGAGACCTCACGCCCCACGTGTTGAGCAATTCGGCGGTACGTCCACCCGGCCTCCCGCATGCCCACTATACGCCCTCGCTCAAAGTCCGTCAACTGCACATACGGTTCACGTCCACGCTGTCGCGGCATGCTACCAGTGTTAAAGACTGCGATGGAGCTCCGTATACCACAACAAACTGGCTGACACTGACGGCGGCGGTGCACATATGCTGCGCAGCTAGCGCCATTCGACGGCCAACACTGCAGTTCCTGGTGTGTGCGCTCTGCCGTGCGTGTGATCATTGCTTGTACAGCCCTCTAGCAGTGTCCGGAGCAAGTATGGTGGGTCTGACACACCGGTGTCAATGTGTTCTTTTTTCCATTTCCAGGAGTGTAACTGGCGGTTGATTTGTGTACGTAGTGATTGCTCTCGGTAGTGTGTTGGATTGTTTGGGGGAAGAGGCAAGACAGCGAGGTCATCGGTCTCATCGGATAAGGGAAGGAAGTCAGCCGTGCCCTTTCAAAGGAACCATCCCGGCATTTGCCTGGAGCGATTTAGGGAGATCACGGAAAACCTAAATCAGAATGGCCGGACGCGGGATTGAACCGTCGTCCTCCCGAATGCGAGTCCATCTCGATTGTGACCCAAATGGTTTGCATAGTACATATTATAGGGAAATTTGGTCGCTGAGACATCAACGTGAGTTCACTAAAATGCTCCTCAAACCACTATAGAACGGTTCTGGTTCAGAGATACTGACAATTATGCTGCTGAAAGATGACATCGCCGTCGAGGAAGACAAACAATGAAGGTATGATGGTGGTTTGCAGCTATTTGTGTGTTTTCGATTACTACTATAGGCCTCATGCAAGCGCAAAAGAATGTCTCCCATAGTATAATACTGCTCCCACCGGCCCCCGTCGGTGGCGCGCTGCACGTTTCGACCCGCCGTTCACCTCGATGATGTGTTTGTGGAGATGACCATCCTGCTAGTGTAGCAAAAATGTGATTCACCCGAAGAGGCGGCACTTTTCCATTGATCGACGGTCGAATCCCGATAGTCCTGTGCCCACTCCAGTCGTAAATGACGATGTCGTTGGATCAACATGTGAAGACGTGGGCGGTCTGCTGCGGAGCTCCATGTTCAACGATGTACGATGAACGGTGCGATCCGAAACATTGCTCCTTCTGCAGAAATGCCACAGATCACCATCTATCCTACTTCGCGAAGCAGACAGACCTCTGAATTCCACGTTCTGTGAAGCGTCGTTGACGTCCAACTATTTAGCGCCTAGTGGTAGTTTTACTGTCCTCCAACATATTTCCGTAGATGCTCAACGACAGCAGCACGTGAACATTCGATCAGCTTCGCCGTTTTTCGAGATATTCGTTCACATACTCTGTTTAAAAGTGATCTGCCCTTTGTCAAAGTCCCCTATTACAACGGATTTCCTCATTTGCAACCCATATCCTCGCTGGGGTGTCTGCTTCGCTTACATACTTTTGTTACCGCGTCACGTGCCCACATCGCCACCAGGTTGCATCCAACATTGTGGTGGGCAGTGGTCATAACGTTTTGGGCCGTCAGCCTACATTTCTAATGATGTTGTTTCCTTGAGTTTGTGGTTTTACGACAATTGGCCTGAAAGGGAAGCGTGCCTATAAAATGTTTTGTTTTAAACTCTTGAAAGTCACTGCACAATCGCATCTAATGATATGGAAAAAATCTTTTGGATATAATAGTCTAGGTCCGACACCGAGTTATGACTGGTACAAGAAGTTAAAAATGGGTGAACATCGACTGATGAGTGTTCTGCCTGTCCTTCTGCAGGTATCACTCCAGATAACGTCTAGAAAGTGGGGATATGATGCTGCAACATCGTAGAGAGGCCATCCATGACATTTGCAACACCTTAGGAATACGTCATTGCACTTGTGTACGTGTTCTGTCAGAAGAACTGAATATGATAATAAGAGTGGCAAAGTTTGTGCCACGAGTGAATCAGAATGATCAGAAGAAACATCACGTGGAACTTGCGCTGAACCGATCCTATCGCAGCAACTCAGCATCGATGTCTGCAGCAGGGGAAAGAAAGTCAATCTGCAAACCAACAGGCTTCACAACAGCCTAACCGTGTACCCAATATCGACGGTCCGCCGCAGATCAAATTATAAGTTCTTTTTTTCCAGTTACTTGAAAAATCTATAAAGAAAAACATTGAGCTGTAGCAGATTCAACCTAGAAGATAAGGATAGACGCAGCAAAATTCACCAGTCCTTGTTGTAGACAAGTTTTATCGTAAAAAAAATTGACAGTTCAACAAAGTCACACAGTTTCTATATATTCGTTGTGCGATCTAACACTTCTTGATATCTTTGCCAGAATAAATTGAAATTCTCCTGATTTTTCCTTCAGTAATTAATTAATGTCACTAACGAATCAGTCCTGTTCTCATTCAACGAAATATTCCACTTTAAAACCGATCTTCCCGAACACAATTGCCGATAAAGTTTCAAAACAGAATCCTAACACACTTCACAGTATCGATTATTTTCAAAATATCAATAAGTGTCGACCTCTCACCAATAAAACTTCAAACTAGTCAACCATTGAAGATCGTCCACACTCTCGACAAAACCGATCCTATCGCAGCAACTCAGCAACGATGTCTGCAGCTGGGGAAAGAAAGTCAATCTGCAAACCAACAGGCTTCACAACAGCCTAACCGTGTACCCAATATCGACGGTCCGCCGCAGATCAAATTATAAGTTCTTTTTTTTCCAGTTACTTGAAAAATCTATAAAGAAAAACATTGAGCTGTAGCAGATTCAGCCTAGAAGATAAGGATAGACGCAGCAAAATTCACCAGTCCTTGTTGTAGACAAGTTTTATCGTAAAAAAAATTGACAGTTCAACAAAGTCACACAGTTTCTATATATTCGTTGTGCGATCTAACACTTCTTGATATCTTTGCCAGAATAAATTGAAATTCTCCTGATTTTTCCTTCAGTAATTAATTAATGTCACTAACGAATCAGTCCTGTTCTCATTCAACGAAATATTCCACTTTAAAACCGATCTTCCCGAACACAATTGCCGATAAAGTTTCAAAACAGAATCCTAACACACTTCACAGTATCGATTATTTTCAAAATATCAATAAGTGTCGACCTCTCACCAATAAAACTTCAAACTAGTCAACCATTGAAGATCGTCCACACTCTCGACAAAACCCTGCCAGAACCTCTTCAAGAAGTCTGAATTTTAATAAAAAATCTCACACATAAGTAATATTTAAGATGCATGTCGTAACAACAGAGTCAACTGACTTCCAACTTCCAACTCGAAGTTTGTTTAACAGTTGATAACCAATTGACATCCAATTACAAACTTTATCTTTCCAGATTCAACATTGAACCCCCTTTCCTTTTATATAAAAAAACATAAAACATGTTTTAATAATGGTCAGCATGGTGTTTCAACGGTTCTACCAGCCGCCGGCCGCAAACTACGATGCAATAGTGCTTAGCTCTCGTCATCCGCCGCGTCTGGAGTCCCCACTGGATCATCTTGCTGCCACGCTCGACATGAAAGAAAAGAAACAAAATCATTTTAAATAACAAGTCTCCACTTAATATACTACAAATAAATAAATATATATATATTGACATTTCTTACCTGGCGTCGCTCAAGCGGTAAAGAAACGCGATGTTTCCTGATTAGACTTTTGAAACACCACGAGCTCTCCAAAGAATTTGAATTACACTTTCAATACCATCCAGACTTTCTATTATACATTGTCACTAGTTAAGAACGTATGATTTTAGATACTATGATGAAACTAAGCAGCCATCATCGTAATAGAAAATTCGTACTTCACCGCAGCCTAATATATCGTGGCCTTCATATGGAGTTCGTCCCTCCAAGTATGATGGTCAATAAAGAGTTCTACAGCAACATTCTATGACGTCAGAGGGAGAGCGTTAGGGGAAATCGCCCACAGAAGTGGCGTACCAGAAACTGGCTACAGCGCCATTAAAATGCACGATCGCACACAACCTAAATTGCATTTTGATTAAAAACGGGGTGACAGTTGTTCCCCACCCGCCCACCAGACTTTGCTCCGTGTGACTCCATCTTCCCCAATATTAAAATTCAGGTTGAAGGAACGAAGATTTGACACTCAGGCCTATATTGAGATGGAATCGCAGAACAAGGAAAAACTTCCATGATGCATTACTGAAGTGGTAGAGAAGCTGGGGTCGGTTTATGGCACGGAAAAATATCTAGAACAAAATAACATATATTGAATAATTGATATATTTCGAGAACTTTTGGATACCAGCTATATGTGAGTAGGAGGGGGTGAAAGGTTACGGCAACGTTTGTCTATGAACTGAAGTCTGCGAAAGTAGTAAAATATTTATTTCTATGGGAACTGGCACTTTAAACTCCCGTTCGATAGTTTCAATATTATTATATTGAAGCGTCCTTCATATGTTCAGTAAATGTTCCATCCTAATAGGGGCTTCAGTATCATGATGAAATGCGTTTTCGTAAGTTAAGGATTACTATTTTGTCACTGTGTTTTTTTTCAAATGTTTCTAGTCTTCGAATGCTGATGTGTAAGTATCCATACTGCTGTAAAATAAAAATTGCTGGCTCAACACAGTTTGCTCATTAGTAAACATTTCCTGTCTGTTGCAAAACATTAACCAGCAAAATGGGCCAATCTATTGCTGGGAGAACCCATACAAAAAATGTGTGTGAGAATTCTTATGTGACTTAACTGCTAAGGTCATCAGTCCCTAAGCTTACACACTACTTAACCTAAATTATCCTAAGGACAAACACACACATCCATGCCCGAGAGAGGACTCGAACCTCCGAAGGGATCACCCGCACAGTCCATGACTGCAGCCCCTTAGACCGCTAGGCTAATCCCGAACCCATACATGTGGGAGACGAGGCGTCTTTGCAAGTGATATCCGTGATTTAAAGCGACAATGTGCTTACGATGGGCTCAACAGTTTCCTATCGAAACGCACGGGATGTTGCCTCTGGTTGTGCATGCGACTCCATTCCTGAAGACGTGACCAGTACACAATACACACACGCATCGTACCATATCACCCACATTCCATCGCCAGAGAAAAAGCCTACAGGCGGGCAGGTTAATTCCGATTCTGGCTCACCTATACGGTCTTGGCTCGAATTGTGGTGGTGCCGGATAATGCGTCTACTAATACATATTCATACGTCGTTTCAAGGTTTTGATGCAAATGCTGTGGCCTTGAGACGCTGTAAAGCACGGAGCAGAGGGCGAAGATAAAAGTGAAGGTGAAGGTGAGAGGGACTGTGGCCCTTTGTGACGCAGTGGGTACGTGACGCGATAAGGGAAGCACGTAAGAGTAGCAGAGACTAACAGGGAAACATCCGGAGACTTTGAGAAAGGGCAGGTTGTTAAAGCACTTGGGCTGGAACGAGCAGATCGGAAACGGTGCTGTAAAATCAGACAGCTGCCCACCAGAGACGATGTTGCCGTAAGTGTTCTCCATTTGTTTTCCTAAAACCGAACAAGGAAGCGATTCAAAAATTGGGCATTGAATGGTAGTAAGAATCGAACCCCAACCGAAGATTCAAAATGGTTCAAATGGCTTTCAGCACTATGGGACTTAACATCTGTGGTCATCAGTCCCCTAGAACTAAGAACTACTTAAATCTAACTAACCTAAGGACATCACACACATCCATGCCCGAGGCAGGATTCGAACCTGCGACCGTAGCGGTCACGCGGTTCCAGACTGAAGCGCCTAGAACCTCACGGCCACACCGACCAGCCCCGAACCGAAGACTGAGCAGACATGTGCACTATCATCTGTGCCATGAGATCAACCAATACTAGTATTATCTTGTGGGCACTTAAATTTGCACAGGCAACGGTCTGATTGGCTAATTTAAGATCTAATTAACATATGCGGAAGTTCTTGTTCTTATATTCAACTGTCACGTCAGGCTGATGAGGTGCTCGAGCTTGACGCAGCTGAGATACTCTACTTACAAAAGAGAAATAGTGGAGAAAATTTAATATGAAACTGGTACTAATACTGTGTTACAATTTTCTACATTTAGTTGGGCCGACACGCATCAACTCCAAGGGAACGGACGTAGCATCTGAAGTATGATCCCCAGTTAACTACGGTAACATATCTTCTCCTTATTTTTTGCCAGAACCTTGAAAGAAAGGTGCCCATAAAAATTTGAATAGATTTGCAAAAGAGGGAATTGAGGTATAAAGGTTGTGAAATTTTAAGTTCACGTCATGAGTTTACTACAAAGACAAACACTTACACTGTAAAATTAAATTACCAACAGCATCAGGAAGGAAATCACAAGAGAATGTTGTGATAAACACTTCTTTAGAATTCCATTTATGTCATCATGCTTTCAAAATGCCCCCTCTCCGCACCACCATCCACCACCTCACCCCTTCCCACCCACTGAAATACACGTTTACAGTCGCAGGTGTAAGGACTTCTGCCCTGCAGTTGCAAGTTCAAGGACTTCTGCACAGACTAAAGAAATTCCTTCGATGCCGTTGCACATGTTGCAACAATGTGATTTTTAAATTCTATTTTGTCGTCGGAACTTCAACTTTGACATTACACCAGAGAAAAAATTCCACTGGCGTTAAACCAGGCGAACGTGCTTGTGAGCTGATAACGCTTTCACGTCCCGTCCAGCGACTAGCAAAGCTGGCAAGCGCTTTCCTACCCACAAGTGAGTAGTGAACCGTGCGCTCATCGTGCTGGTACCGCGTACATCAACTTATTTCAAGAGGTGCTTCCTCTAGAAGAGCCGGGAGCATATAGATAAGAAATTTTCTTCTGTTGTAGCTACTCTTTGTCACGAACGTGGGTGATGAAAACAAAAAGATAGGTGTCGCTGATATGAGTGTAATCAGGGGCGCTGCTTCAAAACAAACATCAGGCAGGCATATTTATGAGCACAGCTGCTGCATGACTAAATTGTCATTCTAAAAAAAAAAAAAAAAAAAAAAAAAAAAATCTTCACAAACACACAAATAATCAACTGAAAATGACACATTCCTTCTCTAACACACAAATAATCAACTTAAAATGATTGTTGCGCAATATTCCTAATCTGTGACAGTCCTGCTCTGAGGCTAAGTTCAAACGGTACACACTAGGTCTTACATGCGGCGTAGACACTGCCAAGGCAGTGTCGTGCGTTGTCGACAAGTGGCAAATCTTTCTCTGAATAGGTGAGATGCGAGGAAATGAAGCGGTAACGGCGACAGCGACTAGGACTCTAGCTCCGACTGACTCTGGAGGACCAGTGGCGTCAGCAGTTTGGTCCCATAGGATCTTACCTGACTCTCGCTGGAACTCTCGCAGGAACACACACTGTCGGGGAAACTGTGGAATGTGGCTTGTATCCTGGTGGGCAATGACGCTATCCCCCGTATTATTTCCTCCACATGATGCTAGGCGTGAAACAGTTCCGCTCGGCTAGCGACCTAAACCTCTTGAATTTTATGGTGGACTCACTTCACCTGGCGAGTCAGCAGCCCTGTGTAGCTTGCGTTGTTTGAAAGAAGTCTAACTTGCAGTAGCTGCGAACCACTGTCACAAAATCTTCAATGAAGTAAGGACCAATGACGTAGTCTCCAGTAATAGCGCAAGAAACGTTGACACTTCACTACCGATGACGTCCCACCTACCTCAGGCAGTGTGGATTCTCAGCGGTCCAGTAGTGCATATTTCTTGCATTCAGCCATCCACCATTTGAAAGGTAGCTTCATCAGTAAAGAGAATTCTCGAGTCTTACAAATGCGCTTAGACAGGGAGGACGGTATGAAAAAGGTTAGGTGTCCACGAAAACCCCATTGATGGAGTTAATTGTGTCTCCAAGTAGTGTCGTACGCCTTACTGATATCGAAGAGTATACCGAGACAGTGATGTTTCCGTAGGAAAGCCTCCTGAATAGTCGCCTGTAGTAGAGTCGGGTTGTCGACACCGGACCGAAATTTCTTAAATGTACGTACAATTAGAACGGATAAGGAGTTGCTTGGTCTCTATCAGCCAGACCAGGCATCGGTTAACCATGCACTCCTGGGAGTTTCCCTCGAAGCTCGATAACGCGACGTTTCGGTTACTACTGGGGCGCTTACAGTCCTCTCCCGGTTTGAGGAAAGGTATCAGAATTGCTCACTCCACTAGTTGAGAAAATTTCCTGTCTGCCATATAAGATTAAAACCTTCGAGGAGGATTTCCTTTGACGCTGTAGGCAAATATCGAAGATACGGTATTGAATTTGGTCGTGACCGGGTGCAGTATCACGAGTGTCAGATAATGTCGATTCCATCTCCCACGTGGAGAAAAGATAGTCATTACACTCTAGGAATTGGGGGATCTTAAGTACAACTTGCCACTCTCTGCAGTCGAGCGGTAGCGGATCCTGGCTGACATTGGCTGTTGTTGATGCAAAATGCTTTGCTATCGTCTGAGCAATGTCTCTGGGCGTTGTTTGCAAACACCCCTGTTTCAGCACTGTTAGTATTGGTAAACGACTGTGGTTATCGGAAACCCTCTGGATGGTTTCCAATACTTTTGTAGAACGAGTGGAACGGCCAACAGAGTCCAGGGACGCTTCCCATGACCTTTTCTTGTTTTCCTTAACGACGCGTCGAGCCTTGGCTCTCGCGATTCAAAAGGCCGTCGGGGATAATTTAAACCGTCGACGAGCAGCACACCTGTCCCGGATTGCTGAACGGCACTAATCGTTCGACAAGGCATAAGATGCCTCCTAAGGTGACCTGAGGACTTTGGGAATGATAAGTCAGACGCATGATAGATCACTCGTGTGATGTGGTCCACCCATTCCTGGAAGCTGTTGCAGTGTTCAGACACAGCCAGCTGACTGAAGAGCGTCCAGTTAGCCCTGTTAATCATTCATTTCGATGGCTTCTGTTCAAATAACTCTCCATCCAGTAGATGGATCCACAGTGGGAAGGAATCAAGGTCATCAGTTGCTTCCCACTATCCTAAGTCTGCAAGGGCTGGAGAGCAGAAAGAGAGGTCAATGTCTGAGTATCACCCAGAAGCAGTTGAGAAATGAGTGACACTGCCTCTGTCGAGGACACGCACCTCCTGAGACATCATCAGGCTCTCCATGACTTGACGCCCGGGACAAGTATAGTTTGACCCCCAACATACATTATGGGCACTGAAATAACTCAGTAGGAGAAACGTGTAGCGGAGTTGTTCAATAAGGCACGAGAAAGCCTCGGAGTCTATTGCATCTTGCAGAGATAAGTGGATAGTGATTTTCTGAGAGATATGAACTGCTGCTGTGAATTACTGAGAAACACAGAAACACCACATTGGCTCTTTCCCCAGTCAGGTCATTCTTTCGGTGGCAGGTGTAGTGCGGTAGCACAGGGGAATCAATGGCTATGAAATGTGTTTGCTTTAAACACAAGCACAGCGGTTGCTCCTGTGTCAGGAGATTCAGTCCTGAACCAATTCGTGTTCCACTGTAGTGTGGAACCCATATATCATGGTGGTTGGAATGTCACCCTGTCTTTGCGCTGGCGTAGGGAGCCCATAATAAGTGTCCAAGATATAGAAAAGCAACTGGAAAAACTCAACAGAGGAAAGTCCACTGGACCTGACGGGATACCAATTTGTTTCTACACAGAGTACGCGAAAGAAATTGCCCCCCTTCTAATAGCCGTGTACCGATAGTCTCTAGAGGAACGGAAGGTTCCAAATGATTGGAAAAGAGCACAGGTAGTCCCAGTCTTCAAGAAGTGTCGTCGAGCAGATGCGCAAAACTATAGACCTATATCTCTGACGTCGATCTGTTGTAGAATTTTAGAACATGTTTTTTGCTCGAGTATCATGTCGTTTTTGGAAACCCAGAATCTACTCTGTAGGAATCAACATGGATTCTGGAAACAGCGATCGTGTCAGACCCAACTCGCTTTAATTGTTTATGAGACCCAGAAAACATTAGATACAGGCTCCCAGGTACATCTACATCTACATCTACATCTACATGACTACTCTGCAATTCACATTTAAGTGCTTGGCAGAGGGTTCATCGAACCACAATCATACTATCTCTCTACTATTCCACTCCCGAACAGCGAGCGGGAAAAACGAACACCTAAACCTTTCTGTTCGAGCTCTGATTTCTCTTATTTTATTTTGATGATCATTCCTACCTATGTAGGTTGGGCTCAACAAAATATTTTCGCATTCGGAAAAGAAAGTTGATGACTGAAATTTCGTAAAAAGGTCTCGCCGCGACGAAAAACGTCTATGCTGTAATGACTTCCATCCCAACTCGTGTATCATATCTGCCACACTCTCTCCCCTATAACGCGATAATACAAAACGAGCTGCCCTTCTTTGCACCCTCTCGATGTCCTCCGTCAATCCCACCTGGTAAGGATCCCACACCGCGCAGCAATATTCTAACAGAGGACGAACGAGTGTAGTGTAAGCTGTCTCTTTAGTGGACTTGTTGCATCTTCTAAGTGTCCTGCCAATTAAACGCAACCTTTGGCTCGCCTTCCCGACAATATTATCTATGTGGTCCTTCCAACTGAAGTTGTTAGTAATTTTAACACCCAGGTACTTAGTTGAATTGACAGCCTTGAGAATTGTACTATTTATCGAGTAATCGAATTCCAACGGATTTCTTTTGGAACTCATGTGGATGCTATTTTCCTTGACTTCCGGAAGGCGTTCGATACAGTTCCGCACTGTCGCCTGATAAACAAAGTAAGAGCCTACGGAATATCAGACCAGCTGTGTGGCTGGATTGAAGAGTTTTTAGCAAACAGAACACAGCATGTTGTTATCATGGAGAGACGTCTACAGACGTTAAAGTAGCCTCTGGCGTGCCACAGTGGAGTGTTATGGGACCATTGCTTTTCACAATATATATAAATGACCTAGTAGATAGTGTCGGAAGTTCCAAGCGGCTTTTCGCGGATGATGCTGTAGTATACAGAGAAGTTGCAGCATTAGAGAATTGTAGCGAAATGCAGGAAGATCTGCAGCGGATAGGCACTTGGTGCAGGGAGTGGCAACTGACCCCTAACATAAACAAATGTAATGTATTGCGAATACATATTTATTGTATGATTATATGATTGCGGAACAAACACTGGTAGCAGTTGCTTCTGTAAAATATCTGGGAGTATGCGTGCGGAACGATTTGAAGTGGAATGATCATATAAAATTAATTGTGGTAAGGCGGGTACCAGGTTGAGACTCATTGGGAGAGTCCTTAGAAAATGTAGTCCATCAACAAAGGCTTACAAAACACTCGTTCGACCTATACTTGAGTATTGCTCATCAGTGTGGGATCCGTACCAGGTCGGGTTGACGGAGGAGAAGATCAAAAGAAGAGCGGCGCGTTTAGTCACAGGGTTATTTGGTAAGCGTGATAGCGTTACGGAGATGTTTAGCAAACTCAAGTGGCAGACTCTGCAAGAGAGGCGCTCTGCATCGCGGTGTAGCTTGCTCGCCAGGTTTCGAGAGGGTGCGTTTCTGGATGAGGTATCGAATATATTGCTTCCCCCTACTTATACCTCCCGAGGAGAGCACGAATGTAAAATTAGAGAGATTCGAGTGCGCAAGGAGGTTTTCCGGCAGTCGTTCTTCCCGTGAACCATACGCGACTGGAACAGAAAAGGGAGGTAATGACAGTGGCACGACGTGGTTCGACGGTCCGCCACCTGTTTTCGCCTGGTGTCGAAGCTTCCCATTCTTGGCATACGAGGGCTTTGTGGGGACTACCGAAGCAGCGGCAGAGGCAGCGTAGGATTTTTTTACAAGACTCTGCCTTTGGGGTACCAGGAGCTCCGCAGTGGGTTCAGAAACAAAAACAACTGCAGCTCCACAGGTACTAGTGTTGACACTAGAAACCTCCGTTTGGTTGCAGGCATGGGCTGTTGAAATAGGTTCAAATGGTTCAAATGGCTCTGAGCAATATGGGACTCAACTGCTGTGGTCATCAGTCCCCTAGAACTTAGAACTACTTAAACCTAACTAACCTAAGGACATCACACACATCCATGCCCGAGGCAGGATTCGAACCTGCGACCGTAGCAGTCTCACGGTTCCAGACTGCGCGCCTAGAACCGCGAGACCACCGAGGCCGGCTGTTGAAATAGGCTTAAGGGCCGAAGCAAAAGATGTAGTGAATGTAGGAGGCTACGTGGCATTATAGATCTTTTTGGCCTCACGATACGGCATGCGTTTCAATGTTTTAATTTCCTGTACCATCTTTTACTCGAGGAAGACACTGCAGTCCCTACTCGAGACGGGCGATACCCAGCGCAGTTTACGCATTTTCATGGGTGACCTTGTCACATATGCCACAAGTGGTTCCACCCTTAGATCCTAAGGTGGTGTGCCCAATGCACTGGCATTTAAAGCAGTGCACTGGACCGGGAACACAGTACTTACCAGCGGCGCACCCTTTCCGCTTGGAGGAGGAGGAGGGAACTCCGAAGAGTCCACTCAGACAAAGCCCCGCGTGCCTGAGTAAGCCTTTTACAACTGAGGTGTAGCAGGTTCCCCGCAGGACGCCTTGTGATTGGGTTTTATGTAGTGGTTTTTACCGTCCTCGATATCCGGGAGGTCAACGCAAGATCCCCGTCCCAAGTGACACATAATGTTCCACTACACGCTGTACAATGGTCGCTGAAGAATGCCCAGAGCTTAGGGTGGCAGGGGACTGGCGGTGCTTACCAGTCACGAGCTCAGGAACCCCGGAGTATCCAAGCCCGTACTCTGCAAACTAATGCTGAGCGCCTGAGGTAACCTTTGCGTATACAAAGCAACAGTTTTCTTCGTGTTCCTTCGGCATTTTCCATGACAAAAATTAGCGTATCTAATTTCTCTTGGTTTGTAGTTACATTTCCTGTGTGGCATTTTATAGCGGTATCGGTGGGATGCCACATTGTGTTCCCTCCTTATTCGACTTGACGTACTTCCTTATTTGTGTACGAAATCAGAAACTTCCGCGTAAGACAGGTACCGGTTTAATGTTCAAAATAAAAAAAATTAAGTTCTAAACGTTTTAATTATTCTGAATCTAGTAATGGGATTTTGCAGAGTGAAACGCCGTTGAATTCGTCTTTATCAAAACTACAAAACGAATAGCACACATTACTATAAATCTATCTGAAAAGGCGGAGTTCATATTAATATCTCTGCAACTTATGTATCTATTAAAAGAGTATATACGTTGTTAATTGACAACTTCCTCACAATTCATGTGGCTCAAAAGGGAATTACCATATCTGAAACGATTACGGGAATGTGTGAGGTAGATCACTGTGTATACGCGCGCGCGCGCCTTTGTGTGTGTGTGTGTGTGTGTGTGTGTGTGTGTGTGTGTGTGTGTGTGTGTGTGTGTGTGTAGTAGTAGTAGTAGTAGTAGTAGTAGTAGTGACTTGGAACAGATTCGGTTAAACTGCAATAAATTCTCATTGTGGTTGCCATTTTGCAATTTGCGGTACTGAAAGAAATACTTATACATGCGCCCCCATGTATACATTCTGAGGTTTACTTCACACAACAAAAAATTGCTGAACCTAAAATTCAGAGTTTCCGCCAAGCCGATCATATAACAGTGTGTATAGTACTTCCCATAAAAGTACAGAACACATGTAATGATGAACGTGACAGAGAGACATACGGTCTTGATATTCATAATATGGATGCGGTCACTAATAACATACAAGAAAATCTGTACAGTCGAATTTTTAATATTATTATTGTTATGGTCTTCAGTCCAGAGACTGGTTTGATGCAGCTCTCCATGCAACTCCATCCTGTGCAAGCCTCTTCATCTCCGAATAACTACGTCAACCTACATCCTTCTGAACCTACTTAGTGTATTCACCTCTTGGTCTCCCTCTACGATTTTTACCCTCTACACTTTCCTCCAATACTAAACTGGCGATCCCTTGATGCCTCAGAACATGTCCTCCAACCGACTCCTTCGTCTAGTAAGTTGTCTGTTCAGTACCTCATTAGTTACGTGATCTACTTATCTAATCTTCAGGATTCTCCTGTAACACCACATTTCAAAACCTTCTATTTTTTTTGTCTAAACTGTTTCTCGTCCATGTTTCACATGCATACAGGGCTACACTCCATACAAATACTTTCAGAAAAGACTTCCTGCCTCTTAAACCTATAATCGATGTTAACAAATTTCTCTTCTTCAGAAACGTTTTCCTCGCCATCGCCAGTCTACATTTTATATCCTCCCTGCGTAGACAGTCATTAGTTATTTTGCTTCTCAAATAGCAAAAGTCATATACTACTTTAAGTGTCTCATTTCCTAATCTAATTCCATCATCACCTGATTTAATTCCACTAAATTGTGTTATGCTCGTGT
Source organism: Schistocerca gregaria (assembly GCF_023897955.1). Lineage (NCBI taxonomy): Eukaryota > Metazoa > Arthropoda > Insecta > Orthoptera > Acrididae > Schistocerca > Schistocerca gregaria. The sequence goes on along the minus strand of NC_064931.1, from coordinate 657,747,692 downwards.
TGCTTTTGTTGATGTTCATCTTATATCCTCCTTTTAAAACACTATCTATTCCGTTCAGCTACTCTTCCAGGTCCTTTGCTGTCTCTGACAGAATTACGATGTCGTTGGCAAACTGCAACGTTTTTATTTCTTCTCCATGGAATTTAATTCCTACTTCAAATTTATCTTCTGTTTCCTTTAGTGCTTGTTCAATATACAGATTGAATAACTTTGGGAGGAGGCTACAACCCTGTCTCACTCCCTTCTTGACCACTGTTTCCCTTTCGTGCCCCTCGACTCTTATAACTACCACCACCTGGTTTCTGCACAAATTGTAAACAGCCTTTCGGTGCTCGTATTTTACCCCTGACAACTTCAGAACTTGAAAGAGAGTATTCAAGACAACATTGTGAAAAGCTTTCTCTAAGTCTACAAACGCTAGAAAAGTAGGTTTGCCTTTCATTAATCTATCTTCTAAGATAAGTAGGGTCAGTATTGCCTCTCGTGTTCCAACATTCCTACGAAATCGAAACTGATCTTCCTCGAGGTCGGCTTCTACCAGTTTCTCCATTCTTTCGTAAAGAACTCATGTTAGGAGTTTGCAACCGTGACTTGTTTTTAGTATTACAGTCCTGGATAAGGCAGTTACTGCGATGAGTTGGAGTAAAAGACGGAGCAGTGTTAAAACGTCTTAGTATTGACAAAATCTGCAATTTTCTCACAGATTTTTTCAAAACGCTTACAGTAGTCCAGCTGAATACGAAATTAACAGCGTATGGTGTTTCTTCAACGCTTCGTATCGTGTTAAAAGACCTTCGACGACCGTATTTATTCTGTAGCGCACGCATTATGTTAGCTGGAAAATAATTGTTGCATTATCTGTCTCCTCCTCCAAGGTAGCCAGGGTGTTTTTCCAGAGGTCATCTCGAATTCTTGCAGCAGAGTCAGGAAAGTTTTTTCAGACAACCCGTTGCGTGACGGACAATATTGATGGTGTTTCACGTATGACGCAGACGCTTTGTGCGGCGTCGCGCGGGAAGCAATACAGCAACAGGCACGTTTCGATTGTCGTATAGGTTTCGACTCGTTGATGAGACAGTGAGGCAGGTGACATACCTGGTTTTTCCAAGAAAATAAGGAGTTAGGTTCAGCCTTTTACAGAAGAAAATTGTTGCACAATTTAGTACTTCACACGGTTTTATCAATAGCAACTACTCACTGAGCTGTGCGCATAGTCAGACTGAAACCTTACATAGGACAGCTTGTGCATCGACTGACCAATTGGGATACTGTTACTCGACGAAGGTACTGCAACTAACTATTTCAGTTGTTGCGCGATGGTGAGGCTGAACCCGAAACGGTCTTTTTGCTGATAATGATCTTGTAGTACAATCCCTGTTGGAGCCTAAATGGACACCTTACGACCTGCGTTCTCGTATCGGACCATCATTGGCCGAAGGTACCTACATACTCGACGTAAAATATAAGGTTTATCTAGTTAAAATTGACACTGTCATTGGCATACAATAGCTAGTACAGTCGATGTTTATTACACAACCTCTCCTTGATGACCGCACGTTTGCTTAATAGCTTTACTTCCCAAAAATGGCACTGAATCGAATCCAAGGACCAGGAAAATGCGGTACCGCAATGAGTTTCAACTCACACTTATTCGATTCTCCCGATGCGCCAACTGTTCTTCACGAGGCCAATAACGTGGGCAGGTACAGCCCGTTTATGTTGAAGCATAACAAAGTGATTGGACTCATGGCGAGGTGGCTCAGATATCTGACCGTTAATTCTGTACTCTCATTGACTACCATAGAATGAATGACACACCTACAGACATACGCTACTTATCTCATTAGACAGCAAGATTATGACCGGCACGCCTGGAACACAATATAACATATAGCACATTGTAAGCTACTGTTCTATAAGAGAACGACTCTAGCATGACACTCCATTTTCGCTGAGGTGACCCTACAGGTATGTTACGTAATTTAATTTCTTAACCCTTTGTACCTGTAGGCATTTGCAGGAATTATTAGTCTGGAGGTAGTATGCCAAAACACCATATCACTGGAGGAGGGGAGCTTTCTAGACGGATATGGTGGGCAGCAGATAGTGTATGCAACAGTACCAAGCCGTATGATCTGAATACTAAGTAATAATTCATTTTTGTATTATAATTTACATACGGTTATGAAAATACTCCCTATGCTTTTCCAAATAATCAATAAGTGCATGCATTTGCGGACAGCTTTATTAGATTCAGTGATCACAGTATTCTGTTGTTACCGAAAACATCTATCAAACTGTATATCAAATATGTTTCTTTCAACCAATGACCCTCTCAGTTATATCATGTCTGCTTTCATGAAGTAAAAGTGCGTTATACTGTGTGACGAATTTGATTACTGCAGTGGAAGTTTTTTTATAAACATACTAAGGGACAGTTATTTGAAACAAAATAATTTCATACCGTATTCCATTCCAAATATGTAATAAGAGTACAGTAATTTATTCCATCCACATTTTACAGAAGTCGTGGTAATTGCATTACAGTCATTTCATATTAGTGAACCAATGGCAGAATATGCTGAGTTTCCAGGCTGTTGTCGATTTGATCATCACAGGGACTTCGATTTCTGATAAGACTACTACAATTCATCTATACAGCGTATAACAAAAATTTGACCACTAACCTTAGCTGCAGTGACTGATCAGAGCCAATCACCAACTCGAAAATAAACTATCAGACTTCATCAGACTAGCAAAAAAAATGAAATTTGTAGTAAGTTCTTATGGGACCAAATTGCTGAAGTCATCGGTCCCTAAGTTTACAAACTACTTAATCTAACTTAGATTAACTTACGCTAAGGGCAACACACACACCCATGCCCGAGGGAGGACTCGAATCTCCGACAGGGGGAGAAGCATAAGCCTAGCAACCTGCAACACCTTGGAGGAACTTATGTACCATTCTGCAACAATACGTTTCTGTATGTGCGAGTGATCAGTGGATGACTGTTACCTCGAACATAGTTACATTGGCAACTGAACAATACGATTATAGACAGTTTGCATTTATTAGTTCCTAGGTGATTGCAGCATTCTATGGAACTCAAACATCCAATGATCAGCTGGACTCAAGCACAAGAAAACATACAAAACACAATTTTGACAACGCACATTATATCAACTTCGTTCAACGTGGTCACGGAAACCATCACAACAGTGAAGAAAAACCAAAGATACACTCCTGGAAATGGAAAAAAGAACACATTGACACCGGTGTGTCAGACCCACCACACTTGCTCCGGACACTGCGAGAAGGCTGTACAAGCAATGATCACACGCACGGCACAGCGGACACACCAGGAACCGCGGTATTGGCCGTCGAATGGCGCTAGCTGCGCAGCATTTGTGCACCGCCGCCGTCACTGTCAGCCAGTTTGCTGTGGCATACGGAGCTCCATCGCAGTCTTTAACACTGGTAGCATGCCGCGACAGCGTGGACGTGAACCGTATGTGCAGTTGACGGACTTTGAGCGAGGGCGTATAGTGGGCATGCGGGAGGCCAGGTGGACGTACCGCCGAATTGCTCAACACGTGGGGCGTGAGGTCTCCACAGTACATCGATGTTGTCGCTAGTGGTCGGCGGAAGGTGCACGTGCCCGTCGACCTGGGACCGGACCGCAGCGACGCACGGATGCACGCCAAGACCGTAGGATCCTACGCATTGCCGTAGGGGACCGCACCGCCACTTCCCAACAAATTAGGGACACTGTTGCTCCTGGGGTATCGGCGAGGACCATTCGCAACCGTCTCCATGAAGTTGGGCTACAGTCCCGCACACCGTTAGGCCGTCTTCCGCTCACGCCCCAACATCGTGCAGCCCGCCTCCAGTGGTGTCGCGACAGGCGTGAATGGAGGGACGAATGGAGACCTGTCGTCTTCAGCGATGAGATTCGCTTCTGCCTTGGTGCCAATGATGATCGTATGTGTGTTTGGCGCCGTGCAGGTGAGCGCCACAATCAGGACTGCATACGACCGAGGCACACAGGGCCAACACCCGGCATCATGGTGTGGGGAGCGATCTCCTACACTGGCCGTACACTTCTGGTGATCGTCGAGGGAACACTGAATAGTGCACGGTACATCCAAACCGTCATCGAACCCATCGTTCTACCATTCCTAGACCGGCAAGAACACATTGACACCGGTGTGTCAGACCCACCATACTTGCTCCGGACACTGCGAGAGGGCTGTACAAGCAATGATCACACGCACGGCACAGCGGACACACCAGGAACCGCGGTGTTGGCCGTCGAATGGCGCTAGCTGCGCAGCATTTGTGCACCGCCGCCGTCAGTGTCAGCCAGTTTGCTGTGGCATACGGAGCTCCATCGCAGTCTTTAACACTGGTAGCATGCCGCGACAGCGTGGACGTGAACCGTATGTGCAGTTGACGGACTTTGAGCGAGGGCGTATAGTGGGCGTGCGGGAGGCCGGGTGGACGTACCGCCGAATTGCTCAACACGTGGGGCGTGAGGTCTCCACAGTACATCGATGTTGTCGCTAGTGGTCGGCGGAAGGTGCACGTGCCCGTCGACCTGGGACCGGACCGCAGCGACGCACGGATGCACGCCAAGACCGTAGGATCCTACGCATTGCCGTAGGGGACCGCACCGCCACTTCCCAGCAAATTAGGGACACTGTTGCTCCTGGGGTGTCGGCGAGGACCATTCGCAACCGTCTCCATGAAGCTGGGCTACGGTCCCGCACACCGTTAGGCCATCTTCCGCTCACGCCCCAACATCGTGGAGCCCGCCTCCAGTGGTGCCGCGACAGGCGTGAATGGGGACACTGAATAGTGCACGGTACATCCAAACCGTCATCGAACCCATCGTTCTACCATTCCTAGACCGGCAAGGGAACTTGCTGTTCCAACAGGACAATGCACGTCCGCATGTATCCCGTGCCACCCAACGTGCTCTAGAAGGTGTAAGTCAACTACCCTGGCCAGCAAGATCTCCGTATCTGTCCCCCATAGAGCATGTTTGGGACTGGATGAAGCGTCGTCTCACACGGTCTGCACGTCCAGCACGAACGCTGGTCCAACTGAGGCACCAGGTGGAAATGGCATGGCAAGCCGTTCCACAGGACTACATCCAGCATCTCTACGATCGTCTCCATGGGAGAATAGCAGCCTGCATTGCTGCGAAAGGTGGATATACACTGTACTAGTGCCGACATTGTGCATGCTCTGTTGCCTGTGTCTATGTGCCTGTGGTTCTGTCAGTGTGATCATGTGATGTATCTGACCCCAGGAATGTGTCAATAAAGTTTCCCCTTCCTGGGACAATGAATTCACGGTGTTCTTATTTCAATTTCCAGGAGTGTATTACGCGCACAGACTCCAATCTTCCCCTTCCGCAACATGATAGCTATGCCAGCTTCTTAAGTGTCTGTAATGAGTCAATAAAAATAAGGTATTGGAGAAAATGTAAATTAACTATGTTAAGTAGAACTATACCAAGACAAACGCGGTTTATGACACATTGTATATATTTACAATACGATAAAGACACAGAATTGGACAGAAAAGAGTTTTCTAGAATTCTTAAAACGATGACATTGCCAACTCCAACAATATTTGCAAAAACTAATATGAAACGATGTTTCTAAAATATTTAAGAACTGCAATTAATACACAGCACGAGAGAACATCCGAAAGGAAGACCGTAGGAACATACCACATTAAAACACAGAGGAAAATGAATGAAGTGCTGATTTATCGGATGTATGCAGTTCGTTAAAATTTTATTGTATTAAAAGTTTGGTTTAATTGACGATACGCACAGAAGATTTAATATTTTATTTATTTTGAAGTCTTTAGTTTCACTGGAGAGCACAATTCTCCAAAAGGATTTATGCTACAAGATTTTAGTTTACAATTTCTAAAGTCCGTCTCCGTATGTAAGCGATCAGCGTATCTGAATGCCATGTGGAGATTCGGAATTCAACTTCCGGTGATGTCAGGGATTTTTGCTTGTTGAAAGGACTGGAACGTGATACGTGATGCGCATCTTTAGGCCAACTGAGGAGTATGTTGAATGCGAAGTGTGGCCGGTCGACATCGTGTGGTCCTCTGAGCCCGTTGGCGGAGCTTCTTTTATACAGGATTTTCATCTTCAAGATTCGAAAAGAAGATCCTAGAGATAAAAGAATTCCAGACGTTAAAAGCGACTGTATTTCCAACAAGAATCTGCAGTTCAAGAAGGGTTACTTTCCTAGACGATGTTTAGTACACAAGATCTTAGCGTCGAAATTTTGTTCACTAATATAACTCATCTGTTTGGTGAAAGTCTTGTATATATCCAGCTGAACAACAGCCATAATTTATTTCACTTTCTGATACTCCCCTAGTAGATTTTCCATCAAACCATATGTTTGCAACCATGGTCTTTGTTGGCTTTCCGCCTCTAAATGTCTCGCGTGCTAAAAATGGAAGGAAGATTAGAGTTTAACGTCCCGCCGATAATGATATCATTAGAGACGGAGCCTCGAATTCCAGAGCTCTCAGAGACACACTCTGCTGTGAGCAATGTCTTCCCATCACGATAAACTCCTCTTATCTGCTGCTCTCGTTTCTGATCATCACTTTGGCGAATAGAAAGTGCTATTTTTATAGGATTTTCTTCGGTAAAATGTAGTATTAACAAAGAGAATACTATGCGCAGCGCGTTCAGTAGAAACAGACATAACATTTGCTTTTGAAATACATGACAAGGATCATTAACGAATTAAGATGACCGAAAGGGATACAGTAGGTCTTTAACTTAATCTGATCCGGAGTTTACTATTATGGAAGCTATCTAATACAGAAGGCTGCGGTTACTCTGTTGCTGCTAACATTGGTACTATGACAATTCCACATGTTCGATGTGGTGAAAGAAATATTAAAGAACATAATTTGCCATCATGAGAAAAATTACCGAAAAGTTTAGGCGATTCACGCATTTATCATTACTAGTTTATGTAAGACTCAAATGTAACCTTGAAGCTAATTGCATCCATGAGCAGTTTTGTGTCTCATACAAGAAGCAATGCAAGATAACCGCCAGCTTCTAAAAATGTGGTAGAGGAAGCGGCATATAAAGAATCTTAACTCAAAAAATATTTGTCGTCCAAAATTTACAAATCAGAACGTATAATTACAAAAAACCAGAAACTGTGGATGTAAACAAAGCAACAATTGTACTCTTTGAACGTTTCTTTACTATCTGATGTCCCGTTGAGAACTGATACCAGTATGTTCATTTGTTTTGTGAATCTTACCCCATACTTTGACTGCTAACTGACGGACCCATATATTAATTTAAGGTTACTTAGGAAATGATACAGTAGAGCTAATTTCACAACCGAAAATTACTAAATATAGCCCTTTAACTAATTTATAAATCACTTTACTGAGTAATGTGTGTGAAGGGCACTGAGAACTGCATACACTTTCACCGGATAGGTGATACAAAGCTTGTCAAAGTCCTTAAGGCAATTAAGATTAAGAGCAGTTCTAAACTTTTTCAGTATGTTGTTAGTAGAGGACTGAAATTCGGCGAGTAATCCATATCGCTATGGAGACGAAGTACGAGTTAAAACAGTAGACAGTTTTAATAATTACTATTCATAATTTTGTATAAATGTTATGGTACGTTAAAAGCATCGTGAGTGTAAAATTATTAGGAATTAAATCATCAATAAGTTGCAACAATAGTGAGGACTGAGTATAAACAATGTTTCTGCCTCAGCTTAATAAATCACAATCTCTTAATTTATGACTTAAGTTACCATCACTATATCGATAAAGTGTTACTTGTCAAGATCATGCCTTCTGTCGACCATCATACTCATCCCCAGGTGTAACTGAAAACTTTAGAGGAGCTTAAATAGAAGACTTGGGATGTTTCCTGATAGGCCAGACATCAGTTACCTAGACTTCCGCTATAGTGCTATGAACTGTTGGGTTTATCTAAATTGCTCACGGACGCACTACTAGCCATAGGCAGATGACTATGATTAGAGTGAATATGTGAATACAAGCTTTTTTAAAATCTGGATAAAAATACCTGTATGTACCCAGGAGCATTAGTCTAAGACCCAAAGACATGTCTCCATAGGCGAGACTGTTAAAATCCTAGTTATCAACTATAGAAGAATTCGCAGCATAGTGACATTTTAAGCACATCCAAAAGGCAGTGAAGCTCATATAGTACTAGTTACAGTAAATAAACTACTCAAAGTATCAAACCAACATTGTCAGAAATTTAGAATTCATTCACTGAGACTGAAAGCAATATCATGTCACACGAAATAATAAGAGCTCGGTTTCGACTTAGCTGCCCGTTATGTTATAATGAAGAGTCTTGCACCTGCGAAAAACACACGCAAAAAATACGGTTAAAAAACACATGACACATAAAACTGCAGCGAATTTGAAGGATAATTGAAAGTACAGATACAGTTTCAATATTTTAAGAACAAAATCAATCCATTTTTAACCATAACAGCTTCAAATTACACGTAAGGAAAAGAACTGGAAGGAAGGCAGTATTCTCATTGTACTTGACCTGTGCTCAAAACCGCAGCGAGCTTGGCGGTGTGCCAATACGCCACGCTGCAGATCCTTCCCCTCTAGCTCCTTCGAGTCTGATACATTTCATTTTCTTAAAGTGCGCCTACAAAGATGTTTCCATGAGACTCGTCGATTATAACAGGTCAGCTAACACGAATTGTCGTTTTCACCAGATCACCAGAAGGACATCACCTCCTAAATTAGCCCTCTCACTTTAGCTTATATACCGACCCGCAGATCCTGCCAATAACCACGTTTTCACCATTAGTATTAGAATAATAGATGATGTCTTCAATATGAAAATCATTAAGATTTTTTAATGAAAATAATATTTCGCTTTATATACATTTTTACGATTCGTCCCCACAGAAATGTCACGTTATAGAACAGTAGCTCCTTTCTAAAGTTGGGAGCTACCCTAAGGAAAGTCTGTAAATAAATACAAGGTCAATCGGTCTTGATTTATGTAGCATACTATCTTACTCAAGCAACATCGTTTTTCCACAGTGAATGCTTGAACATAAATGCAGAGCCAAGGATGTAGCTTTTGCTGTTATATTTAATCGTGAACGACACCTGTGCAATGTACTCAATAACTTGGAAAGGAGACTGATGACCTTAGCTGTTTAGTCCCCCTTAAACATCCCAACAACCACCACCACCAACAAAGTTGCAAAGTGTCAGTCGCAGCCATAACAGTATTTTGTGTAGTTATAAATACATTATATTCTAGCTAAGTGAATTATAACACAGGCACAATGTTGGTGCTCGTATGGTGGGTGCTGCCGAACTGTTTGATGTTTCAAGAAGCACCGCATCTGAGATTTATACAACATACAGGGAGAGAAGGAAAACATCATCAGCTGCATCAAAACGTGGACGTGAATATGTATTGAGTGGTCGTGACAGAACGTGGATGAAAGTATGTATTGAGTGATCGTGACAGAACGTGGACGAAAGTATGTATTCAGTTATCGTGACAGACGGTAAGCGAAGAGGATTGTGGTGAAAAATGGGGAAACAACAGCATCGAAAGTTACTACAGAACTGAATGTCGCACTCATAAAACCCTGTCAGTACCAAAACAACACGAAATTGGCTCCGTAATCATGGAAATGCAGGGCGAACGAGAATCCAAAAATCTTTCATCAGTGGTGCAAATGCCCATAATAAGAAAACGAGGTGCCGAGGCTATAAAACCTGGACTATGGAGCATTGGAAGAAAGCCATTTGTTCGGATGAGTCTTGTTTTAAACTCTTCCCAACTTCTGGCCGAGTTTATGCCCCAGCCTGAGACATGGCAGGGGTCAGTGATCACTGAGGCAGCCATATCGAGCTATTCGATCGATCCCACGGTTACTCTGCAAGATCGCATTAGTGCCAAGGATTGTGTAATCATTTTGGCTGATGAGGTCCATTCCATGATGCAATTTTTGTTCCCCAGAGGTGATGCTATGTTTAAAGACAACACGGCCCCTATTCGCACAGCTTGCTTAACTCAGTATTAGTTTTCTGAGCACGAGGAGAAGATTAAAATTGCTACACCACGAAGATGACGTGCTACAGACGAGAAATTTAACTGACAGGAAGAAGATGCTGTGATATTCAAATGATCAGATTTTCAGAGCATTCACACTATGTTGGCACCGGTGGCGACCCCTACAACGTGCTGACATGAGGAAATTTTCCAACCGGTTTCTCGTACACAAACAGCAGCTGACCGACGTTGCCTGGTGAAACGTTGTTGTGATGACTCGTGTAAGGAGGAGAAATGCGTACCATCACGTTTCCGACTATAAAGGTCGGACTGTAGCTTATCGCGATTGCGGTTTATCGTATCACGACATTGCTGCTCGCGTTGGTCGAGATCCAATGACTGTTAGCAGAATATGGAATCGGTGGGTTCATTCATTCTGTCGAGATAATGATCGAATAGCGCCTGAAACCTAAAAACCTGACCAACCGTACAAACCTCCGAGTCCTGGGTAATTTCTACGATCTTTACCAAGGCATCAGAAACAGCAGCAGTTGGCAAGCTTACCACATTGGGTGCCCACAACATCATCTTAATATCAACCCTGCTGCCCGTATCTCAATCAATCAAGATATCTCTGCTACCAATATGTAATAGGAAGGTTGATGTAATAGCACACACGAAATACACTCCTGGAAATTGAAATAAGAACACCGTGAATTCATTGTCCCAGGAAGGGGAAACTTTATTGACACATTCCTGGGGTCAGATACATCACATGATCACACTGACAGAACCACAGGCACATAGACACAGGCAACAGAGCATGCACAATGTCGGCACTAGTACAGTGTATATCCACCTTTCGCAGCAATGCAGGCTGCTATTCTCCCATGGAGACGATCGTAGAGATGCTGGATGTAATCCTGTGGAACGGCTTGCCATGCCATTTCCACCTGGCGCCTCAGTTGGACCAGCGTTCGTGCTGGACGTGCAGACCGCGTGAGACGACGCTTCATCCAGTCCCAAACATGCTCAATGGGGGACAGATCCGGAGATCTCGCTGGCCAGGGTAGTTGACTTACACCTTCTAGAGCACGTTGGGTGGCACGGGATACATGCGGACGTGCATTGTCCTTTTGGAACAGCAAGTTCCATTGCCGGTCTAGGAATGGCAGAACGATGGGTTCGATGACGGTTTGGATGTACCGTGCACTATTCAGTGTCCCCTCGACGATCACCAGAGGTGTACGGCCAGTGTAGGAGATCGCTCCCCACACCATGATGCCGGGTGTTGGCCCTGTGTGCCTCGGCCGTATGCAGTCCTGATTGTGGCGCTCACCTGCACGGCGCCAAACACGCATACGACCATCATTGGCACCAACGCAGAAGCGACTCTCATCGCTGAAGACGACACGTCTCCATTCGTCCCTCCATTCACGCCTGTCGCGACACCACTGGAGGCGTGCTGCACGATGTTGGGGCGTGAGCGGAAGACGGCCTAACGGTGTGCGGGACTGTAGCCCAGCTTCATGGAGACGGTTGCGAATGGTCCTCGCCGATACCCCAGGAGCAACAGTGTCCCTAATTTGCTGGGAAGTGGCGGTGCGGTCCCCTACGGCAATGCGTAGGATCCTACGGTCTTGGCGTGCATCCGTGCATCGCTGCGGTCCGGTCCCAGGTCGACGGGCACGTGCACCTTCCGCCGACCACTGGCGACAACATCGATGTACTGTGGAGACGTCACGCCCCACGTGTTGAGCAATTCGGCGGTACGTCCACCCGGCCTCCCGCATGCCCACTATACGCCCTCGCTCAAAGTCCTTCAACTGCACTTACAGTTCACGTCCACGCTGTCGCGGCATGCTACCAGTGTTAAAGACTGCGATGGAGCTCCGTATACCACGGCAAACTGGCTGACACTGACAGCGGCGTTGCACAAATGCTGCGCAGCTAGCGCCATTCGACGGCCAACACCACGGTTCCTGGTGTGTCCGCTGTGCCGTGCGTGTGATCATTGCTTGTACAGCCCTTTCGCAGTGTCCGGAGCAAGTATGGTGGGTCTGACACACCGGTGTCAATGTGTTCTTTTTTCCATTTCCAGGAGTGTAGAAAACTGTACTTAAGATTGCCTAAGCTTCAAAGGGATACCATGCTAAAATGGAGCTAGTACATACGAACTGAGGATGCAAAAGTCATGGGATATCTTCTAATACATGTCGGACCTCCTTTTGCCTCGTGTGGTGCAGCAACTCGACGTGGCGTGGACTCGACAAATGGCTGGAAGTCGCCTGCAGAAATATTGAGCCATGCTGTTTCTATAACCGTCCATAACTGCGAAACTCTTACCAGAGTAGGAAATGAAATGAAATGTCGTGTGACGAGGGCCTCCCTTCGGGTAGACCGTTCGCCTGATGCAAGTCTTTCGATTTGACCCCACTTCGGCGACTTGCGCGTCGATGGGGATGATTAGGACAACACAACACCCAGTCCCTGAGCGGAGAAAATCTCCGACACAGCCGAGAATCGAACCCAGGCCCTTTGGATTGACAGTCTGTCACGCTGACCACTCAGCTACCGGGGGAGGACTACCAGAGTAGGATTTTGTGCATTAACTGACCTCTCGATTATGTCCCATAAATGTTCGATTGGAATCATGTCGGGTGCTGGGTGGCCAAATCTTTCGCTCGAATTGTCCAGAATGTTCCCCAAACCAACTGTGAACAAGTGTGGCCTGGAGACATGGCGCATTGTCATCCATAAAGCCGGCTGGAGTGGCGGAGCGGTTCTAGGCGCTTCAGTCTGGAACCGCGCGACCGCTACGGTCGCAGGTTCGAATCCTGCCTCGGGAATGGATGTGTGATGTCCTTAGGTTAGTTAGGTTTAAGTAGTTCTAAGTTCTAGGAGACTCATGATCTCAGAAGTTAAGTCCCATAGTGCTCAGAGCCATTTGAACCTTTTTTTATCTATAAAAATGTTATGACGCACTGTAATGGGAACATGACGTTCATGAATGGCTGCAAACGGTCCCCAAGCAGTCGAACACCCAGGGGAACCAGTCCATTCCATGTAAACACAGCCCACACCATAATGGAGCCACCACCTGCTTTCACGGTGTCTTGTAGACTACCTGTGTCAATAGCTTCGTGGGGTCTGTGCCATACTCGAATTCTACAATCCGTTCTTACCAACTGAAATCAGTAGTCATCTTATCAGGCCACGGTTTCTCAGCCGTCAGGCGTCCAACCGATATGGTCACGAGACCAGGAGAGGCGCTGCAGGCTATGTCGTGCAGTTAGCAAAGGCACTCGCGTCGCTCGTCAGCTTCCATACTCCTTTAACGTCAGATTTTTCCGCACTGTCCTAACGGATACGTTCGTCGTATGTCTGACATTGATTTCTGATGTGTTGCTTGTCTGTTAGCACGGACGACTCTACACAGACGCCGCTGCTCTCGGTCGTTAAGTAATCGGCGTCGACCACTGCGCGACTGTCGTGAGAGATAATGCCATAAATTTGCTATTCTCTTTACATTCTTACCACTGTAGCTCTCGGAATATTGAATTCCATAACCATTTGCGAAACTGAGTGTCCCATGAGTCTAGCTCCAACTACCATCCGAGTGCGGCCATTATCACAAAAATGGTTCAGATGGCTCACAGCACTATGAGACTTAACATCTGAAGTGATTAGTCCCCTAGAACTTAGAACTACTTAAACCTAAGGACATCACACACATCCATGCCAAAGGCAGGATTCGAACCTGCGACGGTAGCGGTCGCGCGGTTCCAGACTGAAGCGCCTAGATTCGCTTGGCCACACCGGTCGGCCATTGCCACATCGGAAACATTTTGACATGAGTAACCTGGATACAAATGACTACCCCGCCAATACACTGCTGTTTAATGCCTTGTGTACGCTATACTACAGCCATCTGTTGTGGCTATCCCATTAACTTTGTGATTACTGTGTAAATAGCAATATCACATCACATGGTTTCAATCCAGTACGCTCCTGACGTGGAAACGCCTAGATGTGATCCGAGGAGGCTCTTCCGTATCACGCCTGAAATTTAATTTTAGTGTGTGAATACCGGTTTTACAGTTTGAACGGTTACCTGTAACAGCCTACATCATGTGAATTTCCTCTCGATGAGGACAAGCCCCACCATCGCGTATGTGGCGAAGGAGGTGATGATTTCGACGCCCCTGATGGCTAACATCGACAACAGCCAGCTTCCAGCTGCTACATCAAGATAAAGTTCCTGTTCAAGCTTCTCCACAAACTACGTTGGACAACACAACGGTTGATATCAGACACTCGTTAGCGGTTCTTAGGGGTAAATATAGAATACACTCTGAAGAGTAGAAGATGGCAGAACAGGATCCATTCAACTTCTCCAGCGCGAGAAATAACAGGCAAACCGATGTTAGTCTGGAATTAAGGAATTCAGACACAAGTAAACCAAGTATGTTTCAAATGCAATTTATCATCTTGTGAATGTATCTTATGCTTCTGATCCCTAACAGCAAAATGTTATAAGCATTCCTCCCGTGAAAACTGTAGCTACTTAACGGTCTACTTACTTCCTCAAAGGTACAAATAGTGGCCTGTACGAAGTTTACATGAAAATTATGATCATATACACAGGCCGTCTGTTCCCTATAGCTCTATGGAAAATCCTGCGTCTTTCCTTACTAGAACTCAAGAACGCTATAATTAATACATTTTCCCTCTGTAAAAGTGAAGTTTGAATGAAAAACTCCAGACAAGGTCAATTCTCTAGCAAAGAGCGAATCATTAAAATCTGTAATCTATAGTTATAGCCGGCCGCGGTGGTCTCGCGGTTCTACGCGCGCAGTCCGGAACCGTGCGACTGCTACGCTCGCAGGTTCGAATCCTGCCTCGGGCATGGATGTGTGTGACGTCCTTAGGTTAGTTAGGTTTAAGTAGTTCTAAGTTCTAGGGGACTGATGACCACAGCAGTTGAGTCCCATAGTGCTCAGAGCCATTTGAATCATTTGAATCTATAGTTATAGGAGCTTGTTGTTCACAAACAGAGCGTAACGTGAAAAATCGATAAAGACCTTAAAAAAGCGGAGATTTTGGAAGTCATTCAATTTTTAATCTCTGTTGCAGGTGTTAGAAGGTTTACTAAGCAATTTTTACGGGAGAGTAAAGAACAAATTGTAGTAGGTTCGAATCCTGCCTCGGGCATAGATGTGTGTGGTGTCCTTAGGTTAGTTCGGTTTAAGTAGTTCTAAGTTCTAGTGGACTGATGACCTCAGATGTTAAGTCCCATAGTGCTCAGAGCCATATGAACCATTTGTCAGAGTGCAGTACTACTTGTTAGCCTTCGACTCACAAGTCTTACCGGGTGCTGTATCTATTCATGGAGCTACATGTCCTGTGGACCATTATGTGCCAACTATCAGACACTGTTTTAACTGCCTCAGATACGGGCGCATCGAAAACGATGTAGGTCCCAGATAAGATGCATAAAATGTAGTGGGCCTCATTTTGTCGAATTCTGCACCTCAGCTATTTCTATTTTGGCTCACACCTATCCACAGAATGTACCTGCACAAAATATCATAGACAGCGGAGAGCTAAAGAACTAACTATGTTTAACAACTGACTTCAGGGATGCGATGAAATTTACTCTTATGTCAATCCATTCTTTAATTACCGGGGCCAACAAAATTTCTTTCTCAATCCGGTCATTTCCTCTCACACAAATTACAGCGCTGCAGATTTCAAAAACACACAAATCTTACCACCGCTGCCCACCACAAGCATACAAGGTCAACAGTGGGGGCGTAGGGACGGAGCTCAATATGCGGATGCGCCTCTACAGACAAACAACGCTCACCGACCTTACCGGCGACCGCCGGAAGTAAGCAAACACCGTAACCTACATGAGTGGTCTCAGTACCGAAACCTGCTATACACTATGCAACATGAAGCCACACCCACATGTTAGATTCATGTCGGCCTGGTGCCCACAAGTTAGCAACTTCGGAAGTACCATAATAACGACAGCAGCTAGTTCGCGCTGAAATGATCCTGAAAACAATGTCGTTCACAATACGTAATGAAACCGTCATGAACAGGCTACTTGAACCACACATGTTTAATGAAGTTATGAAGCCTATATGAGTATTGGAGTGCAACACAAGCATTATGGAAGATCAATAGAGACACATAATAACCCAGCTTCGGTTTCCCTTTATAATAGGTGGTGAACTAAATTATCATCATGTAACAAGTGGGAGGAGACATGACAAACCGGAACGACAAGGCTTTGGGGAATATTATCGTAAGCAATAACCTAGTGATAGTTAAAATGAAGCACCTATTATGATATATTCACAATTCAGTAGAATTTCTGCAGCACATGTAAAGCTTTGCCCCCACACCTATTTTAATGAACTTCTTAATTGGTCCTTGAAACAAATTAAATTATTTCGGATCATATCCCAGTAGAGTTCCACATTATATAAACATTGATACTAAACAAATGCGTTACGCTAGTAAAAAGTAGAAAATTGCGGAAGCCAATTGGAAGAAATACAAGGAAATAGTTCGAAGGAAAATCGAAACAATGGGACATGATTTAACAAGTAAATGACTTATAAAAAGCTTTAATAAACACTATAGAAGTCGCAGAAAATGTCAGTATCCGGAATGCTCTGAAGAAATTGAAAAACGTAAACTTGCATTGAAAGCGTATACCCAGAATTCTAACCTGGACAGATTCTTTGAAGTGAGTAACGTAAATGTGCATGTTAAGAAATTCCCGAAAAAGGAAAACTGAATTAAATTTTATTTTTCACTCAATGAAGCAAACAGTATGGAAAGCATCTGGCGCAAGAGAAGATACTGCGTGAAGAGTTTGACCAGGCACTGAAAGACCTAAGTCGAAACAAGGCCCAGTAGACAACATTCCATTAGAACTACTGACGGCCTTGGGAGAGCCAGTCATGACAAAACTCTACCATCTGGTGAGTAAGACGTATGAGACAGGCGACATACCCTCAGACTTCAGGAAGAATACAATAATTCCAATCCCAAAGAAAGCAGGTGTTGACAGATGTGAAAATTACCGAACTATCAGTTTAATAAGTCACAGCTGCAAAACACTAACGCGAATTCTTTACAGACGAATGGAAAAACTGGTAGAAGTGGACCTCGGGGAAGATCCGTTTGGATTCCGTAGAAATGTTGGAACACGCGAGGCAATACTAACATTACGATTATCTTAGAAGAAAGATTAAGAAAAGGCAAACCTACGTTTCTAGCATTTGTAGACTTAGAGAAAGCTTTTGACAATGTTAACTGGAATACTCTCTTTCAAATTCTGAAGGTGGCAGGGGTAAAATACGGGGAGCGTAAGGCTATTTACAATTTGTACAGAAACCAGATGGCAGTCGAAGGGCATGAAAGGGAAGCAGTGGTTGGAAAGGGAGTGAGACAGGGTTGTAGCCTCTCCCCGATGTTATTCAATCTTTATATTGAACAAGCAGTAAGGGAAACAAAAGAAAAATTCGGAGTAGGTATTAAAATTCATGGAGAAGAAATAAAAACTTTGAGGTTCGCCGATGACATTGTAATTCTGTCAGAGACAGCAAAGGCCTTGGAGGAGCAGTTGAACGGAATGGACAGTGTCTTGAAAGGAGGATATAAGACTAACATCAACAAAAGCAAAACGAGGATAATGGAATGCAGTCAAGTTAAATCGGGTGATGCTGAGAGAATTAGATTAGGAAATGAGACACTTAAAGTAGTAAAGGAGTTTTGCTATTTAGGGAGTAAAATAACTGATGATGTTCGAAGTAGAGAGGATATAAAATGTAGACTGGCAATGGCAAGGAAATCGTTTCTTAAGAAGAGAAATTTGTTAACATGGAGTATAGATTTAAGTCAGGAAGTCGTTTTTGAAAGTATTTGTATGAAGTGTAGCCTTGTATGGAAGTGAAACATGAACGATAACTAGTTTGGACAAGAAGAGTATAGAAGCTTTCGAAATGTGGTGCTACAGAAGAATGCTGAAGATTAGATGGGTAGATCACATAGCTAATGAGGAGGTATTGAATAGAATTGGGGAGAAGAGGAGTTTGTGGCACAACTTGACAAAAAAACAAGGAGACCGGTTGGTAGGAAATGTTTTGAGCCATCGAGGGATCACAAATTTAGCATTGGAGGGCAGCGCTGAGGGCAAAAATCATAGAGGGAGACCAAGAGATGAATACACTAAGCAGATTCAGAAGAATGTAGGTTGCAGTAAGTACTGGGAGATGAAGAAGCTTGCACAGGATAGAGTAGCATGGAGAGCTGCATCAAACCAGTCTCAAGTCTGAAGACCACAACAACAACAACAACAACCTACAACTGCCCAAATAGAGGAATTTATCGAAACGCTCACTCCTCCCACGGCCCTATTCCAAAATCATCTCCTGTAGATGATGACTATCATCTTACCCTACTTCGTCCCTTCTCTAAAGAAGAACTAAATGATATTAAATCATCGAGTGACAGTTGTCCTGGTACTCATTTCATTCGTTGTTCTATGCTTGATAATCTACCCAATGAAGTGAAAGATTTGCTCTTGTTCATTTTAACCTGTGTTGATGAAACAGGACCTAATGAGAACATGAAAAACACAACTTGTATTCCAGTTCTGAAAAATGGGAGTTAGCACGAATACAGGAGAGGCAAAACAACTAAATCTGTATTCGCCTGCTATGGAAATCACCTCAGCCTTCCAACTGAAGGAAAGTTGGTTTTCGCTGCTTTTCTTGAATTTAAGGAGTCGCATGATCAGGTTTGGATACGAATGCTTTTGGACAGAGTGATGAAGTTTGTAGTTATATGTGGTATCTGTCCTCTGGACGCTCAACGAACAGTCTATGTCGGACACAAAGAAAACATGTAACATGCTCGGACTTTTTCTTGTCTCCCAAGGCATGCCGCAGGAAGCAGTTTTCAGCCCCTTTATGTATATCATGTATACTCATGACTCAGAACGAGTAATCCACTCTCCCCGCTAATACACGACAGTATGCAGACAATGTACGAGTTTATTCAACTGCAAACTCGTACCTTCATGCCCAAACGCTATTACTCACTACCGCAGAACACGTTGACGAATGTCTGACAACCAGTGGCCTGGAGATTTAGGCTGAAATGTCGGTGATAGTACCATTTACAAGTCCAATGGTCACGCAACGAAGGAAAAGTATAATTTCCAGATAAAATCGCATGTGCGACGCCTCGGAATGATATTTGACTCACAGCTAAGCTGGGCACATCAGATAAAACATACTGTTAACAAGTGCGAAGAGAAGTTAAATGTAATTCACTCACTCACCCGCATGTAGAGGGGAGTGCATGGAATTATTCTTGTCACCATGTACAGAGGGATTATCTCAGATAGACCGGGCTATGGCTGTACACTGCATCACAATACGCCTAAATTTATTGCACAATATTAATTACTCTTCAGTACAAAGCCATTGTTATCCGTCTTGGAGCTATTCTTACATGTGCCCTTTTAGCGAAGGCGGGAGAGAGGCCATTGAGCAATTGATGTCAAATACTGTCAGGTAAATTTTTCATTCAAAGGATGGGATTCATAGATGGTCCTGTCTATAAAAGTAGAGATACATTTACCAATTACAGACTGCTTCCAAAAAAGGAAAATTATGGACGTTTCTACCAGCTATGAAATGTGGTCTCCCATCTTACATTCTATGAGAAATTCTACTCGTCTGCCTTTATTTAAAGATGATCTTGATACACTCAGCTACCAGGTTCCAGGCCGTTTTTTTAATAGGAGGGGGTTGGAGAATATACGTTTAAATTGCAGTTTTAATCGTCCCAGTACAGCCCACTCGCCTGGCTATATCCGTAAATGTAGCGTGGATCCAAAATTCCTCAAGAGTATACTGGATGCGCTTTTTCATGCCTTCATATGCAGATCAGCAATGTCTTCAAACTACTTTAAAATATTTAACGTTGTAGATAGAATAAAATAACCAATATTTATGATTATGCTGGATGTGGTACTGGAATATGTACACAGTAAACGGAGGAGGAAGGCAATCCATCTGTAGTGGGTGATATCATCAGGAAGTTGATTATTAATAAAGCAATATAAAAATAATAGCAACTGTCTTCAATTGGAAATAGCCATGTAAAAACTATTCATGTGAGGGCAAGAGGCATAAACATCAGTGGCAGGAGGGCAAAAGGCGTGAAACGTGTTCCAACAAATGAAAGGTGAATATTATGCAGCGTTACAAACTCAAATTCATACAAGGCCACGATTTACAAAGACATACACTCCTAGAAATGGAAAAAAGAACACATTGACACCGGTGTGTCAGACCCACCATACTTGCTCCGGACACTGCGAGAGGGCTGTACAAGCAATGATCACACGCACGGCACAGCGGACACACCAGGAACCGCGGTGTTGGCCGTCGAATGGCGCTAGCTGCGCAGCATTTGTGCACCGCCGCCGTCAGTGTCAGCCAGTTTGCCGTGACATACGGAGCTCCATCGCAGTCTTTAACACTGGTAGCATGCCGCGACAGCGTGGACGTGAACCGTATGTGCAGTTGATGGACTTTGAGCGAGGGCGTATAGTGGGCATGTGGGAGGCCGGGTGGACGTACCGCCGAATTGCTCAACACGTGGGGCGTGAGGTCTCCACAGTACATCGATGTTGTCGCCAGTGGTCGGCGGAAGGTGCACGTGCCCGTCGACCTGGGACCGGACCGCAGCGACGCACGGATGCACGCCAAGACCGTAGGATCCTACGCAGTGCCGTAGGGGACCGCACCGCCACTTCCCAGCAAATTAGGGACACTGTTGCTCCTGGGGTATCGGCGAGGACCATTCGCAACCGTCTCCATGAAGCTGGGCTACGGTCCCGCACACAGTTAGGCCGTCTTCCGCTCACGCCCCAACATCGTGCAGCCCGCCTCCAGTGGTGTCGCGACAGGCGTGAATGGAGGGACGAATGGAGACGTGTCGTCTTCAGCGATGAGAGTCGCTTCTGCCTTGGTGCCAATGATGGTCGTATGCGTGTTTGGCGCCGTGCAGGTGAGCGCCACAATCAGGACTGCATACGGCGGAGGCACACAGGGCCAACACCCGGCATCATGGTGTGGGGAGCGATCTCCTACACTGGCCGTACACCTCTGGTGATCGTCGAGGGGACACTGAATAGTGCACGGTACATCCAAACCGTCATCGAACCCATCGTTCTACCATTCCTAGACCGGCAAGGGAACTTGCTGTTCCAACAGGACAATGCACGTCCGCATGTATCCCGTGCCACCCAACGTGCTCTAGAAGGTTAAGTCAACTACCCTGGCCAGCGAGATCTCCGGATCTGTCCCCCATTGAGCATGTTTGGGACTGGATGAAGCGTCGTCTCACGCGGTCTGCACGTCCAGCACGAACGCTGGTCCAACTGAGGCGCCAGGTGGAAATGGCATTGCAAGCCGTTCCACAGGACTACATCCAGCATCTCTACGATCGTCTCCATGGGAGAATAGCAGCCTGCACTGCTGCGAAAGGTGGATATACACTGTACTAGTGCCGACATTGTGCATGCTCTGTTGCCTGTGTCTATGTGCCTGTGGTTCTGTCAGTGTGATCATGTGATGTATCTGACCCCAGGAATGTGTCAATAAAGTTTCCCCTTCCTGGGACAATGAATTCATGGTGTTCTTATTTCAATTTCCAGGAGTGTATTTGGGCTGATAAACTATTTCCACCATCATTCGACTCCAACTACATCTCTTTTCTACATCTGCATCTGTTTAGAATCAACATTTTGAACATGGTTCTGAGTTAGAAGCTGATGTAAACCACATTTTGTCTTTGTGTCCCAAATTTGACTGTGAAAGATCGAAATTTTTGAAGACATTGTTGAGTATGAGATATCACTTTCAAACATCTTCTATATTGTTAACTAAAAAGCCTTTACAAGATGACTGTCAATTTCCTTAAGAGCGTAAGGAAAAATCTGTGGTTTTAATAGTATTCATATTTTCATTTTTATGTATTGCTTACGATTAAATTTATGAAACTGTCTGATTTGATAACAAAAAATGTCACATGTATTTCTAATGCTATGTGTAATACATTTATTATGTAAAAAATTGTGATGGCTTGAGCGTTCAAGTCAGTCAGTACACATTTGTGTATTTTCTCTGTACAATTAAGTATACAATATAAATGTGTTCCAGATGACTTCACAGAGTACAGACTCTAGGTGTAAAACAAAAAAAATGCTAAAATCATATTAATGCAGGTATGTCATCAGAATGGTCTGTTGTTTCTCGGGAAATCTATTCAGTTATAATCAAGAGGAATGCTATGCCTATGTTGATCAAAAGTGACACTCAAGAATCTATAATCGCCATTGCTCCACTGCTCCTTATCAGCAATGTCTTCCGTGACGCCATCAGCCAACCAACAACAGGAAGCGAGAAATCCTCTCCCTTCCCCTTCCCCTTACTCTCCATCCCTCACACTCCCCATCTTTCCTCACATCTGTTTTTCCAACCGATCATAACAGAGTTTTAAAACTACAAGGTGGCGAAAATAATCCTATTGTACTAGTGAGAAATTAAAAACTCTCTCCCCCTCTTTACCTTCAGCCAATAATAGTAAAGCATAAAAATCTAAGATTAGGGAAATAGACAAGGTGTGCTTTATATCCCAGCTCCACTCCCACAACCCAGTAGAAGCCGTTTGTGGCCGAGGAGTTGTAGACAACAAGTTGTGCCCCAGCTCCCAGCTCCCCTTCCTCATTTGCGGCCAATTATAGCGCAGTATTAAAAATCTAAGATGATGTAAATACGCCAATAGTGCCTTACACCTCATCCGTCCCACATTTTCAACCAGCAATCAACGTGTAGTATCAAAATCAGGCACCAGAAACAGAGAACAAACATTCCACAACATCAACTTGAAATTCAAAGATAAGCAAAGCACTATTTCTGTGAAAGATACACGTTATTTCCAAAGGATCCTTCCATAACCCTAATATAATACTATCACTATTATTATTATTATCATCATCATGCATTTAATGGTGCTGTGTTGTTGTTGTGGTTTCAGTCCAAAGACTTGTTTGATGCAGCTCTCCATGCTGTTCTATACTGTGCAAGCCTCTTCATCTCCGAGTAATTACTGCATCCTACATCCTTCTTAATCTGCTAACTGTACTCATCTCTTGGTCTCCCTCTACCATTCCTCCTCCTCCCCCACCCCCCCCACCCCCAAGCACAGCTTCTCTGCAGCACTAAATTGGCGATCATTTGATGCCTCAATGTGTCCTATCAACCGATCCCTTCTTCTAGCCAACTTCTGCCACAAATTCCTCTTCTCCGCAATTCTATTCAATACCTCCTGACTAGTTACGTTATCTACCCATCTAATCTTCAGCAATCTTCTTTAGCACCACATTTCCAAAGCTTCTCTTCTCTTCTCTTCTTGTCTAAACTTTTTATCTGCCATTTTCCACTTCAATACAAATACTTTCAGAAAGGACTTCCTGGCACTTAAATCTATACTCGATGTTAAATTCCTGTTCATTAGAAATGCTTTTCTTGCTGTTGCCAGTCCACATTTTATATCCTCTCTACTTCGTCCATCATCAGCTATTTTACTCCCCAAATAGCAACAATTATCTACTACTTTAAGAGTCTCGTTTCCTAATCTAATTCCCTCACCATCACCTGATTTAATTCGACTACATTCCATTATTCTCGTTTTTATTTTGTTGATGTCCATCTTACATCCTCCTTTCAAGACACTTGTGGGTTAACGAGCATTGCTCTTTCATTTAAATATATGGCAGAAACAGGGAACCTACAGGAATTGTGGAACGAACCCTGTCGTCCAGGACCGCGTGCCACAAAGGGCGCAGGTTCACCACGAGATGGGGAAATTCACAGCCATTTATTGTCTATTGAGGCCCAAGCACTGTAGTGTGTGAATGAGACAGACGAGAACCTACGTCGTAGGGAAACCCAGAAGAAGCCGTTTGTGACTGAGTAGGCGTAGCAGTGCTAAATATGGCGGACCTAAGATCGGTTATAAACGGAAATATTTATCGAAACAATTTAATTCTGTAGTAATTCAGGGAATTAAGCCACTGTTATTTTAATCTACCATTCATCATTAATTTTCATTTTGATTCCAATAAAACTTGAATATTGATCATATCTATAATAGTTTAGACTTTACTGTTAAAGTGAAATTAACAAGTTTTGTAACAACGATCTGAATGCTAAAATCTGAACGCTTTGGTCGATCTTAGCGATCGACATTTCATATAGAACCGCATCATTAAAATGACAAACGTTGTAAACATCAACTCTGTAACTCTATTTGCTTAAAAGATATATTAAGTTTAAACTATCAGTATTTACAGTTAAGCAGCAGATCATCACATTCCTCAACACAAAACACATTGAACGATGACAGCATGACACGTCATTGAATCGTTAGGTAATAGAATATTTGTTATAAAGTTTAGTGCGTAATAATTACTTTTATTCTTTATTTATTTATCAGAAACCACATTGCTGCAAGGCTACAGGCCGTGACATTCAAAGTTAGAGAGGAAATTATATTGGTTTTATGTAAAAGAATTTAACGTTTATTATGTAATGGATATTATTATTACTTTATTTAGAATGTGAAAGTGGTCAAGCTTTAGTTATTTAAATATGTTAAAATGTAAAATGATGTAGAATAAGTTGTAGCCAATCAGATGGAAGGCTTCAGGAAAGCCAACTGCCCTAGTCGGCTGAGCGAGGATATTCGGCGCGCGGGAAACGCGGCCGGGGACGGACAAAAAAATGGTTCAAATGGCTCTGGGCACTATGGGACTTAACATCTATGGTCAGCAGTCCCCTAGAACTACTTAAACCTAACTAACCTAAGGATATCACACACATCCATGCCCGAGGCAGGAGCCGGGGACGGACAGAGGGTGCTGGTGCAGACGCGAAAGCGGGCAGTTCGGCTGCAGACACCAAAGCGTACAGTTCGGATTGAGACGCGAAAGCGGACAGTCGGTCTTTAGGCAGCTAGGAAGTGAAACGGCTTAGGAAATTTCGCGTTGTGTGGTATCATGGGACTTAGTCTCTGAGCGGTGAGCAGCCGCGCGCCTAGTGTTAACTAACTTTTCCCGTAGATAACTCGTATTTCGCGATGAGATTGTGAATGATCAAACTGTGTCCAATGGACATGCGCTCGAGTGTAACAATAGCTCTATATACGACCACTTTCGCTTTTAGTTTGCTTTCTGAATAAACATTACTCTAACCAAATCGCAACTGGGTGGCCTACCTCATTTATGGGTCGTTAATTTAGTTCCCGATATTATTATTACTGTTATTATATGCTACAAGATGAGCCCGAACATCTTTGGGATGTTAGCTCGCTCACTATCCATTCCTTTCAACTGTTCTCCCATGTCCCTCGGTCTCTATGGCAGCATTACAATGTCATTAGCAAATCTCACCTTTAATTGCTATTATATATTTTTCTTTTGTTTCCACAACTGCTTGTTCAATACACGGATTGAATAACTTGGGGGACAGGCTACAACTCTGTCTCACTCCCTTCTCAATCGCTGTATCCTATCGTGCCACTCTACTCTTATAACTGCCGTCCGGTTTCTGTTCTCATTGAAAATAGCCTTTCGGTCACTATATTTTGCCCCTGCCACCTTTAGAATTTGAGAGAGAGTATTCCAGTCAACATTGTCAAAAGCTTTCTCTAAGTTTACAAATGCTATAAAAGTATGTTTGCCTTTCCTTAAACTATCTTCTAAGAGAAGTAGGGTCAGTATTGCCTCGCGTGTTCCTACTTTTCTCCGGAATTCAAACTCATCTTCCCCGAGGTCGGCTTCCACCAGTTTTTCCATTCTTCTGTAAAAGATTAGTGTTATTATTTTGCAACTGTGACTTATTAAACTAATAGAACGGTAATTTTCACTCCTGTCAGCACCTGCTTTCTTTGCATTGGAATTATTATACTCTTCCTGAAGTCTGAGGGTATTTCGCCGCTCTCATACATCTTGTTCACCATATGGAAGAGTTTTGTCATGGCTGGCTCTCCCAAAGCTATCAATCCGGATTGTTGTCTACTCCCGGAGACCTGTTTCGAATTAAGTCTTTCAGTACCTTGTCAAATTCTTCACGCCGTGTCATATATCTCCCTTCTCATCTTCCTCTACGTCCTCTTCCACTTCCATAATATTGCCCTCAAGTACATCTCCCTTGCATAGACCCTCTATATACTCCTTCCATCTTTCTGCTATCCTTTCTTTCGTAAGGACTGGTTTTCCATCTGAGCTCTTGATATTAATACTGGTGGTTCTCTTTTCTCCAAAAGTCTCTTTAATTTTCCTGTACGCAGTATCTGTCTTACCCTAGTGATATATAATTCTACATCCTCACATTTGTCCTCTAGCCATTCCTGCTTAGCCATTTTGCACTTCCTGTCTCTTTCATTTTTTAGACGTTTTTATTCCCTGTCGCCTTTTTCAGGTATTACATTTTTATATTTAAATTCAATATCTCTTATGTGACCCAAAGATTTCTGCTAGCCCTCACCTTTTTACCCAGTTGATACCCTGCTGCCTTCACTATTTCATCCCTCATAGCTACCCATTCTCTTTCTACTGTATTCCATTCGCCTGTTCTTGTCAAACGTTCCCGAACGCTCCCGATGAAACACTCTACAAACTCTGGTTCCTTCAGTTTATCCTTAAATTCCTGCCTTTTTGCAGTTTCTTCGGTTTTAATCTGCAGTCATAACCAATAAATTACGGTCAGCGTCCACATCTGCACTCGCAAATGTCTTACAGTTTAAAACGTGTTTCCCGAAATCTCTGTTTTTACCATTAAATAATCAGTCTGAAACTTTCTGGCGTCTCCACTTCTACTCAAAGTCTACAATTTTCTTTCATGATTCTTAGCCAAGCGTCAGCTATGATGAAATTATGCTCTGTGCAAAACTCTACAAGGCATCTTCTTCCTCCATTCCTTTCCTAGAGTCCATATTCACCTAATACTTTTCCTTTTCTTCCGTTTCCTCCTATCGATTCCAGTCGCCCATCACTAATAAATTTTCGTCTCCCTTAACTATCTGAATAATTTCTTTTTGTTGGTGATACATTTTCTCTATGTCCTCCTCATCGGCGGAGCTAGTTGGCATATCAACTTGTACTACTGTGATGGATTTGGGCTTAGTGTCTACCTTGGCTGCAATAATGCGTTCACTATGCTGTTCATATTGGCTTACCCGAATTCCTATTTTTTATCTGTTATTAAATCTGCTCCTGCATTACCTCTATTTGAGTTTGTTTTTACAAACCTGTATTCACCTGACCAGCACTCGTGCTCCTCCTGCTACCGAACTTCAATAATTCCCACGAAACTTTAATCTAACCATTTCCCTTTTCAAATTTTCTAACCTACCTGCTGGTTTAAGGGATCTGACATTCCACGCTCCGATCCGAAGAACGCCAGTTCTGTTTCTTCCGATAACGGTGATCCGAATGGGGGACTATTTTACCTCCGGAATACTTTACCCAAGAGGATGCCATCATCACTTAATCATATAGCAGAGGTGCAGCCCTCAGGAAAAATTACGGCTGTAATTTCCCCTTGCTTCCAGCCGTTCGCAGCACCGTCACAGCAAGGCCCTTTGGTTGGGGTTACAAGGCGAGATCAGTCAGTCATCCAGACTGTTCCGCTGCAACTACTGAAAAGGCTGCCGCCACTCTTCGGGAACAACACGTTTGTCTGGCCTTTCAGCACCTCCGTTGTATCGCCGAAGCACGCTAGCCTCCCCACCAAGAGCAAGGTCCATGGTCCATGGATTAAGTAACATTACATGGTGTTAAGTTACATTATTTCTATGAAAGTAAAGATGACTGTGTACATGAACATACACTTGGCATAACATTAAAATAATTTCAAATAAATGCAAAGATACGCATTATACATGTAAAATCACGCGAGTGACTGAAACACACACACACACACACACGCGCGCGCGCGCGCGCGCGCGCGCACGCGCGCGCACACGGTGCGTGCGATTTCTCATACAGAATAAAACAAAACACACATCTCTCAAAATTATAAAAATTACCTCAAATTTTTATACAGTAATGTCCCTAAGCAAATGTATTTACTTCATTGGGGTGTAAATGACATTTGTAATCTTGTGCGAATAAAGAGTTTACATTGTTACGTAGTTGAAACAACGTGCTCCTTCGAATGACTGAGAAACTGCTCAGTGTAGGGAGCAGAAAGGATAAGAAAAACCGTCAAACGCAAAGTATGAAAGATATAACACTTATTACAATTTTTTTCCATAAATGCCTTTTTTCGCTGTATGATCAATTAAGATGAATGACTAAATTTCCATCAAAAAAAGTATAAAATTTAGATGCAGTATCTTGCAGCTACAACGAATGATTAAAATTTTTTATTCGCCAGCGGAATATCGTACTTTTTTCTTCATTGGATGTACGTGGATGTAATCCCATCACAGCAGTCTCCTATACTAATGTTGGTAAGTCCTATAGATGCACCAGATCTCTGCGGACAATCTGTGAGTGCGTCTGCTTAAAAAGATGCACCAGCAAATCAGAGTCGCATGCAATGAGGTCATGTCAATTTAGCGTCCTCTGGTTGCGCGTACGTCTCTCGTGTAGCTGTGAGCCGAATGCGCCGCGCCGGATGGAACTGAAGATGCCGTCGATACCGCACAGTGGCCTGTGTTGAGAGATTGTGAAGTCAGTACGGCCGTCCACATTATGCCTCCGTACACCATAACACCATGTTCGACAATGTTTCTGGATGCATTACGTGTCCCCATTCTCATCATACTCTATGAGGCTATGTCTAGAATCACTACTTAGATTATCTGATCTCATCCGAGAAAAGCACGCCAACCCACTGCCTGTTAGTCTAGTCCTTATGTTCTTGACACCATCGCCAGTGGTGCCGACTATATGCGGGTGTCGACGGAACACAACGTACTGATAGGCGGACAGAGACGACCCCCCACTGAGGGGGGGGGGGGGGGCGTGAGATTGCGTGCCTTGCAGCCCCGTTACACTCTGTTCATCATAAGAATGAACCTGATGTAAACAAACACAAGCGCGATGACTCGTCAGAAGTTGCAGCACACGCACCCAGGTGTTGTTACGCTCTTGGAAGTAGGTCC
Source organism: Schistocerca gregaria (assembly GCF_023897955.1). Taxonomy (NCBI): domain Eukaryota; kingdom Metazoa; phylum Arthropoda; class Insecta; order Orthoptera; family Acrididae; genus Schistocerca; species Schistocerca gregaria. The sequence continues at coordinate 657,718,320 of NC_064931.1, read as the reverse complement.
TGCTTATGTATTAGATATTTTATTACTACGATAAATGAAACCTTAAGATATTCCAATGTATTAACAGCCATCAACGTTTTCCTCAATCACGTTTTAGCCATGTAGTTTTCACTTCAAAAATCGCGTACAGTCACAGTCTATGTACTGCTGTGCTCTGATTATCACGCTGTTAATACGCAATATGAAAGTGGCTGAGGCTGTTGCTCCATAGTGAAATACGTGTGTGAAAGACGGTTAAAAAGTGCAGAGAAATAGGTTGTTCATGTTTTTCATAAATTTAAAGAAGAAAATCAGCTTTGAAGTTTTCCGAGACAATATATTTGATGCAGGTGAGATACGGATACACACTAGACGTATAGCGGAATCGGTATCGTAGTACTGTGATATAATCGACTCACAGATTCACGTCTCGCCTTGGTCATCCTTTTTTTCCATTCAATTTGTAATACCTACATCTCGTAATTCTAAAATTCATCATCATTTTTTATGAATAATGCACGCTTTCTTGTTTCTAATTACATATTGTATGCGGAATCCCTATCTGCATATCAAATATAAGTTCCTAATTATCGATATTTTATGAAATACTTAATAAAGATTGCTTAAATTAAGAAAACACAGCAATTTAATTTTTTAGAGCAAAAATGAAAAAACAAACACTATTTGGACTGTGTCCATTGTTATACCTCAGATGTAGTCTTGCACGAATCCGAGTAATAAGTGTAGTATAAACATGAAAAACAATCTCTTTCGCCGCATCGAGCACACCATACACATGCTGCATTTTTACATTTGCCACTATGCAATTACAACATGAACCAACAAAACTTATCTTGAGCCAAGTTAAGGGAATTGTCGCGAGAAGTAGCAAGACTGTTAAGCAGACAGACGTACTGGAACTAACGTACGCAACTTTTTCACAGGTCCCTGTCGATCACTGGTGGAATATAGAACGGCACGTCGTAAAAGAGGAAAATATGCAGCCCCTGAGTGGCTTCGTAGATTCTATTGTTCACCGACTCGTTACCAGTATAGGAGATGACAGTTCCAGAACTGACATGCATGCCGGCCGTTGTGGCCGAGCGGTTGTAGGCGTGTCAGTCCGGAGCCGCGTTGCTGCTACGGTCGCAGGTCCTACCTCTGGCATGGATGTGTGTGATGTCCTTAGGTTAGTTAGGTTTAAGTAGTTCCAAGTCTAGGGGACTGATGACCTCAGATTTCAGGTCCCTTAGTGCTCAGAGTGATTCGAACCTGAATGCATTTCTTGGATTCAGATAATGATGGAGCTAAGAGATTACCAGACGACTGACTGTGATTAATACCTTCAATTCCTTCAATGTTTAACAATGCAGTGAGATCCCTGCAGTATGTTTTGTATCACACACAGCTCGCTTAGAAAAATTACCCTGCGATTAAGTTAGGAATTTTCATCAATCTTTTTTGTAATTAAAAAGCTATGTTAGGTGAGGACGAGAGCACTTTATGCTTTCCGTTCGGTTGCCTAAGATGCGTGCGGTAGTACTGGAGTTTTACCGAATATTATATCATTGTTTCTCTGCTCGTCGCTTCTTACGTCTGAAGTGCCATTGCTCACATCATTGCAGGTTAGCTGGACCAGCTGACTGTCCAGTGCTGTCCAAGTTCAATTTGCAGGCAAAGCTGTTGTCCCGCATTATCGCTCAGTCTATGTGCTTGTAACACAGCATAAAACGTATCCTTATGTTTGTACTTGATTATACTGGAGAAACGAAATCCAAATAGATTCAATCCAACGCCGAATAATACATGTTGTAATGTTCACATCAGGTTTATTCTTACGATGAACACAATATACATGTTTTAGCGATGGCATCCGCTGTTTGACATGGATCCGTTCTGGCGTGTTGCATATTGTAGCGGCGATCTGCCGATGTAGTTGATCGTGATCGACCACCTCCTCTCCTTCGGGCAGCAGTGCCTATAGTTCAGAACGCTTTGCATGCACATGGAACAATGCTGTAATGTTGTGAGCAATACCAAACTCCTGGACTATCCTCGTCGTTCTTCTAGTTTCCCAATGATTCTCCCGGTCTAAAGTCATTAGATGTTGTCTCTTGATCTCATTGTAATGAAGAACACCACTAGTGTGCACAGCAACTGCTTCCTGATTGACAAACTGTTTATTCCCGTTCCTTCACCTGCCCTGTGTTGCGGGACCACCCCATTTGGCGCTATGGTCAAGCTGACCTCTCGCCGTGTACGTCCTACTTTCTGTGCATAACTAGGCGATCTGTGTCAGTACGACAGGCGCAAACACTTTCTTTCATTTATTGCTATTAGCTCACATGTTATTTTACTTCATACAGCCCTCCTTAAGTTTTGCAGAGCAGAATACGTTCTAACATTGTAAACCGTACTTTCCTCGTAGGAGAGGATAGTGGAGATGAGAGTGGTGGTGGCTTACCAAGTAGTCCATGCGCGTCTCTCGACAGGGTGAACCACTAAACTGTGATTCTGAATGTCGCTGCTATTACTGTACACAGCAGATGCTCAGAAAACATCTGAGTGGTCCTGATGAAGCTTCTACTAGAGTATTATGACAGACAAATGGTTCAAATGGCTCTGTGCACTAAGGGACTTAACATCTATGGTCATCAGTTCCCTAGAACTTAGAACTACTTAAACCTAACTAACCTAAGGACATCACACAACACCCAGCCATCACGAGGCAGAGAAAATCCCAGACCCCGCCGGGAATCGAACCCGGAAACCCGGGCGTGTGAAACGAGAACGCTACCGCACGACCACGAGATGCGGGCTATGATAGACATCCAGAGAAACAAGTGCTATCATGGCAGCATTTTCTCTGCATCGAGCTAAATATGTAGTAGTTCAGTTATACTATACGAGTATAATTGTAACATTTGTTTAAATATTTTCCAATGCTTTCATAACTTTTTTTCATCGAAACTTCCTGGCAGATTATAACTGTGTTCCCGATTGAGACTCGAAACCTGCCTTTCACGAACAGTTCTCTTATCGACTTAACTATCCACGCCAGTTCAATAAGTAAACGAATTTCCCGAGAAAAAACAAAGTTCCGGGTACAGATCCCGGCCTGACATCACTTTATCCAGATAGGAATTTACAAAACAACACCCACTCTGCTGAAGAGGGAAGATTCTTTGACTTTATTCTTTGTTCAGTTACGTATATGGCACTAAAATATGATCCTTCGCGTGCTATTCACAGCTAATAATGACGTAATAACTTTCTTTTTGGCTGCTCATCATCTTTTATAGTAAGCTGTAGTTTTAAGCTTCGCCTTCGTGAATGTTGTAGCTTATAGCCTCCTAGATACACAATGAGAACAGCTGTTACCTTCGTGTAGCCAGAAGAGGCGGACTGCAGCGAAGCTGTGGCTCGCTACCAACAGTCAACAGCCCTACGTGCCAGCAGAATTGTGCGCATACCTGTTGTGTGACTTTAGCTTTTACAATATATGTCCATAGCTGTCGTATAACGAGTGATGTTCTACAAGCAGTTCCAGAGATCCTACAATGTCGTTTTAGAATTCGTTATTTGCCGCTATTGCTGTTCGTGATACTTTACACCTAAATCATGACACGGAAACTTGTTATCTGCTCAGCGTATGAGGTAGCGCTGACAATAGAAAGATATTCAGAAGTTTTACTACTGTGATGTGTGCCGTATATTTAATTTCCTGTTTTCTTTTGTACTAACTAAATTTACACCTTTCTCTTAGCTTGTCTGCATTTTTCAGATGTTATGGCACACGTTCGTGAAATTATTTATTTATTGCCGGTATTTATTTTTGCTTTCTTAATGTGTATGCAAGAATTTCCTTTGAAGAAAATTGTTATGAAGCACTTTTATTAATTATTTTTATGAAGCATTCAGAGAATTTCTATGAAACGTTCATCTGCAATGTAGCTTTCTGTTCGACTTATTTGAACGTTTCTATTGTACTCAGTAATTTAAATTCGTAAGTGACTTGAGCAACTGAATTAGAAATAGCTGCCGGGTTGGAGAAAAAGCTCTCCTCTTGCCATCCCGAATACTGTAGAAAGCTCGGAATGTCGCCAGGTGCGCGCGTTTTAATACATTGCGTTAATTATCTCAGTACAGCCGACTGGGGGAAAGGTTTCATAGTGTTATAGGCATGTATGAGAGTGGACATGTGTAGCACTTGTCTTACTGTCGATGTTGTTACAGCAGGAGGATTTCTATTTCGGAATGTGAATTAGCCGTGGTTTTGATCAAAGAACAATGTTGCCACTTTCAAAATAACATTTTGTGGAGCTTTTACTCTAACGAACATAAGAACATACATGAATGGAGCTGAAGTTGAACCTGTGTGAAGTACTGGCAGATAAACGATAATCAGTGCGCATACACGCTGAAGAACTTTGGGACCACGAACGACAATGATTAAAACCAAAGATCTGAATCTCTGTGCTTGTGTAAGGTGTACTGGAGTGTCTGACTGAACTTCCAAATTGGCAGTAGGCACGGATTATGATCAGACTAAATAAAAGGCAATCCAAAGGTATCACACTTTAAATTAGTACCTTAATTTCTTAAGTTTTACCATTTTTCATCTAACAACATTTTTGTTTATACTTTCCTCTACAGCTACGTTGTGTCTTAAATGTTTTGATATCAATTTACGAATCTCTCAAAATTTCAATAGTTCACGCCAAACATGTACTGACTGTACTGTCGATAAGTGTGCGCTACGTTGAAATTAATGAAGGTTTTTGAAAAACATTTACTAATGCTTAAAGACCATCACATTTATCTAATCAGAATGTGGTATGAAGTGGCAATTTCAGAGTCACATCGTTCTAGATTGAGGGGTCTCTTTTCTGATTGCCATTTTAGTACTAACAGAACCATTCCAGTTCTGTGCAGCCTACTAAACAAATATTGTACCACCACTCTGATCGGAGTTCAGATTGTAGGGAACTAGCTGGGTTATGTAAGCGCTCATGCTTAAAATCTACCAAATACCTCACAATATGTTTCTTTTTTTTTGGAATGTTACGCAATAATTACATAGAATCATAGCCACACAGATGAAGAATTCATTAAACGAAAGTTTTAAATGTATTTGTCACTAAACTCCAGAAAGTTTATTGTGGTGTCACCGCCAGACAACCACACTCGCTAGGTGGTAGCCTTTAAATCGGCCGCGGTCCGGTAGTATACGTCGGACCCGCGTGTTGCCACTATCAGTGATTGCAGACCGAGCGCCGGCACACAGCAGGTCTAGAGAGACTTCCTAGCACTCGCCCCAGTTGTGCAGCCGACTTTGCTAGCGATGGTTCACTGACAAATTACGCTCTCATTTGCCGAGACGATAGTTAGCATAGCCTTCAGCTACGTTATTTGCTACGACCTAGCAAGGCGCCATGATCAGTTTCTATTGATATTGTAAATCATGTACCGTCAAGAGCGACGTTCGTCATTAATGGATTAAAGTTAAGTATTCCACCAGCTACGTCCGTTTTTCTCAATTTTAATTCCCTTGTCATATTCCAGACCCCACGCCAGCCTGCGTGAGCTGAAACGCGTGCATTTCGGCCTCCTTTAGGAACACGGTTGGCTCTCCTGCCAACCACAACATTTATCTTAATTTCCATCCAGGTTTATCACTTTCACGTCAGCCGAATAATTTTCATTATTAAGCTGTCTTGGAGGTTCTACTTAATTAATGATTAATATTTGGTAGTCAGCCTTTACCTTAATTGCAACTACTGCTGTGTTGTAATGTCCCTGAAAAATTTATAATATCTTGATACTTACACAGGCCATACCCATTACAGTTATCTTTAAACAATATCAGGTTTCTTAACGTACATATCAGTCAGAAATTATTTCTGACAACTAGAAATCTGCTGTTGTACTGAAGAGAATAACGCGGTCAAAGTTCCCAGCAGAAGCGCCAGATATGCTCTGTTAGCAAGACAGATCATTTCATAATGAATTAAAGAGGGCCCGTCTTTTTGCAAGTACAACAGTTATTTTCCTGCTATAATACCCAAACATGTTTCATCACAACTGTGGCGTCCTAAATGTAGTCTTTACTTTAATTTTTCCTGAAATACTGACAGATTTTATTTAAATTACGAAATATGTTATATAAGATTTATTTTACATACGTACTTTAGCTTTGATTACGAAGTTACTGTCTTGTGGGTGTCAAACAAAAATTAGCCACAGACCTAAATTAATACATCGTCTAGTCTGCAAGATATGAATATTATGGCATCGTCTGGTTTGAAAATTCGTTTAGAATACAACTCCCAAATTGGTATATTCCGGTAAAATTATGGCGTATACACCCTTTTTTAAGCTTTCCATTGCTGTAATTGGTTTTCCTGAGTTGTGACTGGTTTTATTTGCCTGAAAACTTGTTTTTTGTTGTGTGTGTATTTGGAATCATCAGCGGACATCGGTAAAAATTTGTGATGCTTTGGTATGGAGAAATATTTCGTGTGGTTCAGTATTTATGGATTACTTTTCGTATTTTAACAGCTTTTACTTACGTTTTCTGCAGTTCATTGGTGAATTCTGTCTTTTTATATTGCTTTCGAGTGAACATAGAGAGCACAATTTATGATTTTCATGCGTTTTAGCAGTCGCTTGTTTCACTGTTTTGTTTTCGTTGTCGATCTTCTGAAATATACTGAATGACAGTCTTTGCAAGCTAACTCGTATATTCACCATATGATCAAAAGTATCCATACACCCCCAAAGATATACGTTTTTCATATTAGGTGCATTGTGCTGCCACCTACTGCCAGGTACTTCATATCAGCGACCTCAGTAGTCATTCGACATTGTGAGAGAGCAGAATGGGGCGCTCCGCAGAACTCATGGCATCGAACGTGGTTAGGTGATTGGATGTCACTTGTGTCATACGTCTGTACGCGAGATTTCCACCCTCGTAAAAATTTCTAGGTCCACTGTTTCCGATGTGATAGTGAAGTGGAAACGTGGAGGGACACGTACAGCACAAAAGCGTACAGGCCCACCTCGTCTGTTGACTGACAGACCGCCAACAGTTGAAGGGAGTCGTAATGTGTAATAATCAGACATCTATCCTGACCACCAGAAACGAGTTCCAAACTGCATCTCGATCCACTGCGAGTACTATGACAGTTAGGCGGGAGGTGAGAAAACTTGAATTTCATGTTCGAGCGGCTGCTCATAAGCCACACATCACGCCGCTAAATGCCAAACGACGCCTCGCTTGGTGTAAGAAACATAAATATTGGACGACTGAACAGTGGAAAAACGTTTTGTGAAGTGACGAATCACGGTATACATTGTGACGATCTGATGGCAGAGTGTGGATATGGTGAATGCCCGGTGAACGTTGTCTGACAACGTGTTTAGTGCCAACATAAAATTCAGAGGCGGTGTCGTTATGGTGAGGTCCTGTTTTCACGGAGGGGGGCTTGCACCCGTTGTTTTGCGTGACGCTATCACAGTACAGGCCTACATTCATTTTTTAAGCACCTTAGTGCTTCCCACAGTCGAAGAGCAATTCGGGGATGGGGATTGCGTCTTTGAACACAATCGAGTACCTGTTCATAATGCACGGCCTGTGACGGAGTGGTTACATGACAATAACATCCCTGTGATGGACTGGCCTGCACAGAGTCCTGACCTGAATCCTATAGTACACCGTTAGGATCTTTTGGAACACCAACTTCGTACCAGGCCTCACCGACCGACATCGATACCTCTCCTCAGGGCAGTACTCTGTGAAGAATGGGCTGCCATTCCCCCAAGAAATTTACCAGCACCTATTTGAACGTATGCCCGCTAGAGTGGAAGTTGTCATTACGGCTAAGGGTGGGGCAACACAATATTGAATCCCAGCATTACTGATGGAGGGCGCCACGAAGTTGTAAGTCATTTTCAACCAGGTGTCCGGATACTTTTGATCACAAAGTGTAATCTTTTCTGCAGTGTATTGTTTGTTGCATCATGTTTTCCTGGTTTTCTCAAAATGTTTCCTATGGTATGGTATATTAATAAACCTGTGGATTCTTTGGTTGGCAGCTACAGGGGACACACACACACACACACACACACACACACACACACACACACACACACAGTGTAAACTAAAGGTAAAGTACATATCTAATTTAAACAACAAAATAATCCGATTAAACCTACTTCCTAATCCAAATGAAATATGTATGTACGTATTTCAGGAAAAATAAAAGAAAAACCCACTGACGATGCTTAAAGTGTGTGAAACATGTTTGGGTGTTAAAAGAATAACTGAATACTTGTAAAATGTGGGCCCCTATAACGGGGAGGGAGATTAAAATTCCGAAATGATAGATTGTTTCGTTCATTCGACCTACTAAAAGTTGCCTGCTATGTTGCAAATTTCCGTTAATTAAGTTTCACATGTCTGTTACTCGCGAGCAGGCCTCTGCTGCAGTATCTGCACCACTTCATCTCTGCTACACAGGTTTACCTTAACGAGATCTTCGAGACAAGATATTTTCAACCAATGGAATTACAAAGTGATTGTAGGGGCAGCGTGGCCTTCAAGTTTGAAGACACACAATGCTTTCGGTTTTCCTTCTGGGTGGTTCTGTTCTGTGACGTCATAAGCAAGGAGACTGCCATGAAAGATATTGAGAAGGAAATTGGATTATGTATAACTGCAGCCAGGTTTTGTATCAGTGATATTAAGAGAACTGCGAACCTCATTTTTCTCTGCAGACGAGCGGCGTAAACCAGGCAATACCGCAACAACTTGCGAACTTGACAAGCCATGTTCGAAACGTAATCATCTTCTAATCTAGTCATGACGACTTTTAGCGTGGGACTTGCAATTTTCGATTCACGTGGCTCAGTCTCGTGTTTTCTATACGGTGCATTGGTTCGTAACCAAAATAACTAGAGAAGTTCTCATTCGACAAACATTTTCCGGTATAATAAATGTAAACGAAGTCTTCTCTGATAGTAGTGTAAGCACCACGTAGTTCATGTAACACTAATTCTGATATTCTATGCAAATTAACTGAATTCCTTGGACTTTAAACATCGGACATTAATATAAAATCTTCAGTCTCTATTACTTCGTTTCCTCATGGAGTAAAATGAAATTACACATTTATTGTTGCCTCGTATAGCATTGATATAGGATTATAGCCTTGTGCGTTGAGCATGAAAGTAACTTTGACGGAAGCCATCCCTTGTATTGTTCAAAAAGTTGTCAAAGGACATTATCAATTGCATTATTCAGATTTACTGTTTTCAAGTTCCAGAAGGTATGTTATCTCGAGTTCTTCCGACCAGCAGTTGCTGTGCGAAATATTCTTACAAGGTTTTATGGAATTACCGTATCATCAGTTCCTTATAGTAAGTTGTTTAGAATTGTAGTCGATAGCCCAGCCGTAGCACGTTTTCCCTACAAGGCATCATTAACAAAAATTTTATGGAACCAAATGTTAGATTCAGTGATGAGGAGTTTGCTCATTAAACAATGTTAAATCACTTCAGATGCCGTTGCGCTTGGTACATGTGTCTGTATTAAGTTATGCCTGAAGAGCAGTCAGATCGCGTCTAGATTTTTTTTGTCACTTTCACATAGTAGAGTGGGCATATTTCAAAAGGAAAATATTATATGGAACTTTTATGTCCACTAGTTAACCATTTTTACATACAGACATTATGCAATGTGTTTTTACTAAAAATAAAAATCACAGATCGGAAATGCAGTTAGTGATAGGTACCAGTTGATGTTACACTGCAGCTCGTTGAAGCGACTATTCACACCATCTGGAACCTTTGCTCTGAAGGTGATCGTCTAGACTGAAAAAGGTTACAGGAATTCAAAATAAACCATTTACTGCGATCTGGACTGGTTTTTATCGAAATCCGGCCACTGTGGCCGTGCGGTTCTAGGCGCTTCAGTCCGGAACAGCGCGACTGCTACGGTCGCAGGTTCGAATCCTGCCACGTTCATGGGTGTGTGTGATGTCCTTAGGTTAGTTAGGTTTAAGTAGTTCTAGTCTAGGTTCTAGGGGACTGATGACCTCAGATGTTAAGTCCCATAGTGCTCAGAGCCATTTTTTTTATCAAAATATGAAGTACGATTGCTGTGGTTCCTCAATAACTCCAAAATTATAAAAATCAAAAATCCAGGGATAGATGGCACAGCGCCGAGTTTGTGACAGTCGGAGAGCAAATACGTATGTATCCGTCACACGAGACAGATGAAAGTGTGGACTATATGGTAACGAGTTACGTCAACCCAATGCCTTTACAGAGGCCTGTCGTTCGAAACCTCACATGTGCCATGAACCTTGCCAAGGTCGGGTGGATTGGGTCCACAACGTTGCACTTTGCCGTACGCTAGGTGCAACCACGACGGAGGGACATCTGTAAAGAGAAGAAACTGAACTATGAGTCCTGAAGAGTGGCACCAGAATTTTCAGTAGTTATAGGGATAACGGTCTGGATGATTGTCTAATCTGGTATTATAATGTTAGCCAACATTCCCTTGTTGTGCTGGTATTGTGAACGGCTGAAATCAAGGGGAAACCATCGCTGTTTTTCCTAGGGCATGCAGCTCTACTGTATGGTTAAATTATGATAGCATCCTACTGAGTAAAATATTCCGTAGGTCATAAAGTCCGTGATTCGGATCTCCAGGTGAGGACTACACATGGGGATATCTTCATCAGGAAAAACAAAACTGTCATTCTTCAGGTGGGAACGTTAGATCTTGGATCCCCTAATGAGGTAAGTAGATTAGATAATTCAAAAATGAGATGGAGTGTTTGAAGTTATACGGAGTGGGATTTAGTAAAGCGCTGTAACAAGAAGAATGATACTTCTGCTCAAGTAAATACAGGTTACTAAATACATTATGAAATCGGTGTAGGCGGCCGAAGTGGCAGAGCGGTTCCAGGCGCAACAGTCTGGAACCGCGCAACCGCTGCGGTCGCAGGTTCGAATCCTGCCTCGAGCATGGATGTGTGTGATGTCCTTAGGTCAGTTAGGTTTAAGTAGTTCTAAGTTCTAGAGGACTGATGACCTTAGAAGTTAAGTCCCATAGTGCTCAGAACCATTTGAACCATTTTTTTCCGCCTAAGATGGAGAAATTGAAAGAATGTATGACGAGATACAAGAAATTATTGAAACAGTTCAGGAGGCGAAAATGTTATTGTGATTGGGTACTGGAATTTCATAGTAGGGAAAGGAGGAGAACGGAAAGTAACAGGACGACATGAACTGGGGAAAAAGAATGAAATAGGAACCCGCCTATTAGACTTTTTCGCAGAGAATAGTTTTATCATCGCTAACACTTGGTTTAAGAGTCGGGAAAGAAGGTATACATGTGATCTGTGCAGACAGTGGAAGGTTTCACGTAGATTGTACAACAGTAAGTAAGACAGAGTTTTTGAAAACACATTTTAAACTGTAAGACACTTTCATTAGAATATGTTGACTGACGATAGTTTATTTGTTGTGAACTGCAGATTAAAACTGAAGAAACTGCCAAGAGGTAGGAAATTTAGGAGATGAGACTTGGATAGATTGAAGGAACCAGAGGTTATTGAGAGTTTCACATAGACCATTAGTCAACCTTGGACTGAAACAGCAGGGAATACAGCAGAAGACGAATGGGTAACTTAGAGCGATGAAATAGAGAAGGCAGCACAGGATCATAGAAGTACGAGGGTTGACTGAAAAGTAACTCTTCAACAGGTGGTAGCATTGGTATGCGTCAGGTACTGACTTGTTCAGTAGCCTCTTCTCTACAGCTCCAGTTGGCAGAAAGCCTTAGCATTGAACGGTTGTATTTTTACAGTGTAAAGTCTGAAATAATGCGCAGACGGTCGGTCAATGGGATTTAAGCAACGTGCAGTCATTGGATTCTTGACAGCAGAAGTTGTCACCCCAAAGGAAATTCATAAGAGAATAAAAGCATTTTATGGAGATGGTGTTGATGTGAGTACTATGCGTCGTTGGGCGAGTAAGTTGACCTGTTGTTGAGGCGGGAACATCTTACCTGCGTGACAAACAAAGAGTTGGACGTCCTGTGACAGTAACCACAGAGTTTCACAAGCAAAATGTTGACATACTGATTCAGGACGATCGTCGTATCACTCAGAGAGAAATTGCAAGCACAATCGGCATTTCACAAGAACGTGTGGGTCACACTCTTGCTTTGCTTGGCTATCGGAAGAACGGTGCACGATGGGTACCCCGGACGCTGACTCCTGAAATGAAAGCGCACAGACTTGAAATTTTCCATGAACTCCTCTCGCGTTACGAGTATGGAGGTGACGCCTTCCTCCATTCAATTGTGACAGGAGACGAAACTTGGGTACACCATTACGACCCGCAGACGACACAAAGTCTAGCCCCAGAAAAAGAAATTAAAGACCCAGCCCTCAGCTAGAAAAATCGTTTCCACAGTTTTCTGGGACGCAGATGGTGTTATCCATGTTGATTTTTTTGATCGTGGAACAACAATAAAGTCAGAGCGTTACATCACAACTCTGCGAACTCCGAAACGGTGGCTAACAAGGGTCCGAAAAGAAAGGGGAAATGTTTTCTTGCATGATGACGACGCCAAACCACACACTTCATATGCCACCACAGCTGAACCTCAGAGACTAAATCTCACCACCGTACGGCATCCTCCATGGCGTCCACATTTAGCACCATCTGACTTCCATCTGTTCCCGATAGCGAAAGACGATCTGCAGGGACATCATTATGCTTCTGATGAAGACGTCGAAGTGAACTGTGAGACTGTGGCTGCGGAAACAGGGTGTCGACTTCTTCAGTGACGGCTTCAGAAAACTTATCCATCGTTGGCAGAAATGTATCCAGTTGGCTAGTGAATATGTGGAAAAGTGAATATTGATAATTAAAGATCACATTCTACGGATTATTTCTGCGTTTTATTTATTAAAATATTCCCATCCAATTCCAATTAACGAAGGTGGACTCATTACTTTTCATTCAAAGCTCGTAAAAAGCAAGGCCTAGTAGAAACTCACGGATATAGCACGAAGATTTGGGTCTAATAGACGATAGGAAAAAATACGAACATGAAGTAAAAGAAGTAGTCGAAATGGAATACAGCCGTTTAAAAATGAGATTGACAGAAAGTGAAAAATTGCTGAGCAGAAGTGGCTGGAGGCTAAATGCAAAACTGTAGAAGCTGCACAACTAGGGAATGACAGGTGCCGCCTATTCGGCAATCAAAATGACAAGTAACTGTATGAATAGCAAGATCTCAGATAGCAAGCCAAAAGAAAGAAATGAAGGAAAAGCTGAAAGGTGGATGCCCTATATAAGGAGGACAATAACATAGAAAGTAAAGACGAAGTAGGTGAAGGTGAGATGGGAGATATACTGCGAGAAGAATTTGACAGAGCACTGAAAGACCTAAGTCTAAACAATTACTTTGGAGAAAATGACATACTCTTAGAATTATTGAGATCCTTGGGAGAACCAGTAATGACATAAGCGCTTAACTAGGTGTGAAGTGTGTAAGGTATGAGACAAGCGGAATAACCTCTAACTCAAACAAGAATGTAATAATTCCAATTCTAAGAAAGCCAGATGATCACATGTATGAAAACTACCGAACCACCAAATTCATAAGTCATGGTTGCAAAGTACTGACACGCATTATTTGCAAAATAATCGAACAAATGGTAGAAGGCGACCTCGAGGAACATCAGTTTAGGTCCAGGAGAAATACAGCAACACACAAGGTGGTACTGACCTTCTGCGTCATCTAAAAAGATAGGTTAATGAAAGGCAGTCTTACATATATAGCATCTGTAGATTTAGAGAAACCTTGTTGGCACTGTTGATTAGAATCTCCTTGAAATTAGCAAGGTAGCAGGGATAAAACACACAAATTGAAAGTTTGTTTGCAACTTGGACAGAAACCAGAGTGCAGTTTTAGGAACAGAAGTGCATGAATGGAAACAGAAATTGGGAAAGGGTAAGACAATATTGTAGCCTAATCCCGTTGTCATTTAGTCTGTACACTGCGAAAGCAGTGAAAGTCTGAAAGCAGATAAAAGTTCAGAGTGTTGAAAAGCACTAAAAATTGCAGATTAGCTTTGCTTTTTAAGGTTGAATAACAAGTTCACTGTAGAACAAAAGCACAACACTTGTTATTCCACTTTTAAGTATGGAATTGTTCTACCAAGGGGTAACAGTTGCTATTTGGGAAGAAAAAAAACTGATAATGGCGGAAGTAGAGAAAGTGCAAAATGGAGACTGGTTATAGCAGGAAAAGAATTTCTGCAAAATAGGACCCTTAATATCAGACATGAATTTAAATGTTAAGAGGTCTTTTCTGAAGGTATTTGAAGTGTAGCCTTATATAGAACTGAATCATGGACTATAAGCAGTCAGACAAGAAGAGTGCAGAAGCTTTTTAAATATAATCTTACAGCAGGACCCTGAAGATTAATAGGTAACTAATTAATAGGTACAGAATAGAATTCGGGAAAAAGGAAATTACTGCTTAACTTGACTAAAGGTGGGGATCGGTTGATAGAACATATCCTTATGCATCAAGGACTCGTCAAACTGTTAATGAAGGGAAGTATAGAACAAAAAATTTGTATACGCGGAGACCAAATGATCAATACAGTAAGCAAGTTCAAATGGATCAAGCCTACAGTAGCTATTTAGAGACTAAGAGTCTTTCTGAAGATGGACTACCGTGGAGAGCCGCATCAGACCTGTCCTTAGATTGAAGACCACAATAATAAGAACATATTGTGAATAGTGGCTCTACATAACATCCTTTTAAGTTTGCCGAAAGAGAATTAGTGTTTCTGTGATAATGCTGACAAACACTTTAAGAAGATATTTAATAATGGTGTCTTGTATTCGCTGCGCCACCATATTGGGGCGTCTGGCGGCTGCTAAGCTAATAGATAAATAGGCTGATATATCAAAACTGTGAGCTTGTTCACTGACTGAGGTTTGTGTAAAGAAGTAGAATATAGTCGTGGGTCTTTATTAAACTAAACCACATGTATGTGTGATCTTTGTCTTTCTTTAAGCAGTTGTATTTTCCAACTTTAGAAGATAATATTCCTTATTCCATTTAATAGACTAATTCGGCTGTGTCACAAAAAATAATATTTATGCTACATTACAGATGGTGGTAGCTACTGATTAATACTAAAATATTGTTAAATACACCTATGTTTCATTTCTCAAAGTAATAGTTATGTGTTATGAGTAATACACAGTGAAGTGCAACGCATAAATCAGTAAGTACTATCTAAATTTCCGCCAACAGTTCGCTAGTGCACAGTCGCTACCAGTTTTTTTTTTTTGGTGTAAGATTCACTGTTGGCCAACTTGAATCTAACTTATTTACTTATTTTGTACAGTTTCTAAAAATCGTTTAAACGGACAAATACAACTTCAATATATAAAAGGGCTCTCTACACTGGTGGCTAGCAAACCCAGCTGACTGGCAGCCGCATGTTTTATATCACGAGTCTCCGAGCTCCGCAGTAACCTACAATACACACCTGCTTACCTTCCACTACACGAATTCCTCCGACTTTGCTCTCCTTCTGGTGACACATTAGTAAGCTTTCAACTAAATAATAAGCCATGGATGAGGTTGTTTGACCAGTAACTGAAAACCAAACTCGTCTGGCAAAAATAGACTATTATTCTGTCTCTGTGTCCTCCAATTACGTTGCTATTCATCACTATGATCTTTCGATTAAAGCGATATCTATGTAAACCCAAAATTCAGGGAGCCTTCACGTGAACCACTAACTCAGAGTGGTCGTTTTCCCAACTTACACTCTACGTACTATCGAAACCCATGGGAAATTAAAAACACAAGCGAGTATTGATCACGCACATTTAACGAAACTAATTAAAATACCCTGCCACGCGGAACTTAACTCATTAAATGCTAGGATAGTGAAATAAAGCTTGGTACAGTTCAACACAAGATTTTCCACTCCTCTCCCATTTACACAGTCGCCGCTATAAGACGGTCAACGATTATTATCTAAACAACAACGATAACATCAACAGCAAGCTAGCTAGTATAACAACCAGGTTAGTGAACAACGACCCAGTAACGCGGCGTAAGTTTGTAAACGATTTCTAACCATGCCTAAGCTTGAAAGTACTGTCGCCATGAAAATAAAGCAGTTGTTCTCCACTCAGAAGTCACTTCCTACCTAATTTTGCATATTTCGCTTGACATCACCGATTACTGTACTACACTCCTGGAAATTGAAATAAGAACACCGTGAATTCATTGTCCCAGGAAGGGGAAACTTTATTGACACATTCCTGGGGTCAGATACATCATATGATCA
The DNA here is from genome assembly GCF_023897955.1 of Schistocerca gregaria. Classification (NCBI taxonomy): domain Eukaryota; kingdom Metazoa; phylum Arthropoda; class Insecta; order Orthoptera; family Acrididae; genus Schistocerca; species Schistocerca gregaria. The sequence continues at coordinate 657,701,932 of NC_064931.1, read as the reverse complement.
CACTGACAGAACCACAGGCACATAGACACAGGCAACAGAGCACGCACAATGTCGGCACTAGTACAGTGTATATCCACCTTTCGCAGCAATGCAGGCTGCTATTCTCCCATGGAGACAATCGTAGAGATGCTGGATGTAGTCCTGTGGAACGGCTTGCCATGCCATTTCCACCTGGCGCCTCAGTTGGACCAGCGTTCGTGCTGGACGTGCAGACCGCGTGAGACGACGCTTCATCCAGTCCCAAACATGCTCAATGGGGCACAGATCCGGAGATCTTGCTGGCCAGGGTAGTTGACTTACACCTTCTAGAGCACGTTGGGTGGCACGGGATGCATGCGGACGTGCATTGTCCTGTTGGAACAGCAAGTTCCCTTGCCGGTCTAGGAATGGTAGAACGATGGGTTCGATGACGGTTTGGATGTACCGTGCACTATTCAGTGTCCCCTCGACGGTCACCAGAGGTGTACGGCCAGTGTAGGAGATCGCTCCCCACACGATGATGCTGGGTGTTGGACCTGTGTGCCTCGGTCCTATGCAGTCCTGATTGTGGCGCTCACCTGCACGGCGCCAAACACGCATACGACCATCATTGGCACCAAGGCAGAAGCGACTCTCATCGCTGAAGACGACACGTCTCCATTCGTCCCTCCATTCACGCCTGTCGCGACACCACTGGAGGCGGGCTGCACGATGTTGGGGCGTGAGCGGAAGACGGCCTAACGGTGTGGGGGACCGTAGCCCAGCTTCATGGAGACGGTTGCGAATGGTCCTCGCCGATACCCCAGGAACAACCGTGTCCCTAATTTGCTGGGAAGTGGCAGTGCGGTCCCCTACGGCACTGCGTAGGATCCTACGGTCTTGGCGTGCATCCGTGCTTCGCTGCGGTCCGGTCCCAGGTCGACGGGCACGTGCACCTTCCGCCGACCACTGGCGACAACATCGATGTACTGTGGAGACGTCACGCCCCACGTGTTGAGCAATTCGGCGGTACGTCCACCCGGCCTCCCGCATGCCCACTATACGCCCTCGCTCAAAGTCCGTCAACTGCACATACGGTTCACGTCCACGCTGTCGCGGCATGCTACCAGTGTTAAAGACTGCGATGGAGCTCCGTATGCCACGGCAAACTGGCTGACACTGACGGCGGCGGTGCACAAATGCTGCGCAGCTAGCGCCATTCGACGGCCAACACCGCGGTTCCTGGTGTGTCCGCTGTGCCGTGCGTGTGATCATTGCTTGTACAGCCCTCTCGCAGTGTCCGAAGCAAGTATGGTGGGTCTGACACACCGGTGTCAATGTGTTCTTTTTTCCATTTCCAGGAGTGTATTTCTGCTTATTACGCCACCAGCAACATTGTCCGGATCCTCGGTCAACCATCGTTACGAACCCTCGAAAATAAACTTTTCCCCATCTCTAGCGTCAGATATGCCCATTCTCTTAGATAACGTAACCAAAATGTTTTGTTTACAGACTGTCATGATACTCGGATCAACCTCTACGACAGTTTTAATATTTATATTTAAGTCCAGATAGTACGATTACTGACACACATTGATGTGTCTCACTCACTTTAGTGACATGGACGAGTCCATTCCTCCAGACATACTCTAGACACAATTAGTATTCCTTCAACACCAGCATCGCCGCTACTCGTCTGATCATTTTCCCTTGCACGCTCCGGAAAAAGCAAATATGTCTCCCTCGTTTGTCTCTGAAGTCTCCTGTTTTGCTGTCTTCAAAACTGCATAAAAAGTCAAACCTTAGAATCGATTTCCGTGTGGACTGCATGAATGGACTGGTAATTTTCCAGTGGACGTTTTCAAGCTCTTTAATTTAACTTACGTTATTACGTAATGTTGCAGTTGGTGGGAACTGAAATGTCACTGCCACGTTCGATAACGAGTGTAGTCAGAGCCGTATCTATGCTTTCAAGATAGTGTAGATAACAAGTTACGTTTACACAAAACTACTGTGTCATTTCATTATTTTACACCGTGTCTAATATATGACACAGATGCGTTAAATACATTATCTACGTTTCAGAAAGGACTGAAAGTAAAATTCATATTGATGAACATACTCTTCTAAATTCGAATATCAGTGAGAAGTATTTAATAAATTTTCCATATTATCATCTGAGAGGTGGTGATGTCATGTCAACTGTTTCCGTCTTTGATTTTTCGAGCTACTTTCCCGATTGATGTTGACATAATACTAGTGGCGTGAACACTAGAAATGAACACTTGTGCTTAAAGCTTCATAGACATTAAAGTAAAATTTCGTCGTAGAAACTGTTATAAAATAACGATTTTGGAAGAATTTTCAAATGACAAATGATGAATTATACGTAAATTGAAGGTGATCACATGTGTCAGTTGCAGCGTCACATTATGTGGAATCAGTGGCGACGAGCGGAAATGTTTACCAGACCGGGATTAGAACCTTGGATCTCCTGGTTACTAGGTTGGTGCGTTAACCACTGTGCCATTTTTTATTACTAACGGAGTGACTTGGTACTATCATGAAGCTTCAGTATACCATAGTCAGATCAATCATCATCATCATCACCATCATCATCATCACCATGATAATCATCATCATCATCTTGGACAGTTACCAGCCTCTGGCCGTGTTTGTATGGAACATAGGCCTCTCCATCGCCTTCTGTCTTGCCACCATCTTTCCGTCTTCACCTTGATCCAGTCTTCCCCTTTCTTCTGGACGCATTTCTCTACTCCTTTCGGCCATCTCTCTCTCGGTCTTTCTCTTGGTCATCATGTAATATAAGGTTCAAATGGGAGAAAAATTAATTATGTTAACAGAATAATAAACAAAAAGAGTAAGGAAAAACCGACAACCTCTACCATGCTCTAATAATATGCATCACCAATTTTTTATTTAGTTTATATTTTATTATTTTTTACAATTTTTTATTTCGTGTTTTTATATTTATTTTTTTAGTTTATATATAGAATCTAAAAGAATAACGACAACTAGATCAGATTATATTCTAAATAGAAAACTAAGCCTTCCGTCTAGCGAAATTGATTGCAAGGATTGTATACGCTCAAGTTTATACATACAGCTACACATTTTACAACATAACTGGAGCAATACTCACACAAAACGAAAAATAAAATGAGCAGGGAAACCGGGAGGGGAGAAGCCGAATCAAAACAGATTGGATCATACGTAACAAAGACTACACCCACCATCAGGAAAATGAAGTTAACCAACACCTTGCCGACGGAAAATAAAATTCAACATGTTGGCGAAGAGGTCTCAGTATCGAGGCAATCGCAAGTATGTCCAATAAGTCGTGATCATGTACTGCCTGAAGGCCATGTAATCGTCCCCCTCACCTACAACACAATGAACGAAGTGCTCCAGCAACCACATTACGGTACGGGTTTTCGACCGTGAAAGAAGGAAGAATCTATGCACAATATTATGTCCGTAGTGTACACAGTCTCGTAAGATTGAGTAAGGAAGGCCAATTACGTCCTAATCCAAGACCAGGTTGCCATATGACCTCCACAATTAAAGCAATGACGTATAGTATCTGTAGACGTACAACGACCACATAAATCCGTGCCAATAAGCCCAATACGAAAAAGTCGTTCGTTCGTTAGAATAACGTTATTTACTACCTTATACCAAGAGGATGTTACGCGCATCGGCAAAATCGGAGACTGATATTAAACCAAACTATCGTTCAGATTCTCTTTCAACGAGATTCGGCCAAGGAACTGCTTCTCAACTAGTCTTTAGGAACTTCATGCTGAGGACGGGTCTCCATCAAATATTAACCCCTAAATAGCTCACCTTAAGATAAAGGTCATGAATATGTTGTAACTTATAATTTATGTGACCAACATCAATAGGGCGTTCAAGACTAGGAGAACGGGCACACAGAAATGAACGAGACGTGAATGTGTTAGTTTCTTGAGTCATCGTCAGAACAGTACGTCGCAGATATAGCATTTGCGTCTTCCTTCGTATATCAGTTAGGCCCAACCCCCAAAGGAACGAGGCTTCGTCACCACCTCATACCGTAAGAGAAAGATATGTCTTTTCCATAAAAAACAACCAGACAGCTGTTTCAGTTTTTTCGCCATCATCCATGGAAGGGGATAAACTTGCGCCACGTAATAATCTTTGCGTGAGACATATGTAACTATCTTTTGGACTTTCTGGAGCAGAGGAGGAGATGGCCTTTCATGTTCTAGTATCGCTCCCTGAACTTTGTCCGTAACAGATTTCCAGTTGAGCGTCGCCATTTTGAGTGGACAACGATCAGTGATGATGCTAAGAGACGTATGCCGATCCACAGCAGAAGCCCATGGAACAACCCCGTCATCAAAACCTCGCAAAGTAAGAAGCCTGCATTTTCCTTCATTAAGAAGCGCACCTGAACTCCGACAATTAATTATCGATTATACTCTACAGTCGATGTATCTCCGCAGGATTGCAGAGTAGAACCATCACGTCATCCACTTAAGCACGAATAGCTATAATTTCTTCTGGAAAGCGTCCAACCATTCAGCTGGGATGCTAGCATCCAAAGTGGGGCTCTAGAGACAACACAAACGAAGTCATTGACAGAGGGCTTCCTTGGTGCACTCCCAGACGGGTATTTGTCGGGGCCGTCAGTTGGTCATTAACAACCACCGAACTTGAAATACACGTAAACAGATTTGAGAGCACTTGCCGTGGGTCGACATTAAAGCCTGCCGAATGAGAAGCGAAGAGTCATTATTAACACGATAAAATGCTTATCAACGTCTAGAAAGGCAAGGGCACAAGGGACGGACGTTACAGCAGCGACCAAAACTACGTCACGACACTCGACTATAGGGGTAATAATGGTACGACCAGGTAGGCAACTTTGATGTTTTGCAACACTCGTCTTCATCAGAGGCGGCATCCTACTATTAACTGCCCTCGCCACAGTATTACAATCAAAGCTTATAAAAGTAATTGGGCGAAAGCTATCAGGAGCAGCCGTTCCAGGGCGTTTCCGGATTAAAATAATTTTTTCCACTTTGAACAAGGTCGGCACTACTCTACTCTGTAACACTCCATTCAAAAGAGACGTAAAGGTAGCACCCAAGAGCAGCCAAAAGCGCACGTAAAATTCTTTGGGAAGACTTTTGGAGACTTTTCAGAAGGTGATACCACAATTTTATTTTATTTTATTTTTTGCTTCCCCAGGCTGAAAGGCAGCTAAGAGCGTTTCATTATGTTCAGGTGTAATTGTATCCAAGGTGTTGACTGGTAGGCTGTAAAAGGTTTCACTGGACACATAGATGTCGTGGACGTCTACAAAGTATTGGTGTAAGACGAGCACTGTATCAGCTTGCATCATTACGATATGTCGTCATCATTGGTCGTGAAAGAATAAATACAAGCGCGTCGGCGACCTGTCTGATGCCTGAAGCAAATAAGGAAGTCAGAAGATAGTTCTTGAGTCATCAATGAATGTGGCTTGGATCGCATTTTCAAACCTTCCACTTGTATTCTCTTAAAGATCAGTTTTGCCTTTACACTCCTAACATCCGCAATTCACAGAATGGCGTGGTCCTCAGCATCAAAGTTCACGCAGGCTGGAATAGTTACATTCGTTAAGTTCTCCGAAAGTCTCCCGCTTCGGCAGCACAGAAAAGTATCAAAGATTGCCTGTAGCCAGGAAATTCAGAAAACCGTTGGCGGCTGAAGATGAAGGATCAGGAGTACATTGCCACATCTCAGACAGTAATGGGGGACACAAAGATGAAAGGAGGGAAGGGGGGAGGGGGAGGGGTGGAGGGGGGATGCGTGGAGTGGTGGCAGAGGGGGGGAGGCGGAGGTGAGGGGGATCGGGGATGGGGGAGGGGGAGAATGAGGGGGAGGGGGGGACCTCGCTGCTCCGTCTGCACACACAGGCAGCCCAGAAGAAGCCACTTTGAGAGCAGGAGGGAAGCCAGAGATAACTTGTTCGCCACTCACCGTACCACAGACGCGAGGTTTCGTAACATCGACAGCAGCGGTGGACAAAATCGATGCGGAGGAGGTTGGGGCAGAAGAAGGCACAGACAAATCCTTACCCTCACTACCCCGAGTGTGACGCTGCTTGTTTGTCGTTGTTGCAGGTTCTATCCTGGCGGCAATGGGATTGTGATCCTGTCGCGGAGGTAAAGGCGGAAATTCAAGATTATCAGAACTGTCTTTTCGTTCATTACGATCCAGTGCAGAAGTAGGTCCGACTTCGGGAGTGGAAGGAACAATATTAGCTACTGTTAATTGGCGACGGTGCACAAAGGATGGCTTTAATACAAACACTCTCAGTGGGCAATTAGACCGAACGTGTCAACTTTCATTACGCAGGAAGCAGATTCCCTCTTGTCCTGTACACATGACACGAACTCGGTAACCACACACTTGTAAATGTAATGGAATATTGCGTTTGACATGCATTTGAACAGAACGAATTCCCCAATAACAGGGTAATCTGTGTTGAGGAGACCTGCGTTCACGATGGACGTTTTTCACGTTATCTTAAGGAATCAATATGCCCTTTAGAAAGTTGTCACTACCTTCAGCGGGAAGTTGAAATCTCGAACATTTGTATAACCATTTTCAGCATTTGCGAGTGACACCGTACTAACGGACTTATCGCGATGATTTAGCGGGACTTGATAAACAAGTCGTAACAGTAATCTTTCAACGTTACGGGATCCATAAATTTCACGTGAAACACGTACTTGTCTGCGTCAAAATAACCGGCATGGACCTGATCAGAGTTCACATGAATTGTATCCACAAGTCAGTCACGGATTTCTAGAGACCCGGACTGCACGTGTCGCGTTGTTGTAAAGCTCACAGTACCTTTTCGTGGAATACACGTAGAAGCCGTGGTAGACATAGTGGAGCTGCCGACGCCACTACAAGTAGACGAACAAAACAGACAGTAAGGCGGAGCGGAAGCGCTACGATTCACTCGGCAGACTGAACAACACTAACGAGGAAAACTACAGTGTGTAAGGATAACTTCACACTAGCGACGCTGCGGCGAGTGAGACAAATAGGAACCTTGCGGCCCGGCGCTCGAAGCGGAACTGCGCCATTCGGGGCACAGCATCATCGCGCCTGCAATTACTGTCTCGGCACGCCTCACGGCCGATCCGCATTCCCACCTATCTGCATTCCCCGTCTATTTTGCTCACTGTTCGTTACTCTCAGATTCCCACAGGAGGTCGGGCGTATTTGTGCATCCTCACTGAAGAAATTGGATACATTGCCCAGCTGGGCATACATCCCGGTACACATTTCGCTTATCGCTGCTGATTCCGTGTAATGTCGCGCTGCAGCTGACAGCAGTGATCCCTTTCAATTTACATAAAATGTTTCACAGCTGCTGATTCTGCATGGTGTCTGTCCTTTCGGACAATTAGCAGTCTCTCGCGTTGGCTGTAGGCCGCAAATCGGGGGTTGAATATGACGCCTCCGTTAATTATGCACTCAATTCAACAACTCCAATTTATTCACAAAAGTTTTAATTCTGACTGTGACCAAAGAACAGTCACCAACGCATTCATATATAACTGATATGCCTCGCTGGGCAATGGATCCAATTTATTCAGTGCGGATGCACACATACGTCCGATCTCCTGTGGGAATCTCAGAGTAACGAATAATGAGAAAAATGGGCAGGGACTGCAGATACGTGGCGCTCGGTGGAAACGTGGATCGGGCTTTACGAGTGTCGAGATAGTCCGCGCAGTTGCGATAATGCTGTGTCCCGGATGACGCAATGGTTAACGCACCTGCCTAGTAAGCTGGAGTCCCAGGTTCTAATCCCGGTCTGGTGCACATTTTCGCTCGTTACCGCTGATTACAAGTAATGTCCCACTACAGCTGTCAGCAGTGGTCCTCTTCCATTTGTATATAACATTTCACAACTGCGGATCTTGCGAGGAGTCTGTTCTTTCGGACATGTCTGAAAGAACATACACCACGCATTCATATATAAATATGATGAACTTCGTAGGCCTCACACAGCAAGATTTGAACCTACTAATGCTTGCAGGATAAAGAAATTTGCTCAAGTCCGGTGAGATGCAGGGAGTGCGAGATAGTAATCGCGGCTAGAGAGTTTTACGCTCGCTATAGAGATGTACAATACGTAGCGTTGAACGTCATTTTGCAGATAGGTAGTCATATACAATGTCCTCGTGGTATTTAGCACTCTCTCGTGGGTCGCAAATCGGTGGCGGATTGTGACACCTCCGTTAATTAAACACTCAGGTCAGCAACTCCTGTTTATTCATAAAACATTTAGCTCTGACCGTGACCAACTAGATACGGAACCTCGTATCGAAATGCAAATGCACAGAAGAACAGAGCTGTTTATATTTGTTTTCGGACAAAGCCTCGCAGCTTATAGCATATTACCAAGGAAGTCGCAATGCGACAAGTGTGTCACCTACGCCTAGTCTGTACTGGTCAGCCATTTCCGAGCACGATTATTACTTTCTACTAGCTTCTGACAGTTTCCAAACTGCATCGTCCATTACTTGTATTCTGTGATTTCACATTTAGTAAGAAAGCACAATTAGCTTAAAGTTGACAATCCAGTCGCAGGGCAGATTGAAGGCAGCGGCGACATCGAGCCCCAGTCCATTTCAACACTGCAGGCTTCATCAGAGAATTACAGAACACTCTCTCATCATACATTGCAATTTTGGCCAAATACATCTGTGAAAGAACCTCTAATCTATAATAACGGCGAATTTGATCTGAAATACTCTCAGGAGGAAATTAAAAGATATTTTAATTTCCTCCTGAGAGTATTTCAGATGTTTATGTTCAAACTGTCTTCTGGACAACTCAAATTGTCGGACTCCCGTTTTACGCGGTACCTTCCGTTTCTTTAACGCATAGAAATACCTGTAAACAGAAAGAGGGGACCAAGCCTTGCCCAAATAGCATCACGAATGATGCGAAAACATTCGGATCGTTTACGTTTGTGGACCTTTGAACATGTTGAGAATATTTAAATGGCTGACGTGATTGCTATTAGATGCAAAAACTGTAATATAAATTAGAAAGAAGTACTCTTGAAACAGAGTCGGATGATAAAAAACTCATACAGAAGGACCTTCAGACCTGAGCCAGGAAATGTGTCGTTAACTCCGTATACCTTGTGTACTGTAAGACTACAAGTAAACTTCAAACCATTTCCTAGAAAATTAGCACATCTTTTACGTGGATTCTGTGATAAAATACTGCTTTATGAGAGAGATCTGGAAGCGAAGGACAAATGAAAATGTGTTTATAGCTTCACAGGAAACCGTCAACGTCGTAAAACTGCAGGCAAATACAGCAACTGGTTAATGTGCTCAGTATGGGGTGCGACCTCCTCTGGCACCAATACAGACCTGACAACGACGGGAAATGATGCGAATGGTATCATCAATCTCGTGTTGAGGCAGTAACGCCCATTCTTCCTGCAGAGCTGCTCACAAGTCTTGGAGAGTGGTTGATCGATGCTGACGTGAATCAATCCGTCTCCCTAGTGCGTCGCAGACATGCTCTATGGGTTCAGATTCGTAGAGCGAGCAGGCTGCCAAGCATGCAATATCTTCAGTTCCCAAAAAAAGCAACCACTCGTTCTCTATGACGTCGAGCATTATCGTCCATCAATACGAAGTCTGGGCCCACACCACATCGCAACAACCACGCATGAGACGCCAAGATCTCCTCACGGTACCTCACAGTAGTCAAATCTTGCTGATTCACCAGTACAGTTTTATGAAGATGTGTTTGAGTGGTCAACACAATCACTGCCCACACTATTAGGGATCCTCCTCGATATCAGTCTCTTCCTACAATTTCTGGGTCCCAAAATCGTATTCCACTTGCTCTCCAGACGTAAATGCGTCGCGAATTAGTCTAGAGACCAAATCAGGACTCATCTGTGACAACCTACCATTCGACCGTCCAGGTCGCGTGTTGGCGGCTCCAACCTAGACGTTCCCTTCTGTGAAGACACGCCACAGGTAAACAGACAGCCCGATCTCCAACAATAAATGCCACTATGCTGAAGCCTTCTGTACACCGTCTGCCTCTATACAACACGTCCAGCGGATGCTGCGAGATTAGATGCCAGTTGCAGTGAAGTAGTAAGGCGGTACCATCGTGCCCTTACAGCCAAATAACGCTCCACTCTTTCTGATGTCACATGTGGTCGGCCCTGTCCTGGTCTGCATCGCGGTGTAGCTTGCTCGCCAGGTTTCGAGAGGGTGCGTTTCTGGATGAGGTATCGAACATATTTCTTCTCGCTACTTATAAGTCCCGAGGAGATCACGAATGTAAAATTAGAGAGATTAGAGCGCGCACGGAATCTTTCAGACAGTCGTTCTTCCCACGAACCATACGAGACTGGGACAGGAGAGAGAGGTAATGACAGTGGCACGTGAAGTGCCCTCCGCCACACACCGTTGGGTGGCTTGCGGAGTATAAATGTATATGTAGATGTAGATGATACAGTTTCGGACTCTATAAACTGTCGCCTCATCCGAGAAACAACAGAAAGATTCAAGTTGAGCCTTCAGGCCACATCAGTTTGCGTATCTCCTGCTTCCATTCTTCCTGTGGCCCTCCACAGCACAGAATCTCTAAGTGTCTTCCCTGTGACATACAGCACCGTCTGTGACTGTGTACACAGCGATTCTGGATGTGGAGGTACCCTGCTAACACTACCCCCTTGATATGTGCTCTGACGTCATTGCTGGCGCTGTTGTCAGTTGATCGCAATGCCATCTCCTGTCCAGAACACGATCGTAACGATATCTGTTGACAGTTTGTATGATTATATCGTGAATTAGGCACAGCTCGAGGAAATAACCGTTTGTTGCTTTAATTTTGGACACCAGTGTACATGCAAAACTTGAAACAGTGTAAACAATTAAACCACCGAGAAAAATATGCAATGTATCCCTATCGTCGTTTAAATAAGATTAAAAGTAGTGCCGACTTACTTGGAGTTGTATGTGTCCCTCTACTAGTGTCCTGTTAGTGACACAGTCCAATAAGAATAAATCAAGCAGGGAAATATCAGTGAAAGCGCCTTAAATTTAATATGCCCTATTCTTCCCATTAACTATTAAGAGTAAGTTTTGAAAGTTTCTGTGATTTATGCAGCTAATAAATATCCAGTGACAATTTAGTAATATTACATTTAGTTTTTTCGTGATTTTCTATATGTGAACATCATTTTCACGACTTTTACTTCGTATGTTCTGTATAAGTGTGTACAAATTCAGAAAACACTTTTTTAACAGTTTTTATTCGTTTTCTCACGACGTATTTTGTTTAATTCATTATTCGTGTTACCATATTTTTCTAAGGAGTTCAAAAAAATTCGATTATACCGCTTTAGTTTATCATTATTTTTCGATCAATAATATTCATATAAGCACGTGTGTAATATGACACTGATTACTTAATAGTTTCAAGTGCTATTGCTCAATGGCGTGTGTGGTAGTTTTGTCGCTGCAAATCCATATAAGGGAAAGTTAACTGAAGAAAGTAAAACTGGAAAATTTGATGACAGGCTACCCATCAAGAACGGATGAATGACACACAACAAAGTTAATCAATTTAGCAGTGAGACAAATAAAGGTACAGATATACTGAAATACGTTTGAATTAAAGATTCGGGAATAATTTATATTTTTCATATGAGACGTGTCATATTCTTGTGCTCCTCATATTGTTGCAAAGATGGCGGCTACTTTAGTTCATAAAATACAGTGGATGTTCAGTTCACCTTTTATTTTGCTGATAGTTGAGTGTCACACTGTGGGGAAATTTATTCGAATCTCAAAGCAAGCAGCTTGAAAATAAAGCGTCCATAAGGAAAGATATTAATGGCACGTCTTTCACAGCAGTATCGTCTCCGTAAAACCCGTCCTGCGAAACGGATACCTGAGTCGAGAGTACTGAGCACATTATAGCGGGAGATAACTTTCGACATGTAATGAAGGAGCACAAGAAAGAAATAATGACTCGAAAATGGAGTTTTGTTAATTCTCTTACGAGTTAGAAAACTAGAGAACAGGAATGCGAAAATGGGAAAAATGTTGACACAAGAGGCTCTCAGGAACACGAAGGGAAAAAATTAAGGTTTTTAAGTGATGGCTACAGAGTATTTTACTTTACATGAAATTTATTCGCACTTGTATTACTTTGTATAAAGTAATGAAAACTTGTGCCGAACAGGGACTCGAAACCGAGCTCCACGCTTTACACGAGCGGTCGCCTAACCGGTTTGGCTATCCGTTTACTGCCCAAGGCCAAACCCAAATTCTACATGTCGTCGTTCAGCGTCAAAACAGATCAATCTAGACCTGATCAAAATATAGCTACTTTCATATAAAGGACACTGACGTATTAACTATTCTCACCAAAATTGTAATGGCAGGTACTTGCAAATGGCGATAAAGCCTAAACAGTTTGTCGTAAATAAAGATTGCATTTTATGAACAACTATTTCGTGCATCTACTCTAATAATCATGTCGTTACCAAACATATATTATACTGCTGGCCCTAAAGAAGAAAAATTATAAATGATTAGAATTATAAAATGTAGTGTGACATTGAGAGTACAGTATCGTGCAATATTCTCATTTGTCGCAATAACATAATCTAAATGTTGTTGTACAGAATGAAATGGGGGCTGGGTATAGTCTTTGGGAATCTATGCAGTCCCCAGTGAATCGACTCGACAAATGTTGTTGGAGAACGGCATCGAAAAGTTGTACCAATTATATCCGAGGCTCGTTGATAGGGAACACGTAAGGCGAGTGCGCAAGGCAGTGACACGATGACACAGGCTTGTTTTTTTTTTTTCGAAAAGGCTTTTACGCAGTCTTCATCACATACGAACAGTCATTTTCCTAGTGAAATACGGCCTATGAGGTTGTCTGTATAGGCGCGATAATGATGATGATGATGAGGTCCCATACTCCGAGGAGCGTAGGGGACGATGCGGGAGACTCGCACCGCCGTACTACGGAAGGTCCTAGCATAGGCGGTTTGCCATTGCCTTCCTCCGACCGTAATGAGGATGAATGATGATGATGAAGACGACACAACAACACCCAATCACCTCCAGGCAGGGAAAATCTCTGATCCCGCCGGGAATCCAACCCGGGACCCCGTGCGAGGGAAGCGATAACGCTACCGCAAGATCACGAGCTGCGGACAGGGGCGATACCCTGAACATAAAAGCATCCTTTGATGTAGTTGTTGCTGTTCAGACTTAACACAATACATAGGAGCCCCTAACCGTCACACTTCGCGTTTGACGCTATTCCATTCACCAAGGTAGGAAGGCAGCGTCAAACAATTATGCGACTAGCGCTGTTGCGTGGCTCGTGTAATAACAGTACATTTTGTCACTCAGCATGCCAGAGACGGCGTTCACGTGCCCTCTCCAAACTGAGGCATTTGTGGTTTCTGGAAAGTGGAACCCGACGCAGTGGCAAGCCTCCTATGAGTCCAGTTTACAAGAAACAACGTCGAATCATCGACAAAAGACAGCCTCACGCCCGTTACGCTAGTCCATCATCAATTCAACACTATGAATGAAGATATACGGCCTGTTAGTGCAAACCAGAATGAAATGAAATATCGCGGTATTAAAAATGCATTTTTCTGAGTTCGATTTTTCTGACCGTCCTTAATCAACGTCATAGTGAAATTAGAACGTGTGACGTTGACAGAACGTTCTGACACTTACTTCCTCGTTTCCGCTTGGTCCGACGGCTGTCGTAGGCTGTACTTCGTCTAACACTAACCTATCCAGTTAACAATAGAGGAGATGCTCCTGGTCCCACGTGTGTGCCAACTGTGTGCATATCAAATGACTTATTGCTGCTCTTCTGTTCTAGAAATCTTCTGAGTTTGTATAAAATTCAAATGTTCAAATGTGTGCGAATTCTTAAGAGACCAAATGCTGAGGTCATCGGTCCCTAAGCCTACACACTACTTAACCTAACTTAAAATAACTTGCGCTAAGGACAACACACACACCCATGCCCGAGTGAGGACTCGAACCTCCGATGGGGAGAGCCGCCCGGACCGTTGCAAGACGCCTCAGACCACGCGGCTAAGTTTCGATACTTTTGGACAGTTCTTTCTGAGTGTTGCAACACTCATAAGCCTTAGTGTACACTGATCAGCCAGAACATAATGACCACCGACCTAATATCGATATAAAGCCGCCCAGGTGATAGCAGCGTCACCTGGAGAGTAATGATTGCTAGTCAGGACACGTACGATACATGTAGTATCAGTGAGCGTGCTGTCCATGTGCTGAATGGGGCACATGCGCGATGTATCTGAGTTTGACTAAGGGAAGATTGTGATGGCCCTGGAGGCTCGGAGTGAGCATTTCGGAAACTGCACGATTTGTCGTGTGTCAGAGGAGTACTGTGGAGAGTGCCTTCAACATGTGGCAAAATAAAGGTGAAACTACGTCCAAAAGTCGTGGGGTTCAACGACCACCTCTCATTACTGAGTCGGGCGTCATAGACTGGGCAGACTGGTAAACCAGAACAGGCGGTGAACTGTTTCGGAACCAACATCAGACTTTAATGCTGGGCAGAGTACAAATGTGTCTGAACACTCAGTGCACCGAACTCTCCTAACGATGGGTCTCTGCAACCAACGACCCATGCATGTGCCAATGTTAACACCATGACATTGCCAACTACGACTGAAATGGACACGTGACTACCGGCACTGGACGTTGGTGCAGCGGCAGAGCGCTCCATGATCTGATAAATCACAAAACCTTCTTCACTATGTCGATAAGAGGGTGCGAATCCGTAGTCTCCCAGGGGAACGGCTCCTTGAGACCTGTACTGCGGGGCGGAGACAAGCTGGCGGCGGCTCCATTATGCTCTGGAGAACATTCACGTCGGCAACCATGGATGCAGTGGAGCTCGTGCAAGGCACCATGACGGCCAAGGAGTCTCGAAAACTGGTTCCAATCCATGTACACCCCCTCATGACGATCATGTTGCCCGACGGCAGTGACAACATTTACAAAGATAATGTAACATGTCGCAAGGCCAAGAGTGTGATGGAGTGGTTCGGGGAACACAGTGGCGAGTTCCAATTGATGCATTTGTCCCCCAACTCCCCAGCTCTGAACCCGATACAACACATCTGCGATGTGATTCAATGTGGAGTCAGATCTCATCGATCCCTCTCCGGAATTAACGGGAATTACATGACCTGTGTGTGTGCAGGTGTCGTGCCAACTCCGTCAAGCGAGCTATCAAGCCCTCATTGCTTCTATGCCATGACGGGTCGCTGCTGTTATCCGTGCCAAAGATGGACATGCCGGCTATTAGGTAGGTGGTCGTAATGTTCTGGCCGATCAGTGTGTAATAATTTAGTAGAAGATCAATGAAAGACTGTAGAGCAGAGACTTCTCTGATATGCAGCAAGGCGTTCAGAAGCAACGACTGCAGTCCTGTGTAGCCTCCTGACGAAGGCAGAGTGATTAAAGCCGGCCTGTGTGACCGAGGGGTCCTAGACGCTTCAGTCTGGAACCGCGCGACCGCTACGGTCGCAGGTTCGAATCCTGCCTCGGTCATGGATGTGTGTGATGCCCTTAGGTTAGTTAACTTCAAGTAGTTCTAAGTTCTAGGGGACTGATGACCTCAGATGATAAGTCCCATAGAGCTCAGAGCCAGAGGCATTTGAGCCAGAGTGATTAAATAAAATTTAGTTTATAATTACGATCGCAGCTTCGCAGTACTCGCTACATTGCGAACCTAATTACACAGGTCTCAGGTTCCCCAGTTTATCAATTCAAAAGTCGATGATATTAATTGCTGAATAGTTGTTATTAAATTAATTTATCAGCATTCGGAGAGCATTGTGGGATTGCATAAACAGAGAACTATGTTTTCGTGGGGGCAGAGCAATTTTGTGGACTATCGATCAATCATTTCTTATAATGTGGAAGTTGGCGGAATGTTGAATTTCAAGCGTTGGACACTTCGAGGCTCAAGAATACCAGAAGTTGCACCTTCAGAGAGATGGTGCAACTTTAGTTTCTCCAACCCCTGAGCGTGGAGGCCAGGCTATGGCTAGTCGGATCAGATTCTGATTGCCCTCTTGCTAGGTCGGCAACGGTTTCCACTTTCTGCAAACGGATGCATACTGTGTTGTGGTGTCCGAATGGATAAAAGGGAGGAGAGACGCTCCCGCCTGCTCAGTCGGTCACAGATCTCAGATGGAATCACTTCATGATCTCCAGTAGCACGGGCATTGTCTCCATTTTATGTCTGTGCACAAGCGACCTGTACTTGGTGGCCGACATGGACCACGCAGCTTATTTCAGTACTACCTTTGCTGAGTAATACGGTTCGTGATTAATAGGTCGCTTTTTCCTAGCCAGCATATCAGTCGGTGGACTTGATGAAGATATCTATGCGTACGCGGTAAGCAAATTCTGTGCAGCCCTGTCTGGACCTTAGCTAACGCCGATCTCTTGGTTATTACGTATTTCCAACAAAGCTCTCAGTTTAATCGCTCTCTCCGTCTAAAAGGGGGCTGGGTGAGTTGTTCATACCCTCTTGCATGTTTATAGCTGTTGTTATTAATTTATCTTGGCCTGCAGAAAGACGTTGTTCGTGTCATGTTGCTGCTCTATACCGTGTGTGGAGTAACCGCTATTATGATGTAACAGGCTACCTCGCATTTACGATCAATATATTCAAACTTTTACCAGATCTTTCCGTCTTCTGGTATATGGTGTTTCATGCTTCCACATATAAAAAGTTTTGTTTAGCTATCAAAAACCGATGCGGGACGAAACGGAGTCCTGTGCCGCAGTAGTGGAGACAACAGCAGATTAGATGGGGAAAGCAAGTGTTACAGCTAATTGTTGAACAGGGGCAGCGAGTTTGGCCAATCTCACAGCCATTCCTTGTGCCATTCCATTATCACCCGGCCACGTCCTAGTAAGTAGCATCTGCAAGAAGACGGGAAATAACGATTAGGGAAAAAGAAACTTTTCGTGGAGTAATGCAGAAGGAATTATTAAACAAGTGTAAACGCAACAAAAGAGAAAGGTGCACTTAGGAAAGTTCTTTGGAATCAGATACCAGAAGAACTACATCATTATACAGGAAAAGTAAGCTATATGCTTGCTAATGATATCTGGATTGACATAAAAAAAGCGTAAGTCCTTGTGATCCGAGAAATAAATAATGACTAAGGAAAGTAGGCATCAAATTAATCATAACGCTTTAATTATGAAGAAATTTTCCAGAGCCTATTGATCAAAGTTCCGGACATCACAAAGTATGGTACTTAAAGAGTGATTAACTTAAACAAACTTCATACAGAATACAGCAGAAAAAAACAATTCGCCTTAAAGGGGAAAACAGAATGAAGAATTCATGGGGTACTGCAAAAATATTGAAAAAATAGAGGCGAGAATAAAATAAAGTAAATGTAAATATGGAGAGGTGGTGCAAGCGGCGAAGAACTTTCGAAATCCAACTTAGAACAGAAACAGATTAAATGAATGAAACAAGGAAATATTTGGAGCTTGTTCAACTAAAGCATTCACTTTATTTCGAACTGTTTAATGAAACTTAGTTTATTAGGTGTTCAAATACATGACGTGTCTCACGGCTGGTTGTGTGTTGGCTGGGCCTGCGATAAGCCTGCTACTACTTTCAAGTGCTTTCTGCTCTTTATCTGTCGCATATCTAACACCCATCCGCTGTTATTTGCACGAAACACCGTTTCGCCAGCGATCTATTTCACACACATTCCCGATAATTTCTCCGGAATCGATTCCAGAACGCTGTTCGTCTGGACTTCCTCTTCAGCTCGTAAGCTCGGCAGGTCATCCATTGCAGATTAAGGTCTGCACTGAATATGCAACGGTGATTAAAATACATTGCCTGCCACTTCGCAGATTATCTTTAAGTCGGTGAAATAGATTTTAATCACTCCGTTTACAGAGGCCTTTCATATACAGCATCAAAAATCGTTTTCACTAAAAGTAGTAGATCTTTAAGAACGACAAACATACTGGCATTTATAACGCCTAACCCTTTTTTGCAGAGAGATACTTGGAACTGTCTATAATTTATATGAAGCTTTATTAACTTCCAAATATTGTTTCTTTTTTAGATTAAAGGTAGGATGCTTAGAATCATCTTGCCGTCAAAGACGAAGTCAAATAGACGAATGAGTTGGTACAGACGTTTATGTCGAATCAGATTTTGAAAGAGAGACTGTATGCTGTCTCCTTTCCTAAAACAGTAAAAATATTAGGATAAAGGCATCTGTGTTACCATATTTGCACAAACTTTAACTTGCGTTCCCCTGTGTACACCAGAACGTCTTATATCAGCACCACAACACTATAAAAGCCTCGAAATGGAGAGCATAGCTGCTCTTGCAAAAAGAAAATTTCATTCACATCATCTGCGACATAAATATTATCCAGTATAACTGTCGTCAATAACCGTAACTGCACCAGTTGTGAGGCCATCTCTCCTGTAGACAATTTTGTTTTAATGTTTACTACGACAGGTCAACGAAACTTCTTAATGCGGTACAGTAAAATTCACCACGAACTTCCGTATCAAGTTTTCCGTTGCTATGTGTTTCATTTCCTCGTGTACATATTTTCATACTGCTCTGAAAGCATTTCGGTGAGCTCCTCGCGGCTTTGTGATGAAAACGACAAATGTGTTGAATGTTGTCAGCTAATAATTTACGTAAAGCTAACTGGAAGCGGTTAAAATTTGAATTCAAGCTGTAATCTCTGTAGGGTACAGGATTTAATGTTGACGCTGAATCACATGAACTGGTACGTACAGTGCAGAATAATGTGACACCAGCTTTCCTTCAAAATACAGGAGCAACAAGGACAGCCAGTGGTTGACAAAACATGACTTGCCAGTACAAAACACAATAACATGGGGAGAATGGAGATAATGAGAAAGCTACATGTATCCGACACAACGAAACAGGGTCTACCATGTAAAACAAAACTTGCCAAACATACGTCCAAGTATGTATGTTAGCGAATGCAGAGAGCCTGTGCTATAAATCTATTACGCCTAAAACTCGATTCTTCGCAGTATACACTCCTGGAAATTGAAATAAGAACACTGTGAATTCATTGTCCCAGGAAGGGGAAACTTTATTGACACATTCCTGGGGTCAGATACATCACATGATCACACTAACAGAACCACAGGCACATAGACACAGGCAACAGAGCATGCACAATGTCGGCACTAGTACAGTGTATATCCACCTTTCGCAGCAATGGGGGACAGATCCGGAGATCTCGCTGGCCAGGGTAGTTGACTTACACCTTCTAGAGCACGTTGGGTGGCACGGGATATATGCGGACGTGCGTTGTCCTGTTGGAACAGCAAGTTCCCTTGCCGGTCTCGGAATGGTAGAACGATGGGTTCGATGACGGTTTGGATGTACCGTGCACTATTCAGTGTCCCCTCGACGATCACCAGAGGTGTACGGCCAGTGTAGTAGGAGATCGCTCCCCACACCATGATGCCAGGTGTTGCCCCTGTGTGCCTCGGTCGTATGCAGTCCTGATTGTGGCGCTCACCTGCACGGCGCCAAACACACATACGACCATCATTGGCACCAAGGCAGAAGCGACTCTCATCGCTGAAGACGACACGTGTCCATTTGTCCCTCCATTCACGCCTGTCGCGACACCACTGGAGGCGGGCTGCACGATGTTGGGGCGTGAGCGGAAGACGGCCTAACGGTGTGCGGGACCGTAGCCCAGCTTCATGGAGACGGTTGCGAATGGTCCTCGCTGATACCCCAGGAGCAACAGTGTCCCTAATTTGCTGGGAAGTGGTGGTGCGGTCCCCTACGGCACTGCGTAGGATCCTACGGTCTTGGCGTGCATCCGTGCGTCGCTGCGGTCCGGTCCCAGGTCGACGGGCACGTGCACCTTCCGCCGACCACTGGCGACAACATCGATGTACTGTGGAGACCTCACGCCCCACGTGTTGAGCAATTCGGCGGTACGTCCACCCGGCCTCCCGCATGCCCACTATACGCCCTCGCTCAAAGTCCGTCAACTGCACATACGGTTCACGTCCACGCTGTCGCGCCATGCTACCAGTGTTAAAGACTGCGATGGAGCTCCGTATGCTACGGCAAACTGGCTGACACTGACGGCGGCGGTGCACAAATGCTGCGCAGCTTGCGCCATTCGACTGCCAACACCGCGGTTCCTGGTGTGTCCGCTGTGCCGTGCGTGTGATCATTGCTTGTACAGCCCTTTCGCAGTGTCCGGAGCAAGTATGGTGGGTCTGACACACCGGTGTCAATGTGTTCTTTTTTCCATTTCCAGGAGTGTAGTATGCTTTTAAAGAGATTCGAAGCTACAGTGAGACAAATTACAACATGTCAACCCTGCACTAAGTGGAGACGTCCCTTCCATAGGTGACATGGGTAAACCAGACGAATCTAGTTTCAAGAGATACAATGGCATTTGTTACACATCGATAGCGTATGTGACGAATGTTGACATGAGCCATAGGGACTCAAATCATTTTATTAATTTTATTGCTGTTGAAAAATGCAAAATTTTCAGCACATTTAATCACTTGAATATGACATAAGGTCGAAATTGCAACAGTGAAAAGTACAATAAATAGAACATTCGATGGTGAATATGATGTCATTGGGGGAAAAAATCTTTTTAAATAATTGTGCACAGTGTAAGCAGCATAGTTGTGGTTCCATTTCTTAGAAGACATGTTTCACAGACGGTAACGAAATTAAAGTGGAGAAAATATTTGAATAGCCAGAATCATAGCGGTGGGGTTTTAGAGATTAGAGACGAGACAGTTTCACATTTTTAAACGTCTGAGAATCAATGATTATTGCAGAAGAGTGTGGGCTAAGATTTGGGAGATTGTAGAAGTCGTAAAACTAAAAGGAGATAATCAAAAGCTGCAGAGCAGCAAATCTTATAGTCGAATCTGCTTGCTAATTGCTTCAGTTCTATAGGTTTTAACGAAACGATACCCTCAATGACGAAATTATAGGAGCTTGTGAGATAACGAGCATTGCGCTTTCATTTAAATGTATTGCCGAAAGAGCCAGCCTACAGGAATTGTGAAACGAACCCTGTCGTCCACAAAGTGTGCCACAAATGGCACAGATTCACCATGGGATGGGGAAATTCACAGGCGACTATTGTCTACTGAGGCCTAAGCACTGTAGTGTACGAGTGGGACAGACGAGAAACTACGTCACAGGGAAACCCAGTAGAAGCCGTTTGTGGTCGATGAGACGTAGCAGTGTTAAATCGACTATAAAAGGAAACCTTTTAATTCTGTAGTAATGCAAGGAATTAAGCCACAGTTACTTTAATTTACCATCTCTCATACACTTTCGTGGTGATCCCAATAAAACTTGAATATTGATCATATATATAATACATGAAGGTATTTTTGATCCGTCATTGCAACTATAAAAACGCGTGATTTTTTCACGAGACGCGTTCCGCTTTATTGAGGTAAAGCTTCATCAGTGGTATGTAACTAAGTTTATTCACATTTTGATTTGCTTTTTACATCGAAAAACAGTTCGTTAGGAATAGGTTGATTTGTACTTACGGTGATTTTTCGGCTTCATTTTCGCTCACATTGGGGAATGCCGTCTGCTAGCACATCGTTGTTTTTCTGTGTTAGACACTGATAATTTTTTTGATGTTCTGCAGTACTACGCATTTCTCAGAACATACTTTTGTGCAAATCACTGTACTTCGTTTGTTTTCGTACTTCAACTATGTGTTGATGTTTGTGTTTTGTAGTGTTGCCAACATAACCTTTCCAGTACTTCGTCTCTGACCTACAAATATTCTTTTTGAAATTAGATTATTTCATGTGTGTAATTCTATTTAAGTATGTTTCTGTGTATTTATATACAGCCTAAGAGTAGAGAAAGAGTAGGGATGGATATATTTTTGTGGGGAGGAGACACCATGATGAGTGGACATAAGTATACAGCAATGTGATACAGTGTGGGTTAGAGGAGAAGGTTTACCCATGGGTTCACCTATCTCAGGTACATTAGCCAACATTTTCATGAATCACATAGAAAACTAATATTTGAAGACATCATTACAAATAAAAGTTACAACTTCATCTACTGATACGGATACGTGAATGACATAATATACATGGTAGATGAACCTAAATACAGTATACAGCAACTACACAAAGACATAAATACTCTGCACAAAAACATAAAGTTCACAATAGAAGACGAACAAGAAAACACTCTCAACTTTTTAGACGTAACCATAAGGAAATAAATAATAAACACACATTGACATATACAGAAAACCCACAACAAGTGACATTATCTCAAATGAAACTTCAAACCACTCACAGAGCCACAAACAAGCAGCAATCACATACGTGTTAAACAGGCTGAACAGGATCACCCTAAACGCTTCTAATTACCAAAGAGTGTGGTAGACAAACTAAAAAAAATATAAAGGGGCAAATAAGGAAAAAACTAATCCAACCACACCAACTCGTACAACTTGCACAACAACAACAAAAATGGCATGCAATGACCTACTACAACAAATTCACTCATTAAATAGGGAACACACAAAACAAAACAAACAATTCCATACAAAAGAACATCCTAAAACTAAAATAAAAGCTAGACAGATACCAACAATGTGGTACCTATCAGCTCAGTTGCAGAGATTATGAGAAAATATACACTGGAATGACTGGCAAGACATTTGACACAATATACAGGGTGAGTCACCTAACGTTACCGCTGGATATATTTCGTAAACCACATCAAATACTGACGAACCGATTCCACAGACCGAACGTGAGGAGAGGGGCTAGTGTAATACTAACCATAAAAAAATGCACCGAAATATGTATTTTAACACAAACCTACGTTTTTTTAATGTAATCTCGTTAGTTTTGTTAGCACATCTGAACATATAAACAAATACGTAATCAGTGCCGTTTGTTGCACTGTAAAATGTTAATTACATCCAGAGATATTGTAACCTAAAGTTGACGCTTGAGTACCACTCCTCCGCTGTTCGATCGTGTATATCGGAGAGCACCGAATTACGTAGGGATCCAAAGGGAACGGTGATGGACCTTAGGTACAGAAGAGACTGGAACAGCACATTACGTCCACATCCTAACACCTTTTTATTGGTCTGTTTCACTGACGCACATGTACATTACCATGAGGGGTGAGGTACACGTACACACGTGGTTTCGGTTTTCAATTACGGAGCGGAATAGAGTGTGTCCCGACATGTCAGGCCAATAGATGTTCAATGTGGTGGCAATCATGTACCGTGTGTACCGTGATGTGCCTACAACCCCACAGGATATGAAACAACGTATTGTGGCAGTCTGTGGCAACATTAGACCAGATGTACTTCGGCGTGTACGACATTCATTACGCCAGAGATTGCAATTGTGTGCAGGAAATGATGGCCACCACATTCAACATCTATTGGCCTTACATGTTGGGACACACTCTATTCCACTCCGTAATCGAAAACGGAAACCACGTGTGTATGTGTACCTCACCCCTCATGTTAACGTACATGTGCGTCAGTGAAAAAGACCAATAAAAAGGTGTTAGCTTGTGGACGTAATGTGCTGTTCCAGTCTCTTCTGTACCTAAGGTCCATCACCGTTCCCTTTGGATCCCTACGCAATTCGGTGCTCTCCGATACACAGGATCGAACACCGGAGGAGTGGTACTCAAGCGTCAACTTTAGGTTACAACATCTCCGGATGTAATTAACATTTTACAATGCAAGAAACGGCACGGATTACGTATTTGTTTATATGTTCAGATGTGCTAACAAAACTAACGTGGTTCCATTTTAAAAAACGTAGGTTTGTGTTAAAAAACATACTTCCGTCATTTTTTTATGGTTTGTATTAACCAATTACACTAGCCCCTCTCCTCACGTTCGGTCTGTGGAATCGGTTCGTCAATATTTGATGTGGTTTACGAAATATATCCAGCGGTAACGTTAGGTGACTCATCCTGTATAAAAAAAACACATCAGAGCATTCAAATACGCTACAAGTCATTCAACATTTGTGGATCATCTAAGAAGAGAACCATAGAACAAGCAATATTGAAAACGATATGAATATCATAAAAATCAGTAAAGACAGGCACCTCCTTCCTTTCCAAGAAAGTTTCCACATACAAAAAGCATTAACTCGTATTTGTTTATTGCTCAGTGACCAGATAAACATTGGAAACTAGACTCTATATAGAATAACTGATGAAATCACATGAAAAAGAAAAGATCCTTTTCCATCCTTCAGCCCCCTCCCACTCTCCCACAACCCCCGCCCCCCACTCACAGTTTCATTTCATCTCTCATTCCTCACCTATGTCCATCGCCATTCCTTCTCTGCTCTTACACAGTATGCAAATACACAGAAGCATACTTAAATGGAATTACACACATACAACAATCTAAAAATGAATATTTGATGGTCAAGGACTAAGTAGTGGAAAGATTATGTTAGCAACGCTACAAAACACAAACATCAACACATACTTGAAGTACGAAAACAAACGGAGTACATCGATTTGCATAAAAATGTGTTCTGAGAAATGCATAGTGCTGCAGAACATCTAAAAAGTAGACCAAAATTATTAGTGTCTAACACAGAAAAACAACGATGTGCTAGCAGACGGCATTTCCCGATATAAGCGATAAAGCAGCCGAAAAATCGCCGCAAGTACAAACCAACCTATTTTTAACTAACTGTTTTTCGATCTAAAAAGCAAATCGAAATGTAAATAAACATAATTACAGACTACTGATGATGCTTTACATCAATAAAGCGAAACGCATCTGGTGCCAAAATCATGCGTTTTTGTAGTTGGAGCGACGGATCAAAAATATCCTCAAGAATTATTAAGCAGCTACGGACACTATGGGCACACAAATGAAGGATTTAGATATCTATAATAACTTAGGATCTACTGTTAAAGTGAAATTAACAAGTTTTGTGAAAAACCTGAATGCTAAAATCTGAACGTTTTGGTCGATCTTAACGATCGACATTTCGTATTGAAGCGCATCATTAAAATGACAAACGTTGTAAATATCAACTCTGTAAATTCATTTGTTTAAAATATATAGTAAATTTAAATAATCAGTATTTACAGTTAAGCATCAGATCATCATTTCCTCCACACAAAACACATTGGACGATGACAGCATGACACCTTAATGAATCATTAGGTAATAGAATATTTGTTGTAGCGTTTAGTGCATAATAGTTACTTTCTTTCTTTATCTATTAGAAAGCACATTGGTGCAAGGCTACTGGCCCTGAAATTCAAAGCTATGAAGGAAATTGCATTGGTTTTATGTAAAAAATTTTAACGTTTATTATGTAATGTATATTATTGTTACTTTATTTAGAACGTGAGGTGGTGAAGCTTTGATTATTTAAATATTTTAAAATGTAAAATAATGTAGATTAAGCTGTAGCCAATCAGATTGAAGGCTTCAGGAAAGGGAACTCCCTAGTCAGTTGAGCTGGGAACGCGGCCGGGGACGGGAAGACTGACAGTGCTGGTGGAGGCGCGAAAGCAGAGAGTCCGGCTGCAGACACGAAACGGAACAGTTCGGATTGAGACGCGAAAGCGGACAGTCAGTCTTTAGGCAGCTGGGAAGCGAAACGACTTAGAAAATTTCGCGTTGTGTGATGTAGCAGGACTTAATCTCTGAGCGGTGAGCAGTTGCGCGCCTGGTGTTAACTCTAACTTTTCGCGTAGATAACTTGTGTTTCGCGATGAGATTCTGAATGATCGAACTGTGTCCAATGGATATGCTCTCGAGTGTAACAGTAACTCTAAATATGATCACTTTCGCTATTAGTTAGCTTTCTGAATATACATTATTTTAATCAAATCGCAACTGAATGGCCTACATCATTTATGGATCGTTAATTTAGTTCCCGATATTATTATTACTGTTATTGTATGTTACGTTAATTTTGTATTTCGCAAACTTGGCATCAGCCAGACAATTTAACCAAATGGTCACAAGTATCTAATTTAGGACCTGTAATGCGACACGTGCGGGTCAACCCCTAGACGAGTATGATCCAAGACATTTCGACGAAGAGGAACCGCATAAGAGCCCAAACATCTTTGGGATGTTAGCTCGCAAGCTATTTTCCACCAACGCAACAGCCACAGCCATTTTCTCCACTAAAGGTTGCAGCAATAAGACGCATTCAGTGAATAATAATACATGTTTCGAGAATTCTACTTCTTTATTAAATCTGTCACAAGGGGGATGCAAAGGCAAACAGGAGAGGGAGGAACATATTACTATTCACTGTGACGGAGAATGCAAAACATGTTTCAGAGAGTAAACATTACTCTCTATTCTATTTTTACAAATTAATAGTAATAATAATAATAATAATAATTACAAGGTGTGTTCATAGTGCCAGCCTCTTAGTATTTAACGTGGCTGAAGATGAGGGGGCGGCTGGTCCCGGCGGAGGTTCGAGTCCTCCCTCGGGCATGGGTGTGTTTGTTTACCCTTAGGACAATTTAGGTTAAGTAGTGTGTAAGCTTAGGGACTGATGACCTTAGCAGTTAAGTCCCATAAGATTTCACACACATTTGAACATTTTTGAAGGTGAGGGGTGCACTCTCTGAAAAATACTGGCCATAGTGCGAATATCTTCGTACATTCCATATACCCCTGAAATTCAGTCCTAGTCTGAGGTGTCAAACAACACTCTTGAAATGGCTTTCGATGAACTACAAGCAGCACTTCTTCCAATAATTCTGGCCTCACTTTCGAAAAAACGTTGTAGAGCTATAGCTTGTGCGTCGATGAGGAACAATAAAAGAGCCAATTAAGTAACCATGTGTCATACCAGGAATCAATTTGTTGTAACTTTCTTGACGACCTAGTTTGTAGATACTTTATGCGTTTATTCCACCAAAGTCTGACATATCTGAACGTCGAACACATCAGGACACCCCGCTCACGAACAAAACATACTCTGCGCAAAGAGGCTGCGTCAACGCAGCCCTGCAAAAAAAACTTCCAGAACACACGCGGTGCAAAATCAAGGGAACTGGGCGCCTGCACTTTCTGAAAACCCCACACCAGACCGTCATACAGTTGCTACGCGCAGCGTCAGTGCTTTTGGATTGTTCTGCGACAAATTCCTCCAGAACATAACTTTCAAATCTTAGTACGCGTGTGCTTTACATGTGACCTCCACTGTTTTGACGTCCTCTGAAACTATCTGTACACCTAGACGTTCTGAATAGTGGAAAACAAAGAATTCTGTGACATGAACGAAAGTAAATAGGCGTATTTCTACATCTGGAAGATGATTCTCTTTTTTTCAAATTTTGCACCATTCGCTTAAGAGTGACACTAGTAGCGCCACTATGAGGACGCAAATCAGGTTTGTTTGAATAAAGGCTGTAACGGTCGTGTGCGTTCTGTACCTTTCAGGTTGCACGTGGTGAATTGATGTTAGTCGAAAATGCTTTCAAGGCCACAAAGACGCCATTATTAACACCTCGCTGAGTTCGAACGAGGTCGTGTAATAGGGCTTGGAGAAGCTGGATGTTCCTTCTGCGGTACTGTAGAAAGACTTGGCATGAATGTTTTCACTGTATATGTTGCTAGCAGCGGTGGTCACGAGAATTTATGGTCGCAAGAAGACCGGGCTCCAGGCTGCCACGTGGTACTACCAAGTGCGAAGACCATAGTGTTCGGTGTATGTCTCTGGCGCATCGTAGTGCATCTGCAGCAGCAATCTGAGCAGCACTTGGCACCACAGTGACACAAAAAACTCTTACAGATAGGTTACTTCAAGGACAGCTCTGAACCAGATACCCTGTAGCGTGCATTGCATTGACCCCAAATCACCACCAGTTGGGACTTCAGTGATGCCGTCGAGAGCTTATTGGAGGGCAGGATGGAGGTCCGTTGTGTTTCCTGATGAAAGCTGGTTCTGCCTCGGTGCCAGTGATTGCCGTATGTTGGTCACGAGGAGGCCAGTTGAGGACCTGCAACCAACCTGTCTGCGTGCTAGACACACTGGACGTACACCTTGAGTTATGACCTGGGGCGCGCAATTTTATATGAGAGTAGGAACACCCTGACTGCGAAACTGTAATGTCAAAACGGTGATTCGACCTGTTGTGGTGCCATTCGTGAACAGTATTCCAGGGGGTGTTTTCCAATAGGATAACGCCAGTCTACATGACGCTCTTGTACCCCGACATGCTTTACAGCCTATCGGCATCTTGCCTTGGGCGACACGATCACCAGAGCTCTCTCCAGACGAGTAAATATGGGAAATTATAGGACGATAACTCCAGCGTCATCCACAAACAGAATGAACCGTCTCTGTAATGACAGATCAAGCGCAACAGGCATGAAACTGCACCCCACAAACTGACATCCGGCACCTGTACAACACAATGCATGCACGTTTGCATTCTTGCATTCATCATTCTGGAGGTTACAACGGTTATTAATGTACCAGATTTTCACATTTACAATAGCTTATTTCGCTCTTACATTAACCTGTGATCATTTAATGTTAATCACTTAAATATGTTACATAGACAAATGTATTTCCGAATTTCATTACTCTACATTAATATGTTTTGGTGTTGCAATTTTTTCCCTCAGTGTATGCCTGAAAAGGCAACGCGTAGAATTACCTTTTGGATGATCTTGGTGCTCGATTTCTATATGCGTTAGGAAGACGGGTTGAAAACTTTTCGGTTTAGCCCCTACCAGTGGTCAATAGCCATTCTAACATATCTCTTACTGTAGCTACGTTACAGTATATTGAGCAAGGTTTGAACGACGAACCGGAACTGGCGCACAGGCAAATTGTGCGAATCGATGAATTCCTTTTGCAAAAGATTCTAATTTCCCTGAAATTAATGTTCAGCTAATGGCACAATTTGTATGTGCATCATTCGAATTTTACAAGCAGAAACAGTTAACCTCGTTCCGATTTTACACGCAAAAACCTTAAGTAACTCCTGACTGGAGCGAGGCTGAAAGTTCAAATTTTATCCACCAGTGCATCATACAATGGTCTATGAAAGGTATTAACTATTTGAAAAAAATCTTGTTTCGTTTGGATTTTACGGGCAAAAAACACTTTTTATGGGAGATTTTTGAAGCGCTCTACTTCCTACCTGAAATCTGCACAAGTCGGCTAACACTTTGCATGAAGGTAGATAAATGCATGAAGTCAAAACGAGATTCTTGCCATCCTATAACATTTATCCACTGTCGAGATACGTTGGTTCAACTTTTTTCTGGGAGATTTTCGAAGCGCGCCACTTCTGCACTTTAAACTCGTACGAATCGATTCAAACATAGCACGAAGGTAAATAAATTGAGAAAGGAAAAAAGGAATTCGTTGTCCAGTAATCTTTATACGTTGTCGAGATACAAATGGTTTAAAGTCGAGCTAATTTTAGCACGTAAAATTCGTTCTTACGTGAAGTGAATGCACGGAAACGACTTAAAATGAATCAAATGAGCGAAAAATGCATTCTTACGATAAAATTGAAAACACAGAAATTTGAACAATAGAGTTACTGAAGTTTCATTCGATTTATATGTGAGTTCAGAGTTCACTGCCTTATGCATTCTATCCGGTGAAATAGTTTACTGGAGGCATCTAGAAGTAGCCTCCTGTTTTCGAGCAGCAGCCAGCA
This sequence comes from Schistocerca gregaria, assembly GCF_023897955.1. Lineage (NCBI taxonomy): Eukaryota > Metazoa > Arthropoda > Insecta > Orthoptera > Acrididae > Schistocerca > Schistocerca gregaria. The sequence goes on along the minus strand of NC_064931.1, from coordinate 657,672,075 downwards.
AGGGGCAAGCAGTGTATACAGGTGATTTACAGACTACATTATGGCTTTTCAGAGACAACACTTGTGTATTTCACGAATTAGATGAAAAACGATTTTCAAGCTAGATTTACAAAATAAAGTGCGCGTGTAAGGATAAGCGATTCACACTAGACTTTGACATTAAAATAGTTGCCTGAAGCTTTCCCCCCGGTCTCTATATGAGAGGCAGATGAGATGCTACTGAAAGTGGCGGCAAGAATTAAGCAGTTTACAGATGGGGCAATTTAGAGCAATTGAACAGCCGATACATGGAGGGAACCCTCATTGGGGATAGATAATTTTTCTAAAAAGAGCACCATATAGCGTTGCATACGGAAGTTCTGTACTTTAGTACAACTTTTTACCTTATTCATATCCATTTTCTTTATTTTAATTTGTAGATCTGCACGGCATTAGGACACTGAGTAGGCTGGCAGATGTCATTGTTTGGAAAAAGAAACCGATCAGACTCGCGCAGTTTTGATTGTAAAATATTGAATACAGCCGATAAATGATCGGAATAAATATCTCAGGTATGTTAGGACACTAATTATATCCGAATGTTCGTGTCCGAACGATCCGCGGCCAACCTCGGCTATTTTTGCTTGTAACATGTGGAGAAAACAGCATGAATGATTAAATTACGTAGTAATGCCCTGAATTAATAACAGAGCCGACACAACAGATAGATTTAAACCTCCTTTAACGAACAAGTATGGTTACATCTACGACACTTACATGAGCTCAGCTCACCTTCCAAACGACAAGAGCGTATAGTACAAGGAGAAGACAAAAGAACAGCTCTCTTTCGTTTATTCTTAGTGGCTTGGCGTTCACCACTTTTACAATTTCTGGAATTTTCGGTATGTTACATGCAATCTTTCAACATGTATCAAAATCATAGCTTCCTTCACGTATGAAAAAACAATAATGAAACGTTTTATCGTCTCCTTGATTGCTTGTAGTTATCGTGTCAACAGTATACAGTACAAACATTCAACAGTAGTAGGAGGGTGGAAGTTGTCTACCAGCACAGTTTTTCGCGTTACCTTTTAGTAAAGAAACACAGAGTGTAAGATACGAAATAGAAAATAAAATATTTGATAAATGAGTTGTTAAAGAAACGTTTCAAAAATAGTAACTTCTTTAAAAAAAATTAGAATAATTACTCCATTGATAAGCATGTAAATGAAAACAGAATTAATTTTTATATTTCAGTTCTTTATGAGAAGCCAACAGTTATTCTAATGTTCTTGTCTCGTTTATCGTTTTCAGTTGTCTAACCTCCCTCAACTGGGATCAGCTCGTGGGAAAAAAGAGCCAAGGAGGGAAAAAAAACGCAGCAGGCGACTCATCATGCGGCCTGTGCCTTTAGTGGTTTTATTCAAATTTTATACTTTGTAAAGGGTTCATGAGTCACAGTCATGCTTATTGTACGTACAGAACCTCATATTTTACACACCTATCATTATTCACACGCTTAAAAGGTTAGGGTGTTCAAAATTGTGTTCTTTTCACCGACACAAGTTGGCTAATAAAGTGATGAAATTGCTCTGCTTGTTTTACGTTGATACTTTTCTGCAAAAGTTTAGTTCTCAAGAAGCATTTTGTAAAGCGTGGGGCAAATAAAAGTGGGACAGAGAACAGAGTTCCATGGGAAAAAAACAGCAAAAGAAGGGAAATCCAGTGGTAACGTTATAGCAGTTGTTGAAAGTGACCACCGTTCATCTCTTTTCACTTTTTGGCCCTGGTCAGCAAGTTGCTGAAGGTGTATCGAGGATGGGCTGCTGGAACTGCTGCAATATCCTCCGGAATGTTCTGCAGCAGTCCTTCAAGACTATGAGTGATGACTGGGTGTTGTGGGCTGTCCTTAGGTTAGTTAGGTTTAAGTAGTTGCAAGTTCTAGGGGACTGATGACCATAGATGTTAAGTCCCATAGTGCTCAGAGCCATTTGAACCATTTGACATTGAGTGTTGTCGCGATACATCTTTAACTTGAGAGCTTCCCACATAAAGTAATCGCACACTAATAGATCAGGTGACCTAGCTGGCCAGCTAGGGCCGCCGCCAGACTGCCCGCTGCTAACAACTACGTCAGGCGTGAAGATGTGTAAGCGTGCCCGAAGCTTCGGCCAGCTGTATGGGTAGTTGCTCCATCCTGTTGACAGCGGCTGTAGGTCTTTTCCTCCTCTGTTGTACAGTATGTTCAAACAAAAGTGATCAATACTTTGAGAGTTGGTAGTACTCGTCGAAACAAGAAAAATGAGGCGAATAACCATGGGTCTGGAAACGCATAGTTTCCGAGATAAACACTTGTTTATACGAAGTGTTGCGCGACGCTTGGTTGCGGATAATAGAACAGTCGTTGCATTGGCACTCCGTCAAAGTTGTCGACGGGGTAGTAGATGTCTTTCTCACAGTACTCTACCTGCTATTAGGAGGTCTGTAGTCAGTTGTGTGGTTCGAGTCGCATTGTTGGTTACGTCAGTTTTCACCGTGTTTGTGTGCCTTATTGTACCATATTGTCAATCCAGCGTATGTGTCATGGTGTTTTACCTTCTTCGAAATGCGGATTCTCTGATGCGTTTACTATTATTGCACTGCTTGTACGTACAAATGGGGTAGTACATTTACATTTTCTCTCTTCCACCACATGGTAGCAATGGAAGCCTACTACTCGACAAGCGAGATGGTGGTTATGATACTGTGCTATGCTTTAGCAAATGGATGTATCCTGCGAGGCCGTGCCATGTACTCTGGGAAATATCCACAGTGCAGAGTGCCCTCTGATAAGCTGTTCAGCAGACTTTTCCATCCTCTGAGGGACACAGGTACCCTTCAACTTCGGAAGACTGACAGTGGAGGGTCCAGCACAGTCCATACGCCCAACACGGAGGAACGTGTGCTACGTTTGGTGAAAGAAATTTCTGGGACCAGTTTGCCACAATTAGCAACAGCAGAAGGCGCGTCTTGCTCTTTTATCTGTGGGGACTTCATGAGCAGTTGCTGTATCTACATCATCTACAGTGCGTTCAGGCCCAATATCACAGGATCATCTGGCAATGGCTGTTGCAGTAGTGTGCTGCCGATCAACCGTTTTCATCCAATATTTTATTTACAGATGACGCAGTGTTCACAATAGATGGTGTTACGATTTTACAGAACCAGCATGTATGGACAAATGTAAATACCCAAGCAATTAAGGAAAGAGGGAAGAACACCGATTCTCAAGTAATGTATGGGCATGAGTACTTGGCCATAGATTAACAGGGAAATACATGCTACCAAAAAGGTTAACTGGGGCGCATTACCTGGACTTTCCCATTAATGTATTGCCTAACTTGCTGAAGGCTGTACCATTGCAGTAACGAATACAAATGTGGTTCATGCATGATGGTGTACCAGCACACCTTCGTCGCAATGTGTGGGAACATATAAAGCACACATTTCAGGACCACTGGGTTGGCCAGAAGGACACCACATCTTGGCCTGCTAGTTCCCCAGACCTCAATCCCCTAGACTTTCGGTTATGGGGATACTTGAAGGAATTGGTCTATGCCACACCAATCAACGATGTGTGGACACTATAGGATCACGTTTTCAATGGATTCCAGTAGGTACAACAACAACCGGGTATAAAACTTCCTGGCAGATTAAAACTGTGTGCCCGACCGAGACTCAAACTCGGTACCTTTGCCTTTCGCGGGCAAGTGCTCTACCATCTGAGCTACCGAAGCACGACTCACGCCCGGTCCTCACAGCTTTACTTCAGCCATATCTCGTCTCCTACCTTCCAAATTTTACAGAAGCTCTTCTGCGAACCTTGCAGAACTAGAACTCCTGAAAGACAGGATACTGCGGAGACATGGTTTAGCCACAGCCTGGGGGATGTTTCCAGAATGAGATGTTCACTCTGCAGCGGAGTGTGCGCTGATATGAAACTTCCTGGTCGGTCAATACAAGGACGGTTAATGCTGGTTGTGGATGACGCTGAATTTGTCATCCGATGATGTCACACATGTGCTCGATTGGAGACAGATCTGGTGACCGAGGAGGCCAGGGCAACATGTCGACACTCTGCAGAGCACGTTGGCATACATCCGTGGCATGTGAGCGAGCATTATTCTGTTGGAAACCATCCCCTGGAATGCTTTTTATGAATGGCAGCGCAACAGGTCGAATAACCAAACTAACGTACAAATTTGCAATCAGGGTGCATGGGATAACCACGAGAGCGCTCCTACTGTCGTACGAAATCGCACTCCAGGCCATAGCTCCAGGTATAAGTTTCTAGCACGCAGATTGGTTGGTTACAGGCCCTCAACTGGTCTCCTCCTAACCAACACACAGCCATCACTGGTACCGAGGCGGAACCAGTTTTCAACAGAAAACACTATAGACCTCCACTTCGACCTCCAATGAGTTCTCGCTTTACACCACAGTCACAAAAGGTGGTGGTTTGTAGTCAGTCGAATGCATGCTACAGAGCGTTTGTGTCGAAGCTGTCCTTGAAGTAACCGATTAGTAACATTTCGTTGAGTCATGTGATGCATACTACCAGAGCGATACGCCGAAGACGTTGATCTACCTCTCCGTAGTGCCACGTGGCCTTTCGGATCCAGGTTTTCTTGCGACCGTACATTCTCGTGACCACTGTTCCAGAAGTCATATGCAGTGGCTAAATTCCTGCTAGTTCTTCCTGCAGTATCGCAGAAGAAACATTCAGTTTCTAGTAGCCCTTTTATACGAGTTCGTTCAAACTCAGTGAGCTTATGATAACGACGTCCTGGACGCCTTAATGTCATACTTAACTAACATCAACTCACCACGTCCTTTCTCAAAGATAACTAACGCTCACAATGCAACTGGCACGGAAACGCGCCTACTAATTTTGTTTAGGTCACACAGCTCCTCCTTGGTTTTTATCTTTTTCTTTCTTTTGTGGTAAGGCCTTATGTGACCAAACTGCTAAGGTCATCGTTCCCTAAGCTTACACATTACTTAATGTAACTTAAACTAACTTACGCTAAGGGCGACACACACACTCATGCCAGAGGGAGGACACGACCCTCCGACGGTGGCAGCCGCTCGGACCGTGAGAAGACGCCCTAGACCGTGCGGCTACCCCGTGCGGCCTTTATTTTTTGCTTCAGTATATGAGTAGATCAGAGGAACCCACAGGCATGCTACTATTCTTGTAGTCGGCCTTTCTACCTCTGTCACAGTGTTACGACAGAGCTAAAATTTTGGTTGATGTCTCAGGACACTGGAAACGTTCATCTCGGGAAATGCTTTTGAATAACGAAAAGCAATATGAAATTACTAACAAACTGTAGTACTATTTTACTGATTCTGTTGTACACTTCACGTAAAGATCAGTAGGATGAGACTAAAGAGATAAGAGAGCGTATAGAAGCATCCGAATAGTAATTTGTGTTTTGAGATTACGTGTGTTTCCCGAGTGGTTGTGGCAGGTATTCTCCTCCACGGTGTGAGTTGTTTTATTACCTTAGTACTTCTTATTCATTCTGACGTCGTCCCAAAGCTTATGCATATTCATGTTTAGCTAAAGTCCTCTCGCAAGGCAACTAATAATTCTGGGCTATGAAAAAATATGTGAAGTATTGACTAACATGATCGCCACCAGGCTTTGATACCTAAAACGAAGGAAGTAAGTCCTGCTGCTCTGCATGCCTGCGTCAGAGCAGCGCCTTATTTTCCTAATTACACAGAGTGTCCCGGGAGGAATGGTCAATATTCAGGGATGTGACAGCAACGATCATCGAGAGCAAAAAAGTCTAGCTCTGGGCTCTGAAGTACCTGAACACTTTTTCATATTCTATAAAAATATTCTAAACAAGTCTGTTAAACAGTTAGCTCTTGGCTTTTCATAGTTTGGGAGATGATAGTATGGACCAGAACGAGAAGAAAATATCCAGTAAACACGGGCCCTAAAGTGAATACCTTAAGATCTATGAGCTCTTGCTCATCTTCGCTGCCTTGAAACGTATCTTCTACTGATCAAGCACTCATAGCTCTTGAGGTACGCATTTTAGAGTCCATGTTTTCTAGAAAACTGTTCGCGCCCCTTATATACCTTACAAGACTTAGTACCCACCTTAAATGCCAACAACACTAATGCACTATGGTGGCCGTTCTACCTGTCAGATATTTGCAACCATAGTCTTTTACATATCCGACAATGGTTTGTACGTGTATGAAGTTGTGTTTACATCCGACGATGCCTTCTGGATTCGTTACTTCTTTGCGAGGCTGCATATGTTGACCATGAACGATTAGGTGTAGTGTTTATTCGACGTTCTTCCTTGATCCTTTTTCGAGATATCACGGTGTTTGAGCATAAGACTTCAGAGTGCTTCGTCTGGATCACTTAATCGCTGTTTCCAATTTGAATCAGAACGTTAGTCACACACTATACAGGGTGGTCCATTGATCGTGGCCGGGCCAAATAGCTCACGAAATAAGCGTCAAACGAAAAAACTACAAAGAACGAAACTTGTCTAGCTTGAAGGGGGAAACCAGATGGCGCTATGATTGGCCCGCTTGATAGCGCTGCCATAGGTCAAACGGATATCAACTGCGTTTTTATAAATAGGAACCACCATTTTTATTACATATTCGTGTAGTACGTAAAGAAATATGAATGTTTCGTTGGACCACTTTTTTCGCTGTGTGATAGATGGCGCTGTAATAGTCACAAACATATGGCTCACAATTTTAGACGAACAGTTGGTAACGGGTAGGTTTTTAAAATTAAAATACAGAACGTAGGTGCGATTGAACATTCTATTTCGGTAGTTACAATGTGATACATGTACCTGTGTGAAGTTATCATTTGTGAGAACGCATGCTGTTACAGCGTGATTACCTGTAAACACCACATTAATGCAATAAATGCTCAAAATGATATCCGTCAACCTCAATGCATTTGGCAATACGTGTAGCGATATTCCTCTCAACAGCGAGTAGTTCACCTTCCGTAATGTTCGCACATGTAGTGACAATGCGCTGACGCATGTTGTCAGGCGTTGTCGGTGGATCACGATAACAAATATCCTTCATCTTTCCCCACAGAAAGAAATCCGTGGGTGTCAGATCCGGTGAACGTACGACCAATACAACTGTCATGAAATATGCTATCCAATACCGCTTCAACCGCACGCGACTATGTGCCGGACATCCATTATGTTGGAAGTACATCGCCATTCTGTCGTGCAGTAAAACATCTTATAGTAACATCGGTAGAACAATACGTAGGAAATCAGCATACATTGCACCATTTTGATTGCCATCGATAAAATGGGGGCCAATTATCCTTCCTTCCATAATGCCGCACTATACATTAACCCGCCAAGGTAGCTAATGTTCCACTACTAAAACACCTACTTGGGCATCATCATTTGTTTGAGGTCGTGGTTGACGTTTCACATGTAGGTGCACACTTCCTGTTTCCTTAAATAACGTAACTATTCCGCGAACGGTCCGGACACTTGGATGATGTCCAGGATACCGAGTAGCATACATAACACACGCCCGTTGGGCATTTGGATCACAATAGCTATACATCAACACGATATAGACCTTTTCTGCAATTGGTAAACGGTCCATTTTAGAACGGATAATGTATCACGAAGTAAATACCGTCTGCATTGGCGGAATGTTACGTGATACGACGTACTTATACGTTAGTGTCTATTACAGCGCCATCTATCACAAAGGGAAAAAAGTGGTCCAACTAAAACATTTACATTTATTTACATACTACACGAATATGTAATAAAAATGGCGGTTCCTATTTATAAAAACGCAGTTGATATCCGTTTGACCTATGGCAGCGCCATCTAGCGGGCCAACTATAGCTCCATCTGGTTTCTCCCTTCAAGCTAGACACGTTTCGTTCCTTGTAATTTTTTCGTTTGATGCTTATTTCGTGAGATATTCGACCCGGTCACGATCAATGGTCCACCCTGTATATGTAGACGCGCTTACATAGATTTACGTACATTTTAGAATTTAACTGGCAAGTAATCTTACCTATGTATTCTCAGATTAATAGAAATTAGTATGAAACTGACATATTACGGTGATCCATCTCACTAATCGTGGGGCAGAGCGACACTTGCCATCAGTCGATGGAGTTTCCACTGGCAGTACAACGTCAAGAGGCGCATACAATTTTAAACCATTTAGTGGGTCGGCAATACGCTATCGATTGGGACAGAGTTTGTCTCTAGGGCGCAACTGAGAACCACCTGAGTCCGTCTTGTTTCCAAGATGTTGGGAGGGGGGGGGGGGGGGCGGGGGGAGGCGGCGAAAAGTGTAGCTGCACATTTTCGTAAGATGCATGTGCTGCTTGCTGCTACGATGCTAGGTTGCGCTGTAGTTAGCACTCTGGATTCGCATTCGGGAGAACGAAAGTTCAAATCCACGTCCGGCCATCACGATTTAGGTCTTTCGGGATTTACCTAAATCGCTTAAGGTAAATTCTGGGTTAGTTCATTTGAATGAGTACCTCCAAATTCTTTACCCATCCTTCCTTAATCCGAGCGTGGGCTCCGTCTCTGACCTCGTTGTCGGCGAGACTTTTACTTCCTTTTCTTGCACTGTTACTAAGTGTGGTGATAATCTTTGCCGATGCCTTGATTTATTCAAAAGAAGGACCTCCAGCTCTGTACTTTTATGTGTAGAGCAGCTCAACCGACCATTTTATTGTGTAATTTCAGATACTGCTAACCTAGAACAGTATCTTTGAACGGTTCCAGTCTATGGAATGTCCACTCGAAATACGGATGGAATTTTCTGGAGTGATAGATCAGAACAGCTTCAGAAGGTATACATAACCTTGGTCTGTTAATCAATCTCATTTCCCAGGAAAGTTTACACCAGCCAACGGCCTTTGCGCAGTGGTAACACCGGTCCCCCTCAGATAACCGAAGTTAAGCCATGTCGGGCTGGGCTAGCACTTGGATGGGTGACCATCAGGTCTGACGAGCGCTGTTGGCAAGCGGAGTGCACTCAGCCCTTGTGAGGCAAATCGAGGCGCTACTTGATTTAAAAGTAGCGGCTCCAGCCTCGGAAACTGACATACGGCCGGGAGCGCAGTGTGCTGACCACATGCCCCTCCATATCCGCATCCAGTGACGCCTATGACCTGAGGATGACACGGCGGCAGGTCAGTACCGTTGGGCCTTGATGGCCTGTTCGCGAGGAGTTTTAGTTTAGTTTAGTACAGAAAGTTTACAAAATCTCGAATGATTGTATACGTCTGCTTGTCGTACATCCATACCAAAGGAGATCACGCGGTTTGTTTAGCAGCCAATGTTGTTGCTTGCTTAGTACCACCCAGGGTTCACGTGTAGCGTATTTTAAGTTTCTATCAACGGACGTCAAGCGACAGAGAGATAGTTTTAAAGATTCCTGTTGAACAGGCCATATTCTAACTAAACTGTAGCTGTGTGGATTAACTTAACTGACAACTTAAATAGAAGTTGGCATCCAGAAACAACTTAAGGCTTCTGCTGTATTTATTGACCTGTTTGCGGCTTATGATATCGTGTGGAGGTAGGGTGTTTATCTGCTGCTCTTTGTAATATCTTACAAAGAGTAGTGCAAGTTCTTGACAATATGCTGGCTGACAGACCATTTCAGGTAATTACAGTCAACACAACTAGAGACGGAGAGACCCACAACAGTGGCCTTCCTCAAGGCTCAGTCCTAGCTCCGCTACTATTTAGTTTGTATACTGGTGATATGCCAGCCACTCAGTCCAGGAAGTTTAATTATGCTGATGACAAATCGAGGTCATTGAAGATGTATTGGCAAAGAGACCTAAATAAAATGAGACAGTACTCTCGTAAATGGGGACTTCAATTGAAACCTAACAAAATAAATCCACTTCCTTTCATCTGAGTAATATTTCAGACAACCGACAAGCTGAATATATTTTTCGAGGGTAAACGCCTGGACAATAACAAATATCCACGGTATCTTGCAGTTATCCTTGACAGAATGCTGTCATTTAAACAGCATCTAACAAATACTGCAGCCAAACTGAGATCAAGAGATAATCTTCTGCAGAAGATGTGTAGTACAACAAGAGGTTCAGCAGTTTGGACCTTACGATCATTCGCCCTCGACGTTGTCTACTCAGCAGCGGAGTAATGCAACCCTCCCTGCCATCAGTTACAGTCACAGGTTCTAATTGTGCCTCGGGCATGGATGTGTGTGATGTCCTTAGGTTAGTTAGGTTTAAGTAGTTCTAAGTTCTAGGGAACTGATGACCTGAGCAGTTAAGTCCCATAGTTCTCATAGCCATTTGAACCGTTTTGAACCAACCCTCCCTGGATAAACAGCAGCCTCACGAGTCTGGTAGATACACAACTAAATCAAACAATGCGGATTGTTATGGCATAATAAAGTGAACTCCAGTATTCTGCCTACCTGCCGCGAGGTGCATTCCATCATCTAATATGAGAAGAAAGAATAATGTTCTCAGGAAATGTAAGAAAATCTGCAACAACCAACAGCTGCCAATTCAACAGATTTCGCTTCAGAGATCCCCCACTCAGAACTCCAGTCTCCACAATGCCTGGAGGCAAGAGTGTTATAATACTACTCTACCAGAGCTCCAAAGCTTTCTCCATGACAACAACAAACCATGGGAACTTGATCTGCCCCGGAAGACGTGGAGTACAGTTAACAGAATCCGGACGAGCCATGGAGATGCAGTGACCTACTATAAAGATGGAAAAAGACTGCCGTTGCAGAGTGCACTAGTGGCTTTCCAAGACAGACTCTGACAAATTATGGAAGAGTGCCCTGAAAATTCGCACTCTGGCAACCGCTCTGACTTTTTGGACACTACAACAGATGTAATAGACTACATAGATAATGTCTGAAAATTTGTAACTTCTGTATATTTTGTGCTGTATTTGTATTTCTAAAGTGATGTGTAACTACCATACAATTAATTATAATCACATTTCGCCACTGAAGAAAATGTAACAGAGTTCACCAGAAAACCAGCATATCAGCATATCCTCCTGCAATCGTTTATCATCAAGGCGGCAGCAATAACATGAGGGAGAATGGCTCATGCGCAGAAGCTTACAGGCTGTAGCCATTTCTGGGCAGCATTCGTGAAAACAGACGACACTGATTTTTTGCAAGGATTCCATAAGCTTATCAATATGTCGTTAGTGCAGTCCCATCGCATGTAAGCTGTGGACATATCTCCGTAAATTAACCGTTTTTTAAATATAAAATTTCGAAATTTTACGCTAGGACAACTTCATTCTTAGTTATTTTTCAAGTGAAATGTCGCTGTGTTTATGTTGTTCTATATTGTAAGTTCTTTAACATATCTTTTTAAATATTTTGTTAAACGTTCGTTTTCCCGAGCCACGCCGACAGCCGTTAAATCGCCAAAGGAGGGTGCAAAATGACTGGCTTTAAAAACCTCGATCTGTATTTTCCATTTTTGTTTAGTGGCTGAACTGATATCTGTTTAGAACTATTACACTATGTTACTACACTGCTGATGTTAAATTTCAGTTAATGCGCGTCTATTGTCACAGAACACTGTAATGATGATCATCTAGCTAGAAGTAAGATCTATTATTTTTACAACATAACGTTGGCAATCTACAAAGACTTCACGATGTCTAACCTAAATCACGAGTGGCATCTTACAACTAGACATGTGACAAAATCCACTGAATACTCAACCCAGATCTACTGTACGGTACAATTGGCTGAAAAGTAAAAGGAGGCAAACTATAGTATTGCCGAGCGGTCTAAGGCGCTGCAGTCATGGTCCCGGCGGAGGTTCGAGTCCTCCTGCGGTCATGGGTGTCTGTGTGTTTATCCTTAGGATAATTTAGGTTAAGTAGTGTGTAAGCTTAGGGACTGATGACTTTAGCAGTTAAGTCCCATACGATTTCACACACATTTGAACATTTTTTGAAACTATGGTATTGTCTACCGTGCCTATTTAATTACTAGCGTAGGAATTTTGTTAGACAAAATTGAAATACGCCGGCCGCGGTGGTCTAGCGGTTGAGGCGTTCAGTCTGGAACCGCGCGACTGCTACGGTCGCAGGTTCGAATCCTGCCTCGGGCATGGATGTGTGTGATGTCCTTAGGTTAGTTAGGTTTAAGTAGTTCTAAGTTCTAGGGGACTGATAACCACAGATGTTAAGTCCCATAGTGCTCAGAGCCAAAATTGAAATACAGTTCAGTTACAAATTCAATAAAAAATAGAAGACATGGAGCTAAAGCAATGATTTACTTGTATAGTCATTGTGCTATTCAATCGATACCTATAATGGCTGTGACCTACAGTGACCTAGGATTCTAAACCTTTGACGGTCCGTCATTTCCTGACGGAATGCCTTTTTTTTAACTCCTTATGTTCTCGTATGTGTTTGCCGTTTGAGTTATCGGCTGTTTTAGTGAACGACGCGATGGCTGTCGACTGTTTTGTTTTTTATCCGTCGTAGCAATATGGTGCACGCCATTTAATGTTTACTTCAGGACCTCCACTTCTCTATGACGTATTTTAAAGACCTTTCTCGAAGACACTGTTTTCAGCTGTCTTCTCTTCCGTCGCCTGGGATTAACGTGTATTCGTTTTTAACTCCTCTCTTTGTCTTTGTGTTCTATAGTTCTGACATGGGCGCGTATGACCCTAGTTGTTTCTTCGCCCTAGAACAAAACAAAACAAACAAACCTACGGTTGGTCTCCGTACCGCAAGCGGCTGCGTTAGCGACGCTCTCTGTCGGAGTACTCGGTATAAAGCCTTATGTACGTGCACAGGCACTCAGTACGCTGTATATGAAGCTAGTCATCACGCGCCATGTGACACCTGGTTTTTGTGGTTGTTTACTATTGTAATTCTTCTTCTGGCATACGACGACTTAGCGGTTCCATATGGTGCTCTGGTCACTGACGCAGTCCGCCTGCGAGGTCGGTGTTTACGCTTCAGTGTTCGCAGCTCCGTTGCTTTTAAGTGTGCGTTCTATTACGACACCAGGTAGGCGACGAGGTCCTTCCTCACACATCTGATTGTTGGATCAACAGCATATGGAGTTAAGGAAGCAGTGGCTACCCTTGCAACAACAACAACAACAACAACAACAACATCAGAACCACAGGCAACTGCTACAGATTGTTATCAAACAAAGCCAATGCCGCCAGAGTGCCACTTTCCGCAGAGTTTATCTGTTCTGAGGATGCGCATGAACTCTGGGACATTTATCTGCGTCGCTTCTTTCTCCATTGCCAGGCAAGTAACATTTCTCATCACAGATGTCGAAGTACCTTGTTATTGTCTTCAAGCAGTTATTTATACCATGTAGTCGCGTCGGTAGAGCTTTTATTTATCGGTATCGGACGTCCTGGAATTGTAGCACAATAAACTGGAAAATAGGACGTGTCTTGCATAGGTATTTAACGCGCTGTATCATTGAAACTGCATATTTTTGGAACAAGCAACTTAACATACGATATACACCATCGACACGATAGCTTCGAAAACTCTGAAATCGAGATTGCGCTGTGCGACTGCTTTTGCTAGACAATCTGAGCACAGGACACGTGATCTCCTCAGACAATCACTGCTCATAATCAGAGCGCTTTACACGTTACGTACTTACCCAATGACATCATTACATTTACAGTTCCCGAACATACAAATGACGGAAAACGTTTAAGCATGAAACTTGAATGAAGTAATCGCTAAGAAGTAACGTACAAAGTTTACAAGCAAACCGTGTATTACGCAACATTACTTTAAAGCTGAGGAAAGTGAAGGCGCCGGTTTTCCAAAAGGCACGGAACTGTAGATGCTAGTTTGCAGAATTCTCCGAAAGAATTATTGCATCACAGTTCCGCAGAGGGGTTAAAGTTTGGCCGCTCCAACAAAAAAGTGGCGTAATATTTCTTTCGGGCGATGTGCTCGACGGAAAATATACTCATGTAGGCACCCCCTCCCCAAAAAATTGTAAGTCTTTCTGCCATATCGCGTGATAGCACCTCTGACATCCAGCCACATTCTCTTCACGTTATGTGTGTCAACTCAACGATTTTTTTAATCTAAAAAGTTCAGACTATGAATTACACTAAGGTGCTGCAAACCTTCAGTAGCCGGCCGCGGTGGTCTCACGGTTCTAGGCGCGCAGTCCGGAACCGTACGACTGCTACGGTCGCAGGTTCGAATCCTGCCTCGGGCATGGATGTGTGTGATGTCCTTAGGTTAGTTAGGTTCAAGTAGTTCTAAGTTCTAGGGGACTAATGACCACAGCAGTTGAGTCCCATAGTGCTCAGAACCATTTGAGCCAAACCTTCAGTACCTATAATGCTGTATTAACTGAAGTAGTCGCTAACGACTGTCGTCCCACGGAGGATCTTTTCTTTGAATATTCTTATCAACACTTCCTTGATCCGAAATTCAACGAGCTCAAGGAAGCAATTTTTTCGACACTCGCTGAATTCCACCGAACACCCAATTTCCGACGATTTCGCTGTCATTGTTGTTTCCTTTCCCCGAATTTCGCCTCGCCTTTTTCAACTACTATTATTGGTTCCCTAACTGTTCTGAATTGTTTACTGCCCACTCAATACAGACTGCACGCCAGAAGGAAGACAAGTCAGTCAACGTACGCGTAGATATGCTGAAATTTGTCTCAAAAGTCTTAGGATAACAAATGGAGACCCACATGGCGCAGAAGTCTGACATTTTTCGCACTGTCAGTAGCGAATCCCCTAACCAAGTACCGACCCGGGCAATGCGCCTGAATGTGCGGTGCACACTGATCATGCGACTACCATTCCGCACCTTGTGTCGCACCAGCAACGGAAAGAATGCTTACTGGGTAAAAAATTAGACGACACATGGCATCTGAGGCATTCCATTGCTCGTGGTAATACACTGTATTCCACCAACCATGACCATAAGTCGGGACAGCCGCTGTGGTCGAGCGGTTCTAGGCACTTCAAATGGTTCAAGTGGCTCTGAGCACTATGGGACTTAACTTCTGAGGTCATCAGTCCCCTAGAACTTAGAACTACTTAAACCTAACTAACCTAAGGACATCACACACACCATGCACAAGGCAGCATTCGAACCTGCGACCGTAGTGGTCGCTCGGTTCCAGACTGTAGCGACTAGAACCGCTCGGCCACCCCGGCCGGCTAGGCGCTTCAGTTCGGAACCACACCGCTGCTACGGTCGGAGGTTCGAATCCTGCCTTGGGCATGGATGTCTGTGATGTCCTTAGGTTAGTTAGGCTTAAGTAGGTCTAAGTCTAGGAGACTGATGACCTCAGATGTTAAGTCCCATAGTGCTGAACCATTTGAACCATAAGTCGGCTTTCGTTAATCTATAGAAAGCTACTTCATCTAGAAGGAACCCGCGGGACTCCGTGCTGAAGACTGAACTATGAGTAGGCAAAGGATACTCGCCTTCGATGGGCACAGATTTCGTAATACGTCACCGCACTCGATATCGTCACATTTGACTCGTCAGAACTACGGCTAGAAATGTGCTGCGAAATAATCACAAGTTATGACTATAAAACAGACAATTTCGTAAAACAGAAAATTTATAACCTAAGTTATAATACGCTACATAGTTTGTTCCACCAGTTGGAAATTGTGCACTTAGTTTCCTGTCTGTCTATACACATCCTGGGAAATCGCAACATATTCGGGAAAAACCTAGACCTTAAGCTATGCTAACGGTCAGTCTATTGCCGAAGAGCAATTATCATCAAAAGAGAGTAAATGGGAAGCGCTATCGCCCTTACACTTCAGATACAACGGTCTTATGCTTAAGGGAAACACTTGGGGGAAAATGTGAGTCAGAGGGAAGCCTTTAAATAGTCACCGTCAAATATGAGGATGAAGTTTGGTTGGTACAGTCATTAATGTTTTAAAAACTGGGGCGGAAATTAGTTGCATGGCAAGAAATGAGAAACTAGTTTTGGCCAAAGGAAATGGATATTATGTACAACGAATCTGGAGTAATTTGTAAAATTTAATTCCCAGTTGAGAAAAAAACAGAATTATATTCTGTAAAAGAACTCGAATACGTATGGGCCAAATGAACAACTATATCACTTGTTTTCTTATGTGTTGGTGTTTAAATTTCATAAATTACAAAATAAATGTGTTAAATAAGGCTTTTTTCATATCCTGCTCGCATAAATAGACGTTAAAAACGCAACTACAAACCACCATGATATATGTGAGGTAGATCACTGAACACTTGAAAAGAAAAAAGTTATTTGAATTCTTATATATATCCTCTCCAGACGAAATGAGGGAAAAACAACGGAAGTTGGGCCATATTTATAGGAAATTACGGTAACCTAGTTTTACGCTTCCAGAATATTCACACTGAACGCAAAACAGCGTCAGGCATGCCCTAACAGCTTAACGCGCACTGCGCTAACTTGGGAGACAAATCTCCACCTTGGAATAGCGACCGTTGCTCTACTGCACCGTCCAGTCTAAATGTCGCTATTAGGAGATTTGTTAAGGCAAATGTTTGGCTTTTCCCCTATCTCTGCCCAAGATTACACGATGTTATGTGCAAACATTTAAAATTCGCTAATACACTGAAGAAAGTGAACACGATTCATTAACAAATGACGCACAAGACTTCCTCCGTTAGGTTAACTGATGATTGTGATGACAAGAAAGGTACCCTGCCACACAATTAAAATAAAAATAAATTTCCGAAAGCATAAAACTGCAGACCCGTACGACGTGATAAACGTTAGACACGCGAGAACGCAGAACAGCGCCACCTCCCCACTTGTTGTACATTACTGCGAACACGTCGAGATTTGTAAGAATATGTCGCTACTGTCTTCCTTGAAAGATTTCAAAAATTCAAGTTCTAGACACACATCAACTTACAAAGATGACACTGTTCGTACAGAGTCTGCGGATTATTACCAGCGTAACACTTTTAGGACTAAACCACTACACGACTCGTTACCCACAACATCGCCTCGACGACATTTCTCGACAAAGTGGTGTTTTATTCGCTTTTGTCACGAACCTTGGGGGCACTCCGCCTCCATCTATCTTTTTCGGCTGACTGCAAATTTCTTTTTCTGTGGCTCGTAAAGTCTCGCCAGATTGGACAGTCGTACATCCTTCATTCTGTCAAGGTCTTGTTATCATTTTTCTCCACAGGCCTAAAGGTTTTCTTTAATGGTCTACATACGTAATCTTGACAAATGTGGCCTTCCCTTCTATTTTTGAATGTGCTAAGTTTTCTAAGGGATCTTAACGATTTCTTTTACAATATCCGTATTCGCCCTTTGTTTCGTTTTTTTATCAATTCTATAGATCTGTCCAGGACAAACGCATCAGTCCCATTAATATTTTCCATAATTGTTATGCTTCACTCTTCATTTTTAAAGAGACAACATGGAAACCAACAATTGCGTTTATTGGGATAAATCATTGAAGCCTATTCCAAATAGGAAATCATGCTTCTGCTATGCCGTCATTGCTACGAATACTTTATTGAGAGTACGGCAATGCTGGATTTGGCTTCAGGTGAAGACATTAGCATAAAACTTCAAAGAGTGTTCGTGCTATAAACCTGCATAAGGTGTCAAGTATTTTTGAGAAGTCTACACCAAATTTCAGTAATTACATTCTTGTAAGACTGGCTTCCATAGTCCCTGATACAAGAAACCTAATATTTATTATTAGGTTTTCCCTTCATACTGACTCCAGAAATGTTGCCAAATTTACTGTGTTGCATTCTGCAAAAATTAAGCCTGCGATACGTGTGAAGAAGTAACTAACTAGTTTGCAGGGACGTTTCTAGTGTATAGTTGTCACTAAAAAGACAGTTTTTGGTTTGCACCGTTCTATCTGTTAGTTTACACTGGTCCATATCCTTAGCTGATTTTAATTTATTTTTCTATTGCAATTCCTCTAGATCTTTCAACACCCTGCAGGATCACGTAAAGCATTCTGTCTCACTCGAGCAGCCTTTCTGATCTATCATGATTCTCTCATTTTTTCTCCATGGAGTCTCTTTCTACTTTCAGTACCTGGTTCTGTTCCACTTGAATATGTTGTCTCTACAAAGGATTTTGTCTTGAACTTCTACTGAATTGATTTATACTTTTTCTAGGTCAATTTTGACTAAGTGCGCTATACGGTGTTGTTGACTTGACCTTTCGTATTTAAGTCAGAATTCTGTTAGTGAGTCTTGTTGGTCGCAGCCTGCTGATTTTCCCGAAGAGCTTTAAGCTTCTTTTTGCCGTCTGCTGGGTTTGACATCTTGAGGAATTCTCTCAAAATTTAGCGTACTTCCTTCAGTCGGCTTTCCATGTCGCCATGTCCGTGTCTCGCTTCTTTACAGTATTTCAGGCTTGATTAGTCTGCTCTGTCTAATCTTTGTGTGAACAGACATGCATTTCTTGTTATGTATGTCATGTATCTTGCAGTATATTCTCTTCATCACTTTTTGCAGCCGACTTCAATAAAATACACAATTCTAATGCATTACGCTACATTAATTAATTACATTATTCCATGTCCTAACAGAGACGGGCATTATAAACCTTTTAGCGATTACTTAGTATTCGTATTGCACAGCATGTCTTGGAAAGCAAATCAGAGCTGGCCGGAGTGGCCGAGCGGTTCTAGGCGCTACAGTCTGGAACCGAGCGACCGCTACGGTCGCAGGTTCGAATCCTGCCTCGGGCATAGATGTGTGTGATGTCCTTAGGTTAGTTAGGTTTAAGTAGTTCTAAGTTCTAAGTTCTAGAGGACTGATGACCTAAGCAGTTAAGTCCCATAGTGCTCAGAGCCAATTGAAACATTTTGAAAGAAAGTCATATACGGGTTGTTGTCTCATGTACGTCACACACTTTTTTTTACTTATTCCGGATTGTTTTTAGCTGCATCACGATTCGTATGCAATGTGCACGTCTGTGGTTGGCTAAACTGCGTTGCGCAGCACTGATGTGCTCTTTGCCGATTAAGAGCAGAGCACTGGCCGAAGATAAACTGGTTTGATAATAACCTCACTTAATTGTAAAGTTACCGAATTTGATTAAGACTTCGTTAAACAAAATTCTAACGTACAGTTCTTCCAAATTTGTAATTTCCTCGTCTACGGGCAGACATTAAAACATCATGTTTTGTCTTTCTAATGTCTGAAATATATTGCGTTTTTTGAAACGCACCTTCACGAGCATGACATCGTGACAGATGGCGCGAGCCACATGTTACAACCAAGACTGTGATAACAGCATGATGCCCAATGTTTCCTTTAACTAGGAAGTTCTCAAGGAGCGTGTACTCCTACGGATGAGCACAGATGATACTGTTTAATACGCACTGTTAAACTGGTGACAGACATTTGTTGTTAAATACTTAAAACTCTCGAAAAAGTTAAACGTTGAGGTTCGTTACATGTAAAAATTGGACTAATGAAATGATGGGTAACTTATCTTTACAGATATAAAGACAGGTAAGAACTGACTATGATGACTTTCAAATGATTTTCGAATGGTTATTTTGTGTCTAAGCACTCCTTCAACCATTGCGCAGATTCTACAAAGCGTAGTTCTCGCTGCTGTGTCTAAGTTAGACAACACTCCAGCGAATGAATGAGTGACGTTGTAGGTATTTAAAAAAATAACATGACTTTTATCTAAAGCAGTTCAACAAGTCAATGTCAGTTGAGTCGCCAAGCTAAATAATCAATAAAGAAAAATATATAAAATAAAGCAGGCTACATGGTACAAAAACTCTCAAAGGAATATACTGAATTAATCGCGTTCTGTATCAAAAGTTAGAATCTTTTTACAATGAGAACGTATTCGGCGCGTACAGGAACGTAGACAATAAATTAATGTCTTTATTCTCGGAAAAAACCATGCGCTACAACATTTATATGGGAAGATTGTGAGACCGGATGTAATATTTTTTTCATGGAGCCTGGAGTGGGTAGGACCTCAATACGGTCTATTTGCAGCTGCTGTTTAATTTGTTTCAGTAACATTGCCAGTTTTTCCATAAATATGTTACTCGAAATTTCTTTTGAGGTTCAGAGCACATGCTTTGAAATCTGTATAGCCTCATTATCAGATACCATATTTTTCTCAAACGTAGAGTCACACAACCACCAGTAGCGTTCGTTAGGGAGAAGAGGACACCATCGGGAAATCAGTCGAAGTGTCGAATTCAACATGCCGCAACTCCACTCAACTCTACCTTTTCACACCAGCAACAAGGAAAACGATTTCGGCTTCCTGCAGTTGTGGGCAGATGTGCAACGACGGATAAAAATCGCAACACCAAACTAATTACTGAAGAGTAATGAAATTTCGGAAATACATTTCTCTAGGTAACATATTTACGTGATTAACATTGCAGGATTGCGGATTAATGTAAGTGCGAGTTAAGCCATTGCAAATGCGAAATACTGGTATATTAACAAACGGTGTAACAGCCAGAATGTTTAATGCTAGAATGCAAACGCTCATGCATTGTGCTGTACAGGCTCTGGATGTCGGTTAGTGGGAGCGGAGATCTATGCCTGTTACGCTTGGTCGGTCAATACAGGGACGGTTAATGCTATCTGTGGATGACGCTGGAGTTGTCGCCCGATAATATCCGGAGACAGACCTTGTGATCGAGCAGGCCAAGTTAACATGTCGACACTCTGTAGAGCATGTTCGATTACAACAGCGGTTTGTGGGCTGGCGCTATCCCACTGGAAAACACCCCATTGATTGCTGTTCATAATTGGCTGCGCAACAGGTCGAATCACCAGACTGACGAACAAATATGCAGTCAGGGTGCGTGGGATAACGACGTGAGTTCTCCTGCTGTCATACGAAATCGCACTCCAGACCATAACTCCAGGTATAGGCCCAGTGTGTGTAGCATGCAGACAGGCTCATTGCAAGCCTTCAACTGGCCTCCTTCTAACCACCACACGGCAATCCCTAGCATCCAGACAGAGCCAGCTTTCAACAGAAAACACCCCGTAATCCAACGAGTTCTCTCTTAACATCACAGAGTAGCAAATGGCGGTGGTTGTGGTCAGTTGAATGCACGCCATAAGGCGTTTGGCTCGGAGTTGTCCTTAAAGTAACCGATGTGTAAAAGTTTGTTGTGCCGCCGTGGCGCCAATTGCTGCTGTAGATGCAGTACGATGCGCCAGGACCATGCACCGAACACGATGGTCTTCCCTCTCGATAGTGCCGCATAGCCGTTCGGAGCTCAGTATTCTTCCGACCGTACCTTCTGATGACCACCACTGCCAGCACTCATGTGCAGCGGCTACATTCTGCCAAGTCTTTCTGCAGTGTCGCAGAAGGAACATCCAGTATCTCGAAGCTTATTACACAATCTCGTTCACACTCAGTGAGGTGTTGATAATGGCGTCTTTGTGGCCTTAACAGCATTCTTGACTAACATCATCTCACCACGTCCAATCTGAAAATTAACGAACGCTCACGACCGTACAGCGTGTATGTATAGCAAATCTGATTTGCGTCCTCATAATGGAGCTACTAGCGCCACTCTTATGCGACTGGGACAAAATCTGAGTAGGCATCATCTTTCAGATGGAGAAACAAGCCTACCCACATTCGTTCATGTCGCACAACTCCTTCTTAGTGCTGCGACTTTTTTCCGTCGCTGTGTACGAAATGAATTAAATATGTCTTCATTATTTCATCCCCATTCTTTCACTCATTTCATTTCAGTTTTTATACTTCGTTTCAAACATGTTTCTTACGACAGTAAGCCACGGTCCTCCACGACTTAGTTCCCCCAGTGGTGCTTCTCCCACGTTCCGTAGAAAATCCCCTGTTAGTATTGTTCATAAATCATGGGTGGAAAAACCTATGGTAGCTGCTGTTGGTAAAACCACTTACAGAAGTTTTCGGATTGAAGGGCGGGTATGCAAGTGTTGTCCATACGGAAGCCTCGAAGTAGAAGCACCTAGATTAGTAGGAAGAGAGTAAAAAAAATCCCAGTGGATTTTTCCTACCGATGTTAAAAGCTCTCATAATTCACCAAAAATCCTGCTCTGAAAATCTGTACAAAAATAAATGTTGTAAAACAAATGCTTATGTAAGCCTGCGCTTCCGCTGTCGGCAGTTGATGTAATGGTCGACGAAAAAGTCTCGAAGCTCTCTTACAATCATTCGAGTCAGTTATTTAGGCTTACAGGAAGAAAGTCGTTTGTAAAGTTGTGGAAGTCAATGCTCTCGATGAAGAAGCAAAACAGGAGCTGGAAGATTCACTGAAGGCTCATCCACATCTTGGGCAGACATTGATGCTAAACACTGAGGTAGAGTATGCCTCCACTGGAGATCTGTTTTTTTTTTTTTTTTTTGTGACATGTACAATTCTCGGACGTTCGTCCGGGTCACGTCGTAAGATCCACATGATATCTGGCAAACAGACTTGTTGTCATCTTCAAGTAGTTTTTGACGATTGCTGCTCTGATCGGAGCGGCGTCCTATATACGTTGGCCGTTGCCCGCTCCATCACTCGGCTCCTGTCGCTGTCGGTGACGGATGGCGGTGGTGGGCTGTGAGCTGCGGCCCCCAGTCGCCGCTAACGACGCCGGGTGCGAACCCCACTACTGGTTTCGAAATACGAAATGATTTTTTTCCACCGTGTACAAATTCTAGGAATTTGTCGATGATAGGGTACGGAACAAAAAAGATCTAATGAACCTATGTCCGGAAATGCATGGTTTCCATGCTAGAGACTATTCAATCATGCATTGTTACAGAGACTGCGATCTAATACACGCTGTACTGTGTTGCCAGTTACAGTATGAGTTCAAAATGGTTTCCATGTGCCTCAGCGCATGCGTGTGCGTGCAGTAGCTTGTTACGCCTCAAATTTTCACATCTGTCAGGCTGCATCCGAACAGTGTCAAAGGCAGCATGAATACGGCGCTACAGTGTTTCCACATCTGGAATGGGCTTTGCATAGTCGATACTTTTGAAATGGCCCCATAACCAGAAACCGCACCGGTTGAGATCTTATGAACGAGCAGTCCACGCAACTGGACACCCTCGTCCGATCCATCGACGAGGAAAGACACGATTGAGGAGCGTCCGGACGTAAAAGGCGAAGTGGGCTGGAGCATCATCATATAGTAGCCACATAACCTTTCGAATCATCAATGGCGCTTCATCCAGCAGGGGAGGCAACGTCACCCGCAAGAAACACCGATAGTTCCGGCCTGTTAAACGACGTGTAAGGAAGATGGTCCCTAATGGGTAGCCAATTATTCCGGCTTACACATTCCGGCTGCACCGATGCTCATGATTCGCTTTCACCATACTACGGGGGTTCTGCATAGTATCCAACAGATGACTGTTACGAAAGTTAAAGATACCACGCCGCGTTAAGTTGGCCTCATGAGTGAATAGGATGGATGACACAAATCCCGGAATCGTGGTAGTCTGGTAAAGAAATCAGTGACAAAACTGCCCCCGATGTGCAACGCCTGTTGCTGGTAGGCCCTGCACAAGCCGTAAGTGATAAGGGTAATATCAATTGTTATGGAGAACGTTCCACGGTCGCCTAGCTTACCCTATACTGGCGGGCCAACTGCCTCTTACTGACATGGTGGTCACCTTCCACAGTGTTAATCACATTTCCCTCCAAGTCTGGTGTCGGAATATTTCTGGAACGTCCTTCATGATTTCTTGCTTCCTGAAACGACCCTGTCTCATAGAACGGCCAAACACTGTTGCAAACAATGAATGCTGTGGTTGTTATCGGCACAGATATGTCTCGTGATGTAACTTTGCTGCCCGCCGCCCGTTGCGATTTGTCTTTCCATAAGTAAACACCATGTCGGCAAGCTCTCGATTCGAATACGGAACCAAATCTCTCGATTCTAGTACGGAACCATTGCGCATAACGCTCTATTACATCGTCTACAAGGTGAGACAGCAAGAGAAGTGAATCAGACACAACATTACCAATTACTATGGGAGGAGGGCGTGACGTATGAGGAACAGTACCCCCCTCTAGAAAGAAACCGTGCATACTCTAACTGTGGTTGCGCGTATTAGACCGCAGTCTGTGTAACGAAGTATGATTGAATAAATGGTCCCCAGCATGGAAATCATGCATTTCCGGACATAATTTCATAAAATCTTTTTTGTTCCGTATCCCTAGAGTTTGTACACGCTGGAAAAAATGACCCTGTTTATTACCATCTCGCGACTATACATTGACATTAGCTGTTTGCACACATGAAAATTTGTACCGCACCGGTACTCGAACACGGATTTCCCACTTATCGCGAGCGATCCCCTTAAACACTTCGAGTATCCGAACAGTATTCAGCACCGATTTAAACATCGACATGTCTCGTAGTCACAACTCTCGCACAATTCGCGATTCCCGCACAGGGAGACAAATGTTAAATCGCTATTTTAGCCCGTCGAGGCATGGACACGTCATTGATGGTTACGATGTATGTGATTAAAGGGTGTATCTTCACAATACAGTTCATGCCTCCATGCATATCTGAAGGACATTGTATTGTGAAGATACAGACACTGTATAAACACAGACAGGCGCTTCAGTCCGGAACCGCGCTGCTGCTACGGTCGGAGGTTCGAATCCTGCCTCGGGCATGGATGTGTGTGATGTCCTTAGGTTAGTTAGGTTTAAGTCGTTTTAAGTCTAGGGGGCCTGATGACCTCAGATGTTAAGCTTTATAGCGCTTAGAGCCATTTGAACAGACATCGTAACCAACAATGATGCGTCCAGGCCTCGACGGGCTAAGATGACGATATCATATTTATATGAATGCGTGGTGTCTGTTCTTTCAGAAACCACGCATTCATATAATTGATTCGCCCATATGGGCAATGGATCCACCTTCTTCAGTGCGGGTTCAAAAGTACACCCGACCTCCTGCGGGAATCTCTGACTAGCTAGCATGAAGGAAATGGACAGGGACTGCGGATAGGTGGCGCTCGGTGGGAATGTGGGTCAGCCGTCAGACGTGTCGAGATATTCAGCGCAGTTGCGGCAACACTGTGTCCCGGATGGCGCAGTGGTTAATGCACCTGCCAAGTAAGCAGGAGATCCCAGGGTCGCAATCCCGTCCGGTACACTTTTTCGCTCGTCCCCGCTGATTCCGCGTAATGTCCTGACCGAGCTGACAGCAGTGATCCCTCCCTTTCCTTTGCTTTCCCCCCACACTTCTCCCTTCCACCTACCATTTTCATATTTGTCTCCCTGTGCAGGAATCACAAATTGTACGAGCACGAGGTTTGAAACTACGTGAAATATGGAAGTTTGGATCAGTCCTAGAAGCGTGTTCGGATATCCGAAGTGGTCCCCGGGACCTGATGGCCTTCCTCTGGAATTTTACCGGACGTATCAACACTTGCTGGCACTAGCGTGGATTGATATTTGCCGCGATCTTATGTTTCCCACGACGCAGATACCTGGGGCCTTCCTAGAAGGACTGATTGTGACCATACACAAACCACGAGGCGGATCCAGGAACAGTGACTATCAGCCCTTGACCTTACTCAACAGTGACTAGAAGATTTTCACTCGGCTTCTGGCGGCACGCCTAAAGCGATCAGTACGATGTGTTGTGCCGCAGGACTAGGCATCCTTAGGTGGTGACCATAATATTCGCACTGCATTGTGCTGATATAGAGATATGATCACGCTAGCCAAAGCTCGCCATCTGCCAGGAGTTTTGGCCTCACTCCACTTTAGCCAGGCCTTAGACAGAGTCGACCACACATTTTTGATGGAGGTGCTGCGACATATGGGGTATCCGGACGTCATAGTTAATGTACTGATGCGTCTCCTACGCGGCGCGACGTCCAAGGTGTCATATAATGGCCGTCTTACGCCGCCGATACAGATCCAGCGATCTGCCCTCTTTCGGCGATATTGTACGCCCTCGTCTTGGAACCACTCCTCTGCGGCCTCCGACAACGCCTGACTGGGATGTGCCTTGGTGGACACACTTTTTGCTGCACTGCCTGTGCGGATGATCTGGTACTCCTTCTTCGCAATAATGACGATGTTCGTGCAGCACTGGCGTGGGTGGCGACCTACGGCGCGGCATCGGGGAGCCATCTCAATCTCCACAAATCACGCGCTCTGTCTATAGGCAGAGGTCTACCCGACGAGAGCGTCGCACCGCTACGAATCAGTGACAGAATCCGCTGTCTTGGCATTGATTTCACATCTGACATGAAGCGTTCAACAGCCCTTAACTACAGACGTTTATTGAATCAGATGAGAGCAGGAATAAGTGACCACCGTCTGAGACATCTAGACCTCCTGTAACGGACACTATATGTTAACGTCTATTTGGCGTCACGTATCCCCCATTTTGCACAGATACTCCCCATACCACCTACCCTGGCTCACCGCATGTTGGCAGTTTTGGGATCCTTTGTTAATACGGGCATATTATTTAAGATCCGTTACGAGCCCCTAACCCTCCCGAGGAGAAGAGGGGGTTTAAGCCTTTGTCTTGTTCAGAACAGAGCGAAGGCCCTGTTCGTCGGCTGTCACCTGCGAAGTCTCTTACTGGAAGCCTTACGACCAATCTCACTCGCACCCCCTGTGATGATATCGGACATCCCAGCACCTTTCTTCTACATTAGCCAATTCTTCCTTGAATTAAGCTACATCCGCACTGCATTACTACCCACACGCTTGATGATGACGAGGGCGATATATGCTGCCATGCAAATGAACATGACGCCGAATGTGACTGAAAGCAAACACCCCAATACAAAGTGGCGCGCTGTGTGGCAGGCAGTGAATGCCACAACCCTTGATACTGACGTGCTTTCAGCATGGTACATAACTGTTAATGGGAAAAAGTTGTGCCAGTCCCGCCTACATTACATCCACCTCGGTGATTCCCCCTTGTGTGCCACATGCCAAGTGATTGACACGGATGAACATCGTTTCGAATGCGGGTCGGCAAGGACGTGTGGTATTTGGTGCGTCAGATATTGGCATTTCTACATCTACATCTACATCCGTACTCCGCAAGCCACCTGACGGTGTGTGGCGGAGGGTACCCTGAGTACCTCTATCGGTTCTCCCTTCTATTCCAGTCTCGTATTGTACGTGGAAAGAAGGTTGTCGGTATGCTTCTGTGTGGGCTCTAATCTCTCTGATTTTATCCTCATGGTCTCTTCGCGAGATATACGTAGGAGGGAGCAATATACTGCTTGACTCTTCGGTGAAGGTATGTTCTCGAAACTTTAACAAAAGCCCGTACCGAGCTACTGAGCGTCTCTCCTGCAGAGTCTTCCACTGGAGTTTATCTATCATCTCCGTAACGCTTTCGCAATTACTAAATGATCCTGTAACGAAGCGCGCTGCTCTCCGTTGGATCTTCTCTATCTCTTCTATCAACCCTACCTGGTGCGGATCCCACACTGCTGAGCAGTATTCAAGCATTGGGCGAACAAGCGTACTGTAACCTACTTCCTTTGTTGTCGGATTGCATTTCCTTAGGATTCTTCCAATGAATCTCAGTCTGGCATCTGCTTTACCGACGATCAACTTCATATGATCATTCCATTTTAAATCACTCCTAATGCGTACTCCCAGATAATTTATGGAATTAACTGCTTCCAGTTGCTGACCTGCTATTTTGTAGCTAAATGATAAGGGACCTATCTTTCTATGTATTCGCATCACATTACACTTCGCTACATTGAGATTCAATTGCCATTCCGTGCACCATGCGTCAATTCGCTGCAGATCCTCCTGCATTTCAGTACAATTTTCCATTGTTGCAACCTTTCGATACACCACAGCATCATCTGCAAAAAGCCTCAGTGAACTTCCGATGTCATCCACCAGGTCATTTATGTATATTGTGAATAGCAACGGTCCTATGACACTCCCCTGCGGCACACCTGAAATCACTCTTACTTCGGAAGACTTCTCTCCATTGAGAATGACGTGCTGCGTTCTGTTATCTAGGAACTCCTCAATCCAATCACACAATTGATCTGATAGTCCGTATGCTCTTACTTTGTTCATTTCTCACACGCACGACTCCCGACAGGATAACTACCCGATCACTTCTTTTCCCCGATAAGATTTATTTCCCAAGAGCAAAAACGAACTCTGTGACGTGGATCAGCGGCCACGCTGTTTAGTACCTCGTCGGTAATGGCGAAAAGACAGTACCCGATTTTTGGTATTACCTCAACGAACGACATTGTGCGATCGTCAAGAACCGGAAATATAGGCAATATTTTTCTAATTTCCTTTGGAGCGCATTCCATAATCCGCCTCGCAGCTGGATTATCGATGACATGAGAAGATAACCATAGCAGAGATTGAACAAACAACGGAAACAACACTGCAACGAGAAGACAAAGAGGAACGGCCTTCCTTTTATCCATTTGTATAAAAATAAAATGAAATAAAAGTAAAAAAAGCAGAAAAACAAACCTTCCAAAATCCTTTTTCCTTTTTTTCATTTGTGTTAAAAAAAGTGGCTAGGATAGCTGGTTATTAAAAAATGCCCATTTGTGTTACGTACGCATTTTGTTATTTTAAGTAGGAAAAAAAAGAGCACTTGCCCGCGAAAGGCAAAGGTTCCGAGTTCGACTCTCGGTCGGGAATCTAAAACAAAACAAAAACAAACAAAAAAACAAAAAAAAGATGGATAGAGCGTCTGCCATGAAGCAGGAGATCCCGGGTTCGAGCCCGGTCGGGGCACACATTTTAAAATAATTAAAAAAATAAAAGAAACAAAAAAATAAAAGCAAAAAAAAGTGGTTAAGGTGACCGCTCGCAATAATCCGGAAATCCAGGTTCGAGTACAGGTGACCACAAATTTTTATGTGTCGCAAACACCTGGTATCAATGCATAGTCGCGAGATGCGAATCTATTTCGTAATGTTTACCACAGCTGTAATCTTCAGTGACAGTATCTGTTCTTTCTGACGTGCATCTACGTGTGAAGGACATTGTATTGTGACGATACAGATACTAAATAAACACAGACGCTGTAGCTATTAACAACTGTTCTGGAACGCTTTGTTTTATTTCTCGGTTCAGTCTTTCACCCTTATTTTAATAGCCTTTTTAATTATGCAATCCCAGACCGAGGAAGACTGCCTGAGTATCTTTGTTTTGTTGTAACCTTTAATATGGCTTGTTTTTATACTACTGTATACTCGTATGTTTGGCCACGGCTACAGCTGGTTTGCTAGTCTGGCGCAATTCAGTATGGCGTCTATGTTCACAGCACCTCTCTACTATAGTATACATATGTGTTCCTTTCCGCATTGGCTTGTCATTTGTTAGACCCCTGATTTGTGAAGATCTACGCCATCCTTTAATGAACCTGGTAATGTCAAGGTTTTATGGGGTGGGCGGAATGCGCATTTGGAATCGTGTCGTTCCAAAATTCTGCTGTCTTTTATGGAGGTATTGCCGACAAATGAGATGCAGGCTAGTGATTTGTGCTCCTCTCTTCTTACTGCTAATCATTGTGTGTAGGTTTTCTGCACACTTGCCCGTTTCACCAAAACATCAACAAACCGGAGGACGCCCTACCGTTGCTCCTTCATGGTAAATTGTGTGTGGGAGTAAAGCGAGTTGATATGATTAAGAAATTCACCTAAGCTGCCCCGTCCACGCGGCTTAACATCAAATGTGCTATCCACGTAACGGCAGCAACAGGTTAGTTTTACTTGGGCTTGCTCTAGGGTCTTCTCCTCGAAATCTCCATGAACAAATTCGCTGTAACCGGTCATTTAAGGACACCACATGTCAACACCGTCTGTCTGTTTATAATAATTTGCATTGAAAAGGAAGTAAGTTAAAGAACACAAATTCGGAAAGTCTGGTCAGGTTGGTATCGAAATACTTGCTCTCTCTTTTATGAATTCCTTTAATAGGACCTTGGTGAAGAGGCACGCTACATTAAAACTCACCAGCAGGTCACTACCGTTGCGGCAGAGGTCCTGTAGACGTTGTATAAAGTGAATGGAATTTCGGATGTGATGTTGGCATTTCCCCACAGATACATGAGGGGAACTGTTATCTGTCTGGTCAAGCCATATGTTGCTGTTCAAATATTACTGAAGATAGTATGCAGTGGTTCAAATGGCTCAGAGCACTATGGGACTTAACATCTGAGGTCATCAGTCCCATAGAACTTAGAACTACTTAAACCTAACTAACCTAAGGACATCACACACATCCATGTCCGAGGTAGGATTCGAACCTGCGGCTGTAGCGGTCGCGCGGTTCCAGACTGAAGCGTCTAGAACCGCTCGGTCACAGTGACCGGTCATGAAGTGTGAAGGTCTCTTTGTGGACCTTTGGTAGCTCAGACAGTCGTCGTGGGGCAGCATCTCGTGGTCAAAATTTCTTGACCGTTCTTGCATCGAAGGTAGTGAGGTTAGATTTTTTTTTCCTTGAGGCGGCTTGTCGGAACCCCTATTGTCTTGTACGCCGCTTCATCGAGAAATCTATAAATTGAGGGTTTCAGCAGGGAAATGAAGGCAATCCCAGGAGATAGCAGCGTGGATAGATGCGTCAGAGCACTGTTTGGACTTAAGACCACTGCATATGATGCAGCCACTTGTAAAACATTGAAATTAAAATTATGGAAATGTTATTTGAACTGATTTGTATACAGCTGTATTAAATACAAGAGATGCATTATTGAAAAAACAACGTTCTATTTAATATATATATATATATATCGCTGCTGTGTTTCTCTGGAAAACAACTAAATAAACTACGAGGGTTGCATTTTTTCCACCTCCGATCAGTCATGAAATGGAAACCACAGTGAAAATAAAAAATATTTTATTTGCACCTTTAGCTACACGTTGTAAATACTTCTCTACATAGACGCCGCTCCAATGTAGACATTTGTTATAGCGTGTTACCTTCTTTCCAATACCATCGTCATCGAAAACAGCCGCAGTCATTTACGCCAATCCTCTACATTGGCCTCCATCTCACTGACTGGGCCAAAATGGTGTCCTCATAGCCAGCGGTTCCTGTGAGTGAAGTGATGAAAATCAGAGGCAGACAAGTTCCGGCTATATGGTGGATGATCAAGCGCTTCCCAACAAACACGCTGCAGGAGAGTCTTCGTTGCACCTGCAGTATATGGCCGACAATTGTCATGAAGAAGGAAACGCATGACAGTTACGTTATGTCAGCTGCATGAAATCGGGCGAAACCTCTCAGTGCGACTCCACACTTTGCTGGAGATACTATTTTCTACACATTTTTAAGTGCTTACTGTGCGCTGAAAACTCAAAAGTGCCACGTGATGCGATAGACCGGCATACTGCAGGTATCACGAAAACACATCTGTGAGAATCTTCACTGGATTTTCACTATGGTTTTAACTTCGTGACAGATTGGAGGCTGAAAAATAAATAGCATTAGTATGTTCATAACCCTAGCTTCCCTATAAAAAAATTCTTATTACATACTATTTCGCAAGTTAAAGAGAAATGCACGTTATCTGAAACACCCTGAATATATTGTGTGACAGCATAAGCCGGAGCTCTTCAGACCGATTCGGTTCTTAGAGTGGAGCTACTCTCACACGCAACGTGGGAGAACTGCTCTAGTAGTGTTCAGAGATAACAGGTGGAAACATTAGTGATAATAAGCCCTGGATGCGTACTCAGAGAGACTAATTGTGCCAAAAATAGGGAAATCAAGATTCCAGTCACAATCCAGAGCAAATTTTCAGTTATTACTCGACATTAATTAGATGAATATTCTTTTTTTACTTTCTTAATGCGTTTTGATCAAATTCGTTCTTGGGTCATACACATTACTTTATATGCGCGTCGTCCCTTTGTAACATTGTGTTTTTATGTTTGTGCATAAATTACGTAAATTTGTGATACATATCCTTAGTTACAGGATTTAATTAATGTGAAACGTATATACCGAAGTCATTTCTGTAATTAGCGCTTATAGACAATGAGACAAAGCTGCTACCGGAAAAATCTTTGCTTCTGTTTAATGATTTTACGACGTTAATACTTAAACTTCGTTGACTATTCACTGCCTACACAATGAGAGAATTAGCCCCGTTATAAATATATTCCATGAGAAGAAACTTGTACCTGGGATAGCTTAAAGTATTAGTACTCATCATTATCTCAGGGAGAGAAGGCGTTCCGCTCACATAAACAAGTCTACTAGGTAGTGATTAATAATTTGACTGGCCGCGCGGGATTAGCCGAGCGGTCTAAGGCCCTGCAGCCATGGACTGTGCGGCTGGTCCCGGTGGAGGTTCGAGTCCTCTCTCGGGAATGGGTGTGTGTGTTTGTCCTTAGGATAATTTGAATGCGTTGTTGAAACATCGGAACTCCAAGACTTGTTAGTATTCACTGATGGTGTTCACATTGATGTGACCAAAAGCGGCCCACTGTATTTACGACGCGATGTACTAGAATCTCTATCATGTCGAACCAGTGATAAAAAGGAAACTTTTTAATAATGACCTCACTATCAAATTCCATGTGATCGTCCCAAAGTACAATTTAAAGCCTATAGACATCACTAAGACAACGAAAGCTATTCACAGGGTAGTCTACGAGCGACTAAAATCGCGTATGACCATTGCACCTGCTCATCCTCCGTTGTAAAATGTGTCAGATTGCTCTTCACCTTCACCGTGCCACTTTAACACAACAGGGTATGAATTATCATCAGTCTAAGCTTTCTGCAGTCAAAATGAATGTGGCCCGCATGGGTCTAGCAGATGAAACGCATCCCATTAAAAACACGACACGATACTGCCCGGAAGCATTCGGCAGAGGTAAATCGCATATGGTGCGTCACTGAATGGAACAGTCTTCAGTTCTACGATGCATGGTATCTCACTATGTCCCTGTAAAAATTGTCTAGTATGTGAACAGCTAATTATTTAACGAATTTGATGGCTGTATGAACTGACGTTCTGTGTTCTATCACTGTCAACTGTTCCAGTAAGATATTACTTCTGCTGGATCTCTATTTTGGTAAGCTACTCATTTACAAGCTGTACCACAAAACAGTTCAACGGTAACAAGCCTGAAATTGATTCGCGTGTGCGACAATTTTATTTCATTGCTGTCTACTCTATTTCATACCAAATCACCATGAAGGTAATAAGACGATGAAGGGCTTTTTCGGTTTCAGCATTCCGCGAGTGGGCGGACATGTCTATCTGCCTAATTATATGGAATTGCAGGAACAAAATGATATTTGTTCGAAGGTAAATGGCTGTTGCTCTTCTGGCTTCCGGATTGTGATTTCAGTGTTTATATTTTTTGCATTACATTACTGTAGTCATATTGTGCAGACACCGTAAGAGATGTCTCTGTGTTATGGAAAGCAGTCAAAGGGCTATGCAATGAAATGACTTATCATTATGAAAGTTCATTTTATTATAGTGATAATACTGATTATAAAATAATCCAAAACACCCGTGTACTATACAGTTCCCGATGATCTATTCTTTAGGTATGTGTTGTAACAGTGAAATATTTCTTTTCTGTTAGACACTATTCCGATGTGTCTTGGGTTGTATACCAACGAGCTTTCGATTTTGTAAACGAGATAGTGGCATGGTAATGGGAAATAAATTAAGTGCTGAATCAAGGGAAGAGACATTAAAACGATCGGTACATTTCGCCGTTCTATTGTCCACTCTGATTCGTATCTCTCTGTAATAAAATGACAGTCCGCATATCAGTGATATGTACGTACGAGAAAAGCAATTATTTTGTTTTATACACATTAAATACAGTGGAGAGAGGAATGATTCTCTCCAGAACTTGCCTAGTGATTGTTTTCAGGTAGTATTGCTAATCGAAAAATATGAACGACTTCCTTTAGAAGAATATCTTGCTACAATTTCTGACATATTTCTCGCCATTCGTCGGTTACAACTGCCTCGTAAAGTAAACGTCTACATTCTCAGGCTGAACTGCACGTTCCTTGTTCTCGCTTATTTACGTTACTGCAATGCTTGTCCGATGTTTTTTGTGCTGATTCGAAGGTATTAAACGAGCAGAGCCTCATTTTCTGTTAAATGCGAAGTCGTTAGCCGAAAGAATGGAGTAACTTGAGAGCTGCTGCTTTTCAAGAAAAGAAGAGGAACCGGTCTCGGAGAAGAAGTAGTTTCACGTTATGCTCGTTTTTCACAAATTAGAATGTGCCTTCATCTAACTCCTCTTAGGTGCTGTAGTAAAAGAGACCCACTAAACTGTGACTGCAGGCACGGAAAGGAATTACCGAGCTCTGCTGAAGCCTGTAATGATGTCAGACAACCTACGTGTTTGCCCTTTCTGTAAAGTATCGAGAGAAAGTTATTTCGCGACATTCGTAGTGCTACTGCTGCAAGGACAATCTCCGATGAAATTATAGCTTCTTATTTCATTTTCAATCACAGTCGATGTAGCATTGCACATTAGTATAATTTTGTAGCGCTTGCGTCGGATTATAAATTTTAACAAAATTTGTCGTGTTAAACAGCCCAGACCATACGTTAGTTAGTTAGTTAGTTATGTGTTCCATTTGTTAATCTTATGGTAACCGTTACGATGTGGAACGTGTCAAATCCTTAAGTAATGCACACATGAATTTTTTTCAAAAATACTTAAAATATCTATTACGTACACCATTCCCCTGCATATACAGGGTGATTCAAAAAGAATACCACAACTTTAAAAATGTGTATTTAATGAAAGAAACATAATATAACCTTCTGTTATACATCATTACAAAGAGTATTTAAAAAGGTTTTTTTCACTCAAAAACAACTTCAGAGATGTTCAATATGGCCCCCTCCAGACACTCGAGCAATATCAATCCGATACTCCAACTCGTTCCACGCTCTCTGTAGCATATCAGGTATAACAGTTTGGATAGCTGCTGTTATTTCTTGTTTCAAATCATCAATGGTGGCTGGGAGAGGTGGCCGAAACACCATATCCTTAACATACCCCCATAAGAAAACATCGCAGGGGGTAAGATCAGGGCTTCTTGGAGGCCAGTGATGAAGTGCTCTGTCACGGGCTGCCTGGCGGCCGATCCATCGCCTCGGGTAGTTGACGTTCAGGTACTTACGGACAGATAAGTGCCAATGTGGGGGCGCTCCATCCTGTTGAAATATGAATTGTTGTGCTTCTTGTTCGAGCTGAGGGAACAGCCAATTCTCTAACATCTCCAGATACTGTAATCCAGTTACAGTAGCACCTTCGAAGAAAAAGGGACCAAAAACTTTATTGGCTGAAATGGCACAGAAAACGTTC
Source organism: Schistocerca gregaria (assembly GCF_023897955.1). Taxonomy (NCBI): domain Eukaryota; kingdom Metazoa; phylum Arthropoda; class Insecta; order Orthoptera; family Acrididae; genus Schistocerca; species Schistocerca gregaria. The sequence goes on along the minus strand of NC_064931.1, from coordinate 657,636,696 downwards.
ACCTTAGGCGAGTCACTTTCATACTGAGTTGTTTTCCGCGGATTCTCAGTGCCCCATATACAGACATTGTGACGGTTGACTTTCCCGTTAGTGTGGAAAGTTGCTTCATCACTAAACACAATCTTTGAAACGAAAGATTCATCTGTTTCCATTTGATCAAGGATAAAATCACAGGAATCGATTCTTTTAATCTTATCAGCTGCAGACAGTGCTTGAACCAATTTCAGACGATAAGGTTTCATAACTAACCTTTTTCGTAGGACTCTCCATACAGTTGATTGTGGAATTTGCAGCTCTCTGCTAGCTCTGCTAGCCGATTTTCCTGGGCTGCGGACAAATGCTTGCTGGATGCGTGCTACATTTTCATCACTCGTTCTCGGCCGTCCAGAACTTTTCCCTTTGCACAAACACCCATTCTCTGTAAACTGTTTATACCAACGTTTAATACACCACCTATCAGGAGGTTTAACACTATACTTCGTTCGAAATGCACGCTGAACAACTGTCGTCGATTCACTTCTGCCGTACTCAATAACACAAAAAGCTTTCTGTTGAGCGGTCGCCATTTTAGCATGAACTGACGCTGACGCCTAGTCAAGCGAACAAATGTACAACTAAATGAAACTTTATAGCTCCCTTAATTCTCCAACAGATAGTGCTTAGCTTTGCCTTTTGTCGTTGCAGAGTTTTAAATTCCTAAAGTTGTGGTATTCTTTTTGAATCACCCTGTATTATACCTATAGATTTGTTTATTCCTATTCAAGAATTAATCTGTTGGAATTGTCAAGGAGATATGCTTTCAGTTTATTTTTTAAACTATTACTGCTGTCTGTCAGACTTTTTCATTTGGTAATTTGTCGAAAAGTTTAACAGCAGTGTATTTTACCCCTTTTTGTGCTAAAGTTAGGTTAAGTAGAGGATAGTGTAAGTCGTTCTTTCTTCTGGTATTATAATCATGAATGTCACTGTTGTTTTTACACTGACCCATGTCGTTGAGAGCAAATTTCATTACTGATTAAATCTACTGTGGCTCTGCCTCCAAGATGTGCGACTGTGAGCCTCACACATTATTCTGACCACTTCCGTTTGAGCAGTGACTACTTTTGCCTAAGTGTTGAGTTATCCCAAAATACTATTCTGTATGACATCATATAGTGAAAGTATGCAAAGTATGTTAGCTTACTAATTTCTATATCCTCAAAATTGGCGATTATTCTGATTGCAAAAGTTACTGAAAGTAGTCGGTTTAGGAAATTCAAAATATGAATTTTCCAGTTAAAATTCTCAACTACATGTAAACCTAAAAACTTAATATGCTCTACCCTGGCTACTTACTTCTGTTGATGTGTTATATCTATTGAAGGAACTGTACGCCTTACAGACAATCAAATGATTTACCATTTAAATACTCTATTATGTGAGCAGTAAAATTGTATATTGCTGTCTCAGAGGAACATAATTTTTTTAATCCGATCTGTGATTTACTAAGTATCCCGTTACTGTTGAGATGGCTAACCACTCTTGAGTACATTACTTTCTCGGCGATTTTTTGAAATTCTGTAAGCAAGTATACTGGCTGATGATTACTGGCATCTGTGATGTCCTCTTTTAGTGGACTGGATTGACAAAGGTATATTTCAACCTGTGTGGGAAAATAGCTTGAGTTAGTGATGCATTACATATGTGACTCAGAACGTCAGCTGTAACTACTCCACATTGTTTTAATATCTAGCTAGATATGTCATCTACTCCAACAGGACATTTATTTTCCAAAGATTTAATGATTTTCCGTATTTCACAAGAGGTTGTTAGATGAAAATTAATCTGACTAAGATTTCTCAAAATTGACTCTTCCATGTACTGCTTGGCTTTTTCTTTTAAACTATTCTCACCAATTTTTTCACAACCACTTAAGAAACTGTTGTTAAATACGGTAGCCACTTGTGTACTGTTGGTTAAGATGGTATCATTCTCTTTAATAGTAAGACTACCTACTCCAGTGGTTAGTTTTCCTGTCTCCCTTCTAACAACATTAAATACTGATTTGGTTTTATTGCCCGAGTTGTTAATTTCATCTCTAACATATCTATTTCTTCATTTTCTAACAACACTTCTCAGTGTGTTACAATAATTTTATAGTGTAAAATTACTTCTGGGTCTTTACTAATTCTTGCTGTCTCATACAGTTTTCTTTTTCTGTCTGCAGACGTTTTAATACCTATAGTAATCCAAGGTTTCTATGAAAACTGATTGGAGTTAAAATTAGTAATTTTTTTGGGCGACCATGTTCAAAAAGCTATACAAATTTATCAAGAAATATATTGCAATTATTATTAGCATTTGGCTCATTATACACATCTCCCCAATTAACATTTCTTAAACTTTGTCTGAAGTGCTCTATAGATACCTCGTTGAACAACCTTACACTTTTACTTAATGGTTCTGAACTTTGCACCCTGTTAGGTTTTGTAAGTTAATCCATTGTGCATCATGGTCTGATAATCCAATTTATCACAGAGAAATTATGTGTTAGTTTTACATCGTCTTGCTGTACAAATACATTCTCTATTAGAGTGCTACTGTCTTGAGCTATATTTGTAAGGAAACTAATCACTGATTCTAAGTTATATGTCGTTAATAACGCTTCTAGTTCGATTTTCCTATCAGAACTGCTTAGAAAGTTTACACTGAAATCATCACAGATTAATAACTTCTTTCTGTCTGACCGGCAGCATAATAGGGATTCAAACTTTTTATGAATAGCTCCCAATCTCCTAATGGGAACATGAACATTGTTGCTAATATCAACACTAAATTATCTAACTGTACTTCAGTTGCTTACTTCTAACATTTTGTATTTGTACCCTTGTTACGTGTAAATGGCAACTCCTCCTTTATGCATGCTAGATCTACAAGTGTAAGTTGCTAAATTATACCCATTTATACCGACACTTCCTGTCCTCACAGTTGCATGAAGTTCAGACAAAATATGTAAATCTTATTGTTATTTTTGAGGTCATCTAAACACACTAAGCCGGCTGCGGTGGTCTCGCGGTTCTAGGCGCGCAGTCCAGAACCGTCCGACTGTTACGGTCGCAGGTTCGAATCCTGCCTCGGGCATGGATGTGTGTGATGTCCTTAGGTTAGTTAGGTTTAAGTAGTTCTAAGTTCTAGGGGACTGATGACCACTGCATTTGAGTCCCATAGTGCTCAGAGCCATTTGAACCATTTTTTGAAACACACTAACAGCTCAGTTATGTTATTTTTTATTCCCCTGATATTTTATGAAGTAAATTAATACTACCTTTAGCTTTATCCCTATTTTCTGTACATGAAGCTTGTTTTATACTATTTTTGTTGATTGTTGTTTGTCTGGACTTTGGCATTGATGTAATAAACCTGTCTGGTCGCATTAACCACAGGGATCACTCCTTGTGTGACTTCCCCCCCCCCCCCCCCCTTACAGTACCTGCTAACAGAGAAGCTAAGTTATCTTTCCCCTTCCTACTTAGGTCCCGGCAACGGGTAGTGTATCCCCACCTATTGCACCTACTAATAGCATCAAATGGAACAACGCTTATGTGAGATTTTGCCGGTGTCTGGAGCATTATTCTCAGCTTAGTGTTAACATACCTTACAGCAATGTTTGCCCAGGGCCGATCATGGCGCTGAGGGACCTTCACAAACCCCACATTTGTGTGCCAAGTTTCTGCTCTTATGTTATCCAGGGTACTCATAATAATATATCTCTGATTCATAGGCAGGCTGTTCTCAGCTCCCCCAACTACACACATGAAAAAAAGTTTTGCTTCACCCCGGTTCCCAGAACTCCTGAAGATAGACGTTGACTCTGGATATTGTATCACAGACACAGTCCCTTTGACTGTTCAGAGATATCACTGAACCAAACATGTAAACAACCATACATGAGCAGCGCCTATTAGACGGAGTGGGTCCGACAGCCTATCAGTTCCAGTCATTCCACCAGGAAGGAGGTACACGGCTCGTGTTGTTTGTAGTTCAACCTTCAACCATGCCTAGACGTCAGTATCGCAGTTCGATCGCGACTGCATTGTTATTTTGTGCCAGGAAGGGCTCTCAACAAGGGAAATGTCCAAGCGTCTTGGAGTGAACCAAAGAGATGTTTTTCGAACATGCAAGAGATACAGGAACTTTCGATGACATGCCTCGCTCAGGCCGCCCAAGGGCTACTACAGCAGTGGATGACCACTACCTACGGATTACGGCTCGGAGGAACCTGACAGCAACGAAACCATGTTGAATAATACTTTTCGTGCAGCCACAGGACTCAAACTGTGCGCAATAGTCTGCATGATGCGCAACTTCATGCCCAACGTCCATAGCGAGGTCCATCTTTGCAATCACGACACCATGTAGCGCGGTACATATGGGTCCAACAACATGCCGAATGGACCGCTCAGGACTGACATCATGTTCTCTTCGCCATTCAGTGTCTCGTATGCCTTCACACAGACAATCGTCGGAGACATGTTTGGAGACAACTCGATCAGGCTGAACGCCTCAGACACACTGTCCAGCGAGCGCAGCAAGGTGGAGGTTCCCTGCTGTTTTGGGATGGCATTATGTGGGGCCCACGTACGCCGCTGGTGGTTATGGAAGGCGCCTTAATGGCTGTAAGATACGTAAATGCCATCCTCCGACAGACAGTGCAACCATATCGGCAGCATAATGGCGAGGCATTCGTCTTCATGTACGACATTTCACGCCCCCATTCTCCACATCTTGTGAATTACTTCCTTCAGGATAACGAAATCGCTCGACTAGAGTGGCCAGCATGTTCTCCAGACATCTAACACGCCTGGAACAGACTGAAAAGGGCTGTTTATAGACGACGTGACCCACCAACCGCTTTGAGGGATCTACGCCGAGTCGCCGTTGAGGAGTGGGATAATCTGGACCAAAAGTGCCTTGATGAACTTGTGGATAGTACGGCACGACGAATACAGGCATGCATAATGCAAGAGGACTTGTTATTGGGTATCGGAGGTACCGGTGTGTACAACAATCTGGACGACCACCTCTGGTAGTCTCGCTGTATGGTGGTACAACATGCAATGTGTGTTTTTCATGAGCTATAAAATGGGCGGAAATGATGTTTATGTGATCTCTATTCCAATTTTCTGTACAGGTTCCGGAACTCTCGGAACCGAGGTGATGCAAAACTTTTATTGATGTGCGTATAATTACCTGATTTTCCTTCTCAAAGTCCCTGTGTAGTTGACCTAGGTCTTATGTCACCTGGCTAAGGCTAGCACTTGGTTTCACAAAACTTGTGACGTGGTACCGTGCACCTAAGTTCTCCTAAAGCTGCTGACCTACACTCCTCCCATGACTGCTACCTAGAGGCAGAATTCTTCATTTCCTTTTCTGATTTGATCTCGACATGTCTTTTTTCTTTAGCTAATATTCTGCTCCAAACTGCATTCAACTACATCTGGATAAGGCCCTCCCTCAACTACTTCAGACAAGAAGCCAAATTGATTTAGTAACTGAATTTCGAAAGTTTCTTGAACAGTTTCCCTTTTTTGTCGTTTGCTTACTACTTTTTCTAAGCACCCCGTCTATTTTTTTCTCCCTTAGCCTACACAGTTCCAAATTTCTCGTTTTCTAATTCAACCTTGAGGGCACAAATGTTTGCCTCCTGTTGCGCGATTTTTCTCTCCTTTCTACGTAACGTGCACTCCCATGGAAGAGACTTATTATCTACCACCATTTTTCATCGCCGCTACATTCGCCCCAACGAAACCATAACCTGCAGTCTTCAGGAAACACCCCCTTCGCCCTTCAGATTTCTACGGCAACCACCACATTTGTCACACATGGTTTCATAGAAAAATTTACGCAAAAGCAGAGTAACGTGGCACAAGAGCACTGAAGTTTCGTAACCTGTACTAATACGTAACTACACGCGAATGTAAACAAACTTTTAAACTTACTTTCGAAAGTTTTATTTAACTAACTAAACTCTACGTGACAGACGCGAATTAATTATATAAGTCTAGTTAAAAAATAAAAAACTACACTCGCATGAAATTTAAACGTAAAATGTAAAAAAAATCTAACGACTACCGACCTTTACAAAATACTTTCTTCTCGATCTAAATACGCTCAGAAAAGCGAAATTTTCAGTACATAGCCTAGCGAAGAAGCAACTATTCTAAAAATGTAATATTAACTAAATTAGCTCTTATTTCAATATTAATCTCTTGACTTAGCGAGAGTTTCGTGGACTTGCGTCTGCCAGAGATGATCTCTCACACAGACCACACCATGCTTTGGTTTTGATACGCTCGTCATAGCACTGTGGTAACTATTAATTAAAAACAGGCAGAAAATAAGTATTTTGTATGACTCAAAACCAATTTCCCTTAGTTCCCAACTTACAGCAGAGTTCCTTTCGTGATCTGTAGAGAAAATGTAATTTCTGGACTGCCATTTGGAATATTTCTTTGCTGAAGTGTAAACCGGAACATTATAAAATCAGTGTGAGTATGACTGAAAATATTGTCACTCTTACCGTTTAAATCGAACGTGGTGCGTCATTATTCAGTTATTCATCTTCTATCGAACTTGTAAGAGTGCACGAAGTCTCTTGCAGACAACATTGCAGCTGACACTGAATACTGAGTGATCTACGAAGAGTGAAAGTACCGTCTGATGTGATTATGGGTTAAGTCATCTATTTATCGAGAGGATAGTGAGGAATAAAATGAAGGAAGATTTGGTGTAACGACACTTCGTCAGTGATTACATTAGAGACGCAGCACAAGCTGTTATTGCGGAAGGATGGGGAAAAAATCTTCAATGACCCTTTCAGAGGGGCCATCTGAACATTGTTTTAAGCGACTTAGGGATACGGCCGGGGAGAAATTTGAACCAGCGTCCTCCCGCATGCACGTCCAGTAAATCGCTGTCCACCTACCTCTGTGTTGTTGTATGACGAGGTGTTGAACATTGTGACAGAAAATACTTCATGGGGAACAAAAGCGTCATGCTTGCGTGAGTTATGCGAAAAGGTGCAGACAGACACTTACGGAGACAGTTTGTGTCCAAGAATAACTAATCACTGCTATGAAAGTCACTGCTCAGCAATATAACTGATTTTTTTTTAACTTCGTGTCACTGAGTACAGTGAGAAGGGGATATCAAAAATTTTCGCCTTCTTAGGAAAAGTCCTCACTCTTGCAGGACCGCGAAGGAGTCGCATGGGCCCTCTAACATCAAAATTTGAGGAAGACGAAACGCGTATGCCTCTAAGAAGCCGAATGAGATTGAAAGTGCATTCAATTTTAAATGGCTTCAAATGCTGTGAAAGTACTGACATCAGTATACTGGACTGTATAAAGGAAATTCAAATACGTAAAAATATTAACATGTCTACAGTTTTTGTGATTGCTGTAACGATATGAGCGAGCCTGCGGGTTACTATTCCAAGGTTATGAAAGAGGCAATAGAAAAAAATATCTACATAGAAAAGATTAAGAGTACAAGCAGAGCATCGGCTCGAGAGAAGAGTTTCGGCGAAGTCGAAGTAGGGAACCGAAGCCTAGTCGCTGGTAGCGCCTGCTTCGGAAAAGGAACCTATGGCAGTGTGAAGCGTAAGCAATTATAGCCATGCAGAACGAGTCTTTTGAAACGGGAACTGTTTAAAGGCGGATGATAAGTAATCTTTCAGAGATAAGGATGCTGAGTTTTGTTGTAAATTGTCGCCAAAGTATAGCCGTACTACGATGAAACTCAACACTACTTCAGTAAAGTGCTCTTTCAGGGAAAGAGAGACATAGGGAGAGAGAGAAAGAGAGAGAGCGAGAGAGAGAGAGAGAGAGAGAGAGGGAGAGAGAGAGAGAGAGAGAAACGCTCTGGCTCCACTTAGTAGGGTTTCGTAAAGCTATTTGTGAAGTTACGACGTAAATAGGTTTCTGTATTCTGCCCTGTTACAATTTTTCGTCTGTCCCAGTTGATCTGCTTATCAACTGAGAGTAACTAGATGAATATTGAAGTACTTACTGGTATGCAAATGTGATCACACCTGAGTTCAGTACTCAGGTACGCAACTCGAATTATACTGAAAATCTATAGAAAGCAACGCTGTCAGAACCTAAATCGAGTAAATATAGTGTATCGCTGTTTCCTACATTACTTGCCTGGCCCGGTGCCTATTTTAGACGTAGTAAAGTGAGTGCCTTTGCAATAAAAACATTGCCTAATGCTCATTTCATTGTGTGTTGTTTAGCTATTCTGTTCACCACAGACCTTTCACTACAAAAAACATTTAAAAAGTTTTTCCGAGGTTAATCACATATGCTAGCAAACGTAATGTGATGGTTCGACTCACACATCGCTCATCAGGGCGTGTCTTTTAACAGTAGAAAACCAAAAATGGATTTGACATTTGTGTGAGCAACAGCGAAACTGTGTAGATATTCGCTTATTATATAGTTAAACGAATTACGTAGCTTCTGGTCATATTAGTGGCTCAGAAAATATTTTGTGCAGTCGATGATTCATATTTCATGAACATTTAAGAAACTTGTATTTAACGAGCACCAGGACCCGCCGAACCATAATATACAGGCTGATGTAAACAATTTCATGTTGAAACTTTCTGGCAGATTAAAACTGTGTGCCGGACCGTGACTCGAACTCGGGACTTCTGCCTTTCGCGGGCAAGTGCTCTACCACCTGAGCTACCCGAGTGTGACTCACACCCCGTCCTCGCAGCTTTACTTCTGCCAGTACCTCGTCTCCTACCTTCCAAACTTTACAGAAGCTCTCCTGCGCTGCAGAGTGAAAATCTCATTCTGGAAACATACCCTACGCTGCGGGTAAGCCATGTCACCGCAATATCCTTTCTTTCAGGAGTGCTAGTTCTGCAAGGTTCGCAGGAGAGCTTCTGTAAAGCTTGGAAGGTAGGAGACTAGGTACTGGCAGAAGTAAAGCTACGACGACGGGGCGTGAGTCGTGCTTGGGTGGCTCAGATGGTGGAGCACTCGCCCGCGAAAGGCAAAGGTTCCGATTTCGAGTCTCGGTCCGGTACACATTTTTAATCTGCCAAGAAGTTTCATATCAGCGAACACTCCACTGCAGAGCGAAAATCTCATTCTGGAATTTCATGTTACTTGATAATGCTCGGTTTATCGAAACTGATAGTTGACAACAATGAGGAAGGAAAGTGGCAGTGGCTTTGTTGATCTCAGAATTCGCCTGAAGCAGTTTTGGAAACATAAAAGGTTATGCATTACGTCAGAAAAGGCTAGGATGGCAACAAACAGCGCTTTAAGACACGCGCGTGCAGCCAAAGAAATTAAGTATGTTGAACGAGCACTACCTACCAGAAAAAAGGTTTCCAGGGATAATGAGGACCAAGAACCATCTACAGGGGAAGTTTTCCTCCGCTTTATAAGCAAGTCTGGCTGAGTACCCGACGTTGCTCAGGCATCCATTGGTGCCAGTCTTCTATTAGTCCACCTCCTCTTACCCCTTTCTCTGTCTATTTCCTTCTTCAACACATCTGCCTAACTCCTCCACCCCTCTCTCTGTCACCTCCTCCACTTCCCTCTCTCTTTCACGCCTCTTCTTGTGCCCATCTCCTCCTTCCCCCACGCTGTCTGTCCATGTCTTCCTCTCCCTCTTCTCTCCACGTTATCACGCTCACCCCAGTAGGAGGCTGGTGGTTCTTACCCCCACAGATTGTTACTAATGTGTGTACCAAATTTGGCTGAAATCATTCCAAGAGATTAGGATGAGCTTTTTACCAGTGGCCTTGCTCGAGTACGCGCAGTTCAAATATACTTCACATATATTTAACATATTTCACACGTATTTATACACACATCTGAACCCTACCTCTAGCGAATTCCACCCTGCAGTCTCGTTTCCACGCAGTTCAATTTTTGTCACGTTATATCTCCTGAACTATGTTCTGTGCAATAAGATAATTTGTAGGTAAATTCAGTGCTATATTTTGATACTGTATGGGAAATGTGTAGTGAGTAGAGTCAGTAACAAAGACGTAGTAAATCAAAAAGTCATGCATGGTGCAGTAGCTTTTCACGCACGTGATAAACTAAAAGGTCATGCATGATGCCGCAGTTTTTCATGTACCTCAGCGTTTATTGATGGCTCTCGATCTTCCACCATAATCGAATCCATCAACATGAGGTGGCAAATATGAGGTAGCCAAGGAAGTGGAAACGTGGGCTCTGCTATGCCAAGACTGCCTGGTAGCTACAACAGGAAACCACAATTAATTAGCAGGAATACAAAATAAGAAAGTATTTATTACTTAACTTTGCAGTAGTCCATGATCAGTTGGTTGGCAATTATAGAAGACTCGACTAGACTAAGCGTCTGTAGAATGACATAATTTACAAGTCACAAATCTTGCAGTGACGAATTAATCTCTTGTAATATTGAATGTCGAATCCGGTGAATTTGAAGACTAACTTGGAACGGAGCTACAAAGAATTTATGGCAGCAATGACTGAGCTGCAAACGATGACTAACATCGGCGCTGACTGAACACTGAGCGCGGCTACGAACTGTAGACTGGCACAACTGCACTACCCTCCTGTTGCACATGAAGTGACCTAGCGGCGCCTCGCAGAGAGCGTAAGTACTGCAACTGGCTGTGTACGCTTTGGATAACACAGCCGTTCTTCTGTTCCGTTTATCGAGAGAATTTCATCTGTCGGATCGATCTCTCAGGCGGCGGTGTGGCCGTGTGACTGACGACAACACATCTATGACATCATATCTCCTAAACTATGTATCGTAGAATGATATACTTTTTCTGGTACGTCCAGTAGTATATGTCAATACTGTCTTCAAAATATGCCGCGAATACAGTTCTTAGTAAAGGAGTGATAAATTAGAACATCATCCTTCATGCGACAGTTTCATTGCATCAACAGTGGAAATGTAGTAAGCGATGATTTTTTTTCGTTGCGTCATTTTGTGGGGGTCGTCAGCAAGAAAACGTTTCGTAAAGGTTTCAGATTATGTGTAAGGTTTGTTGCCAGTTTCTAAGTGATCTCATTCTCAAATATTGGACGATTAAAGCATGGGTAGTCCGCGTCGTGGATTGCACTGTATTTTCACCCATACGCCCACCCCTTTGATAGGTATATGATTCTTACCCCACAGCGATGATTTCCAGACAGTAAGTGACAGGTATACCAAGATTGGTTGAAATAGGTCCAACAGTTTAGAAGGAGATCTGAAACATACATATATGCATATATACATAGATATAGACCTCCATTTATTTTTATAATACGTTGGGATTAATAAACGCATTGCTAAAATTTTGGCAGAACATCGGATTAGAACCATTTGAAACCCTCTAGGAAAATGTGTGTGTGTGTGAATTCCAAAGAGACCAAATCGCTGAGGTCATCGGTCTACATCTACATCTACATCTACGTCATTACTCTGCTATTAACAATAAAGTGCCTGGCAAAGAGTTCAATGAAGCACCTTCATGCTGTCTCCCTACCGTTCCACTCTCGAAAGGCACGCGGGAAAAACAAGCACTTAAATTTTTCCGTGTGAGCCCTGATTTCTCTTATTTTATCGTAATGACCATTTCTCCCTATGTAGGTGGGTGCCAACAGAATGTTTTCGCAATCGGTGGAGAAAACTGGTGATTGAAATTTCATGAGAAGATCCCGTCGCAACGAAAAACGCCTTTGTTTTAATGATAGACACTCCAATTCACGTATCATGTCCGTGACACTAACACCCATATTTCCCGATAATACAAAACGAGCTGCCCTTCTTTGTACTTTTTCGATGTCATCCGTCAGTCCCACCTGATGCGGATCCCACACCGCACAGCAGTTCTCCAGAATAGGGCGGACAAGCGTAGTGTAATCAGTCACTTTGGTAGACCTGTTGCACCTTCTAAGTGTTCTGCCAATGAATCGCAGTCTTTGGTTTCCTCTACCCACAATATTATCTATGTGATCATTCCAATTTATGTTATTTGTAACTGTAATCCCTAAGTATTTAGTTGAATTTACAGCTCTCAGATTTGTGTGACTTATTGCGTAATCGAAATTTAGCTGATTTCTTTTAGTACTCATGTGAATAACTTCGCACTTTTCTTTATTCAGAGTCAATTGTCTTTTCGCACCATACAGATATCTTATCTAAATCATTTTGCAAGTCGTTTTGATCATCTGATGACCTAACAAGGCGGTAAATGACAGCATCGTCTGCAAACAATCTAAGACGGCTACTCAGATTGTCTCCTATGTCGTTAATGGCGCATCAAACCTAGGAAACTAGATTAATTCTTTGTTGTTGTTGTGGTCTTCAGTCCTGAGACTGGTTTGATGCAGCTCTCCATGCTACTGTATCCTGTGCAAGCTTCTTCATCTCCCAGTACCTACTGCAACCTACATCCTTCTGAATCTGCTTAGTGTATTCATCTCTTGGTCTCCCTCTACGATTTTTACCCTCCACACTGCCCTCCAATGCTAAATTGGTGATCCCTTGATGCCTCAGAACATGTCCTACCAACCGATCCCTTCTTCTGGTCAAGTTGTGCCACAAACGTCTCTTCTCCTCATCCTATTCAATACTTCCTCATTAGTTACGTGATCTACCCATCTAATATTCAACATTCTTCTGTAGCACCACATTTCGAAAGCTTCTATTCTCTTCTTCTCCAAACTATTTATGGTCCATGTTTCACTTCCATACATGGCTACACTCCATACAAGTACTTTCAGAAATGACTTCCTGACACTTAAATCTATACTCGATGTTAACAAACTTCTCTTCTTCAGAAACGCTTTCCTTGCCATTGCCAGTCTACATTTTATATCCTCTCTACTTCGACCATCATCAGTTATTTTGCTCCCCAAATAGCAAAACTCCTTTACTACTTTAAGTGTCTCATTTCCTAATTTAATTCCCTCAGCATCGCCCGACTTAATTCGAATACATTCCATTATCCTCGTTTTGCTTTTGTTGATGTTCATCTTACATCCTCCTTTCAAGACACTGTCCATTCCGTTCAACTGCTCCTCCAAGTCCTTTGCTGTCTCTGACAGAATTACAATGCCATCGGCGAACCTCAAAGTTTTTTATTTCTTCTCCATGGATTTTAATACCTACTCCGAATTTTTCTTCTGTTTCCTTCACTGCTTGCTCAATATACAGATTGAATAACATCGGTGAGAGACTACAACCCTGTCTCACTACCTTCCCAACCACTGCTTCCCTTTCATATCCCTCGACTCTTAATACTGCCATCTGGTTTCTGTACAAACTGTAAATAGCCTTTCGCTCCCTGTATTTTACCCTTGCCACCTTCAGAATTTGAAAGAGAGTATTCCAGTCAAGATTGTCAAAAGCTTTCTCTAAGTCTACAAATTCTAGAAACGTAGGTTTGCCCTTCCGTAATCTAGCTTCTAAGATACGTCGTAGGGTCAGTATTGCCTCCACGTGTTCCAACATCTCTACGGAATCCAAACTGATCTTCCCCGAGGTCGGTTTCTACTAGCTTTTCCATTCGTCTGTAAAGAATTCGCGTTAGTAATTTGCAGCTGTGACTTATTAAATTGATTTTCACATCTGTCAATACATGCTTTCTTTGGGATTGGAATTATTGTATTCTTCTTGATGTCTGAGGGTATTTCACCTGTCTCGTACGTCTTGCTCACCAGATGGAAGAATTTTGTCAGGACTGTCTCTCCCAAGGCCGTCAGTAGTTCTAATGGAATGTTGTCTACTCCCGGGGCCTTGTTTCGACTCAGGTCTTTCAGTGCTCTGTCAAACTCTTCACGCAGCATCGTATCTCCCATTTCATCTTCATCTACATCCTCTTCCATTTCCATAATATTGTCCTCAAGGACATTGCCCTTGTATAGACCCTCTATATACTCCTTCCACCTTTCTGCTTTCCCTTCTTTGCTTAGAACTGGGTTTCCATCTGAGCTCTTGATGTTCATACAAGTGGTTCTCTTATCTCCAAAGGTCTTTTTAATTTTCCTGTAGGCAGCATCTATTTTACCCCTAGTGAGATAAGCCTCCACATCCTTACATTTGTCCTCTAGCCATCCCTGCTTATCCATTTTGCACTTCCTGTCGATCTCATTTTTGAGACGCCTGTATTCCTTTTCGCCTGCTTCATTAATTCTTTATGCCTACAAAAATGCACGTCATTCTTTGGTGACGGACGGTGTGTGTAATATTTCCTTTCAGAAAGATTGAAGCGCTCATTCCGTCCATTCCGGAGCTTCCGTGACGCAGCGCAAAGACTGAGTCGCGGCAAGAGCCATGATACAGGCATGGTTGGCAATGTGCGAGGCCCGAAATAAATTACACTGCTTACTATTGCGCGGATGTAACTGGAAACGTTTGTTGTCGGAGCTGCATTAAATGTGTATAATGCTACATTACTGTATCAACATAAATAAGAGTTGCCAGCCTCGCTTTGAGAAACGAGACACAGGTAAACTACTGACAACTATATAGTCAATAATTAAAGGCCCTGTCACTATTACTTTCAAGAACGTTTATGAGATCCAATCACAGGATTGAAATAGGGTTCACCGCTAACAGCCTCTACACAGCCTCCAACCGAGCCGGCCGTGATGGGCGAGCGGTTCTAGGCGCTTCAGTCCGGAACCGCGCGACCGCTACGGTCGCAGGTTAGAATCTTGCCTCGGGCATGGATTTGTGTCCTTAGAGTAGTTAGGTTTAAGTAGTTCTAAGTTCTATTGGACTGATGACCTCAGATGTTAAGTCCCATAGTGCGCAGAGCCATTTGAACCTCCAACCGACTCCAAACAACTTCCGTCGATAATGCCCACGCAACATATCAGCAATACAGTTAAGGCAATAGGGAAATATGCACATAAAACATCACACTCAAGCTTGCACGTTAGCAAATGTATGTTATTTGTATCAATCGACCCTAGCTTAGTCGATCAATTTTATCTAACCCCACCACCTCCAGTTACCTAATCCCTACACGCATTGCTCTGATATCTCTTTTTATGGAACTAGTCCACACTCACCAGTCCGCAACATTCGGTGGGAAAAACAGGACAGTTCCAAAGCAGAATCCGGGAACTCACTTTCGAATGGTTTGTATGCTTTACGTGCCAGAAAAGTAAGCTTGTTGATCGTAAAGGAACACTTCATAAATTCTAGATGATACCCATTTTAAAACACAGATTCCTCCCCAGATGGCGCACGACTTTCCACTTCAACCCCAGGGGCAGTCGCCCGATTCCTTGATTTTGCTAGCTCCACACCGCTCTACGAAATAATATACCATCCGGCTTTTCGGCCAGTGAGACTCATTATCAGTATGCAAGCAAGTTCATTGGCCATTTATTCTTAACATTTGTAAAGCGATGTTTACTGCGAGGACTTCTACAAGTTTTTCGGCATTGGGTGTTGGAAACACCCCTCTTTATAGGGAAATTACTCCCCCTGTAACCCCGTTATGTAGGTTCCAGCCGACACCCATTTAGCAGATATATATTAAGTCCAGTCTATCATTTTCAGACAGAACAAAAAAATTCCCTTCCTCCAGCAGCCAGAATGACCCGATGCTACAGTGTTAGCATACATGAGTGACCATAAAATTATGTATTTACAAGGTCGCAGACCGTAGTAATTGAGCGTAAGACACATGCCAAAGTTCTGTAGGCCACCTGCTGTTCCCTTTTCCATACATACCAATTTTCTATATACATAAATGCTCTGCCGGACAGTGTGGACAGCAGTCTGCGGCTGTTTGCTAATGATGCGATGGTGAAAGGGAAGGTGTCGAAGTTAAGTAGCTGAAGGAGGATACAAGACGACTTAGATAAAATTTATAGATGGTGTGATGAATGGCAGCTAACTCTAAATGTAGAAAAATGTCCGTTAATTTGGATGAGGAGGAAAAACAAACCCACTGTGTTTGGATACAGCATTATTAGTGTCCTGATTGGCTTAGTTAGAGTATCACGGATTTGATACTCGAGTTAGGGTGGGAATCAGTAAGATGCATGAGTTTCTCGTTGCGACAAGATATTCTCACGAAATTTCAATCACTAACTGTTTCCTTCGAATGCTAATTTTTTTAATGTCTCAGCTACATGAGGAGAAATGACCATCATAATAAAAACAGAGAAATCAGAGCTCGCGCAGAAATATTGAAGCGTTCATTTTCTCGAGTGGTATTCGATAGTGGAACAGCTGACAAATAACCTGAGAGTGGTTCTCTGCTACGCACTTCAATGTGAATATCAGAGCTGTCATACAGATATAGAAAACTTCGGTGCAGTTTTTGCCAGTCTTTAGAATCACGGAAAGGAGTGTTAACACTTGTTCAGCTGCATAAAAGAGTAGCTTCTAGATAATTACTTATTTAAGGCACAGTTTTGATTTATCATAAGCTGTTGTCGGTTTTGGCCGTTATTTCAAGACGGTCAATAACGGACGCAATCGAAAATTGTCTACATTAAATCACAACTATTACTTAAATTCTGTAACATTCCAAAGGGTTGCAGTGTCTATCCAGAAATTATGTCTACCATTAAAAAGAAGGACTGTCACTTTGGACAAACAAAATCGGCCGTAGAGGAACATGCCGTATAATGTGCAGGTGATGTAACAAAATTTCATGAGAGTAGCATATAAACCAAGACAATGCTACATCACATGCGACTATACAACGTGGGGCAAACAAAAGTGGTCCGGAGAACAGAGTTCCAGGGTACAAAGAAACTCAGCAAAGGAAGGGAGATGTAGAACTTACCTGACTACAACAGATGTTGAGAGTGACCAACATTCTTCTCTTGGCACTTTCGCGCTCTGGTCAGCAAGTTGCTGATGGCGGATTGAAGCTGGACTGCTAGGATTGCTGCAATCTCATCCGAAATATTCTACTGCAGTTCTTGATGACTATGACGGTCCTTCAGATACACCTTAGACTTGATGTAATCTCACACTATAAATAGGCTGTTTAGGTATTTATATTGGTAACGTCGCGTAGCGCTCTGTATGAAAATCACTGGCTGTGCTGTGTGCAGTCTGTGGCTGGTTGGTATTGTAATATTCGCTATTGTAGTGTTGGACAGTTGGATGTGAACAGCGCGTAGCGTTGCACAGTTGGAGGTGAGTCGCCAGCAGTGGTGGATGTGGGGAGAGAGATGGCGGAGTTTTGCGAGCGGATGATCTGGACGTGTGTCTATCGGAGACAGTGAATTTGTAAGACTGGATGTCATGAACTGATATATATAGTATGACTTTTCAACACTATTAACGTAAATACATTGTTTGTTCTTTATCAAAATCTTTCATTTGCTAACTATGCCTATCAGTAGTTAGTGACTTCAGTAGTTAGAATGTTTTATTTAGCTGGCAGTATTGGCACTCGCTGTGTTGAAGTAGTTCGAGTAATGAAGATTTTTGTGAGGTAAGTGATTAATGAAAGGTATAGGTTATTGTTAGTAAGGGCCATTCTTTTGTAGGGATTATTGAAAGTCAGATTGCGTTACGCTACAAATATTGTGTGTCAGTTTAGTGATGATCAAAATAAGTAAAGAGAGAAATTTCTAAGTAAGTTCTGTTTTGCTCAGCTTTTTGAAAAACAAATAACGTAAGGGGTTTATCAGCACATTAATTCATTAATTTTTCTAAGGAGACGTTTCATATGTCGACCCTGCCAGGATACCTCACTGGAATCTTCTGATTTTTTCTTGTAGTTTGTGTAATTAGTGTAGCTATTGTTTATTTCTAGCGCATAATTATAGAGACAATTTCCTTTGTAATTGTAGTTTTTCATTGTTGTACAACAAAACAGTTGTGGCATGCATGTAGATTTGCACCAAGGATTTCGCAGCTGTGCTTGCAATTAACTAGATATTATTTTCAGTGATATGTTAATGTGTTTTCTCATTTTTGCTCTTCAAATTGTGCTTTTCTTGTTATCGTGTGAAATACGTGATAATTACGGCCTGTGAAAAACGTAACACTAGCCTCCAAAGTAAATTGAGAAAATATAGTGATGACGAACTTAGCTTATCAGCACCACTGTGTAATGAATTAACAGACATTCAAAGCAGTAATTTGTTAATTGTGCATAGGGAAATGGAGCGGGCGGCAAATAATGGTGTAGACAATGAAACAATTAGTGAACATGGAGGCATTATCGGTCGGCAACAGCTCGCCTCAGGAACCTGAAATGACAGGGCACTATCTTGCAAATACCGTAGATTCAGATTTTGCATCCTCACCGTTTTTTCAAATAAGTGAAGAAACATTTTCTGCTTTTCAAAATGCGAATATTGCCGGTTCAAATGCACTGCCGAATAGCACTGAGGAACATGTTGCAGACACCTGTGCGTTGTTATTACAATTAATGCAACAAATGGCACAAAAGCTTCAAAAGTTAGACACGATGGAACAAAATCAGAGACAAACACAGCAACAGCTTGAAAAGTTAGACTCAATTGAACAAACGCTTGAACAAACACGTGAAGGTTTAACTGCTGAATTACTTAAAATAAAATCGATATGTCAAAAAGTCTGTAATGACGTAAATACACAAACTTGTGAGCATTTTCCACCTATTTTTTCGCGTCATGAAAATGCATTACAGAATCACGAAGCAGCCATAAAAGAACTGCAAACTATTGTTCATGAAAATCAGGACACGTTGCAAGGTAAAATTGACTCAGTTGCATCTACCGATTCGGTTACGTAAATTGCAAAAACTCAGGAAAACTTAAAATGACGATTTCAACACAAATGGACACTCTGAAACTTGGTTCAAAAAAAACACTGAGGAAATCAGTTTATTATCGGAGAAAGTAGCCGAACTTTCGGATCAGTTCACTAACTTATCTACAAAGGTAGATGATGATCTGAATGACACAAGACCCGTAGCCTTCACTGACACAGAAGAGTATGAACGAATTAAGAAATTTAAACAAAATCAAAATCAAATTAATACGCAACACAAAAGAGAAATCCGGGAAGTACAAGATCAGTTGAAACAAGTAATACAAGAATTACTTATTTCAGGGGACATTCGCGCTCCAACATGGGAAGAGGGACTTAGAAATACGGAAAAGCCACAATATAATCATATTGGTCTCTAGCTACACAAGACCGAGTGAAACATAGCATCATAATGATGAAACAATTCGAACAATCTGAATTTTCCAGTCTTGTAAAATATTTCGAAGACATGTTGCATAAGAATCAGTATCTTTCAAGCACATAGAGCCCCTCAGAACTCATCCGCATTTGCTTAATCAAATTGCCTAAACATTTACGACATATTATTTTGGCAGGACGATGCAAAGATGACACTGAAGCTTTTCAGGGACTGTTACAAGAATTGGAAATTGACACTGACAATCGCGGAACGCGAAAACAGGAACACAATAATTACAGTCACATCCGCCACAATTCCGCGATGACAGAAATAATAACTGGACATGACAAGGCTCTTCTTACAACGCAAATCGCGACCAAAACAGACACCACCCTTATGACAACTGTTGGCAGAATAATAGTTACAGAGAATGATCGCATTTCCGTAGTAATGAATATGACAGAGATAACCATAGAAACAAACAATATGGCCACCAAAACAATTATTATCAAGGGAGACAGAATAACTTGAGACGCAATGGTCCACCGCGCAGTTACGACTCATGGAGAAATTCTCAACCACGTAACCGACAAGAAAAATATTACAGCAACTACCGACAGGACGACAGACGATATAACCTTAGCAATAGATCAGAATCCAATCAGAACTGGCAGGATTCAAACAGAGCAGGGAACTCTAGGCAAGGTGAATTTATAGAAGTTAGGTGTCCTAATCCCAATAACGACGCGCGCCAACAAAGAAATACACAATGACTCGCACCGCAGGCAGCCACGTGCGCCGGCTGGGCTTGAGAAAAATAACATAAGCTAACCTTGAGAAAAATTCCAGTATCCTTTACCGACGTATATCACATGATAATTGCGTTGAAACATAAACTCTGCGTACTAGGAAGAGTAGAGGTTTACACCATATTTCACATGTAAAACCGTTTATTGAGAGATAATCTGCTTTTTAACTTAGTCTTTGCCATAAAACTTTTCACTTCACGTTACTAGTACGCTTTGTCAGACTTAGAAACTGTTAACATGAAACAATGAAGTTAACTATCCAGTCAAGAACCTAGGGAACTTATTTAGACAGTAATTACAAATGCATTGTTATAGTGAACAGACGACACAGTGTTAACTGTGTATGTACATTCTTGCTCGTTAGTTGCACGATTACGTAACGACTACAAGGCTTACATACTTAGAACATATACCTGTACTGCTAATGACACTGTAATGCAACATTTTGGTTTACTTGAAAATACGTTCTGGATTTAAAGTGCGTTCTGAGAGATACCAGATGACACAGTGGTTAGTTTATTTGACAGCTACACGATTATCTTACGACGCTACTAATGAGTGACACAATTTATTCTATTGCTTTTGCGCTGTATCTGTTTCATATCTGCACAGTTTTTTTGAATTCTTCTGGAAAGTAAAACACGTTTTAGTAGTAACTTTTGTGGTATAGCTACAATGAGACAGCCTTTTCCGCAGCACAACAATACGTTACAGTACAGTGCTTTCTTCATCACAGCAATAAGCGTAATAACTACGAAATCTATACGCAAAGCATTCAACTTTTGTTTATGATGAGGTGAGTACATTGACTTCTGCGGAACTTTGCTTACGGTGGACGATAACTACGACACTTCCACAGAATTATCTTACAGCAAGACTCACATTTAGCGCTACAGGACACGCATTTCAGTGATTAATTTTGTACTTAAAACATTTATTTTTAAAGATTTTTGAATTACAAAGATACAAAGGTTTTCCGTGATACATTTCATTCCATTCCTGCAATCTATAACACCTGAGGGTATAATTACTTTAATCCTCAGGGGGGTACACGCTTACTTTGTGTACCATGTGTTTGGCAAGCGCAAGGAGCCCTAGCTAATATGATATTTGCTTATACAACTTTACACATCGGTTTCATATATCTCTAACGCATATGATTATTTAACAGAGAAACAAACTTTTTTTTTCTACGTCAGTGGCACATGTTTACGCAATTACACAGTTGGATAACTTCACACTTTTGAAATTGTATTTTGTCTGTACTTTGTGAACTGTTTATATTTTTTCGGAACCATTGAATGATGTATTTGGTATGGGATCATGATTTTTAAAGTACGTTTGAGGTAGATGACACTATTGAAATGAGAAGAGAATTTTTTTAAGTTCTGAAATTATTGGAGGAAGCTACGACGATTTTTAGATTTCACTGATGTGTTATGACGATAT
The DNA here is from genome assembly GCF_023897955.1 of Schistocerca gregaria. NCBI lineage: Eukaryota > Metazoa > Arthropoda > Insecta > Orthoptera > Acrididae > Schistocerca > Schistocerca gregaria. Next base: position 657,615,282 of record NC_064931.1, on the reverse strand, counting down.
TATTACGACGACGATGTGTATTACGCTGTTGAGGTATGTTTATGATCAATAAGCTGATGCTATATGAGGAACTGGATTATGCTACGTATTTATAATGTTGAAATATTGAAGAAGTGTCGACGAATATGTTTATGTGTAATAAGGTAAGGAATAATGAGTAGTGGTTAGGAACTCTGATTTGTGAAAAAGCATGTTGGAAACCAAGAAATCGTACTTTAATAGTTATGAAATGTGTGTACATGTGTGAATGTATCACAACACTACTATTCATGAGATTTCGTTTCTACGTATTTCTACTGCAATTTTTCGGTCTGTGAATTTTTTTTATATGAGCCTGTCACTGTAGTGAAAACTGTTGTCGTAAATATTTCAGTAAGAAAGGTAGGTGACCTTGACGTAATGCGTTATGGGCGCCGAGCTGTGCCAGCTGCTTGGAGAAAAAGCCATTAGGTGAAGAAAAAAGAGGCCATTAACCTCGCTATTGACATTCCTTTGTAGAAAGCATCGCAAATATGACACGCTATTACTTGGAAACATATGATTATACTGTGGAGCACGTACTTTGTGCTAATTACTGAAAAGCTTATGAATTGATGGGAAATATTCTTACATCTGCACACCTGATTATGACAAGTGTCTTTCTACGAGAGTTGAGATAATTTCTACTGACTTATGAAATGCCACATGGCTATTGAATGGTGTTTTTATGCTTTGCTTTGTACATAGTTACTTATTTCATTTAATATCTGGTTTCCAGCTGTGTTGCAGAATTGATTTTATAAAATAAAATTAAATGCATTTGCTAATGTGAACACTTTCTATCAAGAGATCTATTAAATAATAATTTTGTGATCCACATTCTTCAAAAAGGGAGCACTTGGAAAGGAAAGACCAATAAGAAGGGACTAATAAAAGTAAGTGTGTACATAATTTTCTTTTCAAGTACTTGGTAATTTCTATTGTAGAATTAGTTGTGGTGCACCACTTTAATGACATAGTCACTAAGATGTGAATAGACGTTTCCCTCATCTGCATTATTGTCTTTAGTGTACTATTTTTTCTGCTTGTGGGTTTGTCATGTTTAGATATAAGTTATTGCATTTGTTGCTGCTGTTTGCCAGGCATAGTTATACTGAATTTTACATTGTATTAAGCTAGTTTTACTACTGATTTACTTTTCTTGTTGCTACTCATTGCCTCATATTAGTTGTAATGTTGCATTTGCTTTGCTAATTTCTATTATGCTGCTTGATTTGCCAATTTACATTTTTTTGTCATTGCTGTTTGTGTTAATTGTTTTGTGCAGATGCATTGCCTCGTCCCTTAGTTTATGTATCTGACATGAGTAGATGTAAGCTAGCTTAAGAGGGGGTAGACTATATAAGAAACTAACTATGGTGGATAGGGAAAGAATGCATTGATAAGTTATACGAAAAAGTTTGTAAAAAGAAAAGGTACTGTACAATGAAGAATAATTATTCGGAAAGATGATATGAATAGAATACAGAAAGCAGGTATAGATAGGACTTTCTGGGAATAATGATGAATGAAGGGAGATCTCCAAGAAGTAAAGAAAGTTTTGTTTGCAAAATACTGCAGTGAAACACACTCTGTCCTATCCTTTTGTATTACTCCTCTATGTGTTTGTGTACCCTTGTGTATTTGTGTTCTTCCTGTCTTTATGTATTTATCTCATGAGAGTTATGTTGTAGAATTTTTTTTTTTAATAATATGTTATTTACTTTGTAAAGGTGTTTAGACATTCTTTATTCTGGTCTGTTTCAATGCTCATGTGTGAAATTAATTTTTCGAAAACTATTATCATTTTTTTTAAATTTATTTCCTTGTGTCATAATTCCTGTAACACTGATGTATATGTTTATTTCTATTCTTTTGTAAAGCATGTATTACTACAAATGTTATCTGTATTATTATGTTTTAATGATATTTTCTGTATCTTTGTATTTGTACTCTTCAAATTAAGTTACATTACGCTGCACATGTTTCTTTTGGTCATAGTATATGCACAATATGTGAGAAGTTGGAACTGTTAGTGTTTGCACGTGTGTTGATAATTCAGCAAGGGACTGGTTAACAGCATTTCTGGTTCTAAGTACAATTCCAAAAACTTTGTGAGTGCACAAGTGGTGGTTTATGGGCTTCCTATATTGTCCGCAAGGCTCTTCGATGGTGATTGTGCACATGCACAGTCGCAACAGATGGCTGCTGGGCGTCTCTACCAGGACTACAGTGGGTCTGCTCTGTCATGACCTATTTACCAATATTCTTCAAAACTTCGACTGACTCTACTGTGGGTTGTCTCTGTTGTGGCCTATTACCTGTCTGCATGTCAATTAGTCAGCACTGTCTTTCCGTTGGAAGGACAACACTACTTCTTCGAGACAGCATGGAAACCCACTACTTCTGTGTTTATTTTCTTTTACTAATGAGACTTTGTAAAAGAAAACTGTAATTACTATTGTGATAAATGATCAGGACTGTCCTTATGAACAGTGAGAAAATTTAAGCTTTTTACCAACACTGTATCAATAACTGCGTGCATTTGATTTTATTTGCTATTGAAATTATGAATTTTTTTTTCAAATCTGTATTGCCCACTGCCCAAAACAATTTGTAAAATTTTTTGTGGGGAGCATGGGGGCTAGGTAAGAAGGTTGTTTAGGTTTTTATATTGGTAACGTCACGTAGCTCTCTCTATGAAAATCACTGGCTGTACTGTGTGCAGTCTGTGGCTGGTTTCCATTGTTGTAAAATTCGGTATTGTAGTGTTGAGCAGTTGGATGTGAACAGCGCATAGCGTTGCGCAGTTGGAGGTGAGTCGCCAGCAGTGGTGGATGTGGGGAGAGAGATGGCGGAGTTTTGAGAGCGGATGGTCTGGACGTGTGTCGATCAGAGACAGTAAATTTGTAAGACTGGGTGTCATGAACTGATATATATATATATATATATAATGACTTTTGAACACTATTAAGGTAAATACATTGTTTGTTCTTTATCAAAATCTTTCATTTGCTAACTATGCCTATCAGTAGTTAGTGACTTCAGTAGTTAGAATGTTTTATTTAGCTCGCAGTATTGGTGCTCGCTGTATTGCCGTAGTTCGAGTAATGAAGATTTTTGTGAGGTAAGTTCAAATGGCTGTGAGCACTATGGGACTTAACATCTGTGCTCATCAGTCCCCTAGAACTTAGAACTACTTAAACCTAACTAACCTAAAGACATCACACACATTCATGCCCCAGGCAGGATTCGAACCTGCGACCGTAGCAGTCGCGCGGTTCCGGACTGAGGGCCTAGAACCGCTAGACCACCGCGGCCGGCCGTGAGGTAAGTGATTCATGAAAGGTATAGGTTATTGTTAGTCAGGTCCATTCTTTTGTAGGGATTACTGAAAGTCAGATTGCGTTGCCGCTGAAAATATTGTGTGTCAGTTTAGTGATTATCAGAATAAGTAAAGAGAGAAATGTCTGAGTACGTTCAGTTCTGCTCAGCTCTTTGAAAAACAAATAACGTAAGGGGTTTATCAGCACAGTAATTCATTAATTTTTCTACGGAGACGTTTCACCACTGACAAAAGGTGACCTGGATGACCACCTAGGGCCGCGACCAGACAATAGGGTCAGGTGGAGTGCTCGTCCGCATAATCGACGTGATATGCCAATCTATTGCGACAGCTGTCGGGTTGATTTGGTAGGACTCTGGTGCACTTTCTGGTGAACTGCAGATACATTTTCTGGTGTGCGGGCACGTTTACGAATGTTTTTGGCTTTTACAAAACAGATCCTATCTGACGTCATTTTCGATCTAAGCGCTGCATGGTACTGTTTGCTGGCACTTGGACGCCATTAAACTTCTCAGTAAACAACTAGCCATACTTTTTCCACGACTTTGTTGTCACGTAACTTTTAACAACCAACACCAGCTGGCCCACTCACACTGACACAGCCGGTACCACGCTCTGAACACGTGTGGACCGCGTGGCGCGCGTACACTGGGTGTGGTTATATGCAGACATTCACGTCCAATCGTATCCATTCGTCCAGGCCACTTTTATTTACACCAGCCTGTATAAAGTGGCAATAGAAATATATCCAAATCGTAACAGTTTTAAAAGAAAGAAGTAGTTAAATAAAATACGCGTACTGAATTTGCACAAAGAGAGGAGTTCCAGTGATCACTTATTAGTAATTGAGAACGATATGATCCACCACAAACAGTCATATTCATTCGTCATTCCATGATTAATTGTAGTGTCCTCACATATGAAGCAGCCACCATGCGCAGTTGCCAATGTTTCAACTCTGCAAAAATCGTCCAAAGACGGGAACGAAACGTAGGTGAATATTCTTATGCTCCGGATGTCACTTCTCGGTTTAGAAGTTCTGACAAAATTAAACACCAGCCGCGGAAGCCTTCATTGTATTCATTCCATAATGAGAAGAGGATGCAGGCGCGGATCTAATTGTTCGGTTTTGAAGCTTGTTACTGTCTGTACCTTCACCCGCCACCCCCAGCCTGCCCCACCCCGAAATTTACGCAGCATAAAATAGACATGTGCACTCACCAGTATCAGTATTGACTTATACTAAGATTGTGACGATAGGTCTTCAGACTCTGATGTATAAATGTGGGGAATGCTTTTCCTTTCGATTGTTTCCGCCTGCGTTCGGGAATTCTGTCTTTCCGTTGTTCGTGAAATGACTGAACGGAATGTTCCTAGCCAAACGAAAAATGGGAAATGGGCAAATCGGGTATTAAAGTGACCAGTGCGAGGTGTAGCTTTGTCAAAGAAAAGTAATTGCTTAAAACTAATCAGAATAATTAATAAAAACTTAGTGATTCGAAGTAAAATTGGAATATGGTGTGACCAACAACTGCTAGTCATGAAAATGAAGTGTCAGATAATATCGAATTACAGCATAAATTGAAACTTCTGTTTTCTCTCGATCTATATAACTTTAATAATAATAATAATAATAATAATAATAATAATAATAACTAATAATAATAACAATAATAATAATAGAATATCGATCGGAATTTAAATGTATTATATTTCATGCTTTCTGAATAAAACTTGAAAAAAACCTGGAAAAAGGTCAAAAGTCTTGTGAAACTATTTGTCTAAAATTAAGAAATAAAAATGATTAGAAAACATCTGACGTGTCTTTGAATGATGGGCAACAAATAATATACCAAGCGAGAATTTAAATTTCAGTGTTTAACTTAGATTCTTAGAATTTCAAGGAATGCGAGGCGATACTTGACAAGTAGAATTCCACTCAGTCGTCTTCTTACGTCACTAACGTACTAGCATCTCGAATACGGCTCATGATTCCGAGCATCAATTAACGGCTTGTCAAACTTTTCTCTAATCTGTTTTACTCCTTGCTTTCAGACAAATTATTTCATAAAACATTTTACCATTTTTTTGATCTTTTCTTATACTTCCCTATTGGAGGACCTTTCCAATTCCATCTCGCCTTAGGATCTTATCGTACTGCAGAATAACATTGTCAAATATTTTTTATAAAAAGACATTTTACAAATTCTTCAGTTGTGTACATCCTGCAAATCTTGTATAAAAACTACAGCATGTGGTCTTAGTTTTTCTAAAAGTTTGTCAAAGAAACTTTGACAGCATAGATGAGCATTTTCCAACTTCCTATGGTTTTTTGATTTTGCCCGTAGGCTCACAAACGCTGTCGCATTTGTTTTTAACAGCAGGTATGGCCAGTGTGTGAATGAGTGCCTTTTCCTGGTTGGAACGTTCTCTGCAGGCGCTCAGACCGCAAGCCCATCTAAGTGGGCTATGCTTCAGGCAAGCAACTGAAAATTGTCCTCTATTAAAAATTACTTATAATTTCTACATTTCTAGCCATTTTCGGGATTCTTAGTTTCATGCCACTGCATTCTCTGAAAGTTTACTGATAAATCAGGTTTTAGTGAAACAGTTTTTCTTTGAGAGGGAGAGGAGGTCAGGACCCCCACGACCGTCCTCCCTTGGATCTACGGCTGGGGAACAGGGATTTTAATCTCTAACACGAAACTAGTGTCTGTACGGCGCGTAGTTGTAAAGTTTTAATTATCATCTCAAAAATTAAAATGATGTAACTAATCTTAGTTTGTTTTCAGGTACATGTCTACAGTCCTGGGACACACAGAAATCGCCGCGCCACAGGCACGCATCGCGCCGCTACAGGAGCCAAAACAAATGGACACAGTGCTTTGATAAAGGTTAGTATCTTACGATGATTCTTTTTCTGTAGTAACACAAACGTAGCAGCTGTGTCAAGCTATAATAAAACTGGGTCTGGCGGTATCTTCTTCCGAACTAGTGAAATATGCAATACCACGTAAATTCTGGTCAGGTTTGATCTTATTCCCGTTTATAAACTCTATAATCCATAGCTGTCGATGTTCACAGATGTTTCTAACTTCGAGCGTAAATTTTGCAGTAAATATATTTTCTGTTTATGTATCTATATGTTCACTTTATGCAAAGATGCACTTTTAAGATTAGTTTACAAATATTCAATAGCAAATCCTATTTAACAAACTATGGTATTTATTAATAATTTTCACAGACTATTTCAACTGGGGATAAAACTTGTCTCACAATTTTTTTCTGTTTCTTATATTGATATGTGCTCGATGTTATAACATAACGGAAAGTTTCTAGTTCTGTTATTTGCAAATGTTTTAACCTCTGTTATCAGCTGTTATAGTTAAAAATCTTCACATAAATGTTCAGTAAACTAAATTTGATGAATAATTTAGAAACAGAAGTCACTCTGACACACTGCTGACACAGAAGCTTCGGCAGGAAGTAGCTTGTCATACATCATTGTTCGCAGACGCTAACAGCGTTTTTCAAGTGCAGTTAAAATCTGTAGCGCTGTTTGCAATACGTGCGCCAAATAGACAATGAAGAGGGTTCTGTGTTGATATTAGATTTTCATGTGTAAACGTGAAACTACGTGTGGAATCTCATATGAAATAATAAATAAACAACAGTTTCTGACAGAGTAACTATTAATTCCATACCATGTCATTTAACATCGTAGACCTTAAATGTGATATTACGCAACATTGCAACCCCTTTACATACTGACGCCATCTTAAAAAGCCAAGTGAACATTTTAGAATTGTTTGATGTCACCTTTTTTTGCTCTTGAATGTACATTGCTTGCTAAACAGAGAGTGTTATTACGCAGTGTCAACGTGGACTATAGAAACAAATTTCTTGTTGCTAAAGCAAGGCAGGGGAGTCATAAGGCCAATCTAGACGTCTAAAGAAATCATCCTTGTTGGCTTAACGTAGCTGCAATATTCCTAGCTGCCGAAAATGAATTATCGCACGATACTCCAGTTTATAAATGTGCTGCGATATTTTTTCCTCCCTCTAGCGATTTCACCGTGTATCAAGATTGCAGTCACGTACCTCAGTACAAACAAAGCTCTATTTTTAAGGTAATAATTAAAACTGTACGATTTCTCCTCGTATTACTCCCCGTTTTTTCCTACGTTTGCACAAATTTAACAATACAGAATTGATACTTTTTGTTACTATAGGCTCAAGAGAAACTCCTCTTGTCATAAAGAGCTGGTGAAGCGAATGAAACTGTGTGCATGGCATACGCTATGGTGTGAGTTGTTTAGCGAGTCAGATGGTAGGGCGAGGGAGACGTGGCTCGATCTCAGGTGGCGGCCCCTCGCCAGTTCATTACGGCCAGAGCCTTCATTTGCAGAGCCGCCGCGCGCAGCCAGACGCTCACACTGCGCCTCATAAAAACTGCTTTTACAGTGCTGCGTGGCTCCGCTCTTCGGGAAGAAGCTTAGAGCTATGTTATGTCCAGACCATCCTTTCTTATACGATTCGTATCGGATTCACGTCTTGGCCGCAGCCTCGAAACGTCATCTGACGGTATTGGCAGAACTGAATACAAATCTTCGTAACGGTGGTTTGTAATTGAGATACCCTTCTTTCGACTTATTTTTCATCTTTCTTCCTGTCCTTCCCTTCGTTGGTCAGTACCTTTTTCCTTCAGCCACACGTCTCATATTTTCCCACAACCTTCAATGTTTTAGTCGCTTTCAAGAATACTGTCAGAATGTTTGCCTAGTGCAAAGGGTGCATCTGGCATCACTTTAAACTGGAAATTTGCCTTACAAGGGGACCGTAAGAACTTCCCATCACCGATTTCACTCGCATTGTCAGGGTGTGTAGGTCACGACTAGGACTTTAACACATGTAAACAGGAAGCCGCAACAGTCAACCGTTTTTGAGAAAATCGAGTTTGAATATCTTGGCGTGCTTCCATACCTTGTGTGGTCACTTACCTTCTAGGAGTCCGGAGCCTAGTGAGTAAGCGCTTACTTTCATTAGCGCGAGATCTCGCGTTCGAATCAAGCTAGGTGCCTTTTTTTCCTTTCATTCTCACGTAATTCTAACAAAAAACTTGCTATGACTGTGTCAATTATTTATATTTAATGATTCACTTATAATTTTCATAATCTTTTTCCCGAGAAAAGGAGAAACATTTTTTCGCAATGGTATTGGAAAAAAAACCATGCACGATAACTTAGTCATATTACTTATATTATTGTATGTACATTTGTGACAAGTATAATGTGTAACCTATTGATCCCTGCACCATTCGGGATGATAGTGATCGTAGAAGCACGGAAAAAAATAATTATTAATCAGTTTTTGATGTTGCTGAGCAACAGTAATACAATAATTTTTAAATTAACACACAGCCACTCGACTGTATTGTTTTGTATTTAATTACGACCCAGATTTCAGCCTTTTATGCCATTTTCAAGTAATTAAGATTATGTCATTAACGTATATTGCAGGACAACAATCTCAAAATTGGCCATAAATTTATATATATTGGCTCCCCACGAAATGCCAGATGTAAAATCACCATCTTGTAAAAAGATCTCTTTACAAGATGGTGATTTTACATCTTACAGTCCATGTGCAACCAATATTTTTTTCATTTACGGCTAATTTTTAGCGTGATGTCCTGCAATATATGTTAATGTCATAAACTTATTAACTTGAAAATGGCATAAAATTCCGAAACGCAGGTCGTAACTAAATAAACAACAATACAGTTAAATGGCGGTTTGTTCATTTCAAAACAATAATTATTGAACATACAGCGTATGTAATTGATTTAATGTTTATTCGATGTTTTTTAGAAGCTAACTTTCAAAACTGTTCGATGGTGTATGTGCGACTTCATAATAGTTTTATAAAGTGCTTCGCCGTTACGTAAAAATAAACGTCGCAAGGCTGCGCCAGTGGAGTACATTTTGGAGTTTTTTTTTTTTTTTTTTAATACTGCACTTTGGTAGACGCTCTCCATCCTGAAAGGTTTCACCATACAAACCTGGATTCTTTCTTTACGTATAGATATAGGGAAAACGGACTTCTTTCGAGTTGGAACGTGCCTGCAGGAATATGGCTATAATAGCAAATAACTTACAACATTTTAGAGAATAATCAGATTTTTCAGGATAAAGATTTCAAAAATAATAATGAGCTCATTAAGTATTCATAATTTGCATATTTCTAATCTGTTGCTAAAATTACGTGAAAACGAATAATAAAACGTACCCACAGCGAGATCCGATCCGGAGACCGCACTCTTATGAATGCGGTCTCATTGACTACTAGTAAAAATGCAAAGTATTTAGCAGACCTAAAATTTTCAAACTCGCTTTTCTCGCCAACACTTGAGAGTTGCGCCGTCCTCTTTACATGTACTGAAGTCCTAGTCGTGTCCTACATACATTGTCAATATGAATCTTATGGTTGAGAGAAGGTTCGTACGTTCGCCTTTTCAGTTTAGATTCTGCCTCAAAGCTAATGGCTTAAATAGAAACTTACATATCTGTCTACAGATCAATATACTTGTTAACGAAGGGTGTAATGAGTAAAGTTGTAAAGTTGAATCAGTAGAGTTGAGCGATTGGAGACACACACTCCGGAACACGTTCTTCGGTATAAGTGGTCAATTATACTGTTGACGATAAAGCGCTGTTACTAACTATCCGGAGCGACCTAAAGTGTTTGACCCAGAAAACGTCTTGTAGGAGCAGCAAATGACGGGCTGCGGGCCAATTGAAGAATCTTATGAGAATCTTACGGATTCACTAAAGAAGTGGTTTTCAAAGGGATGGAGACAGGCCACCCTCTACGACTAACATTGTCAAATCTAGGTTAGAAGGCCTAGACGTGCAGATGCGGAGTAATGCCAGGAAAAAGAAGACGTCACATGAACTGGGTAACTCTGGGAAATGCTGTAATACCCAAATCCGGTTCTTGTATTTTTTTGTCATGTTGTGTCTGGATGGTACTTGTAGTCTCGCACAGGTGCTAAATTCTCTGTTCGCAGCTTTTCTTACAGGATATATACAAGTACACCTTAATGTTAATTTAGATACACAGTTATTAATATGGACTGAATCGGAAATATCCCAGATGTGTACCAATGGCGATTTATCTTTAATTATTGCGTTAGCAGTAGAATTTTTGTACCATGCTACCCTCTATGTATCCTGTGTAACATTTTTGTCTTGTGTACTCGTTTTAGTATACTGTCGATGGACAATTAGTTCTATGTTGGAATCTGTCTTCTGTTAAGCTTATGTAACTCCATACCAGGATACGATTTCAACTTATATGTACTATATGAACTGTCATAAACAACTGTCGCGTATCATTTCCAGTACTTAGATGGCAGCATGGGCACGTTTCAATGGTCAATAAAATTAAAAAAATTAAAAAATTAAAAAAATAAAACCTGGGAAATGAATGTTACATTCTGTACTCCTGAGCTCACAAAAAGCGAAAATGAAAACAAGTGTAGACCATATATCAAAAAATTGAAAAAATAAAGAATAAGTGCATCTTAATGTTGACTGCTTACAAATCCAAAATCATATGGCTAAGAGACGTAGGAATAGAAATCGAAAATGTGGGAATCCACTAGGACATAATAAGAAACAGAACAATTTTTAAAGAAGTAATAGAAAACATAGGTATTCAGAACAGGAGAAATAGAGAACGTGAAGAAAGTGAGCAGAACAAGAGAAGAAACAACATTCACGAATGAAAGGAATGTGGATATTAAAGGAAACTGCAGCTGAATACTAATAAGCAGAAATAATGTTGATTTATCGTACCCACTAAAAGAGTTATTCTAATGTAAGAAATAGATGTTCTAACTTTTTTTAAGATACGTTATGTTATAAGTACTAAAGTATTTCAATCACGTTCTTTTGTATGAATGTGGACAGAAGTAAAATATATGAATAAATTACACTAATTCGGTTTAGGTGTGGGTTGGTTTCTCCCAGAACAGGTCAGGGTTGATTTCCTTCCCATATTTGTAGAATTCGAGCTTGTGCTTCGACAAGACATTAATCCCTAATCTGCTTTACCTTCTTTTTCTTCTTTCACTTCATCGACATCATGAAGCGTGTCCGTGCTTCAGAAACATTACTAATGTCCAGAACTATAACAAGAATTTCTATTCATGGCTATAGAAACATCTTAGAAGTAAGAGATAAGTCTCTAATTCAAAGAGCCTGTGGTTGTGGGGTCTTACAGAGGTACTACTCTGCCACTTAGCCCTGGAGGAGTCTGCGGTATACAAGGCCATTACCTAGATTATGCCACGGTGTGATCGATGTAGTTGTATCTCTGCAAACAGCAGATTTCCCGCTTACCGCAATTAAATAAATGAGTATTATCCTATGTGGACTGTATTACATTTAATTTCCGTAAAACCACTCTGATCATTACTTAAAAGGACTTGCTGCAGTTCAAATATTTATTTTTTCACAGGGAAACCTTTTTGCATAACAGTACCCGTATTATATCTGTGATGAAGCAACAGTTAACTATCATTAACTGATTCTAAACCGTTCTACGATTTAAAAATTTGTTGTTTCTTACTGTCAATAAGAACCATTATGTTATGGGTAAGCAATTCCCACTTCCGTATCTTGCTTCCTAGTGTAGTGAAGGCACTTGCAAAAGGTTACATCCTACTGTGTATCACCTGGCACTACATTACCCAGTATTTAATTAATTATATGGAAAATATTATACTCTGTTACTAAGCCATATTTGATATTAATACATACATCTGTCTCACACAAACAGATATACAAAGACAACTTAACCTGGAACAATTTCACACAGTAAAAATGACAGTGCTGTTACAGGTGGAAAGCTAGTTGGCACAGGAACATCCATGATCCAGCATACCTTCAGGTCAGCACGCTGTTAACTCACACACCACCCACGCACGCATACACACACAAATATTTTAATATGATGAAACCTAGTGGCAAAACTGTTTTACACATATATTCTTGACCTCAATGGACTGTTGATACGAGGGTTGTCCAGAAAAGAAATTCCGATCGGTCGCGAAATAGAAACCACTAGGGAAGTCCGTATGCCCGTCTATCGTGTCGCGCCACTCTTTTCAGTTGTGAGTGAACAATGAGCACGTAAAGATGCGTGGGGAATAGCGTCTCCCGCCAAGTATGAGAGCCTGGTTAGATATTTCGCCTGTGTCATGCACCCCACATAACACAACTCTCGAGCAGTTCCTTCTTCCTGCAAATCCTCGGCCGCATACTGCAGGGGCAAAGAAGACGCTCCTGCAGCATTTCCGATGAGGAGTGTTCGATCGTCCACAATACGGTCCGTAACTGACTCCCCCTGAGTCTCATCTCTGCTCACAAGAACCGCTGGCTATGGAGACAAAAATTTTCCACAGACAACGAGCTGCAGACCAGTGCAGATAACTGGCCGAAAGCACAAAAATGTTCAAATGTGTATGAAATCTTATGGGACTTAACTGCTAAGGTCATCAGTCCCTAACCTTACACACTACTTAACCTAAATTATCCTAAGGACAAACACACACATCCATGCCCGAGGGAGGACTCCAACCTCCGCCAGGGACAGCCGCACGCCGAAAGCATAGGCGAACGTTGATACAGCACCACGACAACACTCGAAGGTGGAGCAGAGACTATGTAGAGAAGTAGGTGGAAGGTGCTCCTAACTGTTGCAAATAAAACGTTTCTGGTTTTCACTGTGGTTTCCATTTCGCGACCAATCGGAACTTATTTTCTGAACAACCTTCGTATTAGTAATCGAATTCAGTTAAATACTATACACTTAAGAGCCAAATTATTATGACCACAGGCTTAACAGCTTGTTTTCCTTCTGTGGAACGAAATCCATCACTGCTTCTGCGTATCAGAGGTCCGCTAGTTCGTTGGTAGGTTTTTGGAGGTATGTGGCAACACGTGTCTACGCGCAGGTCATGTAATTCACGTTGCACGTTTTGAGCCGCCCTTCACCTCGATGACAGCGTCTGTGGAGACGACCATCCACCTATTGTAGCAAAAATGTGATTCACCAGAAGAGCGAACACGTTCCCATTGATCAACAGTCGAATCCCAATGTCCCCGTGCCCACTGCGATCGTAACTGACGATGTCGTTGAGTCAACATGCGAACACGTAGGGGTGGTCTGGTGCGGAGCTCCATGTTCAACAATGTACAATTAACGGTGTGCTCCGAAACAGTTTTGCGTGCACTACCATCGTGCTCTCTCGGTTGAGATGTCACAGATCACCATCTATCCCACTTAACAGAGCAGACAAGCCTCCGAGTCCCACGTTCTGTGAAGAGTCATTCACGTCCAACCATTCAGCGCCTAGTGGTAGTTTCACTGTCCTTCCACTTCTTTCCGTAAATGGTCACGACAGTAGTATGTGAACATGGGACCAGCTTCACCGTTCAAAATCTCGGAGTAATAACAATGTGCCTTTTGAAAAGTCCGCCCCTAACTCACTGGATTTCCTCATTTGCAGCCCATATCTTCGTTAGGGTTATCCCCCATCCGTTTCTGCTCCTCTTTCATACTTTTGTTACCACGTGACATGCCCGCAACGCCACCAGGTGGCATCCAACGACGCGGTGGGCACTGTTCATAATGTTTTGTCTCATCAGTGTAAGTGTTTGTACTCCACACGTGTTACCAAAACGTGATAGTACTGATTACAATAATACTTGAGATTTTAGTGCCAGATGTGCAGGATTAGAGATTATTTAAGTCAAATTCAACTTACAAATTAGAAAACACAAACAATCTATATAATGAAGGTACGTGTTTTTTTTTTGTAGATTTCGTCTTAGGAGGTATACATGGTAGTGTTTTCAACTGTATTTTGTGAATCCTATCTTCCATACATGCTATAAAAACGTATGTATGTATGTAATGTGTGTATGTTCCACATCTCCTCCTAAACCACTGGATCTATTTCAGCAAAACTTGATACAGATATCATTTACTCTTTGAAAGAAGCACTGTATGACTAAGAAATACCTCCTTCCATAGGAGTGGTGGTAGCTATAGGGGTGACATATAACTGCTACTCAGGAATGTCTGGAGCCATTTCAACCGAAGTTTGTATGTACATATCTCGTTCAATTTGTTATCTGTATAAAATACTTTGTCAGTAATATACCCCTAACTACCACACCTGTGGGTGAGTCTGGAGATGAGAACTAATGATGTATAAAAATATTCAATAATTACGAAAATATTAATGTTGAATTAATAGTGTTTGGGGACGTTAGCCTGTCAGTCTGCAGTGCTGATGACGTTTCTTTCACAGATGTTCGTGTGTGTGTGTGTGTGTGTGTGTTTGTGTGTGTGTGTGTGTGTGTGTGTGTGTGTGTGTTTGTGTGTGTGCGTGTGTGTGTGTGTGTGTGTGTGTGTGTGTGTGTGTGTGTGTGGGTGGGTGGGTGGGTGGGTGGGTGGGTGGGTGGGTGGGTGAGTGGGTGGGTTTCGGGTGGGTGGATGGGTGGTCGGTTGGGTGCGTGGTCGGTTGGGTGGGTGGGTGTGGATGGGAGTGGCATGCAACGACAGTGACACATCAGTCTACCTCTGTAATGCCTTCAGCAGTTTCTACCAGACTGGGCTTATGTATCACTTTAACTTGGGATGAAGGTATTGTGACAATAAGACCCCCCAGCACCCCTACAGCTAGGGATGGACGAGAAACCTCCAATTTCGGTCAAATTTGGTATTTTACATTAATCACATTTTGTATAAAAGTGCTGTGGGAGTAAGACACCCCTAGTGCTTCTAGGTTTGCGGATGGGAGTGGGGATAAGAATGAGATGGTATGTAAAAATGTTCTAAAACGGCCTGCTGGAATTTCTTTCATGTATTTAGATGATTTGGAATGTTTTAAAAGTATGAAGCACAATTTTCTCTTACTTGTGCTGTTCAACCAGGTCGGCAGAATGAGCACTGTAGTGAGGTAATAATGCTGGTAAAGTGTTTTGGGACATCAGATCATGCCACGTAACTGAATACAACTTTAACATCCTCTCTGGAGTTGTAGGGTGTAAAATAGCAGAAAATCAGGCATATATGTGTACAGAATATGTCAGACACGCATACGCGGACAAAGCCATGAGTAAGAAACCGTTTCTGGATTAGTTTCCAGGTGACTGTTTTTTATTTAAGATATTCATATTATATTATCGATTTCGAGATTATAAACTCTTATCTTCATATGTCGATACAGTTATTCTAATTAACAGAAATCGATGTATGATATACACACCGAAATGGCAATCTCAGATATCAGAAATGGCGTAATCTCTGAGGATACTGTTTGCAATTACAGTAAGCGCACGACGTAGCACATACCATTCGCGGAAGATTCCGTTCTTTCAGGCAGTAGTCCTTAGTATATGTGATGGCAACTATCTTGAACAGTCTGGTGCACCACTCCTGAGTGGTGGCTTTCCCATCTGCCCACCATCTAGAACTGAAACTTCCTGGCAGCTTAAAGCTGTGTGCCGAACCGAGACCCGGGACCTTTGCCTTTCGCGGGCAAGTGCTTTACCATCTGAGCTACCCAAGCATGACTCAAGCCCCGTCTTCACAGCTTTACTTCTGCCAGTACCTCGTCTCCTACCTTCCAAACTTCACAGAAGCTCTCCTGCGAACCTTGCAGAACTAGCACTCCTGAAAGAAAGGATATTGTGGAGACATGGCTTAGCTACAGCCTGGGGGATGTTTCCAGAATGAGATTTTCACTCTGCAGCGGATTGTGCGCTGATGTAGAACTCATTCTGGGAAGTGGCGAGCACTCACGTCGCTGCCGACTTCTTATGGTGGACGGGCGATGCCAGAACGCCCTGATGGTATGCGTGGCGTCCAGTCCAAGTCGTTGCTGTGTCCTTACATCGACATCAAAATCAGTGGTGATGGCAATACGAGAGCGTGTTATGAGTGTTCGCCGCAATTTTGTATGGAATAGCCTCCAAGAAGCACCACGGAAGGACAGTAGACTGCCGGCCGTTCGATGGATGACTCATAGAGACCAAACACTACTGGACCAAGCCGCTCGATTATTTACAACAGCCGCCTCCCTTAATAGTTGGCGAGTGCTATGCTTCGTACTAAAGTCACCCCCTTACCATGGAGCAACAATAATAGTTTGACGCAGCGGCCGCAATTGAGCTCGAGATGGAGGACAGGCGATCGTAATAGTGAGAAGTCCTTGATATGTGCACTGACTTGTACTGGAGGTAGTCCTATCTAGTAGGAAGAGACCTAGGGTCACAGGTTCATTGCTGTCTCCCCGCTGCGCATGGGCTGTCTGAAAACGATATCAACCATAAATTGCGACGAGCACCAGTACTCCAGGCGTCATTATGTCTCCGACACCAGATAGACAAAATTCATCACCTAAATACTGCCGAACTTCCTGGTCTGTGTGTGGAAGCCAATGGCACTCCACACACACAAGCAGACTTTAGACCATGGGCTGGACTTCCTGTGGTAGCAACCTGCCGCAGGGTGTCTTAAATGAGCACCACGACTATAGTATTGACGTCATTCAGCAAACCAGTGACACTTGAATATCCCCATGGGTCGGTGCTGAAGCGGCACTTACTTCTGGTACAGATTTTCGTTATTCTGAACATCGTCATCGCGGGCATCGTCAGCTCGAGGTCGAACGCCAGTTCTGTTAGCACAGTTTCTTCGCTTTTTCGCGCCCTCGATGTCACTTGTCTGACTGTTTATGGAACGAACATCTGATCTCTATGTATCAGTTCAGTGCTGATAGCGGAATGCATGGCGTAGACGCTGCGCCTGTAACGAGGTATCAAATTCACTGTGCATCTTGCTTGGAGTTCCCCGATGATGGAATTCCAACAGGTCGGAAAACATAACCTTGTAAGTAGGCTGCTTAGGTTTTCTTATTGGTAACGCCACGTAGCGCTCTGTATGAAAATCACTGGCTGTGCTGTGTGCAGTCTGTGGCTGGGTGGAATTGTTGTAATACTCGCCATTGTAGCGTTGGGCAGCTGGATGTTAACAGCGCGTAGCGTTGCGCAGTGGGAGGTGAGCCGCCAGCAGTGGTGGACGTGGGGAGAGAGATGGCGGAGTTTTGAAATTTGTAAGACTGGATGTCATGAACTGCTATATATATTTTGACTATTAAGGTAAATACATTGTTTTTCTGTATTAAAATCTTTCATTTGCTAACGATGCCTATCAGTAGTTAGTGCCTTCAGTAGTTTTTATTTAGCTGGCACTAGTGGCGCTCGCTGTATTGCAGTAGCTTGAGTAACGAAGATTTTTGTGAGGTAAGTGATTTGTGAAATGTATAGGTTAATGTTAGTCAGAGCCATTCTTTCGTAGGGATTTTTGGTAGTCAGATTGCGTTGCGCTAAAAATATTGTGTGTCAGTTTAAGCACAGTCTTGTATAATTTTTCAAAGGGGACGTTTCAACCTCAGAAGCAGGCAGAGACATCTACGACAAATCCATTTCACAGAACCGATACATCCGCAAACAGGTTACTAGAGATGGGCTCTCTGCTCGTGAATTGATTCAAAGAGCCAAATCTTTCTAAAGAGTGGATAATAGATGATTTGGAAAAAGTGAATGGTAGCTCATCTGATTTCAAAATGCACTTCTGGTGGGCGTAGTGATCAGGAAGAAAATTCTTCGCTAGGTTGCTGCAATGGCGCCCCAAGTCACATCCGTAAGAAAATGTTATGTTGCTCAAGCAATAAAAAATGTGTTCTAGACCATGTGCACATGTGGATTTGCAAACCCTATTAGTACATGAAGCTTTTCTCATCCATGAAAACAGAAAATAAAGAAAGATCCATTTTTTCCAATTTATTGGGTGTCAGGCAGTATCCGTTTACCCTTGTCAATAGTAATGCTAATTATGACAATATGAAAGTAAATACAACACAGCTCCCGGTCTGTGAGTGAAAAACAAAATTTTCGACTTGCGTGGGAATTAAATCAGAGCCCCTAACTTCGCCATCCATCGCCCTGACCATGCAGCTACCGAGGCAAACGAAAGTCGAGCTCTTCGGAATATTAATATTACATTAACTTAGAAAACACTTCAAGCACGTTTCCGTTTTTATTTCAAAAGAATATCTCAAAGTCTCCCATTAGCAGTAGGATCGCCAGTATGTCCCCTCCTATATGCTCACGATTTTTGTATTTTCTTCTTGTCCTCCTCTATTGCTGCGGCTGAACGCCGGCTGCAGGGGCCTATACCGAAAGCGCAGTTGTGGGCCATCACTCACGGCTTTCAGTTTTCGGCCGCTAAAACTTGCGTCATGCACTTCTTTCGTCGTCGTTCTGCCCATCCCCATGCTGAATGTTACCCCAATGACCAGCTACTAGATGTAGTGGAAACGTACCGCTGTCTGGGATTGGAATTTGACGTCCACTTAACTTGGCTTCTCTATCTTCGTTAGATTAAGAACAAGTGCTGGAGACACCTTAATATTATTCGATGCCTGAGCCACACCGAATGGTGTGCTGATCGTCCTACACTACTGCAGCAGTAAAAAGCCTTCGTACAGTCCCGTATTGACTATGGAAGGCTGGTGTATGGTTCAGCATCGCCCCCCACACTACATCAAAAAAAAAAAAAAAAATGGCTCTGAGCACTATGGGACTTAACATCTATTATCAACAGTCCCCTCGAACTTAGAACTACTTAAACCTAATTAACCTAAGGACATCACACACATCACGTTGGACAAACTGAACAGTGCTCCTTGCAGGGTGGCTGTAGTGTTTTCACTGCAAAGTTGGTAGCCATTTATCGCGCCATTGAGCATATCTGCTCCTGCGCCGGTGAGTCCTTCATTATCTGTAGTGACTCCTTAAGCAGCCTACAAGCTCTCGAACAGTGCTTCCCTTGACGTCCTTTCGTGATGACCATCCACATGTCTCATTATGCCCTCAAGAACAGTGGACGTTCAGTGACCTTCATTTGGACCCAAGGACATGCTGGGATATCTGTCACTGAACTTTCTGACAAAAATGGTTCAAATGGCTTTGAACACTATGAGACTTAACTGCTGTGGTCATCAGTCCCCTAGAACTTAGAACTACTTAAACCTAACTAGCCTAAGGACACCACACACATCCCTGCCCGAGGCAGGATTCGAACCTGCGATCGTAGCGGTCACGCGGCTTCAGGCTGTAGCGCCTAGAACCGCACGGCTACTCCGGCCGGCACTTTCTGACACCATTGCCAGGCAGGTTACCAGTAAACCAACTCTGGAAATCGGCCTGCCAGAGACTGATCTCCGATCGGTCTTCTGCCGTAAAATTTTCGCGATGTGGGATACCGAATGGCGCACCGTCAGTACCCCAAACAAATTAAGGAAACAAAGAATGTGTGGCGGTCATCCATGTGAGCCACTCGAAGGGCCTCTGTTGTCCTTGGGCGACTACTCATCGGCCACACTTGGCTCCACATCGGCCATATTTGGCTAATACACGGTAACCTCCTCTGTAGCGAGGACCCACCGCAGTGTCGCTGTGGCTTATCTATAACTGTCGTCCTCCTCTTGTTGGACTGCCCAATTTTAGACGCTCTGTGGCAGACTTTTAACCTCCCCAGCACTCTACCTACTGTGTTGGGTGACAATGCCTCAATGGCCGATTTAGTTTTGTGTTTTATTCGTGAAGGTTTTTTTGTATCATACCATCTAAGATTGGGTGCCTGGCCTTTTCTCTCATGCCTCCACTCTCCCTCCCTTTTCCGACTTCATCGCTCTTACTTTGCATTTTGTTTGCCTTGTTGTTTGACTTTTCCCTGTGAGTGCTCTTCTTGCCTTATCTTTTAAGGTGACGATTTTAGTATGTTGCAGAGCGTCTGGTTCATCCTTTTTTATGTTTGTTGTCAGCCAGCCCAAGCCATTTGCTGTATGATTTTAATACATTCCTGTACCTTTCCTTTCAGTGTACGTTCCCCCCTTTGAATCAATTCTTTCGTTTTCTCTTTTGGTGTGGTTCCCTTTTAGTTTGACACCCTTTTTCTTCCCCCAACTCCTTCGTTTTTATTTGTTTTACCTTGAGACTCGTTTTCTTGAGGAAAAAGGAACTGATGACCTTGTAGTTCGGCCCCTTTATACCTCAAACCAACCAACCAACCAACAAATATCTCAAATTTTGAAAGCTCAATAAACGTTTACATGCTTTCGAACGAGTTGTTACTTCTTATCCTTTCACTTAGCGTCGCACTCGTTATGTGTTGCCAGCCATCATAAAGGCTGCAGCCTTTGACCACTGCATGGTTGGAGCATGTCGCCAAGTGATCCAGGCATCACTCCCCTCCCAATAGCTCAGTGTTCCCCACCACTCTCACCGACCAGACCGTTGGCTATCTCACTAGCTCACTGCTCCTCACCACTCTCAGGGATCAGATTTCAAGGTAGCTCACTAGCTCACCATTCCCCACCACTCTTAAAGATCGGATTCCAAACTAGCTCACTGACCCCTACCAAGACAACTAACATTCATGGACGACACCGCACGGAGCAGACCACACAGCGATTTGAGGCATCACTCTGTTCTGTGCACACTTGGCACAGTGAAACAGCTTGGAACTTGTTTTCATGACACTCCACGTCTCCATCCGAGTTCAGCTCTTAATTCTTTGTATCCTTATTTGATATGTTCTAATCGCCATCTTCTTGTGTTGTTGCTCTTCTGTTTTCTAGTTGTGTGAGTGTTCTTGTTAGATGTACTATTATGTCTTCTTCTACATCTGTTGCATTTGTAGTTGCTTTTGTTGGTGTGTTGGTAGCCTTTATGCAGCTTTTAATTACTTTGGGTGGATAGGATATTAAATGAAGCGGTTATTTTAACATACATGATAGTCGAAGTATACAGGCTATCTCAGGAAGAATACTCAGTATTTAGAGATAATGACAGGAACGGTCCTTTGAAGCAAAAAACTAAATATGGACATACGCCCTATTCCAAATGGTTTTTGCGACAAAACATATTTAAAGTTACTTTTGCTTGTTTTTCTTGAATAACACGAAATCCGTGTACTCTAGAAAAAACTTGTCGCAGTACAGAATTAAACTAGATTAAATTTCCTTTAAAAGGGCCTATTCCTTTTTCTTCAAGGACTTCTAGGTTGCGTGAAGAGAGCGAGAGAATATGGAAATTCTTGTTCAACGCACATGCATTGAGGTGTAGGTAACCCAGTTTGAAGTAGATTCTCGACTTGATAGACCACGTGTCCCATATCAAATTATTCTTCTCGAATTCGTCTACACCACTGTGGTACATTGTAAACAATAGCAATGTACTGAATAGTAAAGAAAATAAGTAACAATGTACATTAAATGTGTTCTATCTCGGAAACCAGAGTGCATATGTCCACTTGAAGTTTTTTGCTTCAAATGATCGTTCCTGTCATATCCCTGAATATTGACCATTCATCCTGGGACAACCTGTATATTATATTTAATTTCTTATTTATTCATTTAACCTGAACAGATTAATGCCCTCAGGTGTTCTTTTACATCAGATCAGAGTTTTATATGTAATTACAAAACTTATTAAAATCGCAGTTACTTAAAAAATCATAATATGTTTAATATGACATTTCTTCTTCATCTCTCTGCATGTAGGACACATTTGACTGTTCCGCCCTCTTGGCTGAAATTGTTGATTTTCCTCGAACTTCCAAAATATCTTCTGTCCACAGAGTAAAATTGTTACCAGTTTTTGTATTCTGTCGTCTTGCTTTCTTTTGACATAATCCTTCGAGTTGTTTCTGTATTCATTAATTTGCCCATTTAAGTTTTCCACTCTCAGTTCTTTTCTGATGTCTACATTCACTCTCCCTCAGACATAATGTACCCAGCTATTCTTCTTAGCAATCGGTTCTCTAGTGCTTGTATTCTGATGGGAACGAGTTTTTCTGCTGTGTGGTCTAGGAAAGAGCATCAAGGTATATGGAGCAGTTGTTATTATGAGCAGTAGTGGATCAACAAAAAGCTTGAGTATTTGGACTGCGACGCCATCCTGTGCAGTAAATGCTCAGCCGAAGAATTTCTCTACAGTAGAAAGAATTTTTCGCGACTACCGTCATTTACCTCTGCAAAATAGTCAGTAAGTCTCTGTTATGTTTACGGTTCAATGAAGGTTATCACTAAAGTCAAGTACTGGTTTAATTCCTCGGTCGGAACAATGGGAACAGCTACAGCTTCTGCTTTGCCTACTCTTCCCCATATCGCATCTGGTCTTCATGTTTTTTTAATGCATTTGTATGTCATAGTTATCGTTTCTCTCAGTTTGATTGATTCTGTTTGCTTTCTGCATGTAATCAGTTTTATTTTCAAGGATAGGATGTCGTTTGTGAGTCCAATGTGAAGTGTCTCCTACATTCATGGACTGTTTTACCTCTTCCGTTAGTCAAGGCACAGGTTTTCCCTTCAGGTTTCCAGTCTTCGAGGGAGCAGATTTATCATGTAAGAGAGTTGTATTGTATTGCATTGTATGGAACTGAATACCTAGAAACGACGGGGTGGCTTCGTCCCCGCCGTAGCCCTCAGTGTCTCACAACCCCGCAACAAGCTACAGCAGTCCACGCACCCCACCACCGCTCCACACCGAACCCAGGGTTATATGTAAGAGAGTTAGTTGGGTAATGAAGTTGAGAGCTGATACTCTAGGTACTAATATCTTCGCTTGTGGATTTCGTGACAAATGTATGTATGGTGACTTGACTACAGGCTGCATTATGGGTAGCTGCAGGCTGATATTCTGTTGTATCTGCAAAGGAAAATACACACTCGAATGTCACAGTGAAGGGGCAGAATATTTATGTTAGTGTTCCTAGCATTATTTGTATGCTCTTAAGTCGAATCGAATTTTGAAATGTGAGTTTTTAAACAGGCTACATCGCCTGTTTTCGGAGGTTTGTAGAGGACGTATATTAGTCAAAATTTTTAAAGGGATTTGATATTTGCGAACATATATATGTCTGGTTTTTATTCATTGGTATCGGATGTGAGTAGCATGGTCGTCAATAAGTCAAAGCGCTTGTATGCCACTGCCCCACCTCCTCATCTGCCAATTCTGTAATGTCCTAGGACGGTGGAGTATATACACTCCCGGAAATTGAAATAAGAACACCGTGAATTCATTGTCCCAGGAAGGGGAAACTTTATTGACACATTCCTGGGGTCAGATACATCACATGATCACACTGACAGAACCACAGGCACATAGACACAGGCAACAGAGCATGCACAATGTCGGCACTAGTACAGTGTATATCCACCTTTCGCAGCAATGCAGGCTGCTATTCTCCCATGGAGACGATCGTAGAGATGCTGGATGTAGACCTGTGGAACGGCTTGCCATGCCATTTCCACCTGGCGCCTCAGCTGGACCAGCGTTCGAGCTGGACGTGCAGACCGCGTGAGACGACGCTTCATCAAGTCCCAAACATGCTCAATGGGGGACAGATCCGGAGATCTTGCTGGCCAGGGTAGTTGACTTACACCTTCTAGAGCACGTTGGGTGGCACGGGATACATGCGGACGTGCATTGTCCTGTTGGAACAGCAAGTTCCCTTGCTGGTCTAGGAATGGTAGAACGATGGGTTCGATGACGGTTTGGATGTACCGTGCACTATTCAGTGTCCCCTCGACGATCACCAGAGGTGTACGGCCAGTGTAGGAGATCGCTCCCCACACCATGATGCCGGGTGTTGGCCCTGTGTGCCTCGGTCGTATGCAGTCCTGATTGTGGCGCTCACCTGCACGGCGCCAAACACGCATACGACCATCATTGGCACCAAGGCAGTAGCGACTCTCATCGCTGAAGACGACACGTCTCCATTCGTACCTCCATTCACGCCTGTCGCGACACCACTGGAGGCGGGCTGCACGATGTTGGGGCGTGAGCGGAAGACGGCCTAACGGTGTGCGGGACCGTAGCCCAGCTTCATGGAGACGGTTGCGAATGGTCCTCGCCGATACCCCAGGAGCAACAGTGTCCCTAATTTGCTGGGAAGTGGCGGTGCGGTCCCCTACGGCATTGCGTAGGATCCTACGGTCTTGGCGTGCATCCGTGCGTCGCTGCAGTCCGGTCCCAGGTCGACGGGCACGTGCACCTTCCGCCAACCACTGGCGACAACATCGATGTACTGTGGAGACCTCACGCCCCACGTGTTGAGCAATTCGGCGGTATGTCCACCCGGCCTCCCGCATGCCCACTATACGCCCTCGCTCAAAGTCTGTCAACTGCACATACGGTTCACGTCCACGCTGTCGCGGCATGCTACCAGTGTTAAAGACTGCGATGGAGCCCCGTATGCCACGGCAAACTGGCTGACACTGACGGCGGCGGTGCACAAATGCTGCGCAGCTAGCGCCATTCGACGGCCAACACCGCGGTTCCTGGTGTGTCCGCTGTGCCGTGCGTGTGATCATTGCTTGTACAGCCCTCTCGCAGTGTCCGGAGCAAGTATGGTGGGTCTGACACACCGGTGTCAATGTGTTCTTTTTTCCATTTCCAGGAGTGTACTATCGTTAGTGGCGCGAGACCTACACGACCTTATAGCAACCGTTATAGTTGTCCAATATTCTGTTACACTAAGGGTGAGTTCACGTAAGAACAGAGAGAGAATGTAAGATTAATGTACTCTTTTATTAAACAGATGAGAATCGAACAATAATACATCCAAATGGGGGAGGTGGAAAGAAAGATTCGCGTTCAGCAGCCTGCCCTAACGTACGTTCATAACACGCCACGATAGCAGGAGGGAAGGAATTTTAGTAACGATCGCCGTATTATCAAAGGGGTTGCAGACGTGCAACGATCACCACCAGGAATTAACCGAAGACTAAGAAGATGCTACTGTGCGTAAATCGCACGGTTGCCTCCCATACTAAAGTAATAAAACCCGCGAAAAACGAGCACGCACCTGAACTGGCCAATTATAGGGCCGGAATTTCACAGGGAGGCGACCTCGCGACGTTGAAATTGAGCACTAATAGCGTTTACAAGGTTGCTAAGGCAAGTTGGGGAACTGAGAACAGGAGAAACTTTGGCCTCTACTGAATTTTCAAACAACACCACGTGCTACCCTGGCGATCGGAAAAGGGGTGGGAAACGGAAAGCCAACATGGCTGCTAGGAAGACGCTGCCCTCGCCCATAAATAAAGAAAATTCCTGGCGCCAAGCTCCTCTCAGAGATCAGTGTGAGACAAGCTGGAAAATTCGTCAAATAAATCAGGCAACCCATAGAAATTATTAATGTTACCTGAATTAATATTTTACCGAATACCAGAATGCTGGAATTAGAAATAATAAATGCGAGCACTGAATGGTGAATGAAGTGCACGTCTTTCAAAGTCCATACAGAAAACCGTTAAAGAGTTCAAATGTGCTGTTGTGTTTCCTAAGGAGAAACCCTTTGCTTTAAGCAATATGCGAGAAAATTTAAAAAAATACAGACTGAAATTGAAACAATATGTCCCAAACAGATGGAACTATTTAAGAAATGTTGAAAAGATTTACTTTAAATAAGGATCCCATAGTTTCTTACCTCACTGTTTTAGGTCGGAAATTTATAACTTTAAATTTAAAACATACAGTATGTAAGGTAATGCAAAAGACTTTACAGATTTTGAAAGTTTTTGATGAGGTAGCCAAAGAGGTGCCCTCACAGAAAACAGTCTCAGTTTCAATATCGAAAATCTTGCCAAGATTAACGGAATGGCAAGCAAAACCTTTTAAAGACAAAAACAAAGAATATCCTCAAGAAACATAGCCACTAGTTGTAATTCGCTTAAAGAGTTATCGGAGTGGTTTGGTGTTATCTCCAGCAACGAAATGACTAGTCAGACAAGATTACTGGACCCCAATTCAAAGGAAAGGCTTTTCAGATGACAAAACATTTCAGAGCTGCTTGCTTCTAGCAAGTCACAAACCGTAAAATGGAGCAACTGTTGAAACAGACGAACATTTAGTTGCGTGATATTTGCCTAGAAACAGCGATCCCTTAAACTGGTGGGAAACAAAAAGAAATCCTGTGGTCAGCGCTGTATCAATTGGTTATAAAAGTATTATGAATCGCAGCAATATAAGTGTCCTGTGAACGAATATTTTCAAAAGCAGGACAAATACATACTGAGAAGAGAAAGAGACTCACATCGAATGGGTCGAATTGTATTCATAAATGACAATAACGATTAAATGTTCTATTATAGAAACATATTTGCTAATAATGACAGTAAATGATGACTTCAAATACACTTAAATTACAGTTGTTATAATTGTTATATTATGTTTTCTCCGATAAAAACATCAAAATATAGCAAGAATGACTCTTCTTTCTTAAAAATTTTCCACTTGATAAACAATATTTGGAATTTTGTTGTAATATTTATGACGTTTTCAAGAGACAAAATTTAAAACATTTGTACCTGAAAATTACTTGGGACATAACAAAAGTTATTCCTCCTCTTTATATGTTCTTTCAAAATAGGACCGAATTAAATAAAAACAGGTTTAGTGACTTGAATTAAGAAAGTAATGTATCTTCCTTTTACTTATTTTTGTGAGTCAATGGGGGTGATGAGTCATGAAAAAGAATTAGTTCATTCCACTGAGTGACCAGTTCTATTCCAATCTCTAAAAAGAATACTTTTGCCCATCTCTACAGGTTACCAAGGGGCAAAAACAGTAACGTCACCAGGTGGCCACACCTGCAAGTGAACTGCAATTGTTCTTTCGGTAGACCAGTAAAACCTATGTTTCAGACTAACAATATAGGAGACCACTAGAAGAAATTTTGCTAGCATTGAATCAAAAAGAACGTCTGAAGCAAAATCCCTAGGGGACTAAGCCTTCGCGAAGAACTGAAACCAGAGATTCTCGCCAAGATCTCTACACTACGCTGTTGTTCCTTCTCCAAACATGCCTACTCGTGTCTGCTGCCGTGTTGTGTTTTTCAGTTAGCTAGCCACTTCACACGATCCCGGTCGTGATGCTGGCTGTACTGTGGTACTGGTTGTGGGGTCTAACAGGTTGACAACGCACGCAAGTCTCACATCACGGCTGTTTTGCGACGCACGTAATAACAGAGCCTGGTCGCTGACCTCGGTTTCTTGTTGCACCACGTCCGAAGCGTTCACAGCAGCAATACCAGGCAACGTCGTCCTGGCCGCAGCTTGCATATTTGCACAGCACATTACCCTTTTTGCATGAAGGAGCGGCCCCTTCTCAATATCTTCATTAATACTGCCTTTGAGTAGTCTAACTATGAGCATTCTGGCGCACTTTTGATGCTGATACACAAGCCGTACACATACTGTATCCAAAACTGCACTTTCTATGAAATGATCACTCTCCTAAAACACTTCTCTTTCTTGAAAATAGATGTATCCAAGAGCTTTTAAGAAAACATATATTCAGATCTTCCAATCGCAGCCCAATATTTTACCAGCCAGTCACATTTTTTCAGGTGCATATTAACCCAGAGAAATTCCAATCCAACACATTGTAAGTAGGCTGTTTAGGTTTTTATGTTGGTAACGCCTTGTAGCGCTCTATATGAAAATCACTGACTGTGCTGTGTGCAGCATGTGGCAGGTTTGCATTGTGGGAATTTGGTATTGTAATGTTGGGTAGTTGGCTGTTAACAGCGCGTAGCGTTGTGCAGTTGGAGGTGAGCCGCCAGCAGTGGTGGATGTGGGGAGAGAAATGGCGGAGTTTTGAGAGTGGATGATCTGGACGTGTGTCCACCAGAGAGAGTAAATTTGTAAGAATGGATGATATGAACTGATGTATACATATTATGACCTTTAAACACTATTAAGGTAAATACATTGTTTGTTCTTTATCAAAATCTTTCATTTGCTAACTATGCCTATCAGTAGTTAGAATCTTTTATTCAGCTGGCAGTATTGGCGAATGCTATATTGCAGTAGTTTGAGTAACGAAGATTTTTGTGAGGTAAGTCATTCATGAAAGGTATAGGTTATTGTTAGTCAGTGCCATTCGTTTGTAGGGATTTTTGAAAGTCAGATTGCGTTGCGCTAAAAATATTGTGTGTCATTTTAAGCACAGCCATTTATAATTTTTCTAAGGGGACGTTCCAATATGCATATTTAGACATCACAATCGAAACCTAGTATTTTATTGTCTTTCAACTACATTTTAAGCCACACCGCTTAGACAAGCAGCGAGCTCCCATAATACTTCGCTATCCAAATAATAGACCAGAATTGTGTCAGACACTAAACTCTAACAGCCAAAAACATCCCAGTATTTTACCGACCAGTAAAACGAAAAAGCTATTCCCCATTTTTGTTCTCTGTACCTCCAACTTGACAACAAGCAAGTTTCGATTTTTCTACCACACTTGATGCAAGTCACAATTAAATATTTCTGTTGTGGTTGGCAGGAGAGCCAACACCGTGTTATTAAAGGAGGCCGAAATGCACGCGTTTTAGCTCACCCAGGGAATTAGAATTGAGAAAAACGGACGTAGCTGGTGGAATACTTAACTTTAATCCATTAATGATGAACGTCGGTCTGGACGGTACATATTTTACAATATCAATAGTAACGGATAATGGCGCCTTGCTAGGTCGTAGCAAATAACGTAGCTGAAGGCTATGCTAACTATCGTCTCGGCAAATGAGAGCGTAGAAGTCAGTGAACCATCGCTAGCAAAGTCGGCTGTACAACTGGGGCGAGTGCTAGGGAGTCTCTCTAGACCTGCCGTGTGGCGGCGCTCGGTCTGCAATCACTGATAGTGGCGACACGCGCGTCCGACGTATACTACCGGACCGCGGCCGATATAAGGCTACCACCTAGCAAGTGTGATGTCTGGCGGTGACACCACATTTTCCACATCTAAACTGTCTGTGTTATTTATCGAAATATGTAAAAGAGTATCCGCTCTTTAGACATCACAATCAAAACCCAGTATTTTATTGTCTTTCAACTACATTTTAAGCCACGCCGCTTAGACAAGCAGCGAGCTCCCATAGTATTCGCTATCCCAATAACAGCCCAGAATTTTGCCAGACACTAAAATCTTACAGCCAACAACATCCTAGTATTTTACCGACAATTAAAACGAAAAAGCTATTTTTCATTTTTGTTTTCTGTACCTCCAACTTGACAACAAGCAAATTTCGATATTTCTGCCACACTTGATGCAAGTCACAATTTACTATATTTTCACATCTAAACTGTCTGTGTTATTTATCGAAATATGTAAATAATTCAATCTGTAACAGTACAAAACAGGCATCTAGCTTTCAGGGCAAGCTGCACTGGCCAATGAGCAAAATTTGATCTTCATACCACATTTGTTGCCAGGCACAATGGAGCCTCAAATTAAGTGTCACATCGTTGGTTTCCTGTCTAAATTGTTCTATAATAGTATAAAATGCATGTCAAACACTTATTGGAACTACTGATTAACACTTGGTATCACAATTTCTTTTTCATTTCTAAACTCACTGTCAAAGATAATTAAGGATATTGACAATATTGAAATACTGTTCATCAGTAATCGAAGGCGCGATCATGAAGTTTCCATTTGAAGACCAAAATACACCTTACACGTCGTTGTTTATAGACCCACATCAGAGTCTTGCTGGGGTGCTCATATGCTGCAGCAATGCTTGCAAATGGAAACTTCTTTGTCGTCCCTTATAACCAAACTTCATCAACAACACACACAGTACAAAACAATTGTGGCACTACTGTTGAAACTTAATTGTTCTATAACAGAAACTACTGCTGATCTAATTTACAAATTAAGGTGTACTTGACAATGGGCAAAATTTCATTATTGTACCACACTATAAACAAAAAATAAAAATTCATTATGTTGTTTATCAGAATACATAAAGATATTTTCTATAACATTAAAAACATACATGGCACTAATGATCTAACTTACAGGTTAAGGTACACTTGCCAAGTGCTGACTTAACATTAACAAACAGTGGAAAGTACATGACACTTCGATGAAATAGCATACTGAACACCAGTTTAAACATCTGAATTGAACACACATTTTAAAGATAGGAAATGAGAGTTGCTATGCTTTCAACTACCCGCTTACAGTTACTTTACAAAAGAAAGTCAGTCAAAATATGTAGCGACTCCATGCAAGGAAAAACAAATTTAACCTGCAGCATAAAACATATTCATCTTTCAGTGATAATGCTCACTTATGTTGTTACAAATAAACATCAAACGAAATTTCAATAAATTGGTCCAAATATCTACATCTTATATTCGAACCATTCTTTTCTGCGTATTCAGACACAATTTTTCTTACCTTTGTTCCTGCGATACAATAGAAAAATCTTTGATAATATAAAAAACAATATAAAAATGGATACTACTGAGAGTAACAAGGGCGTGTTGACATTACCATGCCATTACCATGAGTAACGTGACCACCGTTACTCCAAACGCCTGGTGGATATTATTGGTGTAATGAGAATCATTAGCAATGGGTGACTGTCATCATCCCAGTCGCGGTACCTACCATTACGCCAAATGCAAGGCGGATATTGTTGGAGTAATGAGGGTCAGTTGACGTGGAGACTGGCATTCCCTGATCTTGATGACTACTATTACCCAAAATGCATAGTATTACTCAACAATTTTGAGAAAACTATGAACTTAAGATCCCTAATAAGCTAAGTGATACAAAAGTAGGGCCTTACCTGGATACTGTGTAACTATTAGTATGTCAGCAGACGCAGTGATCTGTATTATGGTTTTGGGACACTGTAATCTTTGGTTATCTGTAACTGGATATAAAATGTCGATGTACGAGGCAATTTATTACAGTTTTATTTGATGCTTATTAGTAACAAATTTTAAAATATTGACATAAGGCTCACTTAATTACAATTGTATCTGATATTTATCTGTACTTGGATATGTATAAGATAAAGTTTTACAATTTTGTTTCATGCTTATCTGTAAATGGTGACATATGGGAATATGTGTTGTAATTTAGTTTGATGTATATTTGCAACACTATAATTTAAATATAACAGGACATGACATATGTTTTGTATTGCAGGATAAAGTTTACACTTTGGCATGGAGTCACTATAATTTTGACTGGCCTTTGAAAATAACAGAAAGTGGGTAGTTAAAAGGATAGCAACTCTCAGTTCTTACCTATACAATTGTGTATTAAACTCTGATGTTAAAACTACTCTTTTTTATCGAAGTATCATATAGTATCCACTGTGTGACAGGTTAATTCAGACCTCACGCAACGTATGCCTTAACCTGCAAGTCAGGTTAGTAGTGCCCCGGTGATTTCTAATTTTATAGAAAAGATATTTATGCACTTTCATAAATAATATGGGCAAGTATATTTAGGTAAAAAATATAATTTTCGAGAGATCGAACCTTCCCCTCTGGGGATACTTATCCATCGTTGTCGTTAGCCATCTGTTTTTTTACATATCGTAGTTAGTGCATTTCGAAATTAATCTTACATATTGCGAAAATGTGCAGTTTAAGTGATACAATACCCTAAAGATCTATTCAAAACACATCATTTCATCATTTTTAGTATGCTTTGTTGTGCTGAAATATTAGAAAATGTGACAGCAAGGGACAAAGACGCTAGTGGAACGTATTCATAAGACGGTCTACGATCAAAAGTAAAGCTGTAGCAACCAGTAGGTAACGGTAATCATATTCTTAATGACACATTTCTTCTTCACCTCTAAAATATATCTCGATCAGTTTGTTTTAGGCTTAAGAGGAATGTCAACTATTAGTACATTGCCTGCTTACTATGTTAGTTTTAGCCACACCTGTTTTATACTGTTATAGAACAATAATACATAAAATTTGGACTTGTAACTAGAATTGTGACACTTAATTTTAGAGTCCACAATAATATTTCATGTGTAGAATGTAACTGTAAACTACACAATAATTGCATAATAAAAAGATTGCGTATTTTTTACAAACAGACATTTGAGTTGAGGAAGTGCTAAAAGATACACTAGAATAATCCATTTTTATTTGTTTTTGACACACACTTTGAAAATACATGTGAAAATAACAATAAGTGTGCATCAGTAGTGCCAATGAGTGAGTTACAGGTATTTTGCGCTGTGGTAGAAAAAATTAGAAGTGAAAATAACATTGAGACACTTTCTAACGCTCCATTGTGCTTTCTAACAAGTGTGATACAACGATTAAACTTTGCTCATGCCGCGTAATATGTAAGTTAGATCGTTTGTGCCAAAAAACAAGCCATGTGTGTTTTGTCCTGATATGGAAAAAATATTTATATGTAGAAATACTTCTTTATGCTTTTATTAAGTGCGCTGGAAGTGTTTTGCGTTGTTCATTGCATTATAGGAAGAAAGAAGATCGAAGATGGAAATACACTGTTTCGTTTTAATAGCTGGTAAAATACAAGGCTGTGGCTGAGCGTACTAAATATGTATGTGGGGGCTCTCTGATTAGCTAGTTAACATGACTAAGTATATCGTAAAATACTAGCTTTTGACTGAGATATCTACATATATACGTGTTCCCTTAGAAGCTCCCTGATTGGTGAACTGTTGTGACTTAAGATGAAGTTGAAAAAATGTGACTGATCGCTAAAATACTGAGTTGTGATGAGGAGATCTAAATACACTCCTGGAAATTGAAATAAGAACACCGTGAATTCATTGTCCCAGGAAGGGGAAACTTTATTGACACATTCCTGGGGTCAGATACATCACATGATCACACTGACAGAACCACAGGCACATAGACACAGGCAACAGAGCATGCACAATGTCGGCACTAGTACAGTGTATATCCACCTTTCGCAGCAATGCAGGCTGCTATTCTCCCATGGAGACAATCGTAGAGATGCTGGATGTAGTCCTGTGCAACGGCTTGCCATGCCATTTCCACATGGCGCCTCAGTTGGACCAGAGTTCGTGCTGGACGTGCAGACAGCGTGAGACGACGCTTCATCCAGTCCCAAACATGCTCAATGGGGGACAGAACCGGAGATCTTGCTGGCCAGGGTAGTTGACTTACACCTTATAGAGCACGTTGGGTGGCACGGGATACATGCGGACGAGCATTGTCCTGTTGGAACAGCAAGTTCCCTTGCCGGTCTAGGAATGATAGAACGATGGGTTCGATGACGGTTTGAATGTACCGTGCACTATTCAGTGTCCTCTCGACGATCACCAGAGGTGTACGGCCAGTGTAGGAGATCGCTCCCCACACCATGATGCCAGGTGTTGGCCCTGTGTGCCTCGGTCGTATGCAGTCCTGATTGTGGCGCTCACCTGCACGGCGCCAAACACGCATACGACCATCATTGGCACCAAGGCAGAAGCGACTCTCATCGCTGAAGGCGACACGTCTCCATTCGTCCCTCCATTCACGCCTGTCGCGACACCACTGGGGGCGGGCTGCACGATGTTGGGGCGTGAGCGGAAGACGGCCTAACGGTGTGCGGGACCGTAGCCCAGCTTCATGGAGACGGTTGCGAATGGTCCTCGCCTATACCCCAGGAGCAACAGTGTCCCTAATTTGCTGGGAAGTGGCGGTGCGGTCCCCTACGGCACTGCGTAGGATCCTACGGACTTGGCGTACATCCGTGCGTCGCTGCGGTCCGGTCCCAGGTCGACGGGCACGTCCACCCGGCCTCCCGCATGCCCACTATACGCCCTCGCTCAAAGTCTGTCAACTGCACATACGGTTCACGTCCACGCTGTCGCGGCATGCTACCAGTGTTAAAGACCTCGATGGAGCTCCGTATGCCACGGCAAACTGGCTGACACTGACGGCGGCGGTGCACAAATGCTGCGCAGCTAGCGCCATTCGACGGCCAACACCGCGGTTCCTGGTGTGTCCGCTGTGCCGTGCGTGTGATCATTGCTTGTACAGCCCTCTCGCAGTGTCCGGAGCAAGTATGGTGGGTCTGACACACCGGTGTCAATGTGTTCTTTTTTCCATTTCCAGTAGTGTACGTGTCTCTTTAAAAGCTCTCTGACTGTTTTATTCCCAAGAAAGTGGCTTCGTAGCGGGAGGCTCGTTGAAGTCACAGAAAGGGTGCATGGCTTAGGTCTTCATAGCTATAGTACACATATGTATACTGCACATGTACAAGGTGCAAGAAAAAGTGTCGAATATTTTGAGAGGTGGAAGTACCCACGAAAACAATAAAATAAAGTCTAATAGATATGGGTCGAGAAACACATACTTCCTGTGATCTGTACACCTTTCCATACGAAAGGTTCAATCGGATATCCACTCATGAAACTTGTTGTAGGAGACGGCCAACGTAGCGTCCATCCAAGACAATGCATCCCTCTATCCTTTCGTGTAATAAATCACTCACTCTTAGGAATACCTGCAGTTGTTGTAAGTGCTGTCACGCATTGACAGTGTCCAGACATCACTGACTAGGATGATGCTGAAAAATGACTTCAAGTATTCTCATATCGAAAAATCTATGGGGATTGAAGTCTGGGGAATTTGGTGGCCAAGGTTTGGGGCCTTCACGACCGATGTACACTAGTAGTCCTGAAATGTCAGTATCAGTGTTAACGCACACTGCAGAAGAAATGTGCTTGTGCACCATCGTGCATAAACCACATCTTTATTCTTCACTGGCATGGCACATCCTCCAACAAGGTAGGAAATTGTTAACAAGAAATTGAGAATAATGACCTCCATTTAATCTTTGTGGTAGGATGTATGCCCCTAATAATTTATGACCAAGGAAGCCTCCCCCTGTCTTAATGGAGAATCGACGTTGCTTCCCTCTCTCTGCAGTTCTTTAGAGACTTTCATCAGCCCACACATCCTGGTTATGAAAGTTCACAGCACCATCTCATGTGAACCTGCCTCATTGATAAATAAAGTCGTCAGTGAAAATAGTGGATCTGCAGAACACTTCTGCAAGAGCCATTGCCAGAAATACAATCTGCAACAGTGATCTTCTGGTCTTAGTTCCTGGATGTGCTGAGGATAGTATGGATACAGCTATTGTTCCTGTATCACTGCCCGACAAGAGGGTAACTCACGCCTTCTGCTACTGCCAATCACTGCACGCTCGTTCCAGGTCTTTATTCAAGTAAACGTAGCATTGTTCTTCCATTTGCGATATGTGGACTGACCAAGGCCATCCAGAGTTCACCTCGTGAGGTGCTAGGGAACCTGTGTTCTTAAGACACTGAAAAAGTCAGCCACACAGCTTATATTACTGTACAGTGTGACATGAGGAAAGTTTCCAACCGATTTCTCATACACAAACATCAGTTGAGCGACGTTGACTGGTGAAACGTTGCTGTGATGCCTCGTGTAAGGAGGAGAAATGCTTACCATCACGTTTACGCCTTTGATAAAGGTCGGATTGTAGCCTATCGCGATTGTGGTTAATCGTATCGCGACATTGCTGCTCGCGTTGGTCGAGATCCAATGACTGTTAGCAGAATATGGAATCGGTGGGTTCAGGAGTCAACAGATAGTGACGTTTGCAAGACGACAACCATCTGCACGAACAGTTCGACGTCGTTTGCAGCAGCATGGACTATCAGCTCCGAGACCATGGCTGCGGTTACCCTTGACGCTGCATCAAAGACAGGCCCAGGCGATGGTGTACTCAACGACGAACCTGGGTGCACGAATGGCAAGACGTCATTTTTTCGGACGAATCCAGGTTCTGTTTACAGCATTATGATGATCGCATCCGTGTTTGGCGACATCGCGGTGAACGCACACTGGAAGCGTGTATTCGTCATCGCCATACTGACGTATCACCCGGCGTGATGGTATGGGGTGCCATTGGTGACACGTCTCGGTCACCTCTTGTTTGCATTGACGGGACTTTGAACAGTGGATTATACATTTCAGATGGGTTACGACCTCTGGCTTTTCCCTTCATTCGATCCCTGCGAAACCCTACATTTCAGCAGGATAATGCACGACCGCATGTTGCAGGTCCTGTACCGGCCTCTCTGGATACAGAAAATGTTCGACTGCTGCCCTGTCCAGCACATTCTCCAGATCTCTCACCAATTGAAAACGTCTGGTCAATGGTGGGCGAGCAACTGGCTCGTCACAATACGCCAGTCACTACTCTTGAGGAACTGTGGTATCGTG
This sequence comes from Schistocerca gregaria, assembly GCF_023897955.1. Taxonomy (NCBI): domain Eukaryota; kingdom Metazoa; phylum Arthropoda; class Insecta; order Orthoptera; family Acrididae; genus Schistocerca; species Schistocerca gregaria. The sequence goes on along the minus strand of NC_064931.1, from coordinate 657,578,694 downwards.
TTGAAGCTGCATGGTCAGCTGTGCCTGTACACGCCATCCAAGCTCTGTTTGTATCAATGCCCAAGCGTATCAAGACCGTTATTACGGCTAGAGGTGGTTTTTCTGGGTACTGATTTATCAGGATCTATACACCCAAATTGCGTGAAAACGTAATCACATGTCAGTTCTAGTATAATATATTTGTCCAATGAATACTCGTTTATCATCTGCATTTATTCTTGGTGTAGCAAATTTTAATGGCCAGTAGTGTATCTGTACAACTCTTTTGCCTGATAACTTCTTATTTGTGTACCGAGCTCCATAGATGGTACACCAGCATCACATATGTTTCTCCGTCGAGGTACCAGCGTCACCAGTATCGAATATCGCTGTCTTGGCTGGTGACAGATCCGCATCGATGCGTCTCTAGTATGCTTCATCTTCCACAGTGTATTTGATGAGAAATCTTCAAATTCCGGCAAGAAGAAGTTCACTTCTAGAATTAGTTCAGGCCATCCCAGCAGAAAAAGATTATGATTATGTTACGTCTCATCGACGACAAAAAAGGTCAGTAGAGACGGAGCACAGGCTGAGCCTGTTGATGCCGTCACCTGTTAAAAGGTATCACCTCGACATCATATGGCTTAATCAAGTAAAGGAAACGACGGGAAACCCAAATCTTGACGGCTGCACGAGGATTTGAAATGTCGTTCTTACCAATGCAACTCCAATGTCTCACCATCAACCTTCCTCACTCACCCACGAGCCCACTAGAATACCACCTAGTTGCTCATGGCAGCTTCCGTCATCGTTAAGTAATGACGCAATAAATCAGTGATAAGAGGGAAGAAAGAGAAAAGAAGATTCTCTTCCTAACGTACGTTGTCGCAGCCTTCACAAGATTTAGTTGAACTCGGACTGCTCTTTCCATAGAAAAAGAGTGCGACACAATATGTAAAACTATTTCTCCCACACTTTAAGCTACATCCAAGGCCAAGCAACGATCTCTGTACTACCTGGATAGAGAACTCGTCTTGCAACACAAAACCCCTTTTGTGTGCATCGTGCGACATGTTATAGCTAGGCAAAAATTTTAGATTATCGAGTACTTTATGAAGGATTCAGCTGTTAGTTCTGGTTATAAATCTGATGTCGCTAACAGCACCAAAATGTTTATCTGGGAAATATGGGATCAGCACAAGATTACGATACTCTGGAAACACATAACCAAAATATAACGCGCGATGAAAAAGTTTACTTTTGAGGGCTTTACAGCAACGTATGTCCAACACACTGGAACCCCAGTGCGGGTATATAAGCCCCAACATGTAGGCCTTCGCACGGAAACATTTTGATCACCCCTTATAATTACTTCCTTCTCGTAAGGCGAGAATTTTTAATTTCTGTTGAGGTATTCTCTCTGTAAACGGTAACAGAAAATTATGACTTACTTATTAGATGAATTCCACCTCTATATCTGAGAGGTCAGCGTGGCTGACTACTGTGTTCAGGAACCGGGTTCGATTCCTGGTAATGACGGGAATTTTTCCTTGATAGGAGGACAGTAACGCGGTGCGCTCAGTCTCGTGACGCCAATGTAGTAGCTACCTGACCGTGTAGTAGCGGCTCCAGGTCACTAAAACTGACAATGGCCAGGAGAGCAACGTGCTGACCTCCCACACCTCCATACCGCGTCCAGTGTCACTATCAGCACGGGATGACATGGCGTCGGTCGGTGCGGATGGACTCGCCAGGGCCTGTGAACTGGGAGCTTTATTAGATTAAAATTGTTAAGGCGCATTTACTGTTCATATCAAGTAGAAATCTGATAATCTGCAGTACTATTCCCGAAATGAATTAGTGTCACCTTGCACACATCCTCCGTTGTCAAAATAGATCACACCCAGTACCAAGAAGGGCAAATTCTCACTCACGAAATCCTCCCTTTAATTTCCTTTAGTGAAAAATATATTTTCACATTAGCACGACGATGCAATAGAGTTGAACGTAAGAGAAAGTAAACCAGAATAAATTTTACGACCACACTCTAGTTTTGAAGTGATACAGCAGACCTAGTCGCCTATTTTTGCATTAGTTTTCAAACTGTTCATTATTTTCTTATCTAGATATACAAAACATTGATCGGATTCATCTCTAGTGACACTTCTTTTTTTGTCCAACTGCAAGATAGCTGCTACTGAGATCGATGGTATCGGAGAGGCACGCTCAGACACCTGTTATAGTTAGACACCCAATTTAGGAGCAGACCATTGGGTAAGACTCTCTGGGCACAACATGAAGAGTCTGGACAAAGTCGATGACCTGACGGGCAATAAAGGTGGTCACATCACGCTTCCTTTGTAACGATAAACAACTCATAACTTCCGCATCTTGCCTACCGTATCAGGTGTACCTCAAGGCTCTCTCTTTTTTCCATTCCTGTATATCCTCTACTTTGGTGGTACGACTAAACCTTGCGAGATTACAGCAGATGCGGCTGTGCGCCAGAACTATGAAAGGAAGATGCGACAGAGTTAAAGGCACCATGATTGGCGGACATTGTAGTAGAAGAAATACTATGGCTGTAGGAGTGCAGCAGGTAAACTGTAGGTTTGGCACGTGTTCTGGAAAATCCCATGTACATTCGACCGTTGGAGAAACATATGGAGGGGTAGGGCGCCATGGCAGAAACGATAGGCTACCTACCCACTAAATAGGATATAATTCTATAAAAAGTGATCCGAGACAGCTATGGAATAACTAGGCATACCTTTACAAACAGAAAAATAGGACGAGGGGATGAGGGACAACACGCCGTCCATCAGGCCAGTAGTTTTTGACTTCTTAACTATCAAAGTTTCTGTAATAAAGTGAACTTTAAAAATTTGTATCTTCCCAAAGCCTTGAGCGTCTTTGATAAACTATATGTCTGTAGATAGAGATTGTGGAGGTGCATTAGAACATACTATTAGAATGTTTGTAAATATTATACGTATTGAATGATGTGCCAAAATTCCAAGCTGTAAAAATGTCAGTTTCTCACAATATAAAAATAAACTGATAGAGTTAGCCGCAGCATAGTAAGTTTGAATGAGGTATATCTATATGTTTACATACTTAAAACAGCATAACTTCGTAAACTAACTTTTACACTGACAATACTTTAATTATTGAGAAAACTGATAGACGCAGCTAAAAACGTTCGGCAACTGGAAGCTGAGAAAATTTCGATCTAATTTGATGTGTTGTACATATGATTAGAATATGACAAACAGTTGCTTAAACGTAATGTGTATATGTATCTGTAACGACAAACGAATGCCTAAATAGACGGCATCCATCGTGCCTAGTGTCAAGCAATCTTCTAGAGCTAGAAGCGATCAGCAGACACAATAAGTGACGTATGACTAGCAAGTTAAAAGTTTTGAAAGTTTTCTAAGTATGGATTCGGGGACTTGTGATACTCGCCTGTGTCGGCAGTGAGAACTCATAATAATTTTACACAAGTTACCAGGTGTGAAACTTCTAGAATTTCCCTGAGTTACAGAGTGTTCTGACTTTTAAAAAAAATTACGCCTATTACGCAGAGGCTGGAAACTGTCCAAGATGATGATGACGCAGAGGAGAACTCGCAACAATTTTTAGTAGTTTAGCAGAACTACTCATTTGTTGGCGAGGCGTACTGCTCTCATCTATTAGTTTAACATGCTTTAGTTTTGCCATTGCTTTGATTAAGCAGCAGAAAAGGAATTAATAAACATTGTTTATACTAAATCGAGACCTTAGTAAGTTGTGAACATTTCTGATGACCACATAGCATATCCTGCTGACATTCTAGTAAATTATGGAAAAATAGTGTGAATAATTATCAGTGTATTGCGACTGTTGTGTTGATTGTCTTCTAGACGATAAAAGTAGCCAAGTTACTTAAAAACAATGACACACTTAGAAATCGAGGAACAGTTTAGCCTTTATTTATTATTTTTTTTAGAATGTTTTGTTTCACACCATTTAGTCTTAAAGTATCCCAAGCACAACCCGCAAATCGAACCCAGGTCCCTCAGCTACGCTCGTCTCTCCCCACACCCCCCTTCCCTTTCCCGACACTTGGTTTGTTGGAGTCCTATTCTTCTATACAACGTCATTTCCAAAAACACTCTCCCTCCAACAACCCTCCTCATGTTTCGCTTTAAAAGTGAAGTGCACGATGTTGTAAAGACCGTCGTCAGTTGACAGTATTTTATAAAAGACAACGATATTACATTTAAAATTTTCATTGTACCAAAACATGTTTTAGTAACATTAAAAACATTTATACATTTTACATTTTTAATTTTAGGAAATTATGCATTTTATTATATAAATATTTTCGGCAGAAGCGTTGACAATGTACCGCTACCAGTATACCCTCGCTCTCGTTGGCGAGGGAATGAAATAACAAGGGGGAAAAAACCAGAAGAAGGAAGACTCGGTGGTTCACTTTGTGTTTTTCATGCAGTGGTGTATCTCAAGGCAGCCGTCTCTGTTTACGAAGAATACTGTGGTTTAGAGACTGACTTCGTTATCTTCATAGAATTAATGTTGCTAACACTGTTGCCCTGTCTACTGCCTTACTCACAGTCTAAGCGCTGACAAGAATGTATGTACCTGTATTTTCAACCTCATGCTAAGCGTGTACAGTCTTCTGCAGTTAGTGCGTCCTGCTGTACAGTGTGAACACTCAATAAACCAATGGGAGCTCAGTACTTACATTCAACACTACAGATGCTAAATGTGTAAACTCGGTGCCGCCTCTCGTTTCGATCATTTTGAAAACGGTGCTTAAGAAACACGGGGTTCTTAAATACTACTTGCTGGAAGTGTGCATACTGCTTAATAACTGTTATACAGTGAAGAGCCAAAGAAACTGGTACACCTGGTAACACGTGTAGGGCCACCAAGAGCACGCAGAAGTGCCCAAACCCGAGGAGGCGAGGACTCGGCTACTGTCAGAAGTAGTACTGGAGGGAATTCACACCATGAAGCCTGCAGAGCTGTCTATAAATCCGCAAGTATACGAAGGGTTGGAGATCTCTACTGAACATCACGTAGCAAGGAATCCCAGTTATGCTCAATAATGTTCATGTCGGGGAAGTTTTGAGGCCAGCAGAGGTGTTCAGACTTAGAAGAGTGTTCCTGGAACCACTCTATAGCAATTCTGGAACTGTGGGGTGTCGCATTGTTCTGCTGAAATTGCCCAAGTCCGTCGGAATGCACAATGTACATGAATGGATGCAGGTGATCAGACAAGATGCTTACGTACGTGTCACCTGTCAGACTCGTATTTAGACGTATCAGGTGTCCCATATCATTGAACAGTCCCCCGCTGACATGCACGGTCAATGGACTCATGAGGTTGTCTCCATATCTGCACACGTCCATCCACTTGATACAATCTGAAAAGAGACTTGTCCGATCAGCCAACTTATTTCCAGTCATCAACAGTCCAATGTTGGTGTTGACGGGCCCAGGCGAGGCGCAAAGCTTACTGTCGTGGAGTCATCAAGGGTACACGAGAGGGCCTTCGACTCCGAAAGTTCATATCGATGATGTTTCATTGAATGATTCGCATGTCAACGTTTCTTGATGGCTTATCATTGAAATCTGCAGAAATTTGCGGAAGGGTTGCAATTCTGTCACGTTGGATGATTCTCTTTAGTTGTCGTTGATCCCGTTGTTGCAGGATCTTTTTTCCGGCCACAGCGATGCCGAAGATTTGATATTTTAGCGGATTCCTGATATCCACTGTACCCTCGTGAAATGATCATACGGGAAAATCCCCATTTCATCACTACCTCACAGACGCTGTGTCCCATCACTTGTGCACCGACTATAGCGCCACATTCCAACTCACTTAAATCTTGATAACCTGCCATTGTAGCAGGAGTAACCGATCTAAAAAGTGTGCCAGACACCTGTCTTATGTAGGGGTTGCCGATCACATCGCCCTATTCTGCCTGATTACGTATCTCTCTTTTATTATTATTTTTTATTATTTATTTTAGGACCTTCATTGCACCACTCTAGTCAAAAATACAAAGTTGTAAACAAGTTGTTACACAGGGATACAATTTGGTTCAACATTAACTTAATCTGACATTTAGGTGATATAATTATTACAGTCTATTCTTATATGAAAGGTGTTTTGCTCTTCTGTCTGCTCAATATTTCTTCATTCTTTCAGATATTTTCTTTCTTCCTTCATCTGAGACCACCCTTCCTGTACTCCTTTTATTGGTTTTCATTTTTAGTCTGGTTTGCGAGTCTTGCAGTATTCTGGTATTCTCTGTCTTGTTTTTTATGTCATCTACTGTAATTTGAAGATCTTTTATATCTTTCTTAATTTCTGTGAGCCATTTAATGTCGCTCTTGCTATTCCACAATACTATTTGAACAGTAATGGTGATAGGCAGTCACCTTGTCTTAAGCCTGTTTATATGAGGAATGGTTCCGAAATTTCTCATGTAAACTTCACTTTTGATTTGCTGTTGTTTAGAGTGAGTTGTATTATTTTAATTAGTTTTGGATGGAGTCCTATATTTCTTAAAATTTTTAATACTGAAGGTCTGTGGAGACATTCATATGCCTTCTTAAAATCTACAAATGTTATAACCAGATGTTTGTTCCGTTCCTTGCAGTATGCCATAATCAATTTTAAACTAATTATCTGCTCTGCACAGCTTCTCCATGGCCTGAAAGCTCCCTGATATTCCCCTAACTCCAGTTCTAATTGCTCCTTGATTCTTTCATATAGGATCTTGTATAGAATTTTGTATGTGCAATCTAGGAGAGAGATTCCTCCTTAGTTGTCTGGGTTGCTCTTATCTCCCTTTTTGTGTAGTGGGTGGATGATAGCTGTGGTCCAATGTTAGGGAAATCTTTCTGTTACCCAAACTTTTGTTAGAGCCATGTGTAAGGCGGTCTTGACTGTGTTACTTGCATATTTCTACATTTCAACAAAAACCTGATCTTCTCCACATGCCGTATAATTTTTTTGTTCTTTTAGATTTTTCTACTTCTTGGAAAGTTGGAGGGTCTAGTTTGTTAGGTTTGGTTTTTATTGGGGTATTTATGTTGATTTGTAAGGGTTCTTAGTGGTCCTCCCAATTCAGAAGTTTGTTAAATGCTTTTGCCATGATTTCTGCATTTTCCTTGTTACTGTGTGTCATTCTTCCGTCTTCATCTTTCAGTATTAGTTTAGGGGCCTCATATTGTTGTAGTTGTTTCCCAAAGATTTTATGATAGTTCCTGGAGTTGGTTTTCTGATAATTACCTTCTATAGAGTTTATAATATCTTTATGAAATCCTCTCTTGATTCTTCTAATATTTTGTGTGAATTTTTTTCTTTCATTTTTTTGGTTGATGGCATTTTCTTCAGATTTATGTGTTTGAAACTTTAACAATGCTTGGTGTCTATCTTCATGGAATTTGTCACATTCTGATGTCCACCATGCATGTTTCCTTCGTGGGTTCAAGGGAGCTAGATTCTCTGCTTCTTTTTTAAGATTAGGCACTAGTTGTTCTAGATCATCTGTTAATTTGATGGTTTGTGTTATTTGTTGGTACTTATTATTTTTAATTAGCTGATGTGGTCAAACCCCCTTTTTGTTTTATTAGTTTTTCCGGTCTCTTCTTTAACGGAGTGAATTTGATTTTAATTCTAACTATATATTGGTCTGATCCTGTGTCTACTCCTCTCAGTACTTTAACATTGTGGATCTCCTTATGAAAATTTTTGTTCATGCAGACATGGTCTAGCTGCCACTCGCCCTTCCTCCAGTCTGGATGTTTCCATGTTTTAAGTTTACTTGGCTTCCTCTTAAAGTATGTTGATTTAGATATAAGGTTGTGTTCTCTGCAGAGCTCTACAAGTCTTTGACCGTTTTTGTTCGTAAATTTATGTAGACTCCTTTTTCCAATTATATCTTTATATTTCCTTTCTTTTCCCAAATGAGAATTGAAATCTCCCAATACAATTTTTACATTCTTTTTGTTCACTCTGTTCACAGTTTGTTCTAGAAGGTCCCAAAATTTATCTACCTCTTCCTTTGTTTTTGTTAGACAATTTTTTTTCATTTCTTGGGGCATGAGCGTTTATTATTATATAGGTTTTATTCATTGTTTTAAAGCTTAGAGTCGCAATTCTTGGTGATACTGCTTGGAAATCAGTTACTCAATCTATTATTTTTATGTTTACTAAAAACCCTGTTCCATACATTGTTTCATTGCCCTCGGTCCTGGTTTCCCATTATAAATTCTGTATCCTTGTGATTCGAATGTGTCCTCTGTGGTGTTTCTCATTTATTGGATCCCTGTTATTAAAATTTTTTGTTTATTTAGTTCATCTGTGAGCTCCTTGAGTTTTCCGGTCAGAAGTAATGAGTTTATGTTGTGTGTTGCTATATAATTTATTTGCTCATGTTTAATCTTCTTTTTGTGTTTTACTGTGCATTTGGATGGTTGCAAACGCTCCGATTCGTTGCTGTCTTCTAGTTGACTACCCACCGAATCCGATGTAGTCTTTTTCAGCAGGACGGTGGAATTTTTTTCCTAAAAGACCTTTCCATTTTTGACTTTCGAAGGTTGACAGCCTTAGTTGGAGCAAGCTCCGATTTACAACTACGGTTCTTAACCGCAGAGGGTGTGTTTGGTCCGCGAGAGCTATTTTATTTCACTCAAATCCGCCAGTAAACCGTGGAGGACTTCCCTATCCACCAACTGGGACGCGCCACGTAGGAATATCACCTCTCCTCCTACTATGACAGCATAGTAGGTTCGTGGTACATATCTCTGTATTTGAATTCGCATGCCTATACCAGTTTCTTTGGCGCATCAGTGTATATTTTATCTATTATCTGGTGACACTGCAGTATACTGACAGAGTACAGTCTTGCTATGTCGTTACTGAGAGAGTTACGGTTAGGTGAGTACAGGATTATCGGACAAAATCTAATATGTTCAAATGGCTTTGAGCACTATGGGACTTAACTACTGCGGTCAGCAGTCACCAAGAACTTAGAACTACTTAAACCTAACTATCCTAAGGACATCACACACATCCATGCCCGAGGCAGGATTCGAACCTGCGACCGTAGCGGTCACGCGGCTCCAGACTGTAGCGCCTAGAACCGCACGGCCACTACAGCCTGCAATCTAATAGGTGTGACGCAGAAGTAGGACTAGTGATGGAAAAGAAAATGGGAATGTTGGTGAACCACTAAAAGCAGCATAGCGAACGCATTATCGTGGCAGAGACTGATACAAAGCGGAAACACATTTTACCTGTACGAGTTTACAAAACGACAGATTTTACAAATGATGAACAGACTGAAAAATAAATTTGATGAGATATATTGTTCAGATAGTTTTACAGAGACGAAAATTTAATTGTGCAGCTGGACTGGAATGCAATACTAGGAAAAGGAAGGGAGGGAAAAATGGCAGAAATACGTGGCCTGGTGGATAAAGTGAAAGGAGAAGCTGCCTGATAGAATTTTTTACAGAGCATACTTTCATCTATGCAAGTTTGTAAGGCTTTCTTGGCTGTTTTCATTGAATGAAGTATCTTCGAAATTAATAGAACACTTCATCATCTACTTCAGATTTCTTCCTCGCAGTTCGACATTTTAGCCGCTCTCCTGGAATCTTCTTCAGGTTCTTTTGGTGTCAGTTGTTTGGTTACAGGCATTCCAGCATACCTGTCAGCACTGTGTTTGGATTTAGAAGTCCCAGTCTCAGGACCTGGTGAGGGCAGTTCTGCCAATATCAGCAGATCACCTAGATACAGAGACAGAGCAGTGATGTCACAATCTAAGTTGGCTGAATGCTAGATTCTACTGGTGAGAAACTCAAAAAATGCAATATGACACTAATGTAAACCGTAAGCCGACAGATTGGTCAGGATGGGGGCAACGACTCCATTTATTGGACCGGAACTTGTCCCGACAATCACCAAGTCTATGATCAAACTAGAGCTACGGAACTGTCAGGAAACAGCACGTACAATATTGGACCAAGGTCAATAAACAAAAACATGGTAAGGTAATGATGCTCAAGCCATGTTTTAAAAGAAACTCTGTAATCCTGGGATTGAACAGGAAAGAGATCAAACTAATGACTGGACTGATGACCGGCCATGGGAAATTCAAAAAAAAAAAAAAACTGCATATAATGGGCATAACGAGAGAAGACCCTAAATGTAGGATCTGTGATGAGGGTGAAGAAACTCCATCACACCTAATCTTCGAATGCATGGCATAGGAGAGCAAAAGATACATAAGCTTCGGGACAACTAGACCTGAAGAAATTGTATCCAACAAAAAACTGGGAAAGGGACTCCTCGCAACTATTTGAGGGCATTGGTTGGCTTTACTAGATATACAGGAAGCTATACCACACAATAAACTCAGTTTCGGTGCGGGCAGTGGCTGGTTAGACCTAAGCTCTTTTATATTCCGTGCCCAAATCAAATCAATGTAAATTTAAAAATTTTACCTCCAAATAAAATTACAGAGCCAATTACAGCCTAGTATTTTACCAGTCATTAAAACGAAACAGCCAACCATGACTGCGCCATGTTCAAAAGTATCCTAATTATATGAAATTTGCACCATGTTCAGAGGTATCTGAACGACGAGAATTACTTGTCAAGACTAAGTAAACACACATATGTACACATATGCACGCACAAGCACACACATACATCTGAGAAACATGAGTGAAGGAGGTAGGTGTATGAACGAGCGAGGGGAGGCCTTGGCAAGCTCAGTATTAGATATCACACATGTCTGCAGAGACGTTGTTAAGTCAGTAGCAGCTACAACGAGGTGACGCAAGATAATATGACCAGAGGCTACCACCCACAGACGGCCAACAACCCAGCAGTCTGAAGTTAAAATTGCGTTACATAGTTTTGGCCATGGATTTGTGTTTGATATGCATAAATACACCCATCGTGAAAGCATTATGCTGTTGCAAACAATAATTCCGGAAGTCATTAGCATTTTCTGGAAAACTGAGACAATTAAAGCTACAAACATTATGGCAACTCTATGATTTTCTACAGTTGCTATTTTTTCAAACTACGCACTTTCAACTTCTCTTCGAAGTCCGCCAAACATAGTAATGGGTCCATGATAGAATTAAAATATTTATTTTAAAGTACGGAAGGTTTCTCATCTTATGCTGATAGTGGTAACTTATGCAGACACATAGTGGAAATTACGACACTTTGATGCAGTAAGTTTATGAGCAGTACACCATAACTGCCATTATCACCAATATCTATCGTATTAATAAGTTTCATATTTAATTATTCTATATTTTGTGTGACATTGCTGAGTTACTAGACTTAGCGTCAGGTTAGTCCATTCGAAAGAGCCTTGACCAGTGCAACATTTAAACATCTTTAAACTTCACATTTCTAAGGATTCGCTCCACAACTGACGTTTTCAAAATACACTCATAGAAATGGAAAAAAGAACACATTGACACCGGTGTGTCAGACCCACCATACTTGCTCCGGACACTGCGAGAGGGCTGTACAAGCAATGATCACACGCACGGCACAGCGGACACACCAGGAACCGCGGTGTTGGCCGTCGAATGGCGCTAGCTGCGCAGCATTTGTGCACCGCCGCCGTCAGTGTCAGCCAGTTTGCCGTGGCATACGGAGCTCCATCGCAGTCTTTAACACTGGCAGCATGCCGCGACAGCGTGGACGTGAACCGTATGTGCAGTTGACGGACTTTGAGCGAGGGCGTATAGTGGGCATGCGGGAGGCCGGGTGGATGTACCGCCGAATAGCTCATCACGTGGGGCGTGAGGTCTCCACAGTACATCGATGTTGTCGCCAGTGGTCGGCGGAAGGTGCACGTGCCCGTCGACCTGGGACCGGACCGCAGCGACGCACGGATGTACGCCAAGACCACAGGCTCCTACGCAGTGCCGTAGGGGACCGCACCGCCACTTCCCAGCAAATTAGGGACACTGTTGCTCCTGGGGTATCGGCGAGGACTATTCGCAACCGTCTCCATGAAGCTGGGCTACGGACCCGCACACCGTTAAGCCGTCTTCCGCTCACGCCCCAACATCGTGCAGCCCGCCTCCAGTGGTGTCGCGACAGGCGTGAATGGAGGGACGAATGGAGACGTGTCGTCTTCAGCGATGAGATTCGCTTCTGCCTTGGTGCCAATGATGGTCGTATGCGTGTTTGGCGCCTTGCAGGTGAGCGCCACAATCAGGACTGCATACGACCGAGGCACACAGGGCCAACACCCGGCATCATGGTGTGGGGAGCGATCTCCTACACCGGCCGTACACCTCTGGTGATCGTCGAGGGGACACTGACTAGTGCACGGTACATCCAAACCGTCATCGAACCCATCGTTCTACCATTCCTAGACCGGCAAGGGAACTTGCTGTTCCAACAGGACAATGCACGTCCGCATGTATTCAGTGCCACCCAACGTGCTCTATAAGGTGTAAGTCAACTACCCTGGCCAGCAAGATCTCCGGATCTGTCCCCCATTGAGCATGTTTGGGACTGGATGAAGCGTCGTCTCACGCAGTCTACACGTCCAGCACGAACGCTGGTCCAACTGAGGCGCCAGGTGGAAATGGCATGGCAAGCCGTTCCACAGGACTACATCCAGCATCTCTACGATCGTCTCCATGGGAGAATAGCAGCCTGCATTGCTGCGAAAGGTGATATACACTGTACTAGTGCCGACATTGTGCATTCTGTGTTGCCTGTGTCTATGTGCCTGTGGTTCTGTCAGTGTGATCATGTGATGTATCTGACCCCAGGAATGTGTCAATAAAGTTTCCCCTTCCTGGGACAATGAATTCACGGTGTTCTTATTTCAATTTCCAGGAGTGTAGATGAAGATAAACAGTGATTTTGCATTAGCTTCTTCTACATCTACATCTACATCCATACTCCGCAAGCCACCTGACGGTGCGTGGCGGACATGATCCTTAGCCGCACGGGGTAGCCGCGAGGTCTAAGGCGCCTTATCATGGTCTGTACGGCTCTCCCCGTCGGAGGTTAGAGTCCTCCCTCGGGCTTGGGTGTGTGTGTGTGTGTTGTCCATAGCATAAGTTAGTGTAAATTAGATTAAGTAGTGTGTAGGCTTAGGGACTGATAACCTAAATAGTTTGTTCCCATAAGAAGTTACCACAAATTTCATTTCATGATCCTTAGCTAAGTCTGTTTGAAAATGATTCAGAATTATGCTACTACTTCTTCTTCTGTATATCTTTCTACGTCCATCTGCAATATTAATACTAGTTTGTCTTTTTTGAGGGGTTGCTCATGCGTATGTGGAGCACATGTCAATTACTACTCACTCCTTCAGCTATTTCCGTTTACATGCTGATTACAGTAAGAGGAAGAGATGTTGAAATGAGATATCAACAATAAAATACAGTACAAGGGAAAGGAGAAAACAAAACAAAACAAACGAAAAATAAGCTTGACATAAACTTTATGTGAAAGGACTACGTTCCTTTCGTTGTTCATCACACAGTTAAATATATTTAATCACCTTAAACGTATTTAGAATATCTTCTATTGCAAACAGTAGTTTATCAAAATTTGAGTAAATATGTAAAATCTCTCCAGCATCTAACCAAATTTTTGCAGCTGTATTTCCTTTAATAAAATCAAACTGACATTGAATTGGGCTACGTGGCTAAACAGTGTATAAGATGAACAATATTTCATTATGGAAACCGTAAAACAATTTGTTATGCTGAGTCAGAAAGAATTCAGTGTAATAAATACTTTAATATTAATTGTACACTTTAAAGGTAACATAATGTTCAGATTCTGTAAAGCAGTCTTTCTCGAGCGACTGTATTATTTTCACATTTACATCATAAAAGTTGTTTAAAACATAATTAAAACCTTGAGTGTGAGAAATAAACTCTCTTGCAAATTAAACAGATAAGCACAACGGTGTCCCTTTAGAGACTGGAAACTAGTTTCTTTTATAGTCTCAATATGTGATGTCTCATGGACAGGAATTCACATTTGATACCCTCATAATATGCACTAATATACACGCAGTTATTAAGGCACATATGCAGAAAGAAGTTACGTTAGTTTGTACGATTATTTTCGAAACGAAAGATCACTATGTTATTTACTCCACGGTAGTAAACAGAGTACATATTGCCCTTGTTGAGAAAAGTAAAGTTCCTCATCACTCATTGCTGAAAATCTTGTTGGCAGATATACTTTACAGTTCTTCAAATAAATCAGCACTGCCACTCAAAATTTTGTATTGAAGCGTCTTGTGGTCAAGATTAGGTGTCTTCCTCCCTTCCACGATTCTGACAGTGATCTGGGACATTTTGTGCTCCTGCCTTCACCCATACACATCAAATTCTGCTACATGCAAACAGAAGAATCCCTGTTTTCTTGAATTACAACAAGTAAATGAAAAGCAAAATTCAAATTTTGTTGCTAGTAGTGATACGTAGTAAATATTTTTTGTAATTTGGTGCCTCACATACAGAGAACAGCAGCAGTAGGCTCGATGACTTACTTGTACTAGTAACTGCCTTGCTTTTGTACTTATCTTTTCCGCCGTGTCATCAAGTCAATATTCAATCGTGTCATTTTTGTTGTCTCAACAAAAATGCATGTATGAATTCTCAAATAAGTCATGACTTGTCCCAACAGGTTGAGACTTGTTCGAAGAAGCAAAAGTGATTAGTCAGCAAGTTCAGATTTGTTGATACCTGTAGATGTGCACTGAAGAAATCAGCATGAGTGTCGTATTTCTCTGAACTGACTCAAATGCATTGTTGAGAATCATGAGCTACATTGAAAATACATTGTAACAAAATTTCCAAAATGATTTATAAGAACATCAAGCATTTTTAGATTGTTTTCTCAAGCATTAATTATATTATTATCCTACATCCATAACGAAAGTAGTATGATTGTTGATTATCATGAAGTTTCAATACAGTCGCAGTGGTTACAGAGTTACCACTTTTAGCGTATCATATCTCATATCCACATGTATCGTTTTAGCTGCACCTCACATATGTCTGTCATCAACATTTGAAAAGTCGTCACATGTCTAGTACAGTCTTTCACATATGTCACTATGTCACGAGTACTATTGACTTCTTTAGATACAAATGTTTTCTTGAAGCAACTTCATAAAATCAGTTGACGCCTGATATAGAAATCTTAATTGGAACCCATCCATATTAAACATTCTATAACACAGACAAGGAAATACTGCATTGTCGATATATTTACATATAGATATTTTACATTTAATCTATCACTTCACGTACCAACTATGTAAAAACGCATTTAAGAAACATATGCTTTTGTGCATTTTAATATGAGTTTATCATCAGCAGTAAAATTTATAAACTCTTAAGTTTTATGAGCTGTATGCACTTGACGTTTCCCTATTCTATGACACTGAAAGAAATGTAACAATGAAGTATGAAATATCGTGATAGCTGAAGCTTACTGACAAGGCAGTACAGTATTAGACTTTCACATTTTACTGAAGTATAAAAAAATCGTCATGGCTTCTTTTACAACAAGAACTCCATCTCACTCAGCACAAAAAAAAAAAAATGCTGAACTATGTATCTTTAAATTTAGAAGGATGCTGGTCTGTGCTCACCATCGCGAGTATTATGATGGAAATGAATGGAAGAAGATCCGGAACTGACATGATTCTACATGGTAAATCACATTTTCCCTGAACAACAGACGACCCTCCTTCCTGTGTACCATAATGACATTAACAGAGTAACATAAAACACGCAACTGGTCCAAAATAGTGAGTGCTCATAAGTGACGTGGATCAATATGACGTTTTGGTACGCGAACAGCCGTGTTTGTACTCGTGCATCAAGCAATCGTTAATTTCACCGAAAAAAACTTTTATTGCTATAAAGCCAGTATATACAATTCAGAGGTGACCAGACAACGGCTTTTGGCACGTAGTATTGAATATATTATTCGACATTCCTTGAAGGTCTTATTCTGGACTTGTCTGCGAAATCAGTATGTGCAGTTTTGTCTCATTGGCAAAATATGACACATTTGAAGATCGCAACAGTGTGCATTTACAGATGTTGTCAGTTAAGGACTCAGTAGAAAAAACAGGTAATAAATGTGAGGAAGTCACTGATAGAAGTGAAGTCCCTTGCAAAAATAATGGGAGAACATTTTGAGGGCAAGTTTAATAATTCTGTTTGTATCCTAGAGTTTGCCTGTAGCTTGCTATAACGGACGAACTGTCTCCAGAATGCGTCAAATCAAATCCAACCAGTGATCTATAATGGTTTTCTACTGAATGTGCCATTGAAAGTCGAATATATAAAAGTGTGATGACAGTTTTTACGTCTTTGAAAACACAGCGCCTCAAATTAACCAACTAATCTTTCATTAATCTGCAACCTTCTCGTGCCCAAGGCAGGTGAAGGAAAAGAAATGTACTTAAATACAAAGAATAGAAGTTTATTACCATGCGAAATTAGTCATAAGTGGCACTCAAATAATGTTATTACACCCTGTTAAAGAAACGGAAACTTTTAGAGAGAGATGTTCCAGTAGGACGTTAAAGGAAATATTTCAACTGTGTATTAATTTTAAAGAAAATAAAACTTTTTTTGCGGAGCTGCACACAAAACTGTAAAATTGATAGGAAACAGAACTGCAGTTATAAACATTTTCTCAAAAGACAATGCCTTCTTCAAGGGGTCAGCCCTCGCTGTTTTGTAACCTGTAAACTGGAATGCACAACGTGTGTCCATATTTGTCATAAAACGAATTTAGCCTCGCGAACATGTCGTTTCCTACCAAATCTAAGAATGCAGACGAAACTATCTTCGTTACATCTGTGGCATCCAGTACTCTAATTATGAGCAGATGGTCATGGAAGACAAGGGGGATGAGAAAGACTTCAGAGTTATATTATTTATTTATTTAAATGTCAAGTTCCGTAGGACCAAATTGAGTAGCAAATCTCCAAGGTTATGGAACATGTCAGTACATGAACTTACAAGATAAAAAGTAATAACAGATAAAAATAAATGTTCATGGACCTGAAAGAAAATCAGTCCATAAGTTTAAGCAAACGCTATCAGCAATACAATGAGAATCATCTTAATTTTTCAAGGAACTCCTCCACAGAATAGAAGGAGTGACCCATGAGGAAACTCTTCAAGTTCGATTTGAAAGCGCGTGGATTACTGCTAAGATTTTTTAATTGCGAGTGGCAGTTTATTGAAAATGGATGCAGCAGTATACTGCACACCTTTTTGCACAAGAGTTAAGGAATTCCGATCCAAATGGAGGCTTGATTTCTACCGAGTATTAACCGAGTGAAAGCTGCTAATGTTGGAAATAAACTACTACTGGTAACAAGAAACGACAATAAGGAATATACATATTGAGAGGCCGATGTCCAAATTCCCATACTCGTGAAAAGAGGTCGACAAGAGGTTCGTGAACTCACAACACTTATTGCCCAAACCGCCCGTTTCTGAGCCAAAAATATCCTTCTAGAATGGGAAGAGTTACCCCAAAACATAACACCAGACGACATAAGTAAATGAAAATAAGCAAAGTAGACTAATTTACGTGTCGAAATATCACTCACTTTCGACACCGTTCGAATAGTGAAAACCATATGCCCGTTCTGTGAGATTAAAACGTCAGGTTTTGTTGAATTGTGTGTTAGGAACTAGACAAACTGAGTCTTACTGTGATTTAACGTTAGTTTATTTTCTACAAGCTATGAACTGAGGTCATGTACTGCTCTACTTGAAACCGAGTCAATCTTGCACACAACATCCTGTATTACCAAGCTAGTGTCATCAGCAAACAGAAATATTTTATAGTTACCCATAATACTAGAGGGCATATCATTTATATAAATAAGGAACAGGAGCGGCCCCAATACTGATCCCTGGGGCAAACCCCCCCGCCCCCCTCCCCCCCATTTGATAGTACCCCACTCAGATCCCACATCACAGCTGTTATCAACATTGTGAATAATGACCTTTTGCTGCCGGTTGCTAAAGTAAAAGGTGAACCAATTGTGAACTACTCCCCTTATTCCGTAATGGTCCCACTTCTGGAGCAATATTGTGTGATCAACACAGTCTAGTGTCTTTGTTAAATCAAAAAATACGCCAAGCGTTCGAAACTTTTTGTTTAGCCCACCCAGTACATCATAGAGAAAAGAGAATATAGCATTTTCAGTTGTAAAACGACTTCTAAAGCCGAACTGTACATTTGATATCAAATCGTGTGATATAAAATAATGAATTAACCTTACATACACAGCCTTTTCGATAACTTTTGCAAACACTGATGGAAAAGAAATAGGTCTAAAATTTTCTACATTATACCTTTCTCCCTTTTTATAAAGCGGCTTTACTACTGAGTACTTTAATCGCTCAGGAAACTGACCATTCCTAAAGGAAAAATTACAAATATGGCTAAATACAGGGCTAATATGTGCAGCACAGTACTTTAATATTCTACTAGACACTCTATCATAACCATGAGAGTCCTTAGTCTTCAGTGATTTGATAATTGTCTCAATCTCCCTCTTGTCTGTGTCACAGAGGAGTATTTCACACGTCAATCTCTGAAAGGCATTTGCTGCGAAATTTATATAATTTCCTGTCGATACTAAATTCACCAGCAATGCTCAGAAAATGGTTGTTAAATACTGTACATATATCTGATTTATCAGTAACAGAAATATTATTACTGCAAACTGACTTTATATCGTCAATCTTGTGCTGCTGACCAGACACTTCCTTCACAACTGACCATATGGCTTTAATTTTATCCTGTGAATTAGCTATTCTATTTGCATACCACATACTTTTTGCCTTGCTAATAACATTTTTAAGCACCTTACAATACTGTTTGTAATGGGCTACTGTAGCTTGATTGTGACTATTTCTATTATTTTGATATAATTCCCGCTTTGTTCTACATGATATCCTTATCCCACTAGTCAGCCATCCGGGTTGTCCATTACTGCTAGTACCCCGTTTAGAATGTTCTAATGGAAAGCAACTCTCAAACAGAATGATAAATGTGTTATGGAAAGTATTGTACACTCCTAGAAATTGAAATAAGAACACCGTGAATTCATTGTCCCAGGAAGGGGAAACTTTATTGACACATTCCTGGGGTCAGATACATCACATGATCACACTGACAGAACCACAGGCACATAGACACAGGCAACAGAGCATGCACAATGTCGGCACTAGTACAGTGTATATCCACCTTTCGCAACAATGCAGGCTGCTATTCTCCCATGGAGACGATCGTAGAGATGCTGGATGTAGTCCTGTGGAACGGCTTGCCATGCCATTTCCACCTGGCGCCTCAGTTGGACCAGAGTTCGTGCTGGACGTGCAGACCGCGTGAGACGACGCTTCATCCAGTCCCAAACATGCTCAATGGGGGACAGATCCGGAGATCTCGCTGGGCAGGGTAGTTGACTTACACCTTCTAGAGCACGTTCGGTGGCACGGGATACATGCGGACGTGCATTGTCCTGTTGGAACAGCAAGTTCCCTTGCTGGTCTAGGAATGGTAGAACGATGGGTTCGATGACGGTTTGGATGTACCGTGCACTATTCAGTGTCCCGTCGACGATCACTAGAGGTGTACGGCCAGTGTAGTAGATCGCTCTCCATACCATGAAGCCGGGTGTTGGCCCTGTGTGCCTCGGTCGTATGCAGTCCTGATTGTGGCGCTCACCTGCAAGGCGCCAAACACGCATACGACCATCATTGGCACCAAGGCAGAAGCGACTCTCATCGCTGAAGACGACACGTCTCCATTCGTCCCTCCATTCACGCCTGTCGCGACACCACTGGAGGCGGGCTGCACGATGTTGGGGCGTGAGCGGAAGACGGCCTAACGGTGTGCGGGACCGTAGCCCAGCTTCATGGAGACGGTGCGAATGGTCCTCGCCGATACCACAGGAGCAACAGTGTCCCTAATTTGCTGGGAAGTGGCGGTGCGGTCCCCTACGGCACTGCTTAGGATCCTACTGTCTTGGCGTGCATCCGTGCGTCACTGCGGTCCGGTCCCAGGTCGACGGGCACGTGCACCTTCCGCCGACCACTGGCGACAACATCGATGTACTGTGGAGACCTCACGCCCCACGTGTTGAGCAATTCGGCGGTACGTCCACCCGGCCTCCCGCATGCCCACTATACGCCCTCGCTCAAAGTCCGTCAACTGCACATACGGTTCACGTCCACGCTGTCGCGGCATGCTACCAGTGTTAAAGACTGCGATGGAGCTCCGTATGCCACGGCAAACTGGCTGACATTGACGGCGGCGGTGCACAAATGCTGCGCAGCTAGCTCCATTCGACGGCCAACACCGCGGTTCCTGGTGTGTCCGCTGGGCCGTGCGTGTGATCATTGCTTGTACAGCCCTCTCGCAGTGTCCGGAGCAAGTATGGTGGTTCTGACACACTGGTGTCAATGTGTTCTTTTTTCCATTTCCAGGAGTGTATTTATTATCTATATTATCGGCACTATTAACATCTTGCCACTCTTGTTCCTAGACAAGTTTTGTAAAACTCTCTATTCCTGTTGGATTAACTTTCCTACGTAGTTTGTAATTAAATACGACATTGGTTAGAGTAAAAAAACCTTTTAGTGTTAAAATTTGTGCATCATGGTCTGAAAGGCCATACACCCTTTTACTAACAGAAAGCCCATCTAGTAATGAAGAGTGAATAAAAATATTGTCTATGACTGTGCTACTGTTCCCCTGCACCCTAGTTGGAAAAAACACAGTTTGCATCAGATCATATGAATTTAGGAGATCTACCAACATCCTTTTTCTTGCACAATCATGTACAAAATTAATATTGAAGTCACCACATAGAACTACTTTCTGGTACTTCCTACAAAGTGAATCAAGAACTCTCTCTAGCTTAAGCAAAAATGCTCTGAAGTTGGAGTTAGGGGACCTATAAACAACAGCAATTAGAAGTTTAGTTTCATTAAATTCAACTAATGCTGCACAACTTTCATATATCTGTTCAGTGCAGTGTCGTGATACGTCTATGGACTCAAATGAAATACTGTTTTTTACGTACAGAGCCACTACCCCACCCCGCGAGGAACTCCTTGAGAAACAGCCAGCTAATCTGTAGCCTGGTAAAGGAAGCCTCTGAATTATCAAATTATTTAAGTGGTGCTCTGATATACCAAGAATTTCAGGCATAACATCTGTTAGCAGTTCACTAACTTTATCTCTAATACCTGTTATATTTTGATGAAATATGCTAATTCCTTCTCTACTTGAAAACATTACATCCTCTGGAGGTGAGCCCTTAGTTAGAGGCACTTCCTTTAAGCAGGTATACCTATCAGCTGACTTCAGTCTAAAAAAGATGCAGCTCTAACACCAACTACTATAGGAATTTTTCCATGAGTGATACCACTACCACCACCACCACCCGCTACACTGTCACCTATAAGCTTATGCAGCCTCCCCCTCCCATACCTATTGAGGTGCAGGCCATGCCTAGTGAAACCCCATCTACTGATAGACCCAACTGGCACCACTGAGATGTGATCCATGCCCTCCGCCATCAGTGCCCTCCCCAGCCCCACATTTACGCGCCCAACAGCCGCATTAAGGTGAGGTCGATCATGACGCTCAAACAGTTGCACGAAATGCACATTAGTACCACCAGTTTGAGTAGTTATCTTAACCAAGTCACCACTGACATCATATTCCCCGTCCCTATCGACACTGTTCCCTGCTCCACCCACTATCACTACCTGATCCTCTTTCGTAAAATTTTTACATAACTCCCCTATGCTTTCAGTCACCTGAGCCAACCCTGCACTAGGCTTCACAATGCTGGTGACCTGGTACTCACTCCCCAACACTAACTGCAACTGCTGGCCCACACCTCTACCGTGGGAACTACCTAGCAGCAGAACCTTCTTTCTGCTAGACTTTGCAACTAACCTAGGCCTTCTAATTTCTGAGGACTGCTGAAAGTTTCCTACATCTACGGCTACACGAGGCTCCTCTCCACTCAACTCTGACAGTTGGTCGTATCTATTGCATGTATGCAAAGTAAAACTGTCTGAGTACCTCCTCTACCTAGCTATCTTCTTGCCAACTGCCAGTTCCCATTCCCCACCACCCTTCACCCTCCTCAACCTATCTAGTTCCTCCTTTGTGCATTGTAGATGCACCTGAAGGGCACAGATCTTACGCTCCTACTCCTCTATTAACTTGTTTCTACTACAGATTTTACATTCCCAGGAGAGGATCTCCCTAAAATGTATATGACAAAGCAAAATCAAGAGAAAATTCGAAGTCTATCAATGTTATAAGTTGCTAATCCTGAGACATACCATCGTTCAATCGAAGTATGCAAGCGTTGTCTATGTTCTTTTCATTCCAAAGAAAAGTTACATAATTTTCATCAACTGACTATATTTATTTTTTGATAATTTTGTTTTTGTGATTTAGGTGGTACATATATCACCACGGCACCTTTGTGAGGTATTAAAACTATAGTGGTAAATGGATTTCCCTCTTCGCTTTTGTGAGCTGTTATGTGTTGCCATTACACGTAAAAAAATAATGAACAGTGTTTTCTGTTTTTATTCGTAGTTTTTTTACTTTACTTAAAATATTGATACTAAAGATTACTTACCACGATCTGAAAACAATCCTAGAAAATTTATCACCCGATAAAGCTAGGAGCTGATACAGCTCATAATAATGTATACTGCAGAAGCAAAGCAGTGCGTTCTGACAACTTTAGTAATCCCACGAGAAACAGAAACTGATTGTTGTAGCAGTTTCCATACACCTGTTGCCATGTACTACCGCAAGATGTCAGGCATAGACAGACGTGGTAAGAAGTATTCACAAAAGATTTGCGATACCTCTAAGTTGGTGGTAATTATGCTTCCTAAGGACCACAAACGACAGATTAATTCTGTGGTAAGTATACTTCCCAAGCCCCTTCCAGAAACTACCTTGGCGGTAACCATACTTCCCAACAACCGTTAACTACCGTTGTTTGGTGGGATATATACTTGCCACAGTCCTCAAGGGTATATTTCACAACAAACAGAAACCACAGGTAGTGCACCGGACTGCCACTAGATACCAGGAGCATACATAAGTGGTAAAACACATTCTCTTAAACGCTCTAAGGAAATACATTTAATGGGGAGTAAACGGCCCGCGAAAGGGTTACGCCAGTCAACAGTATCATGCCTAATGCCAGGGTACTGAAAAACATTTTTACCAAAAGAGTAGGGCAAAAAGACAGCATCAAACGAATAAATATGAGTATGGGAACTAGGGGTCGCAGTTACATGTTTCTGGTACTACACGAACGTAATTGAAATTTGTCATATGGACGTCTTTGCCCAAAATGTAAAGTAATTCGCAGAATACCCATGCCCAAATAAATTGTTGTCACTAACTAATCTTCACGATGAGAAGAAAAATAAATTGAAGCAACATATACTTGTGTATCGTTCTTAGCTGACGAGCCATACAGCACTTCTCTCAAAATGAAAACAATCACGTCTGTGTTTCATGTTAGAACACGTCCTAATAAGGTGAAAGTAAATGAAAAATGAGTGTGCTCTTCTACGCAGGCTTCCATTACTTAATAACATGAGTATTTCATAGCAAATGTTCAAAATTGGCACCGTTTTCACGCTGGACTAGAACATAGAGGCGATGCAGGTACTGTCATGTTCTCTGAAGCACACCTGAAGTCTGAATCACTTCTGCTGCTCTCATAAAGCGGGCCACTAACTCCTGTTCATCCTCAGCTAGTGTTGCACGCACACTGTCTTTCGTGGTGTTCAGCGGAAAAACTCCAGTTGCGCCAAGCCTGGCGAAAAATGTCCTCATTGGCACCAAGGCAGAAGCGACTCTCATCGCTGAAGACGACACGTCTCCATTCGTCCCTCCATTCACGCCTGTCGCGACACCACTGGAGGCGGGCTGCACGATGTTGGGGCGTGAGCGGAAGACGGCCTAACGGTGTGCGGGACCGTAGCCCAGCGTCATGGAGACGGTTGCGAATGGTCCTCGCCGATACCCCAGGAGTAACAGTGTCCCTAATTTGCTGGGAAGTGGCGGTGCGGTCCCCTACGGCACTGCGTAGGATCCTACGGTCTTGGCGTGCATCCGTGCGTCGCTGCGATCCGGTCCCAGGTCGACGGGCACGTGCACCTTCCGCCGACCACTGGCGACAACATCGATGTCGGGCACACAGTTTTAATCTGCCAGGAAGTTTCATATCAGCGCACACTCCGCTGCAGAGTGAAAATCTCATTCTGGAAACATCCCCCAGGCTGTGGCTAAGCCATGTCTCCGCAATATCCTTTCTTTCAGGAGTGCTAGTTCTGCAAGTTTCGCAGAAGAGCTTCTGTAAAGTTTGGAAGGTAGGAGACGGATACTGGCAGAAGTAAAGCTGTGAGTACCGGACGTGAGTCGTGCTTCGGTAGCTCAGTTGGTAGAGCACTTGCCCGCGAAAGGCAAAGGTTCCGAGTTCGAGTCTCGGTCGGGCACACAGTTTTAATCTGCCAGGAAGTTTCATATCAGCGCACACTCCGCTGCAGAGTGAAAATCTCATTCTGGAAACATCCCCCAGGCTGTGGCTAAGCCATGTCTCCGCAATATCCTTTCTTTCAGGAGTGCTAGTTCTGCAAGTTTCGCAGAAGAGCTTCTGTAAAGTTTGGAAGGTAGGAGACGGATACTGGCAGAAGTAAAGCTGTGAGTACCGGACGTGAGTCGTGCTTCGGTAGCTCAGTTGGTAGAGCACTTGCCCGCGAAAGGCAAAGGTCCCGAGTTCGAGTCTCGGTCGGGCACACAGTTTTAATCTGCCAGGAAGTTTCATATCAGCGCACACTCCGCTGCAGAGTGAAAATCTCATTCTGGAAACATCCCCCAGGCTGTGGCTAAGCCATGTCTCCGCAATATCCTTTCTTTCAGGAGTGCTAGTTCTGCAAGTTTCGCAGAAGAGCTTCTGTAAAGTTTGGAAGGTAGGAGACGGATACTGGCAGAAGTAAAGCTGTGAGTACCGGACGTGAGTCGTGCTTCGGTAGCTCAGTTGGTAGAGCACTTGCCCGCGAAAGGCAAAGGTCCCGAGTTCGAGTCTCGGTCGGGCACACAGTTTTAATCTGCCAGGAAGTTTCATATCAGCGCACACTCCGCTGCAGAGTGAAAATCTCATTCTGGAAACATCGATGTACTGTGGAGACCTCACGCCCCACGTGTTGAGCAATTCGGCGGTACGTCCACCCGGCCTCCCGCATGCCCACTATACGCCCTCGCTCAAAGTCCGTCAACTGCACATACGGTTCACGTCCACGCTGTCGCGGCATGCTACCAGTGTTAAAGACCTCGATGGAGCTCCGTATGCCACGGCAAACTGGCTGACACTGACGGCGGCGGTGCACAAATGCTGCGCAGCTAGCGCCATTCGACGGCCAACACCGCGGTTTCTGGTGTGTCCGCTGTGCCGTGCGTGTGATCATTGCTTGTACAGCCCTCTCGCAGTGTCCGAAGCAAGTATGATGGGTCTGACACACCGGTGTCAATGTGTTCTTTTTTTCATTTCCAGGAGTGTATATACTCGATTAATGGCTGTGTAAAGGAAAGAAACTAGAAGGGAATACTATTCAAAGGAAATATGAATCGAATGGAGAAGAGATGGGAATGTGATACCGCTATAGGCATTTGAAGAGCACAGATAGACCTTAGTCGAAACAAGGCACTTGGAATGGACAACATTAACATTGAATTATTAAAAAGGTTTTTGTGAACCAATCATGATAAAATGATTCCACCTAGTACGCAAGATATATGAGAGAAGCGAAATATTCTCACACTTGAAGAAAAATGTAATAATCCCAACCAAAGAAGACACTTGCTGAAAAATACGACCATTATCTAACCACTAGTTTAGTAAGCCAGAGTTGCGAAATACTAACACGTTTAATAAGTGGCGGTAAAATGGATACGAGACATATGTGAAAAAAGTAAGTAGACACTTTATTATTTGAAAATTAATCGACTTAACTGTTAATAATTTTATCCCATTGTGAGACAAGTGGGACAATGCCTGCATGGGAAAATGTTTGTGGACGCCTACGGACCATGATTTTACCCAGGCGTGCACGTCATCGTCCGAAGCAAATTGATGACAACGAATATCGATTTCCATATTTACGGAGCCCTGGAGAAGGACATCCGTGGCCGTCAATTTGCTTCGGACGAAGAGGTGCAAGCCTGGGTACAATTATGGTTCCGTTGGCAATCCGTCTTGTCCCACAGTTGGACAAATGTATTAACAGTTATGGTGATTACCTTTTACTTACTTTCTTCCACGTAACACCTTTTCATTTGACTGTCCCTTATATTTACAGAAGAACGTGGATACTGGTAGAGACTGACCTCGAGCTTCAAAAAGCTACAGAGGGTAGAAATTGTAGTGGAAGACCCTGCCGCCGTTGGATAAGCAGCTGCAGCAGCAAGTCGTATAACCCTAGCCTACTTGTTTGTTAGATAGTTTAATTAATTTCTTTGCGTGTTTTTGGGTACTTGCATTGTTTAATTCATATATTTCGGGCGTATTATAGTATTTGAGGGTTGTAGCATCGCGCCTTAGTACCTGAATAGTGCAAATTCGCGTAGTCGTCTGTCTTCTGTTTTTGTTTTGAACAGCCAGTGTCGGTTGGTCACAGTCAGTGTGCTCCCTGCCGCCGTTGGATAAGCAGCTGCAGCAGCAAGACGTATAACCCTAGCCTACTTGTTTGTTAGATAGTTTAATTAATTTCTTTGCGTGTTTTTGGGTACTTGCATTGTTTAATTCATATATTTCGGGCGTATTATAGTATTTGAGGGTTGTAGCATCGCGCCTTAGTACCTGAATAGTGCAAATTCGCGTAGTCGTCTGTCTTCTGTTTTTGTTTTGAACAGCCAGTGTCGGTTGGTCACTGTCAGTGTGCTCCCTGCCGCCGTTGGATAAGCAGCTGCAGCAGCAAGTCGTATAACCCTAGCCTACTTGTTTGTTAGATAGTTTAATTAATTTCTTTGCGTGTTTTTGGGTACTTGCATTGTTTAATTCATATATTTCGGGCGTATTATAGTATTTGACAGTTGTAGCATCGCGCTATAGTGTTTACTTCGTAGATTCTTATTTAAATTGCGTGCGAGTTTCGTATAGGAGGTGCAATTTCGAGTTTTAGTTACTGTAATCGTAAATTCAGCAGATTGTAGCGCAGGCGTTAGGCATTTGTACAGGTTAGTTGATACATTCTTTGCGTGTTCCGCTTGCGTTATCTAGGCACGGACTCGTGTTTCGGTAACTGTTGTTAAACATCGATTAGAATGGACAGGGACTGCGATTGCTGTGTTCGGATGAGGGCTGACTTGGCATCCCTTCGCTCACAGCTGCAAACGGCGCTGACTTCGGTCGCGCAGCTTGAGGCTGTTGCCAATGGGCACCACTGTGGGGAGCCGGATTCGGGTATCACGGGGATGCCAACCTCGTCCCGTCTGTCCCCAGATCGGTCTGCCGCTGTGGTTGCCCCGGTTGCTGCCCGCAGTGGGGCTGAGCCCTCGCCTGTGGTTGATTGGGAGGTCGTTCCAAGGCTTGGCAGGCGGCGAAAGGCGTCCCCGGGGGCTGATCAGAAAGCCTCCCCGGCGCGTCTGACAAACAGATTTCAGGCACTGTCTCTGGATGAGCCAGATGCAGCTGCCTGCCCTGTTTCAGAGGATCATTCTCAGCCTTCAAGGTCCGGGCAATCGCAGAGGGTGGGCTTACTGGTAGTTGGGAGCTCCAATGTTAGGCGCGTAATGGGGCCCCTTAGGGATACGGCGGCTAAGGAGGGGAAGAAATCCAGTGTGCACTCCGTGTGCATTCCGGGAGGAGTCATTCCTGATGTGGAAAGGGTCCTTCCGGATGCCATGAAGAGCACAGGGTGCAGCCAGCTGCAGGTGGTGGCACATGTCGGCACTAATGACGTGTGTCGCTTTGGATCTGAGGAAATTCTCTCTGGATTCCAGCGGCTATCTGATTTGGTGAAGGCTGCCGGTCTTGCTTACGAGATGAAGGCAGAGCTCACCATCTGCAGCATCGTTGACAGAACCGACTGTGGACCTTTGGTGCAGAGCCGGGTGGAGGGTCTGAATCAGAGGCTCAGACGGTTTTGCGACCGTATTGGCTGCAGATTCCTTGACTTGCGCTATAGGGTGGTGGGGT
Source organism: Schistocerca gregaria (assembly GCF_023897955.1). Lineage (NCBI taxonomy): Eukaryota > Metazoa > Arthropoda > Insecta > Orthoptera > Acrididae > Schistocerca > Schistocerca gregaria. Next base: position 657,550,369 of record NC_064931.1, on the reverse strand, counting down.
TTCGGGTTCCGCTGAATAGGTCAGGAGTTCACTACACTCAGCTGGCGGCTACACGGGTAGCGGAGGCTGTGTGGCGTGGACTGGGCGGTTTTTTAGGTTAGAAGGCCTCGGGAAAGTGCGGGATGGGCTGCAATGTCAAAGGGTGCTTGGCAATTACAGGACGTGCTTGGATCAAGGAACAGTCGGAATTATAGTTGTAAATTGTTGTAGTTGCGCTGGAAAAGCCCCTGAGCTTCAAGCGCTAATAGAAAGCACAGAAGCTGATATCGTTATAGGTACAGAAAGCTGGCTAAAGCCTGAAATAAGTTCTGCAGAAATTTTTACGAAGTCTCAGACGGTGTTCAGGAAAGATAGATTAGGTAGAATTGGTGGTGGAGTGTTTGTGTCTGTCAGTAGTGGTTTATCTTGTAGTGAAGTCGAAGTAGATACTCCGTGCGAATTGGTGTGGGTGGAGGTTATACTTAACAGCCGAATTAAGTTAATAATTGGCTCCTTCTACCGACCCCCAGACTCCGATGATACAGTTGCGGAACAGTTCAGAGAAAGTTTGAGTCTCGTAACAAATAAATACCCCACTCATACGGTTATAGTTGGTGGGGACTTCAACCTACCCTCGGTATGTTGGCAAAAATACTTGTTCAAAACCGGTGGTAGGCAGAAAACGTCTTCCGAGATTGTCCTAAATGCATTCTCCGAAAATTATTTCGAGCAGTTAGTCCACGAACCCACGCGAATTGTAAATGGTTGCGAAAACACACTTGACCTCTTGGCCACAAACAATCCAGAGCTGATAGAGAGCATCATGACTGATACAGGGATTAGTGATCACAAGGTCATTGTAGCTAGGCTCAATACCATTTCTTCCAAACCCATCAGAAACAAACGCAAAATAATTTTATTTAAAAAAGCGGATAAAGTGCCACTAGAAGCCTTCCTAAGAGACAATTTCCATTCCTTCCGAACTGACTATGCGAATGTAGACGAGATGTGGCTCAAATTCAAAGATATAGTAGCAGCAGAAATTGAGAGATTCATACCTCATAAATTGGTAAGAGATGGAACGGATCCCCCGTGGTACACAAAAAAGGTCCGAACGCTGTTGCAGAGGCAACGGAAAAAGCATGCGAAGTTCAGAAGAACGCGAAATCCCGAAGATGGGCTAAAATTTACAGACGCGCGAAATTTGGCACGTACTTCGATGCGAGATGCCTTTAATAGGTTCCACAACGAAACATTGTCTCGAAATTTGGTAGAAAATCCGAAGAAATTCTGGTCGTATGTAAAATACACAATCGGCAAGACGCAGTCAATACCTTCGCTGCGCAGTGCCGATGGTACTGTTATCGACGACTGTGCCGCTAAAGCGGAGTTATTGAACGCAGTTTTCCGAAATTCCTTCACCAGGGAAGACGAATGGAATATTCCAGAATTTGAAACACGAACATCTGCTAGCATGAGTTTCTTAGAAGTAGATACCTTAGGGGTTGCGAAGCAACTCAAATCGCTTAATACGGGCAAGTCTTCAGGTCCAGATTGTATACCGATTAGGTTCCTTTCAGATTACGCTGATACTATAGCTCCCTACTTAGCACTCATATACAACCGCTCGCTCACCGTTAGATCTGTACCTACAGATTGGAAAATTGCGCAGGTCGCACCAGTGTTTAAGAAGGGTAGTAGGAGTAATCCATTTAACTACAGACCTATATCACTGACGTCGGTTTGCAGTAGGGTTTTGGAGCATATACTGTATTCAAACATTATGAACCACCTCGAAGGGAACGATCTATTGACACGTAATCAGCATGGCTTCAGAAAACATCGCTCTTGTGCAACGCAGCTAGCTCTTTATTCGCACGAAGTAATGGCCGCTATCGACAGGGGATCTCAAGTTGATTCCGTATTTCTAGATTTCCGGAAAGCTTTTGACACCGTTCCTCACAAGCGACTTCTAATCAAGCTGCGGAGCTATGGGGTATCGTCTCAGTTGTGCGACTGGATTCGTGATTTCCTGTCAGGAAGGTGGCAGTTCGTAGTAATAGACGGCAAATCATCGAGTAAAACTGAAGTGATATCAGGTGTTCCCCAGGGAAGCGTCCTGGGACCTCTACTGTTCCTGATCTATATAAATGACCTGGGTGACAATCTGAGCAGTTCTCTTAGACTGTTCGCAGATGATGCTGTAATTTACCGTCTAGTAAGGTCATCCGAAGACCAGTATCAGCTGCAAAGCGATTTAGAAAAGATTGCTGTATGGTGTGTCAGGTGGCAGTTGACGCTAAATAACGAAAAGTGTGAGATGATCCACATGAGTTCCAAAAGAAATCCGTTGGAATTCGATTACTCGATAAATAGTACAGTTCTCAAGGCTGTCAATTCAACTAAGTACCTGGGTGTTAAAATTACGAACAACTTCAGTTGGAAGGACCACATAGATAATATTGTCGGGAAGGCGAGCCAAAGGTTGCGTTTCATTGGCAGGACACTTAGCAGATGCAACAAGTCCACTAAAGAGACAGCTTACACTACACTCGTTCGTCCTCTGTTAGAATATTGCTGCGCGGTGTGGGATCCTTACCAGGTGGGATTGACGGAGGACATCGAAAGGGTGCAAAAAAAGGGCAGCTCGTTTTGTATTATCGCGTTATAGGAGAGAGAGTGTGGCAGATATGGTAAGCGAGTTGGGATGGAAGTCATTACAGCATAGACTTTTTCGTTGCGGCGAGACCTTCTTACGAAATTTCAGTCACCAACTTTCTCTTCCGAATGCGAAAATATTTTGTTGAGCCCAACCTACATAGGTAGGAATGATCATCAAAATAAAATAAGAGAAATCAGAGCTCGAACAGAAAGGTTTAGGTGTTCGTTTTTCCCGCTCGCTGTTCGGGAGTGGAATAGTAGAGTGATAGTATGATTGTGGTTCGATGAACCCTCTGCCAAGCACTTAAATGTGAATTGTAGAGTAGTCATGTAGATGTAGATGTAGATCAAACAAATAATTGAGGAAGTTGCATGCAAGTGCTACCCTGAGATATAGAAGTTGGTACAGGAGAGGTATTCTTGGCGAGTCCCACCTAACCATTCGGAGGACTGACTACCCAAGGGAAAAAAGTTCAGAAAATCTTTTTTCAATATTAATTGAAATACACTCCTTGAAATTCAAAATGTGTTACGGAGAAAATACAGTGAACGAGAGGTTATCTTTATTATTCTCGGCCATGATGGCTGTGTTTGTGAAGCGTGACTGTATGGGATAATTATTTATTTATAATTTCTGCTACCAGCCACTTTTTTATTTTGTGTTTGATCTAGCATAATACAACGCGTTTCGAACATGTTCTGTTCACCTTCAGCCGTTTATACATACATACAGAGAAATGTTACTTAAAAATAAAAAGTCTTAAACTAGATTAATCTAGAACTCTTTGACCATTGTTTGTTACTGTAGCGGCTGGTGCGGCTTTTTTTTTTTGGGGGGGGGGGAGATTACAAAATACACTGTGCAAGAGCGTAATGTTAATCAACAGATCCGTCATTACACCAGTGATGTAAGCGAAGCAGCAAGATGGTGAAATCGTAAGTGATCAACCGTCATATAAAAGCCTTTCACACTATTTTCGTAACACATAACTGATGCAAATCTATCCGCATCTTATACAGGCTGTGATAGCATACATAGTCAGCCACAAGGAATCAAACCAGCAGAAGACATCACTGATTTCGATTTCTAGCGATCCACTGACCCCCTCCTCCTCCCCAAATGCATCACCAGCCACTACAACAAACTATGGACAAAGAGCTCTAGATTAATCTGGTTTAAGACTGTTTATTTTTAAGTAACATTTCTCTCGAAGTATGTATGTATCAGCGCCTGAAGATGAACAGAACATATCCGAAACGCGTTGTATTATGTCAGATTAAACATAAAATAAAAAAGTGACTGCTATCAGAAATTAGAAATGAAAAGGTTATCTTTAACTTGTATGTAAACCAGACCGCAGCTATCAGACTCGAAGATCATGAAAGATATGGAGTGATTTGTGACAACATACTGAATCTAATTGGAGAGAAAAGAGCCTTATGGCGTAACTTGACTAAAAGAAGGGATGGGTTGATGGGCACATACAGAAACGTCAAGAAATTAATATGATGTTGGAGGGAACTACGGAGCTCAACTACGGTAAGATGGTTGCAGTGGTTAAGGCGAGATTAGGAAACTGCCCCAGAGCAGACTAACGGAGAGAGCTGCATCAAACTAGTGCTTGTGCTGTAGGTCACAGCAGCAATTTTGTTCAATTAAGAGGCGAATACCCGGTGTTGCCCGAGTGTGTATTTATTCCAATCGTTTATGAGTCTATCTTCTTCTTTCCCTTCTCTCTGTCCATCTCCTCCTCTTCCTTCTCTCTTCACATTATCACCCCCAGGCCAGTATGAGGTTGCTGATTCTTACCACTATAATATTTCTTTCCAGATAATAAGAAATATGTACCAACTTTGACTGAATTTGAGCCTTGGACTTAGGAGGAGCTGTTTACCCGTGACTCTGTCCGCGTACGCAAACTTCACATATATTTAACACATTTCGCTCATACTTATACACACATTTCACCTATTTCTCGGACGAATTTCGCCCTGAAGTTTCGTTTTCATGCAGTTCAGTGTTTGTGATGCGTATCTCCTGAACTATATCTCACAGGAAGATATATATTTTTGTAGGTATATTCAGTGGAAGATGTGGATACTGTCTGCGAAATGTGATGTGATGAGAACTTGCAGCAAATAAATAACAAATATAAACGTCGTGCAGGATGCTGCAGTTTGTCGCGCATCTCACGGTGTATAAGATAATATCTCATGAATTACGTGTCTTATAATGACATAATTTTTCAAGTACATTCAGTGGTGTATGTAAATACTGTCTTCAAAATGTGTCGTGAATACAATTAATATTGAAGAAGTAATGTCGCAGTTTTACTGCATGAATAGTGAAATTATAGTAAGAGATAAACTTTTTCTTTTATCATTTTGTGAGAAAGAGTTTCGTGAAGGTTTGAAAATATGTGACCGCCATAAGAACGGTGGAAATGGACACCTCCCAAAAGAAATGCTTGTTACAACAAAGCTCTAATTGTGCACCTCTCACCCACAAGCATGAGGAGCGGAAAGAGCAGCTTAGAAGTTCAGATTTTAACGCCTCGTCGATCTCAGCGGAAGGAAACTCAACATTTTCAAAGACTGTGCTCTAAGTATAATTACGTACTTGATAGCTTAGTAGCAATGGCCCCTTAACTATGTCGAACATGACAAGATTCTGTTTCATAAATGATCCGAGCCATGAGTCCTACTTTGCTAGCAGCTGAAACACTGTATATAAAATCAGAGAGAGCTAAAACAGGCGAACAGACTGGCTATTGAAAAGGTCCTATCCAGTGTTTCCTGAATTTGGCAATTATTTGTGTTGACGCTTCAAAACTGAAATTTGTTGAGGCTAGCAACATGCTATGTTGGTGCACAGGATTTCCGGTAGTATGATGAACGAACATAAATTCATAGAAAAAAGCTACATTATATATATTTTGTGAAGACACCAGTTTACAAGTTCCATATACGATGAGATATTGGTTGGTTTTATTACCTGCACCTTATAAAAGTACCTTTTCTCCTGCAATTCCATGCACACGTTTACGTGAGCCGCGCCCTTATCACGTGCTACAGTGCTACGACATCTACATCACGGTATCCTCAAAGCATGGAGTTCTCACATCATACCTTCCCCAACCGACATGCTGAGAATGAAGGTTTCCTACTTCTGGAAGGCGTCACTAATGTTCAACAAAGGTACTGCAGCGTGAATATTTCATATTGAGAAACCGATGTTCATAGATAAGATGTGTGTGTCTTCCATGGTTCCTCGCCTCTTCGTAACACAAGCACGTCAATTATCTTAAACAATTAACAGCCCGCACAGGATTCAGAAACTTTCACACCACACAGGATTCAGAACCTTACACGTACACAACTGATGAGGCATACTGAGGAGTATAAGCAGAGTAGTAATACTACCATAGACTACTGTGGACAATCGTAAGTGAGCTTGGGCTAAGGTAGTCTTCAAAATGACTCTGAGCACTATGGGACTTAACTGTTGAGGTCATCAGTCCCCTAGAACTTAGAACTACTTAAACCTAACCAACCTAAGCACATCACACACATCCATGCCCGAGGCAGGATTCGAACCTGCGACCATAGCGGTCGCACGACTCCAGACTGTAGCGCTTAGAACCGCTCGGCCACCCCGACCGGCGAGGTAGTCTTCCTAGTAGATTTGGTCAGTTAGGATCGAAACCACGTTATCTGTACGTTAGGTGTGTTGCATACGTATTGAGCGGTACTTCATTTTGACCCCTTTGTTTGCAAATGCGATCACTCCCTTACTAGATTTCCCTAGAAACTGGAAGTGGTGAACAGTCTAGAAAACTGAGTTTAAAGAGTCACGTAACCTACAGAGCATTTTCTTTTACATAGTTATCCTCTGGTCTGTTGCTTAAAAATAAATATCATTTATAGAAAAATGAAATTGTGAGTGTTTAACGCAGGAGTTATTCTAAAATCGTTCATTTTTAACTTGAAACAGAGGGATGTTGTTGCAAAATACAGTTTTACCATATAGCGCTAGAAAACGTTATTTCCTGCAGAATAGGTAAAATTTAAAAGGAAAACCTGAAATAAAAACGTATCACTTAATACTTCTTCGAGTTTATGTAAAACATTTCTTGTTATTGCTAAACAAGTTCCGCACTTATCAGTAATAAAAGGAAACTATTATCTTGATCATGATGAAGAACAAATAAAAAATAACAAGAATAATTATGTAGATATTTTTGTGTTCGTGCATGTAAACTATACTTTAATGAGTGCTAATTGCTTTGCGACCATAAACACGCAGAAGTTATGCTAGTAGCTCATTTTGGTTACTTATAAAATTCGATTTATATTTGTGAGGATTGAAAATACACAGTGGGCTGGTACTGACGATATGCGGTTCTAATTATTTGCAAAACAGACAAACAGAAATCAAAGAGAAAGTCGGCTTTTAGTTCCTCTCTCACACATTCATTTCTTTTTCTTTCCCTAAAACTACTGCTAATTCTACCTGTAACCCTACCATTTAGTACGCCATTTTTGTACTGCACCAAAACTACCGAACCGTAGTTCGTTAGATAGCAACTCTGTGTAAGTTATTAGAATAACAATATGATTAATTGTAGTTTGTTTGTTTACAGGGTAGCTAACACAGCAATAACCAGTCACAGAACGGACAAAGTCGCACCTTCAGTTCTGTTCACTATTGTCATATTAGTCTGCTGTCTCAGGTATCGGTTATTACAGTCATGTGTAGATGACGCATGGGGTGATAACGTTTTTGATCTGCGGATGAAAGCAGAGCAACAGCTAGCTCTTGTCCTCGTCGCTGTTGTTGTTTTTGTGATCGTTACTCCGAAGACTGATCTGATGCAGTTCTTCTTCCTATTCTATCCTAAGCAAACGTCTTAATTTCTTATTAACTATTTCAATCTATACCCATTTGAATATGCTTATTGCAGTCAAGCCTTGATGTTTCTCTACTATCTTTCAATGTTTACCCAGAAAACTTGTCTCCACTACCGAACTGATGATTCTCGATGCCTCATGATGCGTACTATCAAGCGAGCCCTTCGTTTAGTCTATTTGAGCCATTAATTTCCTTCCCCCCCCCTCCCCCCCCCTCCCCCCCCCCCCCATGAACCATGTACCTTGCCGTTGGTGGGGAGGCTTGCGTGCCTCAGCGATACAGATAGCCGTACCGTAGGTGCAACCACAACGGAGGGGTATCTGTTGAGAGGCCAGACAAACGTGTGGTTCCTGAAGAGGGACAGCAGCCTTTTCAGTAGTTGCAGGGGCAACAGTCTGGATGATTGACTGATCTGGCCTCGTAACAATAACCAAAACAGCCTTGCTGTGCTGGTACTGCGAACGGCTGAAAGCAAGGCGAAACTAAAGCAGTAATTTTTCCCGAGGGCATGCAGCTTTACTGTATGATTAAATGATGATGGCATCCTCTTGGGTAAAATATTCCGGAGATAAAATAGTCCTCCATTCGGATCTCCGGGCGGGGACTACTCAACAGGATGTCGTTATCAGGAGAAAGAAAACTGGCGTTCTACGGGTCCGAGCGTGGAATGTCAGATCCCTTAATCGGAAAGGTAGGTTAGAAAATTTGAAAAGGAAATGGATAGGTTAAAGTTAGATATAGTGGGAATTAGTGAAGTTCGGTGGCAGGAGGAACAAGACTTCTGGTCAGGTGACTACAGGGTTATAAACACAAAATCAAATAGGGGTAATGCAGGAGTGGGTTTAATAATGAATAAAAAAAATAGGAATGCGGGTAAGCTACTTCAACCAACATAGTGAACGCATTATTGTGGCCAAGATAGATACGAAGCCCACACCTACTACAGTATTACAAGTTTATATGCCAACTAGCTGTGCAGATGACGAAGAAATTGAAGAAATGTATGATCAAATATAAGAAATTATTCAGATAGTGAAGGGTGACGAAAATTTAATAGTCATGAGTGACTGGAATTCGGTAGTAGGAAAATGGAGAGAAGGAAACGTAGTAGGTGAATATGGACTGGGGCAAAGAAATGAAAGAGGAAGCCGCCTGGTAGAATTTTGCACAGAGCACAACTTAATCATAGGTAACACTTGGTTCAAGAATCATAAAAGAAGGCTGTATACATGGAAGAAGATTGGAGATACTGACAGGTTTCAGATAGATTATATAATGGTACGACAGAGGTTTAGGAACCAGGTTTTAAATTGTAAGACATTTCCAGGGGCATATGTGGACTCTGACCACAATCTGTTGGTTATGAACTGTAGATTAAAACTGCAAAAAGGTGGGAATTTAAGGAGATGGGACCTGGATAAACCAAAACAACCACAGGTGGTACGGAGTTTCAAGGAGAGCATAAGGGAGCAATTGACAGGAATGGGGGAAAGAAATACAATAGAAGAGGAATGGGTAGCTTTGAGGGATGAAGTAGTGAAGGCAGCAGAGGATCAAGTAGGTAAAAAGACGAGGGCTAGTAGAAATCCTTGGGTAACAGAAGAAATATTGAATTTAATTGATGAAATGAGAAAATATAAAAATGCAGTAAATGAAGCAGGCAAAAAGGAATACAAACGTCTCAAAAATGACATCGACAGGAAGTGCAAACTGGCTAAGCAGGTATGGCTTATCTCACTAGGGGTAAGATAGATACTGCCTACAGGAAAATTAAAGAGACCTTTGGAGAAAAGAGGACCACTTGTATGAATATTAAGAGCTCAGATGGAAACCCAGTTCTAAGCGAAGAAGGGAAAGCAGAAAGGTGGAAGGAGTATATAGAGGGTCTATACAAGGGCGATGTACTTAAGGACAATATTATGGAAATGGAAGAGGATGTAGATGAAGATGAAATGGGAGATACGATACTGCGTGAAGAGTTTGACAGAGCACTGAAAGACCTGAGTTGAAACAAGGCCCCTGGAGTAGACAACATTCCATTGGAACTACTGACGGCCTTGGGAGAGCCAGTCCTGACAAAACTCTACCATCTGGTGAGCAAGATGTATGAGACAGGCGAAATACCCTCTGACTTCAAGAAGAATATAATAATTCCAATCCCAAAGAAAGCAGGTGTTGACAGATGTGAAAATTACCGAACTATCAGTTTAATAAGTCACAGCTGCAAAATACTAACGCAAGTTCTTTACAGACGAATGGAAAAACTAGTAGAAGCCGACCTCGGGGAAGATCAGTTTGGATTCCGTAGAAATGTTGGAACACGTGAGGCAATACTGACCCTACGACTTATCTTAGAAGCTAGATTAAGGAAGGTCAAACCTACGTTTCTAGCATTTGTAGACTTAGAGAAAGCTTTTGACAATGTTGACTGGAATACTCTCTTTCAAATTCTGAAGGTGGCAGGGTAAAATACAGGGAGCGAAAGGCTATTTACAATTTGTACAGAAAGCAGATGGCAGTTATAAGAGTCGAGGGACATGAAAGGGAAGCAGTGGTTGGGAAGGGAGTGCGACAGGGCTGTAGTCTATCCCCGATGTTATTCAATCTGTATATTGAGCAAGCAGTGAAGGAAACAAAAGAAAAATTCGGAGTAGGTATTAAAGTCCATGGAGAAGAAATAAAAACTTTGAGGTTCGCCGATGACATCGTAATTCTGTCAGAGACAGCAAAGGACTTGGAAGAGCAGTTGAATGGAATGGACAGTGTCTTGAGAGGAGTATATAAGATGAACTTCAACAAAAGCAAAACGAGGATAATGGAATGTAGTCGAATTAAGTCGGGTGATGCTGAGGGAATTAGATTAGGAAGTGAGACACTTAAAGTAGTAAAGGACATTTGCTATTTGGGGAGCAAAATAACTGATGATGGTCGAAGTAGGGAGGATATAAAATGTAGACTGGCACTGGCAAGGAAAGCGTTTCTGAAGAAGACAAGTTTGTTAACATCGAGTATAGATTTAAGTGTCAGGAAGTCATTTCTGAAAGTATTTGTATGGAGTGTAGCCATGTATGGAAGTGAAACATGGACGATAAATAGTTTGGACGAGAAGAGAATAGAAGCTTTAGAAATGTGGTGCTACAGAAGAATGCTGAAGATTAGATGGGTAAATCACATAACTAATGAGGAGATATTGAATAGGACTGGGAAGAAGAGGAGCTTGTGGCACAACTTGACCAAAAGAAGGGATCGGTTGGTAGGACATGTTCTGAGGCATCAAGGGATCACCAATTTAGTATTGGAGGGCAGTGTGGAGGGTAAAAATCGTAGAGGGAGACCAAGAGATGACTACACTAAGCAGATTCAGAAGGATGTAGGTTGCTGTAGGTACTGGGAGATGAAGAAGCTTGCACAGGATAGAGTAGCATGGAGAGCTGCATCAAACCAGTTTCAGGACTGAAGATCACAACAACAACACAATTTCCTTCCTCCCCATTTCCATCCAGTACATCTTCATTAGTTAAACGATGTACCACTCCACATTTCAATAGCTCCTGTTCTGTTCTTGTTTGGACTACCATTCCTCCATGTTCGACTGCTGTATAAGACTCCACTCCAGACGAAAACCTTCAGAAAACACATCCTGCCTTCTAGATGTAGCCTATATTCGATGTCAACCAATTTCTCTTTTTAAATAGCAGAATCTAACTACAACTTTTAGTGTCTCATTTCCTAATGTTATTTCATCAACATCGCCTGATTTCATTCTAGTGCACTCCATTACTCTTATTTTACATTTCTTGAGAGTCATCTTCTAATAAATTTTCAAGACAGTATCCATTCCGTTAAAATAATCTCCCAAGTCTTTTCCATGTATGACAGAATACAAATATCATCGGAAGATCTAAAAGGCTTTATTTCCTCCACCTTAACTTAAACAGCATACAGATCGTCACATTCTCCTGTAAATACTCCGTGCTCAAAAAATGGTTCAAATGGGTATGAGCACTATGGGACTTAACTTCTGAGGTCATCAGTCCCCTAGAACTTGAAACTACCTAAACATAACTAACCTAAGGACATCACACACATCCATGCCCGAGGCAGGATATGAACCTGCGACCGTAGCAGTCGCGCGGTTGCAGACTGTAGCGCATAAAGCCGCTCGGCCACTCCGGCCGGCAACCCGTGTTCGTAATTTGCAACAATGAATTATTAAACTGAGTGTCCTTATTATTCACGCCTGACAGCACCTACCTCCTTTGGAACTCTGATTCCAATAGTCTTCTTGAAATCTGAGGGTACATCTTGATTATCGTGCTTTACGTACCGTGACCAGTGGGCCTGACACATCTGCATTACTCCTAACTACTAAATTATAAAAACAAGAAAGATTATTGCATGTGTGCTACCTTTCACGCCTCCCGATTTTTATCGACTAAGTACAGAAACACCCTGTAACACGCGCAACTTTATATTCTCACATTTATACACTTAGCCTTAAACGATTCAGTATTGATACTTTTGATTCGATTCTCCGGCAAACATTCGTCGGAAAGACCATAACAAATTGCAACAATGTTTCAGCCAACTGATAACTCGTCAGGGATTTTCATTGCGTAATGAGACGGTGGGATAAATTTTGCTTGCTTTGGCGTGACCTGGCTGTGAGACGTCCCAGGTACATCACGACTCGCGGTTAGAGTGTAAGGGAGGGCTCGTCCCGCGCGTACCCATCTGTTGCGGTTGCCGTGGACCGCCCCTACTGCTTCTGCAGCAACGCTACAGCTCCCCAAGCCCTACATCTCGCGGAGGTAGTTGCCTCTCTCTGCCACTGCCAACTTCACTCGAAATGAATTTTACAGGCGAGAAATGCGCATATTCAAAATGCGGAGACACTCTACGTTCCCACTACACACTTTGAAGACTTGCATTTATAATTTCGTTTAATTATTCATATCCGGACTCGTATCCTTAATGTATTACAGGGGTTTGCTTGATAAAAGAGTGAAAATTATTTACTTAGAGTCAGGCAGTTAATACTTTCGTTATGAGCTATCCATTGTAGCAAAAAGGGCAACTGCTTAGCGACAATAAAACCGCACAAAACACGTGTCTCTTTCCACTTTCTGTGTATTTTCTACCATTCTAAGTCCGCGACCTGTACTACTACTACAACAACTGTCAACAGTAAGCATTATTGCTATGTTAGTTAGTTGTTTACACATGCAATAATTTTCAAAGTCAGGGAGACTTACTTCCGCTGCCGGCCCAAGTGGCCGTGCGGTTCTAGGAGCTGCAGTCTGGAACCGCGAGACCGCTACGGCCGCAGGTCCGAATCCCGCCTTGGGCATGGATGTGTGTGACATCCTTAGGTTAGTTAGGTTTAACTAGTTCTAAGTTCTAGGGGACTAATGACCTCAGAAGTTGGGTCCCATAGTGGTCAGAGCCATTTGAACCAGTTACTTCCGCTCTTTCATCGAACGCGAGAGAGATGCATAAATTAAATTACATATTTCATTTTGTAACTATTGCTTTCCGACTCTGGGTTTCTTCTCAAAATTCTACATCTACATCTACATTTATACTCCGGAAGCCACCCTACGGTGAGTGGCGGAGGGCACTTTACGTGCAACTGTCATTATCTCCCTCTCCGGTTCCAGTCGCGTATGGTTCGTGGGAAGAACGACTGCCGGAAAGCCTCCATGCGCGCACGAATCTTTCTAATTTTACTTTCATGATCTCTTCGGGATGTATAAGTAGGGGGAAGCAATATATTCGATACCTCATCCTGAAACGCACCGTCTCGAAACCTGGACAGCAAGCTACACCGCGATACAGAGCGCCTCTCTTGCAGAGTCTGCCACTTGAGTTTGCTAAACATCTCCGTAACGCTATCACGCTTACCAAATAACCCTGTGAAAAAAACGCGCCGCTCTTCTTTGGATCTTCTCCATCTCCTCTGTCAACCCGACCTGGTACGGATCCCACACTGATGAGCAACACTCAAGTATAGGTCGAACGAGTGTTTTGTAAGCCACCTCCTTTCTTGATGGACTACATTTTCTAAGGACTCTCCAATTGAATCTCAATCTTGTACCCGCATTACCAACAATTAATTTTATATGATCATTCCACTTCAAATCGTTTCGCACGCATACTTCCAGATATTTTACAGAAGTAACTGCTACCAGTGTTTGTTCCGCTATCATATAATCATATAGTAAAGGATCCTTCTTTCTATGTATTCGCTATACATTACATTTGTCTATGTTAAGAGTCAGTTGCCACTCCCTGCACCAAGCGCCTATCCGCTGCAGATCTTCCTGATTTCGCTACAATTTTCTATTGCTGCAACTTCTCTGTATACTACAGCATCATCCGCGAAAACTCTCATGGAACTTCCGACACTATCTAATAGGTCATTTATATATATTGTGAAAAGCAAGGGTCCCATAACACTTCCCTGTGGCAGTTATTCCGTGCCCAGTACAAGCGTTCAGATGGTGAAAGGAAGAAATAATAATTTCTAAGCGATTCTTAGTTGTTCGACTAGAGTACTGAACGATGCGGACCAGTGGTTAGGACACTGCATTCGAACTGAACTGGAGCACGCATCTCCCAGTCGTGCGGTAGCGTTCTCGCTCCCCGCGCCCGGGTTCTCGGGTTCGATTCCCTGCGGGTTCTGCCTCGTGATGGATGGGTGTTGTGTGTTGTCCTTAGGTTTAAGTAGATCTAAGTTCTAGGGGACTGATGGCCATAGATGCTAACTCCCGTAGTGCTCACAGCCATTTGAACTGAACTGGCGCTCAAACTCAAGTCCAGCTATTCAAGTTCAGATTTTTTTGTTTATTACCCTAAACTGCTCAAGGCGAATTCCGATGTGCATATTTCGATAATAATACTGATGATTTCCTTTCACATCCTTGACCATTCGGAACTTGTACTCCGTCTCTAATGACTCGAACCGACAGGACGCTAAACCCGAAACCTCTGCTAGAACCCTTGTCCCTCAAAACCGAGCTATTTAAATTCCAACGTGTAGTTCTCGATGCTTAACTGCTTCAACTGATGTGATTCACCCAGAACATTGATGAACCACCACGGGCCAAATTTTTAAACTAGTTCAAATGAGGTCGGTAAGGATTTGAAACAAGTAATTATTATAGTTAACTTCTATACTTCTAAAGATGTCATAGTTCTATCATTTTCTCCTCATATTATGACTTGGACCTGCACTTGTAAGACCCCTAAAAGCTAAGAAGACACTTCTAACAATCATGCCACATTAACTGACAACTTGTGAAAGATCCTGTCATATGGTAGCATTAATGTAATGTTTATTCATTAACGCCCCAGTCACAGTATTACGAACTTAAGCTTATTTAACGACAAAATCGGTACTTAATTATAAGTTTGCGTGGCTAGCAACGTGTAGCACCTCACGTGCTCTTCAGGCCATCAACACATGTAGAGTGAATAAGTCTTGCAACGCCAGCAGAAAATTATTTCCAAATCTTCAAGGATATGAAAACATGGCTCACATTTGGCGCATCAAAATTGTATGATGCGCTAAACAATACATGGGAACGTCAGGATGACCCACCTAAATTTAGCATTACAAAGAGGTCCGATTTCACCAGACTGTATGTTCTACTCGAATGAAGATAGAAGGTGGTCAGCGACAACAGCCGCCGGTGTCACAGTGCAGGAATCCGAGGGACGAAACCAGAAACAGTAACTGATACGGACGGGAGAACAGGAAGCAACGCTCTTCCTTTGGGTCTCACCCAATACAGTTTCATCCCTGGAAGTGCTGTCTGTGTCGCCTGGCCGGAGCCACTGGAGACAGCTCTTACCTTGAACGATGGGGCTCTGAGGGTCAGGTCGAGGCTTCCAGTGACCCGGTCGTATCTGCCCAGCTGTAAGCACGTGCTTTCTACAGGGTGTCCAGAAAAGGACTCGCTGATTTCAAAATTAAATATCTCGAAAACAAAGGTCGATAGAGGAATGCAGTAAACGGTATGTTTATTGTGAAAGCTGTAAGACGTTTATACAGCAGTTTGAAATAATAGTTACAAAAGCTGCTAACATATGGCGCTGTACGCTGTACAGCTCATATCAGCATACATAAGTGAAATAGTCATATGAAAACAATCTTTGCAAACAATCACATCACAATGTTTTCAAAATGCTCACCATTGACACTACAGAAATGGCGCAAACGAAGAATGAAATTCGCCATCACATTTCGTAGTGTCTCAACCGAAATGGATTCACATGCCACAGAGATCGCCGATTCAAGCTCGTGCAACATGGCGGGATGCTTCGGATAGACCATGTCTTTCACTGTGCCCCACAAAAAAAAGTCACAGGGAGTCAAATCCGGCGAATATGGAGGTCAATCCATTTCGGCACCAGTAAATTTGGGATATTCCAAAGCAATGACTCGATTCCCAAAGTATTCCTCAAAAAAGCGAAACACTTGTACGGTCCGATGTGGTCGGGCTCCATCTTGCATAAACCATTCAGTACCTGGTCGATCCTCTAACGCTTGTTGTGTGGCGACAAATTGTTCCAAATTGCAAAGTAACGTGCACCAGTGACCGTTTCTCGAATGAAAAAAGGGCCAATAATGCCTCTGCTGCATACTGCAGCCCACACAGTAACTTTAGGAGAATACAGGGGCTTTTCGGAACCCCAAAATCGCCAGTTCTGCTTATTCACGTATCCATTCAGGTGGAAGTGTGCTTCATTTGTAAACCAGATGCAGCCAACATCAAATCCTTCACTATCAATCATTGTGAGCATCTGATTAGCAAAGGCAACACTTTGTTGCACAGCTCGTACGGGTATGGCCTGGTGCGTTTGAATTTTGAATGGAAACATGTGTAGGCTCTTTCTCAGTATTTTCTGCGAGCTGGAACGCTTCAAACCAGTCTCAGATGCAAGTCTATGGACGGATGACATTGGATTTCGCTGAATAATTCCAGAAACTGTGGCGATATTTTCAGGCGTAACTGCGGTTTGCTTGCGGCCAACATGCCCCACTAGATCATCAGTTACGCAGCCTGTTCGTGGAAATTTTGCGAAGAGCCTGCGAGTGGTTTACGCATCGGGTCCTGTTGAAACATTAAATTGAAAACTTCGCCTTGTTGCTGTAGGGCTATCTTCTAACCTGTGGTACTCTAGCACCAGAAAAACGCGTTGTTCAATGGAGTACATGGTTTTAATCTCTTCCTTCGGTACGCTAAACTCCTTTCACGTTTCAATAGAGGAACTGATCGCTCTGGGCTTCTGATCACTATTTATACTAGGCATTATGTATGGCGATTACAGCACCATCTGTTAGCAGCTTTTGTAACTCTTATTTCAAACTCCTGTATAAACTTCTTACAGCTTTCACAGTAAACATACCGTTTACTGCATTCCTCTATCGATCTCTGTTTTCGAGATATTTAATTCTGAAATCAGGGAGTCCTTTTCTGCACACCCTGTAGCTTCCGCTCATGCCAACTCGTAATCCAGCAACCACCTACGCGTGCGCACGCCGAGAAAAAGAATTCAAACACGGAGTCCCCTCACCGGCAAAGATGAAGTAATAGCGGTCAACTCTTTAACAAAGGGCGTAAAGACGGTAACTGTTACATCAGGCGTATCAAAAAGACAAGAAACCCTCGCTTACGGCGACGTACGAATAGAGACGTGCACACCACAGATACTTCTGTCCCGCTCCCGAAAATCGGCCGCCTACCCTCACCTCAGGAGAAGGTAAAGAAGAAAGATCCTAGCTTATAAAACCGCAAGTTTTGTTGAACAGGCAGTTCTCTCTGCGTCAGTCGTAGGTGCGCCCAACCTGCGGCAGTCGGTTTCCGACCAGTGATGTAGAGCTTTGCATTTTCGCATCTCACCTCCCTGCAGCTCTGGTAGCACTGTACTTCCGGCGGCATTTTAATTGTTGTGCCGTTCCTCTACACCACCGATATACGTCTTCTATACTGGCTTGTACCCAAAGACAAAAAATACGTAACTACTCAACTTCAGTATTGGTGTTTTAGGTTTCCCTTTTTTTCCGAAGGTTTCCTCAATCAGCCAATAAAGGTGTCCCTACCGTTGTACATACAGCCACCTCAATTTTCAACGTCAGCCTTACAGCAGATAGGTGTTGACCGTTCGCAATGCCTAAAAGTGACCCGCAGACCTACTTCTCACAACAATGGGGTAAATTTTAATTTATGTATAGCACTACAAAGTTTTTATTTTCAAAAGTAATGGTTCAAATGGCTCTGAGCACTATGGGACTTAACATCTGAAATTACAATGAAATGAACACCCTTAGTTGCTTACAGGCGTTGACGTACGCCAACGGGGACAGATGAAAATGTGTGCCTCGACCGCGACTGGAACCCGGGATCTCCCGCTTACCTGGCAGACGCTCTATCCATCTGAGCCACCGAGGACACAGAGGATAGCGCGGCTGTAGGGATTTATCTCTGGCACGCCTCCCGCGAAACCCACATTCTCAACGTATTGTGACGCACTACATTCGTAGTGCCCCCGCCCATTATACTCATTACTCGCGGCGCGTTGCCGATTCTCCTAAGAGTTCGGGCACTGTTTGTGCATTCGCACAGAAGAAGAAGATGGTCAAGTGGCCGGTGAGCCTGAACTACATATTAACTAAGATGGTATCTGTTCTTTCGGACATGTCCGAAAGAACGCATACCATCGGCGACCAAGCAGCTCGTTAGAATGAAATTACAATGAAATGTACACCCTTAGCTGCTTACAGGCGTTGACATACGGGTTCGAGTCCCGGTCGGGGCACACATTTTCATCTGTCCCCGTTGACGTATGTCAACGCCTGTAAGCAGCTAAGGGTGTTCATTTCATTGTAATTTCATTCTAACGAGCTGCTTGGTCACCGATGGTATCTGTTCTTTCGGAAAGAACAGATACCATCTTAGTAAATACTTAATATCTGAGGTCATCAGTGCCCTAGTACTTAGAACTACTTAAACCTAACTAACCTAAGGACATCATCATACACATCCATGCCCGAGGCAGGATTCGAACCTGCGTCCGTAACGGTCGCCCGGTTCCGGACTGAAGCGTCTAAAACCTCTCGGCCACATCGGCCGGCTTTTCAAAAGAATTATTTTACATGTTTGTATCTTCTACATTCATGCACATATAGCTTCGCGGCACTTCTTAAAATTACGTTTATAATGACAGTTCTCATTTACTTTCCACAGCTGTTCAATCTGCCCTCGACTGAACGCTCAAGAAACGTCCAAACGATAGTCAAACTCGTTCCATACCTTTATGATGTCTGGAGTTTCTGCATTCATTGCCGTTTCTATATTGCGCTGTAGTTAACTTAAAGCTGCTCAAAGAACTACACAGGTGGAGTCTTTCACAGACTCTCTCAAAAAAATATTACGTGGGATCAGACGGCCTTGGAAGCCAATGCTGCAATTCGTGATCCAGATTATTACTAAGAAATGCTGTTACGAGCGGTGTTCAGTAAGTATTGTAACACTTTTTTTCAGAAATCAGGTTGGTTTTATTCGAGATTCTAATGCACCATGTTTTTCCCAATTCTTTTTGTTACAAAACCCTATTATTCAGCATAATATCCGTTCAATGCGAGAGCCTTACGCCACTTAAATGGGAGGACCCGTATGCCCGTATAGTACCTCTCTACAGGATGACGTCGGAACCAATGCCTTGCTGCATCAATAACCTGCCCATCATCCACGTACTGACAAACCTAAGGACTCGATGTGCTTTCGTTCACTGCCAGGTCTCCACATTCTACAAGCGCCTATGCTCTTGTTTTCCGACAAAATAAACACAATGACAGCTCTCTGCTTGGAAGACACCTCTTGTCGGAACTTTATGAAACTGTAGGGGATAGAGCGGGACTATACCACAGCAATTTTCGGATTTTTTCAACCGAAACTGGCCGAGAAAAAAGTGTTGGATTACTTACTGAACACCCCTCGCACATGCAGATGCAATTGTGGTGGTGCTCTGTCCTGTTGAAAAATGAGAACAGAAAATATCTTTGCTGTGCTGTTAACATCTCAACTCGACGTAAAATGGGTAGTGAACGAGGGAGCGACCGAGCTTTTCTTTATTATTTATTTATTGGCATTTAAGTATAAGAGATCATAATGGCATACAACAGGTAGAAACAGAAAAGCTAATTGATGAAAACAAGCACAAATGATGATGACATAAAACAAAGACAAGAGCTACTTGAAATATCGCACTATGATTACACAACGTGAATTACTTTAAATGAGTTAGTTCATATCCCTCTTTTCGCTTCCGTTAGAAAGGAGTGAAGTTCTTTATACACTGAAACGTCTGTGTTTGCCAATAATATTGGCATTTTTTTCCTTGCTCAAAATACCCTTAGCAATTTGATGTGAGGTCACACCGATTGGTGCACAAAAAAAAAGAAACAGGTAGAAAGGACTACTTGAATAGTTGGACTATATGAACAAATTTAAGTTTTTATGCAGGCGCCATGAGATCAACAGCAATGAAATGGTATTATGTAAGTGACTGTGGTTGTCGGAAGTCTTGCCTGTCCACTCAAGAAGTCTATTTTGTTTTGTGACTTCATACATTTTGTCAAGATAGGTTTCAAGTGTAAGAGGTTAAATGATTCACAACTGCTCGTGAAACGGTATGTAAAACTGACTTGGCATTCACTAGGGGTTTCCTGCAGTTTCTGAGAAATGAGAGACATGTAATAAGTTGAAGCATAATATTGGGTCCTTCCGACAACATACTGGTTACAGTATTGGGAACCATGTGACGATAGCGTTTAAAAGTACTTTGGGGTTATATAAATAACTAAGTACTGGTCTTTAAGAATAGCGAGTGGAAAACTGATTGAATATGAAGTAAAGGGCATTTACAAAATATTTTCTATTTTGTAATAACATTGTAATTAGTACTTCACTTCTGTAGATGGCGAGGACCTGTAAAAGGAAAGGAGGCAGAAATGGATGGAACGAGGTGTCGATGAAGGATGTAGTTGAAGCATCTGTGAAAGAGACATCAATATTAGGCGCCAGAATAACTTTCGGAGTGCTATTTACGAGTTCGTACCGACGTTAACAAAAGGATAAAAAGAAGATGAAGGGAATCAGTACTCTTTTACCAAAAAAATATGCATATGGTAACCCTGCTGGATATTCAGATATTTTTAGAAACATTTGGAAACTTCTTTTGCCTGTACAATAATATATTGGTGCTGCGCAGGGTAGCCCCGTGGTGTTGGACGCCTTGCCACGGTTCGCATGGCTCCCCCCCGTCGGAGGTTCGAGTCCCCCCTTCGGCAGGGGTGTGTGTTTTGTCCTTATCGTAAGTTAGTTAAAGTTAGACTAAGTAGTGTGTAAGCCTAAGTACCGATGACCTCAGCAGTTTGGTCCCTTAGAAACTAACCACAAATTTCCGAAAAATATATTGGGCAAAACGAGGATTTGGCGTACTGAGAGATGTGCGTGCTGCAGCAATTTCTCTGCGGACGCTCAGGTGATTATACAAGACCAGGAATATTTCTCGAAGGTTAATTTATATTAATGGGACATTATTACTGTACCCTTCAAAAATGGCTCTGAGCACTATGGGACTTAACATCTATGGTCATCAGTCCCCTGGAACTTAGAACTACTTAAACCGAACTAACCTAAGGACATCACTCAACACCCAGCCATCACGAGGCAGAGAAAATCCCTGACCCCGCCGAGAATCGAACCCGGGCGTGGGAAGGGAGAACGCTACCGCACGACCACGAGATGCGGGCACTATACCCTTGTGCCTAATCAGTATTAAACAGAGATTAGCATTGTTGTCAGTTTATCATCCATGTAATTTAATTGTATATCTGTCCACCATTAACCTTATCCAAATAACTCGGATCACTAACCGAATAGCCTTACACAAATGCTTTTTGCCCAGTCGAGAGGGTAAATTGAATTACAGTATAACATAAAAGTTTGGCAATATTGCGCAACTACATTTCACAGATAGGGTAGGTATACCCATAGATGTATTACTACATGCTTAAAAGGAAAATTTAGTTAATAAGTTCAAAGAAAAAACGTATGTAAGATGAAATTATTCATGTAGCCTTGCTGTCACCTATGTGATTTGTATCTTGCACTTCGTCATAGTCACAGTGTGAAGATGGTACTATGCGTATGTAGTGGAGGTGTTGTAGATATAGATATTGTTGAAATTCAACTGCACAATTATAATTGCAAATTTAGTAGAGCTCGTAAGTCCATAATACCAAGGCCTGGTTTGTAGCACTGAAGTTTTTTGCGTGTAATGTATTCCCTTTGTTGTCTGCGAAGCTTTCCATTCTTTGTCCCACGCGGTCCGAATCCTCTTCCTATAAATTGGTAAGAGTTCCCCAGCTAGACTGTGTGTATAATCTTCTGTACCTGAGACCTTCGCTTCCCTTGAGAGAGTGTCAGCGATCTCATTGCCCAGTACGTTGTTGTGCACTCTAATTCAATACACGAGGACCCTGCGACTGTTCCCGTCCAGTTGATTCATGTATGCTATTATCTCGTGGATATCGCGTGGTTTTTATATCCTCCGTGACGAATGAATGAGCCTGCTGCGTTAGGGAGTCCGCTACCGATAACCAAATAAACTGATAACTTGCTACTGGCTCCAAGGAAACTTTTTAGTTCCGATCTTTAAGATGAAATGCATTCCAAGTTTTAATCATTATTAATGTAGAAGATATAGTCTTGTGAAATTTCACGAATGTTTTAAATATCCTGTTAGATAAGATTTATCTGAACAAATATTTTCTGTCAGCTGTTTTACCTTTACAGCTTCTAAAATTCTCTTATCTGGTCCTTCCTGGGCGAACAACTTCTATTCCTTAATGGAGGTCTCCAAGTCCACATTTTTTGGAGTATTTTGTTACCTGTTATTCAAATGTTTCATATAGCATGATATTCAGTTGCTTTATTTTTGTCCACTGTACAAATATAGCTCCTATTAAAAGCATCTACTTTAGTTATGAAATCAAATAACGGATATGTAAAATGTAAGCCAAAGACAGCAAACTACAGCAATAGTTTTTCAGTTATGTAATTGAAGTTAGTAGTTGTTTGCCAATCCTTAGTCACACGTGCTCAATGGGATTCGAGTCGGGAGCAACGGTCAGGCCAATAAATTCGCCGAATATCTATTCGTTTACAGAGCTCATCCATCTGAACATTGTCATCCATAAAAAAGAAGCCAGGGCTGACTGCACCCCTGAAAGACGCACATGGGGAAGGAGTACAGTGTCACAATAACGCTGACCGGTACGTCCGTAGAACGTAATGACACCCCACACCATAACAGAAGGACCACCAAAGCGATCATGTTCGACAGTGTTCCTGGGTGCTTCACGTATTCACACCTCTAGCCATATGTGGACATTATCCACGGACGTTTTGCCGATCCATGTGTGAGGAGTCGTAATGTTGGATGGATGTACTGAACTTTAAATCCGTGAACACAGTAGGTTATGTTAGCGACACGTATTGCAGCACGTCCACATGCATTAACGGCCGTCCACCAGTTGTCAACAGTAGTGGTCGGGGAATTAAACACCCTAGCCACAAAAACTCCTTAACAACCTTGCAGGCAGCATGAGAGGACGTAGCGGAGCGTGTATTGACGTCTGTGGTCATAGCACGCTTTATTAAGAACAATGCCTTGCAGTTTTTAATGTAGAGGAGACCATTATGAATAGCGGGAACTTAATTAATGTCTTTGAATGAAAGTGTCATTTTCGTTGGTCTCAGTTATACACTCCTGGAAATTGAAATAAGAACACCGTGAATTCATTGTCCCAGGAAGGGGAAACTTTATTGACACATTCCTGGGGTCAGATACATCACATAATCACAATGGCAGAACCACAGGCACATAGACACAGGCAACAGAGCATGCACAATGTCGGCAATAGTACAGTGTATATCCACCTTTCGCAGCAATGCAGGCTGCTATTCTCCCATGGAGACGATCGTAGAGGTGCTGGATGTAGTCCTGTGGAACGGCTTGCCATGCCATTTCCACCTGGCGCCTCAGTTGGACCAGCGTTCGTGCTGGACGTGCAGACCGCGTGAGACGACGCTTCATCCAGTCCCAAACATACTCAATGGGGGACAGATCCGGAGATCTTGCTGGCCAGGGTAGTTGACTTACACCTTCTAGAGCACGTTGGGTGGCACGGGATACATGCGGACGTGCATTGTCCTGTTGGAACAGCAAGTTACCTTGCCGGTCTAGGAATGGTAGAACGATGGGTTCGATGACGGTTTGGATGTACCGTGCACATACGGTTCACGTCCACGCTGTCGCGGCATGCTACCAGTGTTAAAGACTGCGATGGAGCTCCGTATGCCACGGCAAACTGACTGACAGTGACGGCAGCGGTGCACAAATGCTGCGCAGATAGCGCCATTCGACGGCCAACACCGCGGTTCCTGGTGTGTCCGCTGTGCCGTGCGTGTGATCATTGCTTGTACAGCCCTCTCGCAGTGTCCGGAGCAAGTATGGTGGGTCTGACACACCGGTGTCAATGTGTTCTTTTTTCCATTTCCAGGAGTGTATTTCTCAGTTTTTTCAGTTACAATCTGTACTATTCTGTAGCAGCTCCTTCTACATATGATCCAAGTTTCATCGAGCCCTTTCATTCAAACATCACGTTAAAATAACTTTCGTCCTTAAGTTTTACACATAAGTGTAGTATCCGAAACCCAGTGCGAAACTACCGCAAGCAAAAATGCGACGTCTACCCGACATGGGGATCCCTAACAGCCATATCAGATGTAACAGTGAAAATTATTCTGATATCGCTGCATCTTGTAGATCGACGTTCTTTGCTATTGTTGGAGGTGCTTAGTGGCAAGACCTACTCATACACACCACTCAGAACCTTCGTTGCTCTCATCAGTATATGTAACTAGTGGTAAGGTAACCTCCATAGTATCTAAATTCATTACTAGGTTGAATTGTGAAAATTTTAAAGTAAACGTTAATTGCGTATGAAATCACCATTTGTGACGTTCAACGAACCAATATTAGTGTAGTACCTCGCTGTGAGTGACGCGTGCACATGAAAAGTATGGTGCCCAGATAGCCAAGAATAAAACTTTATTAGAACACAGGAAGTACGCGATAACGTCGAGCAACTGAAGCAGCTTCCGAGTGGAAGCAACGGAAAGGTCGTCCTGATATTATGAAAGATAGTCCCTAATACGACAACAGTTCTTGCAGGTGCAGGTCGACCATTCAGTCGGTCACGATACAGAAGCACTGCCGTAGGTACGGTCGATATAGGCTACGCTGGCGATGACCTAGGCTCCGATGGCATCTGCTGCATTCTGGGGACTACACTCGAGGCGCTTCCGATGTAGAGCATTCGTGTCGAGCGTGGAACTCTCACTGACTGGCGAGCGACTAGGAGGCGTCCTATTAAGGTCGTCCATTAGAGGAATACTAGGAAGTTAGGCTGGAATCACTAGGCTCAGCAGCGCTGTATCCGGCAGATTGGCGCTCCATATACTGCAGTGGCTGTCGCAGGCGGACTGGGATGCTGTTGCGTGGCAAGCACCTTGACTTGGCGGCAACCCGCAGCACTCTTTTGTTCGGCGTGTGGATAGATCGTAAGGCACCAGCAGTATGCCAGTCATCGTGTGCCAAATGTCGCCTCCTCTTCCCTTCGAGGAGATAGCGGGCATCTCGCTGCGTTGACAGCGACTGCGGAGGAGACGACAGCTGAAGATATGGCACTCCTCTTTCCACAGAGGAGACAACGCAGTCAGCTAGGATAACCAAACCTGAAGAAAAACCAGGAATCAGACAAGGTCGTCGTCGTCGTTGAAGGTGGCTGCTGCGGCTACTGTACCTGAAGACACGGTACTCCTCTTCCCCACGGAGGAGGAAGAAGAGCCATCTATGAGAATCAAACCTGAAGAAGAAAGAGGAATCAAGCAAGGTCGAGGAAAGAGACCAAGCCTCGAAAGGTAAGAGTGATCTAGTGAGGCCAGGCTTGCGGCGAAACTTGCAGTACCGGAGAACGGGAATCCCAGTGATTTCGAAATGAAGAGCCACAGAGGTTACCCTGAATAGAAAAGGCCGACGCTAAACGGAGAGGAGAAGACCTTGGAAGATGGCCACGATGAAAGGCATGACCAGGGCGGAACAATGCAGGGCAGGGTCCAGAAAAAGTGTGTGGTGCGCTATGAAGATACCTGTTGGAGAAAAAACCCAACCCATGAGACCTGCAAGAGTAACACTTACGAGAGAAGACGTATGGGGAAGGAATTAATGCCCAGAGGACCTTGGTGGAGTGTATCGCACTGATACACTCATGGAAAAAAGCTCGTAACTCCAAGAAGAAGTTATGTGACAGAAACGAAAGTTAGTGGGCGCGTTTCTTCATCTGGTAGAAATGTCTATTCAAATTTCGCGCCATTCGTATGAAGAGCGGCACTAGTAGCTTTACATAAACGCCGTAGAGGTCGTGAGAGGTAGTTATCCTTGAGAATGGGCGTGGTGTGCTGATGTAAGTTGAGAATGCTTTTAAGATGACAAAGAAGCCATTATCAACACTTCATTGATTTCGGACGAGGTTGTGTAATGTGAGAAGCTGGACGTTTCTTCTGCTGTACTGCAGGAAGTCTTGGCAGGAATGTGTCCACTGTACATGACTGCTGGCAGCGGTTGTCACGAGAATATACGGTCAC
This sequence comes from Schistocerca gregaria, assembly GCF_023897955.1. Taxonomy (NCBI): domain Eukaryota; kingdom Metazoa; phylum Arthropoda; class Insecta; order Orthoptera; family Acrididae; genus Schistocerca; species Schistocerca gregaria. Next base: position 657,524,035 of record NC_064931.1, on the reverse strand, counting down.
GAGAAGACAGCGCTCCGAACGGCCACGTGGCACCCCGTGTCAGCATATGGTTCTGACGCATCGTACTGCATATGCGCAGCAATTTGAGCAGCAGTTGGCCCCACAGTGACACAACAACTGTTACAGACCGGTTGCTTTAAGGACTACTCCGAGACAGACGCCCTGCAGCGTGCAGTCCACCGATCCCAAAGATGAAACCTTGTTCTGCCTCGAGGTCAGTGACGCCTGTGCGCTGGGAAGGGCCTGCAGTAAACCTGTCTGCGAGCTAGACACACTGGACCTACACCTCGACTTATGGTCTGGTGTGCGACTTCGTAAACAGCAGGAGCACTCTCGTGGCTACCCCAGGCACCTTGCTTGCAAATTTCTACGCCAGTCTGGTGATTCGACCCGTTGTGTTGTCATTCATGAACAGCATTCCAGGGGGTGTATTCCAACAAGGTGATGTTTGCCCAAATGCCGCTGTTGTAACCCAATTTGAGCAGCAGTTGGCCCCACAGTGACACAACAACTGTTACAGACCGGTTGCTTTAAGGACTACTCCGAGACAGACGCCCTGCAGCGTGCAGTCCACCGATCCCAAAGATGAAACCTTGTTCTGCCTCGAGGTCAGTGACGCCTGTGCGCTGGGAAGGGCCTGCAGTAAACCTGTCTGCGAGCTAGACACACTGGACCTACACCTCGACTTATGGTCTGGTGTGCGACTTCGTAAACAGCAGGAGCACTCTCGTGGCTACCCCAGGCACCCTGCTTGCAAATTTCTACGCCAGTCTGGTGATTCGACCCGTTGTGTTGTCATTCATGAACAGCATTCCAGGGGGTGTATTCCAACAAGGTGATGTTTGCCCAAATGCCGCTGTTGTAACCCAATTTGAGCAGCAGTTGGCCCCACAGTGACACAACAACTGTTACAGACCGGTTGCTTTAAGGACTACTCCGAGACAGACGCCCTGCAGCGTGCAGTCCACCGATCCCAAAGATGAAACCTTGTTCTGCCTCGAGGTCAGTGACGCCTGTGCGCTGGGAAGGGCCTGCAGTAAACCTGTCTGCGAGCTAGACACACTGGACCTACACCTCGACTTATGGTCTGGTGTGCGACTTCGTAAACAGCAGGAGCACTCTCGTGGCTACCCCAGGCACCCTGCTTGCAAATTTCTACGCCAGTCTGGTGATTCGACCCGTTGTGTTGTCATTCATGAACAGCATTCCAGGGGGTGTATTCCAACAAGGTGATGTTTGCCCAAATGCCGCTGTTGTAACCCAATTTGAGCAGCAGTTGGCCCCACAGTGACACAACAACTGTTACAGACCGGTTGCTTTAAGGACTACTCCGAGACAGACGCCCTGCAGCGTGCAGTCCACCTATCCCAAAGATGAAACCTTGTTCTGCCTCGAGGTCAGTGACGCCTGTGCGCTGGGAAGGGCCTGCAGTAAACCTGTCTGCGAGCTAGACACACTGGACCTACACCTCGACTTATGGTCTGGTGTGCGACTTCGTAAACAGCAGGAGCACTCTCGTGGCTACCCCAGGCACCCTGCTTGCAAATTTCTACGCCAGTCTGGTGATTCGACCCGTTGTGTTGTCATTCATGAACAGCATTCCAGGGGGTGTATTCCAACAAGGTGATGTTTGCCCAAATGCCGCTGTTGTAACCCAATTTGAGCAGCAGTTGGCCCCACAGTGACACAACAACTGTTACAGACCGGTTGCTTTAAGGACTACTCCGAGACAGACGCCCTGCAGCGTGCAGTCCACCGATCCCAAAGATGAAACCTTGTTCTGCCTCGAGGTCAGTGACGCCTGTGCGCTGGGAAGGGCCTGCAGTAAACCTGTCTGCGAGCTAGACACACTGGACCTACACCTCGACTTATGGTCTGGTGTGCGACTTCGTAAACAGCAGGAGCACTCTCGTGGCTACCCCAGGCACCCTGCTTGCAAATTTCTACGCCAGTCTGGTGATTCGACCCGTTGTGTTGTCATTCATGAACAGCATTCCAGGGGGTGTATTCCAACAAGGTGATGTTTGCCCAAATGCCGCTGTTGTAACCCAATTTGAGCAGCAGTTGGCCCCACAGTGACACAACAACTGTTACAGACCGGTTGCTTTAAGGACTACTCCGAGACAGACGCCCTGCAGCGTGCAGTCCACCGATCCCAAAGATGAAACCTTGTTCTGCCTCGAGGTCAGTGACGCCTGTGCGCTGGGAAGGGCCTGCAGTAAACCTGTCTGCGAGCTAGACACACTGGACCTACACCTCGACTTATGGTCTGGTGTGCGACTTCGTAAACAGCAGGAGCACTCTCGTGGCTACCCCAGGCACCCTGCTTGCAAATTTCTACGCCAGTCTGGTGATTCGACCTGTTGTGTTGTCATTCATGAACAGCATTCCAGGGGGTGTATTCCAACAAGGTGATGTTTGCCCAAATGCCGCTGTTGTAACCCAATTTGAGCAGCAGTTGGCCCCACAGTGACACAACAACTGTTACAGACCGGTTGCTTTAAGGACTACTCCGAGACAGACGCCCTGCAGCGTGCAGTCCACCGATCCCAAAGATGAAACCTTGTTCTGCCTCGAGGTCAGTGACGCCTGTGCGCTGGGAAGGGCCTGCAGTAAACCTGTCTGCGAGCTAGACACACTGGACCTACACCTCGACTTATGGTCTGGTGTGCGACTTCGTAAACAGCAGGAGCACTCTCGTGGCTACCCCAGGCACCCTGCTTGCAAATTTCTACGCCAGTCTGGTGATTCGACCCGTTGTGTTGTCATTCATGAACAGCATTCCAGGGGGTGTATTCCAACAAGGTGATGTTTGCCCAAATGCCGCTGTTGTAACCCAATTTGAGCAGCAGTTGGCCCCACAGTGACACAACAACTGTTACAGACCGGTTGCTTTAAGGACTACTCCGAGACAGACGCCCTGCAGCGTGCAGTCCACCGATCCCAAAGATGAAACCTTGTTCTGCCTCGAGGTCAGTGACGCCTGTGCGCTGGGAAGGGCCTGCAGTAAACCTGTCTGCGAGCTAGACACACTGGACCTACACCTCGACTTATGGTCTGGTGTGCGACTTCGTAAACAGCAGGAGCACTCTCGTGGCTACCCCAGGCACCCTGCTTGCAAATTTCTACGCCAGTCTGGTGATTCGACCCGTTGTGTTGTCATTCATGAACAGCATTCCAGGGGGTGTATTCCAACAAGGTGATGTTTGCCCAAATGCCGCTGTTGTAACCCAATTTGAGCAGCAGTTGGCCCCACAGTGACACAACAACTGTTACAGACCGGTTGCTTTAAGGACTACTCCGAGACAGACGCCCTGCAGCGTGCAGTCCACCGATCCCAAAGATGAAACCTTGTTCTGCCTCGAGGTCAGTGACGCCTGTGCGCTGGGAAGGGCCTGCAGTAAACCTGTCTGCGAGCTAGACACACTGGACCTACACCTCGACTTATGGTCTGGTGTGCGACTTCGTAAACAGCAGGAGCACTCTCGTGGCTACCCCAGGCACCCTGCTTGCAAATTTCTACGCCAGTCTGGTGATTCGACCCGTTGTGTTGTCATTCATGAACAGCATTCCAGGGGGTGTATTCCAACAAGGTGATGTTTGCCCAAATGCCACTGTTGTAACCCAATTTGAGCAGCAGTTGGCCCCACAGTGACACAACAACTGTTACAGACCGGTTGCTTTAAGGACTACTCCGAGACAGACGCCCTGCAGCGTGCAGTCCACCGATCCCAAAGATGAAACCTTGTTCTGCCTCGAGGTCAGTGACGCCTGTGCGCTGGGAAGGGCCTGCAGTAAACCTGTCTGCGAGCTAGACACACTGGACCTACACCTCGACTTATGGTCTGGTGTGCGACTTCGTAAACAGCAGGAGCACTCTCGTGGCTACCCCAGGCACCCTGCTTGCAAATTTCTACGCCAGTCTGGTGATTCGACCCGTTGTGTTGTCATTCATGAACAGCATTCCAGGGGGTGTATTCCAACAAGGTGATGTTTGCCCAAATGCCGCTGTTGTAACCCAATTTGAGCAGCAGTTGGCCCCACAGTGACACAACAACTGTTACAGACCGGTTGCTTTAAGGACTACTCCGAGACAGACGCCCTGCAGCGTGCAGTCCACCGATCCCAAAGATGAAACCTTGTTCTGCCTCGAGGTCAGTGACGCCTGTGCGCTGGGAAGGGCCTGCAGTAAACCTGTCTGCGAGCTAGACACACTGGACCTACACCTCGACTTATGGTCTGGTGTGCGACTTCGTAAACAGCAGGAGCACTCTCGTGGCTACCCCAGGCACCCTGCTTGCAAATTTCTACGCCAGTCTGGTGATTCGACCCGTTGTGTTGTCATTCATGAACAGCATTCCAGGGGGTGTATTCCAACAAGGTGATGTTTGCCCAAATGCCGCTGTTGTAACCCAATTTGAGCAGCAGTTGGCCCCACAGTGACACAACAACTGTTACAGACCGGTTGCTTTAAGGACTACTCCGAGACAGACGCCCTGCAGCGTGCAGTCCACCGATCCCAAAGATGAAACCTTGTTCTGCCTCGAGGTCAGTGACGCCTGTGCGCTGGGAAGGGCCTGCAGTAAACCTGTCTGCGAGCTAGACACACTGGACCTACACCTCGACTTATGGTCTGGTGTGCGACTTCGTAAACAGCAGGAGCACTCTCGTGGCTACCCCAGGCACCCTGCTTGCAAATTTCTACGCCAGTCTGGTGATTCGACCCGTTGTGTTGTCATTCATGAACAGCATTCCAGGGGGTGTATTCCAACAAGGTGATGTTTGCCCAAATGCCGCTGTTGTAACCCAATTTGAGCAGCAGTTGGCCCCACAGTGACACAACAACTGTTACAGACCGGTTGCTTTAAGGACTACTCCGAGACAGACGCCCTGCAGCGTGCAGTCCACCGATCCCAAAGATGAAACCTTGTTCTGCCTCGAGGTCAGTGACGCCTGTGCGCTGGGAAGGGCCTGCAGTAAACCTGTCTGCGAGCTAGACACACTGGACCTACACCTCGACTTATGGTCTGGTGTGCGACTTCGTAAACAGCAGGAGCACTCTCGTGGCTACCCCAGGCACCCTGCTTGCAAATTTCTACGCCAGTCTGGTGATTCGACCCGTTGTGTTGTCATTCATGAACAGCATTCCAGGGGGTGTATTCCAACAAGGTGATGTTTGCCCAAATGCCGCTGTTGTAACCCAATATGCTCTATGGAGTGTCGACATACTGCCTTGGCATGCTTCATCACCCGACCTGTCTCCAATCGAGCCAGTCGAACACATACGGAAAATCATAGGACAACTCCAGTGTCATCCACAAACAACATTAACCATTCTTGTATTGACCAACCAAATGCAACAGGCATGGAACTCCATGCCACCAGACTGAAATTCTTTACTTGTACCATACAATTCATGCATCCATTCAACATACTGGAGATTACGCTTGTTATTAATGTACCAGCATTTCACATTTGTAATGACCTTGCAATGTTAATCACTTTAATAAGTTATCCAGATAAATGTATTGCCGAAATTTCATTACTCTACGTTAATTATTTTTTGCTGTTGCGATTTTTTTCCGCCAGTGTATTTGTTTGCTACAGTCAACGTAACAGGGAAGGCTGCAGCCACACACACCCAGAAATAACTTCCACTGACTGTTTTCATTTGCGCCAAGGACCAGACCACATGACCTCCCAGCAGACGCGGAAGTGCTTCACACGGATGTAGTAGCAAAGTCTATCTCATGACACGTAACATCAAAATTCTCCTCACTAGAAAGCTCTCTTCCCTAGCGTTCTACAAGATTTTCTATGGGCATGTACAGAATTCTAACTGACCACCCAAGATTCGTCATCTTGCCATTCGTACTGTTTAGTAACATTGTTCGTTGTAACTGTGTAACGCCCTCTTAACCCACATAAAAGAAACACACAAAACCACAAAGAATGTATTTCTCTAAATGCATCCATGCGTTATCTTGAATTAGGTTTCAGTTTCTCCGATAATTGCAGAAATATATGTTTCTTTATTTCGTTAGTTTCGCAGATTCTTTAGATTGTCTTTTAATGCGTACTACTTCTCTGCAAATGAAAGCACGTGCTGGGACACCATCTGATCTCTTAGGAGCCCTTCTGCAGCCACTTTCTAAGTATCTCTCTCTGTAGATCCACGTGGCCTGAGGTCTCTTTGGCTGACACATTACACGGATATACAAGTTGTTTAAAAATTATCCTTGTGAAGAAATTAGTAAGTGACAATTTACCAACAGTAGTAACAATATCAATAGTAGCAATACTAGTAGCAGAAGTGTAATGTCAATTCTAGGCGCTACAGTCTGGAACCGCGCGACCGCTACGGTCGCAGGTTCGAATCCTGCTTCGGGCATGGATGTGTGTCATGTCCTTAGGTTAGTTAGATTTAAGTAGTTCTAAGTTCTAGGGGACTGATGACCACATAAGTTGAGTCCCATAGTGCTCAGAGCCATTTGAACCATTGTTTTGTAATGTCAATACTAGTATTATTAATTAATGCATTCAACACCGTGACACTCAACTACTCTTTTCGTGAGAGAAAACTCTCGTCTTCAGGTTCAGTGCAACGGAATTACACTAACAGCCACTCTCCCTTCCCCCCCCCCCCCCCCCCCACACACACACACACATACACACTGCGGATTAAAATATATCTCAAATCATGTCTTTTTCAACTGTCTGTGAATCAGTAAAGTTTCTTCTATCTACACATATTAAAATTATTTGTGGGACAGTTCACAAAGACATGATGATGGATACGTTTTAGCAGGGAAACTGTTAGTTTAATTTCGTTCCTCTGTGCTATACTTTACTGTGCTAACAGAAGAATTTACACTAAAGTAACAATGTCCCTGCCAAAACATATCCATCATCATATCTTCGTTAACTGTCTCATGATTAATTTTGATGTGTGGACAGGATATGAGTGGCACGCGCGTGTGAAGCTAACCTGTGTACATACTAAAAGCATATGCAACGAGACGTGTGACTACTTGTACTGCACGCGGTAAAGGCCGTGAACGCCGAATGTTACCCGGAAAGACACAAAGTTGGTGTCAAGTGCTGTACAGAAGGAACAGTTTTATAGCAGGGAGAGAACATCGTGCCGATGCTCGTTAGTTCTTTCTACTGTTTTAGCGTTAATCTCTGCGTTATAACTGATTTCATTCTGAATACAGCCACTGACCTGTTGGCTCTGCAGCGTGTCTCTACCAGACATAAGACAAAAGAAAAGTAAAATGTGTGACAGCTGCCATCCACCATAATATCAGAGAAAGAGAATGATAGAATGGATGCGGCAATTACTGCAACCCCTATGTACATGACAGAAGTATGTGACACACTGAGTTACTACGATTTAGCTCAGTTGAAATACGGTAATTTTGTACCTTGTGTAAAATGTGATTTACTGACTAGTATGGAGTCAAATTGGCAGTCAGAGGAGTAGAACAAAAATTAACATTTCAATTTCCGTATATTTCGTATAACATCGCCAATTCTTAGTCAAACCCGCAGTCGCTTTGATGCACGACCCCTAATCGATTAATTGAGACGTGGAAGACAAAATTTGAAACAAGCAAAGTACCAGCATGAAGAAGGCATTTGTCTATCTTTAATTAGACTGCATAGCTAATTATATACTGTGATGTAAGAGCATATTCCAGCGTGATTCATGACCGTTTGATTTTAGTAAAAATTGTGATTTCTGTCATTTTCACTCAGCTCCTTTCCCCCTGGTGACATTTATCACCAGAAATCTAGAAAAATTTCAACTTATGCCAGAAGTGGCTCAACTGATGAAGTCATCTGTAAATGTGGCAATATTGGAGATTTTGACCATACAACACTTCAGTACTACTACTATAAGGGAATGTTGCGATTTTTTGTTATAATGCAGAAATTATTAACTTGATGTTCTGTTGCGATAACTATTATCTGCAGAGTAAGTTTAGAAGAATATAAATTTGACAGTGAACCTCATTGAATTTCCATGATTCATCTCAAAGAAGGAAGTTGTGTTTTTTTTGTTTTGTTTTTGCTGTTATAAATTAATATATCTGTAACAAGTCATTACGTCACCGACACGCTGCTAGGAGTTCTTTTACAGAAATGTAGTGTCCTGTCACAGTGGAAAGCAGGAGGTTGCAAATGGTAGCAGCTGGGGACGAGTGCGGTAAATGGACAGAGAAGGCTGCTGTTGGCAGGCATGTCACAACTTCCCTATATCACCCGTGACGATGGCGGTCTCTTGAGGGGACCGCGGCTCACTCACAGCGCGAATCTGTCACACTGTGTTTACTTTCAAAATGTGACGGTCCATAATCCGATCGCTGCATATGATGCGGCGCATAAAGCTGTGGACACAACAGGCGCGCATGCAAACAGCGCCCAGGGTATACAGTCAGTGCCCTTGTACTCGCGCAAAAGCGTGAAACTTAGTTCATTGTACCGTTCTTCGCTGGGTTTTTTTTACAATATTAGATATTTATCAGCATTTAATTACTGTCAGACTCGACGAGATGGCAGTTGACAATCACGAAAGTGTCGACTGTTTTTTCGAAGCGCAGTTATGCCTACCTTCGAAAAATAGAGAGAGATGCTGTATAAACTAGGTAAGATCCAGTACTGCTGTAGAGTAAATGTTCACCAGACAGTGTTGAGAACCAGTGTACTATGAATCTTTTTCCTAATTCACGTGTTATCGAATAACAATTACATATTTCTCTGGCGAGCCCTACTACTTTTCATCGGGCATCTAATGAACAACGCAAAAAAATCATCAGCTGCTATTTATGAATGCATGGTTTCGCGGCGATATGAATTAATAAAAGTTTCTCAGGCTTCCAGCCACGTCAGGTGGTTAAACTCCCACGAGCTTTCGACCGACCTCTCCTTGGTCATTGTCAAGTGGTAAGATTTGCTGCTGTGTCGCCGTAGCCGCGTCGTTATATAGCCGCACTGCTGGCTGTGACGTCACTAGTGCTCTCTTTCTCGCCATATATGGTAATGTTTTCATCCCGCGTCCGTCGCGCCCGTTTTAACCTCGTGATAGCCGGGCCCCAGGCTGTGCTGAGCTGCTAACCGCCGTCCTTATTGATGGCATTTTCAGAGGTTTTTATTTCAATAGCTTCTTTTATGACGCTGTCCCAAAATCTCTTCGTTCTCCTAACGACAGATGTTTCGTGGAATAGAATTCGTCGTTATGAGGACGAAGGGATTTTAGGATAGAGTCATAAAAGAAGCTATTGAAATGAAAACCTCTGAAAATACCATCAACAAGGACGGCTGTTCGCAGCTCAGCACAGCCTGGGACCCGGCCATTGCGAGGTTAAAACGGGAGCGACGAACGCGAGATGAAAACATTACCATATATGGTGCGGAAGAGAGCACTAGTGACGTCACAGCCAGCAGTGCGCCTATATAACGACGCGGCCACGGCGACCCGGCAGGCAGTCTCACCACTTGACAATGCCTGAGGAGAGCTCGGTCGAAAGCTCGTAGGATTTTAACCACCTGACGCTGCTGGAAGCCCTAGAAAATTTTACTAAATCAGCTGCTATTGTTTTTACCTGTAAAATAGAAACGGTATCCATCTTGCCAGAATGAATTACAGTATTCGTAAAGTTCGAAGGAACCTTTCGGGTTTCAGTATTAATAATACAGTAGTCGGGGAATACTTAACAAAACGAAAGTACTCAAGAAACAATCATTCACAGCACGGTTCTCATCTTCTGTATAGCTAATATCGAGACGAAAGCTTTATTATCAAATGTTTATTATTATCACAATGTCTTGTTGTTGTTGTTGTTGTCCTCAGACCTGAGACTGGTTTGATGCAGCTCTCCATGCTACTCTATCATGTGCAAGCTTCTTCATTTCCCAGTACTTACTGCAGTTTACATCCTTCTGAATCTGCTTAGTGTATTCATCTCTTGGTCTCCCTCTACGACTTTTACCCTCCACGCTGCCCTCCAATGCTAAATTTGTGATCCCTTGATACCTCAGAACATGTCCTACCAACCGGACCCGTCTTCTTGTCAAGTTGTGCCACAAACTCCTGTTCTCCCCAATTCTATTCAATACCTCCTCGTTAGTTATGTGATCTACCCATCTAATCTTTAGCAACCTTCTGTAGCGCCACATTTCGAAAGCTTGTATTCTCTTCTTGTCCAAACTATTTATCGTCGATGTTTCACTTCCATACATGGCTACACTCCATACAAATACTTGCAGAAACGACTTCCTGACACTTAAATCTATACTCGATGTTAACAAATTTCTCTTCTTCAGAAACGCTTTCCTTGCCATTGCCAGTCTACATTTTATATCCTCTCCACTTCGACCACCATCAATTATTTTGCTCCGCAAATAGCAAAACTCCTTTACTACTTTAAGTGTCTCATTTCCTAATCTAATTCCCTCAGCATCACCCGACTTAATTTGACTACATTCCTTTAACCTCGTTTTGCTTTTGTTGATTTTCATCTTATATCCTCCTTTCAAGACACTGTCCATTCCAAGTGCTCTTCCAAATCCTTTGCTGTCTCTGACAGAATTACAATGTCTTCCGCAAACCTCGACGTTTTTATTTCTTCTCCATGGACTTGAATACCCGAATGGGTACTGCTTGCTCAATATACAGATTGAATAACATCGGGGACAGGCTACAACCCTGACTCACTCCCTTCCCAACCGCAGCTTCCCTTTGATGCCCCTCGACTCTTATAACTGCCATCTGGTTTCTGTACAAATTGAAACTAGCCTTTCGCTCCCTGTATTTTACCCCTGTCACCTTTAGACTTTGAAAGAGAGTATTCCAGTCAACATTGTCAAAAGCTTTCTCTAAGTCTACAAATGCTAGAAATGTAGGTTTGCTTTTCCTTAATCTATTTTCTAAGATAAGTCGTAGGGTTAGTATTGCCTCACGTGTTCCAACATTTCTGCAGAATCCAAACTGATCTTCGCCGAGACCGGCTTCTACCAGTTTTTCCATTCGTCTGTAAAGAATTCGCGTTAGTATTTTGCAGCTGTGACTTGTTAAACTGATAGTTCCGTAATTTTCACATTTGTCAACACCTGCTTTCTTTAGGATTGGAATTATTATATTCTTCTTGAAGTCTGAGGGTATTTCGCCTGTCTCATACATCTTGCTCACCAGATGGTAGAGTTTTGTCAGGACTGGCTCTCCCAAGGCCGTCAGTAGTTACAATGGAATGTTGTCTGCTCCCGGGGCCTTGTTTCGACTCAGGTCTTTCAAGTGCTCTGTCAAACTCTTCACGCCGTATCGTATCTCCCATTTCATCTTCATCTACATCGTCAAGTACATCGTCCTTGTATAGACCCTCTATACACTCCTTACACTTTTCTGCTTTCCCTTCTTTGCTTAGAAATGGGTTTACACCTGAGCTCTTGATATCCATACAAGTGGCTCTCTGTTCTCCAAATGTCTCTTTAATATTCCTGTAGGCAGTATCTATCTTACCCCTAGTGAGATAAGCCTCTAAATCCTTATATTTGTCCTCTAGCCATCCATGGTTAGCCATTTTGCACTTCCTGTCGAGTTCTTTTTTGAGATATTTGTATTCCCTTTTGCCTGCTTCATTTACTGCGTTTTTATATTTTCTCCTTTCATCAATTAAATTCAATATTTCTTCTGTTACCCAAGGATTTCTACTAGCCCTCGTCTTTTTACGTACTTGATCCTCTGCTGCCTTCACTACTTCATCCCTCAGAGCTACCCATTCTTCTTCTACTGTATTTCTTTGCCCCATTCCTATCAATTGTTCCCTTATGCTCTCCCTGAAACCCTGTACAACCTCTGGTTTAGTCAGTTTATCCAGGTCCCATCTCCTTACATTCCCACCTTTTTGCAGTTTTTTCAGTTTTAATCTACAGGTCATAACCAATAGATTGTGGTCAGAGTCCACATCTGCCCCTGGAAATGTCTTACAATTTGAAACCTGGTTCCTCAATCTCCGTCTTACCATTATATAATCTATCTGATATCTTCTACTATCTCCAGGATTCTTCCACGTATACAACCTTCTTTTATGATTCTTGAACCAAGTGTTAGCTATGATTAAATTATGCTCTGTGCAAAATTCTACCAGACGGCTTCCTCTTTCATTTCTCTCCCCCAATCCATATTCACCCACTATGTTTCCTTCTCTCCATTTTCCTACTCTCGAATTCCAGTCACTCATGGCCATTAAATTTTCGTCTCCCTTCACTGCCTGAATAATTCCTTTTATCTCATCACTCATGTCATCAATTTCTTCATCATCTGCAGAGCTAGTTGGCATATAAACTTGTACTACTGTAGTAGGTGTGGGCTTCGTGTCTATCTTGGTCACAATAACGCTTTCACTATGCTGTTTGTAGTAGCTTACACGCACTCCTATTTTTTATTCATTATTAAACGTACTCCTGCATTACCCCTATTTGATTTTGTATTTATAACCCTGTATTCACCTGACCAAAAGTCTTGTTCCTCCTGCCACCGAACTTCACTAATTCCCACTATATCTAACTTCAACCTATCCATTTACCTTTTTAAATCTTCTAACCTACCTGCCCGTTTAAGGGATCTGACATTCCACGCTCCGATCCGTAGTACGCCAGTTTTCTTTCTCCTGATAACGACGTCCTTTTGAGTAGTTCCCGCCCGGAGATCCGAATGGGGGACTATTTTACCTCTGGAATATTTTACGCAAGAGGACGCCATCATCATTTAACCATACAGTAAAGCTGCATGCCCTCGGGAAAAATTACGCCTGTAGTTTCCCCTTGCTTTCAGTACCAGCACAGCAAGGCCGTTTTGGTTAGTGTTGCAAGTCCAGATCAGTCAATCATCCAGACTGTTGCCCCTGCAACTACTGAAAAGGCTACTGCCCCTCTTCAGGAACCACACCTTTGTCTGGCATCTCAACAGATACCCCTCCGTTGTGGTTGCACCTACGGTACGGCCATCTGTATCGCTGAGGCACGCAAGCCTCCCCACCAACGGCAAGGTCCATGGTTCATGGGGTAGCACAACGTCTTAGCCATTGTAAAAAGAGAAAAGTATAGAAATTAAGGGTGAAATTACATCTCGCGCAGCACATACTTCATGACCTTCTCCGTTTCCATAGACAGAACTTTTAGCGAACCAGAGATGAAAATTATATTTCTGAGAAAAAACGGCCTAGCAAAAAAATGAATCGCCCAGAAGGGGTATAGGGGGAGGGCGGGGGTAGAAAACGATATAAAATTTCACGGACTGAGAACTTATGTAATGTTACTTCAGTGATTACAAAATACTCAAATTTACAAACAAGTTGACAGCATGGAACTATTTATCAGTCACACCGCACCTCTCTGGCCTGGATGCATCCACTGATTCGGTTGGGAAGGCCATTGTATCCTCTCCTGAGGCAAGCTGGCCCACAAATTTGGCAGTTGGTCCTTGATATCCCTGATACTGACACTGGGACGAAGATGAAGTCAGAGTTGGTCCCACACACATTCTATTGAGCACGTAACTGGGGATGTTACCGGCCACGGCAGTAGTTTGAGAGACACGTGCCCTGTGTGGACGAGCACTATCCTGTTGAAAATTGGCACTACGTTACTGTCGCATGAGAGGTAACATATGACGGGAAAAGACATCCGTTACGTATCAGTGTGCCGTTAAACATCCCTCAATCACTACCAGCCACGATCTGAAGTCATATGCGGTATCTCCTCACGCCATGACGCCAAGAGTAACAGTACTGTGCCTCTCCAAAACACTGGAAGAATGTAACCTCTTCCCAGGTCACTGCCATATTCGTCGACGATGGTCATCCACGGTAGTGCAGAACCTCGGTTCATCGCTGAACACGATGCGACGCCATTCATCAGCAGTCTATGCTTCCCCGTCACGGAACCACTCCAGAGTCAGTTGTTTGTGTTGTGGTGTCAACAGCGGTCTGCGTATGGAACTGGAATTCCCCAGTCCAGCTGCTGCTGGTCTCCGATCAATGATGGCTGATCCAGGTGTGGTGCTCATTACGTCGATCCTCCTCCCTTGTGATGTTCAGGTGTAGTCAACCGAAACCTTGAGGACGGGTTAGCAGACTGGACTCGCATTCGGGAGGATGACGGTTCAATCCCGCGTCCGGCCATCTTGATTTAGGTTTTACGTGATTTCCCTAAATCTCTCCAGGCAAATGCCGGGATGGTTCCTTTGAAAGGGCACGGCTGACCTCCTTCCGCATCGTTCCCTAATCCGATGAGACCGATGGCCTCGCTGTTTGGTCTCTTCCCCGAAACAACCAACCAACCAACCTTGAGGAAGCGTGTGCCTGCTCTCAAGCGCCCATACAGTGCAACATCGAGCCATTATCACATCCGGGTGCCCCACAAATCTGGTTATCACCCGATATTGCCAGCCGGACAAATGGAGACAAAAAGTGAGTCCCTTTTGCCAACTATGTTAGGTGCTTATAATGCTGCCTCACTGACTGCACGTCGCCTCAGAGCCATTCTCAGTGATCACTCACTACCTGACGCTATTCACGCCCCTTATATTACCTTCCAGGACTGGTTACAGTACTAAACACGAACAACTGTAATGCACTCTGCTGCCATTCTACATGTCACAGAGAATTGCAACTCCAGTCATTTACATACCGCCGATAGTATGTACATGCACGAAGATACACTGTCATTTGACAATGTTTTGGGAGTGCTTCACTTTTCTTCGGGAAATGTATCTCTTTCATACATACATTTACTTCTTTATTCGTTTACTACTAATTTCGATGCTAAAGGCTTTTTAACAAAAAATGATCATCATCATTCAACCATAACAACTGTAAAAAGACCATAAAAGATGAAAATGAAGTTTTAGTCTCAAAACTACCAAAGTAAATAAAGAAGGCGGTTACAGCTGTGGAAAAAAGTCCACAAATATTACTTTCAGCTATAGTCCCATCGCGATTATAATTATGCAAATAACATTAAGCGTGTTCTTAGGAAGCATAATACGGCCTCTGATGAACTCGATACACACAAACGATATACACTCCTGGAAATGGAAAAAAGAACACATTGACACCGGTGTGTCAGACCCACCATACTTACTCCGGACACTGCGAGAGGGCTATACAAGCAATGATCACACGCACGGCACAGCGGACACACCAGGAACCGCGGTGTTGGCCGTCGAATGGCGCTAGCTGCGCAGCATTTGTGCACCGCCGCCGTCAGTGTCAGCCAGTTTGCCGTGGCACACGGAGCTCCATCGCAGTCTTTAACACTGGTAGCATGCCGCGACAGCGTGGACGTGAACCGTATGTGCAGTTGACGGACTTTGAGCGAGGGCGTATAGTGGGCATGCGGGAGGCCGGGTGGACGTACCGCCGAATTGCTCAACACGTGGGGCGTGAGGTCTCCACAGTACATCGATGTTGTCGCCAGTGGTCGGCGGAAGGTGCACGTGCCCGTCGACCTGGCACAGGACCGCAGCGACGCACGGATGCACGTCAAGACCGTAGGATCCTACGCAGTGCCGTAGGGGACCGCACCGCCACTACCCAGCAAAATTAGGGACACTGTTGCTCCTGGGGTATCGGCGAGGACCATTCGCAACCGTCTCCATGAAGCTGGGCTACGGTCCCGCACACCGTTATTCCGTCTTCCGCTCACGCCCCAACATCGTGCAGCCCGCCTCCAGTGGTGTCGCGACAGGCGTGAATGGAGGGACGAATGGAGACGTGTCGTCTTCAGCGATGAGAGTCGCTTCTGCCTTGGTGCCAATGATGGTCGTATGCGTGTTTGGCGCCGTGCAGGTGAGCGCCACAATCAGGACTGCATACGACCGAGGCACACAGGGCCAACACCCGGCATCATGGTGTGGGGAGCGATCTCCTACACTGGCTGAACACCTCTGGTGATCGTCGAGGGGACACTGAATAGTGCACGTCACATCCAAACCGTCATCGAAGCCATCGTTCTACCATTCCTAGACCGGCAAGGGAACTTGCTGTTTCAACAGGACAATGCACGTCCGCATGTATCCCGTGCCACCCAACGTGCTCTAGAAGGTGTAAGTCAACTACCCAGGCCAGCAAGATCTCCGGATCTGTCCCCCATTGAGCATGTTTGGGACTGGATGAAGCGTCGTCTCGCGCGGTCTGCACGTCCAGCACGAACGCTGGTCCAAGTGAGGCGCCAGGTGGAAATGGCATGGCAAGCCGTTCCACAGGACTACATCCAGCATCTCTACGATCGTCTCCATGGGAGAATAGCAGCATGCATTGCTGCGAAAGGTGGATATACACTGTACTAGTGCCGACATTGTGCATGCTCTGTTGCCTGTGTCTATGTGCCTGTGGTTCTGTCAGTGTGATCATGTGATGTATCTGACCCCAGGAATGTGTCAATAAAGTTTCCCCTTCCTGGGGCAATGAATTCACGGTGTTCTTATTTCAATTTCCAGGAGTGTATCAGATAGAGGGAGCAAGGTTATCATATTGTCTACCGTTGGTGGTGATGTGTAAAAGAACGTATCGTCATCGGGTGAACGTAACCAAGTACAGAAAGCGTCGGATAAGATTTCTACATGATCTAACGAATGAAAGCTCTCTTTAAATGTGAATGAACGCAAGATAATGCCCATAAAAAGAGTAAGAACAGGAAATATCTTATTCCAAGAGTAGTCACGAATGTATCATATCTTTTAAGCTCTTAAGAGTAATGCAAACAAGCAATATGAAATGCGATGAACACGTAAAATCCGCAATGGGTAAGACGAATAGGAGAATTAGATTTATTGGAAGCTTTCTGGGAATGCGTAGTGCATACAAGATTCTGGTGCGAAAAATGCTAGAGCGTTACTTCAGCTTTTGGAGTCCTTACCAGGTAGGGCTTGTCAGGAGACATCGAACTAATTCATAGACACGCTGCTGGGCTCGTAACGGATCGTAGCAGATATTTTCGAGGAATGTAAACGGGAATCTGTGAAAGTAAGGTGACGTTGTTCTTTCGAAACCCCGCTACCACCGTCGTACGTCTGTCCTAGTTACGATCAGAATAGGATGCCTCTAGGGGCTCGCAGCCAGAGCTGCTACATTCCCAAATTGCCAACTGGACCCTCTGTTACGTGTTTGGGAGGTGTGAACAATCACCCAAGGCAGGTGAGCCACGCTCTTAGGGTGGTAGGGGGGAGGGGGGGGGGGGGCAGTTGGAAGCAGCACGCCATCAGGGCCGCTGGCATTCATTGGGGATTTTCTCGCAAAGAGCCAAAGATCATCTTTGCAGTCCACGTGTACCAAACGTAAACGGAATGAATCTCCCGATTCCCAGCAGCACCAGGTTCTTCGTGGTTTCACGTACTAAAGACGGGCAGTCCTTTGCAACGGTAAATCGGTTTCTGATTCAGGAAGGTGTTGATTCAGTGGCCGGCGCTATGAAATCCTGCTCTCGTTTACGCAATGACACTTTGCTTTTGCAGACTACTTCTGATTCTCAAGCACAACAACTGCTTCCCGCTTCGCTTTTCCACTGCCGTCCTGTACGTGTCGAGGCCCATAGGACTCTGAATTCTTCCCGTGGTGTTATTTACATTAGGCTGTTCGATGGTCTGACCAAGGCAGAAATCCAAACGTACCCCTCTGATCAGGGGGTCATTGCCGTTCATCGGGTGATGAAAAAATCAGGTGCATTCTTAGTGCCCACACGCACCCTTTTTCTCACCTTTGATAGAATGGTGCTTCCGTCCAAGACCAAAGTAGGCTATGAAGTTATTACAGTTCTACCTTACATTCCGAACTCGATGCGCTGCTACCAGTGTCATAGCTTCAACCACACTCGAATGTCTTGTCGACTCCCAGCCAAATGTGTCACCTGTGGCAGGGATGCGCACGAGGGCGATTGTCCGCCTCTTTCTCCCCATTGTATCAACTGCAGCGGCCACCATCCTGCCTCCTCTGGAGATTGTCCCATGTATCTCGATGAGCGGGCTTTCCAGGAGATCCAGGTCAAGGAAAAAGTGCCTTACCCGGTGGCTCCCAAGTTATTGGCTAGTCGTAAACCCTGCGTTCTATCGTCTGGCACTTACAGTACTGTTCTTGCAACATCTCGCTCCATGAAGGACATCGCCCCATGTGACCTCAAATTCAGCACTGAGATTGTGAAATCGCCCAGTGTCATGGTAGCATCGCCGTCTCCCCGTCCAGCTGTGCGACAAGCCACCAAACTTTCGTCTCCTGGGGCGAAGTCACCTGCTGCACAACCGGCAAGTCAGAAAGAGCAGACTGAATACTTCCGCGAAGACTTCCTACGTCCCTCCAGCCAACAAACATCTGATTCTTACTCTGCCAATCGGAAAGACTCCAAGAAGTCAAAGGCAAACCTTCTTCTTCGCCTACTCAGAGATCAAATGGCTCAAATGGTTCAAATGGCTCTGAGCACTATGGGACTTAAGTGCTGAGGTCATCAGTCGACAGTGTTGCCCCATAATACCCTCACCCGGCCGACCGCCGTGTCGCCAGTGCGCACCACCAACCGTTTTTATGTCCTGGACTCCGCAGACCGACCGAAGGAGAATGCCGACGCCAGTATAGACTTCATGGAGCAGGATCCTCGTGCATCTGTGCCCTATAGCAGTGAGTCTTCGGAGGCTGGCACTCGGCATCCGCCGAGGTGACACCCTTTCATTTTCCCCGCCTCTAATTTCCACGTTATGGCTCTCCTTCAATGGTACGTTTGTGACCTTCGATCAAACAAAGAGGATTTAAGGCTGCTCTTAGAATCCCAGTGCCCGCTTGTTCTCTGCCTCCAGGAAACAAAATTCCGTCCTCACGACCGCTTTGAGCTCTCGCATTTCTTCACAGTCCGTTTTGACCTTCTCCCCCAGGATGTTGCGCACGGGATGACGCTCATAGTCAAACCATCTCCCTGGCTATCCATCTTCAAGCTGTTGCAGTTCGCATTTTCCTTCCCCACCTGACTTTTTCCCTCTGTACCATTTATATCCCACCATCATTCGACGTGACCAGGGCAGACTTCCTTCAGCTTATTGGGCAGCTACCTCCCCCGTTTCTGCGACTCAGTGACTTTAATGTGCATCATCCCTTTGGGGTTCTTCCAGAATCTGTCAGAGGGCTGCCGTCTTGGCTGATCTTCATAATCAACTCAACCTCTTCTGCCTTAACACTGGAGCACCCGCATTCCTTTCCGACTCCTTGCACACCTATACCCATTTGGACCTATCCTTATGCACTGCCCATCTTGCTCATTGTCTCGAGGGGTCCGTTCTGCCTAACACATACTCTAGCGACCATTTCCTGTGGGCTCTCCCTTTGCTTACTCCTATCCCACCTACGCGAACACCCAAATGGCAGCTTACTAAGGCCGATTGGGGGCTTTACTCCTCCCTGGTGATCTTCGAAGAACAGGATTTACCCAGTTGTGCTGACCAGGTGGAATATCTTATAAACGTTACTCTTACCGCCGCGAGCGGTTCTAGGCGCTACAGCCTGGAACCACGCGATCGCTTCGGTTGTAGGTTCGAATCCTGCCACGGGCATGGATGTGTGTGATGTCCTTAGATTAGTTAGGTTTAAGTGGTTTCTAGGGGATTGATGACCTCAAACGTTAAGTCACATAGTGCTCAGAGCCTTACCGCCGCAGAACATTCCATTCCTCGCACTACCTCTTTACCACGCAATGTCACATTCCGTTGGTGGACTGCGCAGAGATGTGCTCTCCGCGTTTTTAACCAACATGCTACGCTGGCAGACTGCAATCATTATTAACGTTTGCGTGCACAGTGTCGTCACGTTCTTTGATATAGCAAAAAAGCTAGCTGGAATTTATTCCCTAGATCTTTTAATAGTTCCACTGCCTCTTCCATTGTGTGGGCCAACCTCCAGCGGCTCTCTGGGACTAAGGTCTATTCCGCAATTTCAGGCCTGACAGTATCAGACAATGTGATAGTGGACCCTATTGCTATCTCCAACACCTTGGGCCGCCGTTCTGCGGACATTTCGAGCTCCTCACACCCTCACCCTGCCTTCCTTTATCGGAAACGACCGGAGGGGGCCCGGGCGATACCATTCTCTTCCTGGAATTGTGAGTGCTCCAATGCCACCTTTACAATGAGGGAGGTAGATCATGCTCTCACATCATACCGATCCTCATACCCAGGGACAGCCGATGTTGCAGCACCTTTCTCTTGAAGGTAAGCAGTTTCTGCTTCTTATGTAGAACCGCATCTGGGCAGATGGCACGTTTCCCAGAGGCTGGCGTGAAGCCACTGTCATACCCATTCCTAAGCCCGGTAAGGACAAACATCTTCCATCTAGCTACCGCCCCATTTCTCTCTCCAGCTGTGTTAGCAAGGTGATGGAATGCATGATTCATAACCGGCTGGTATGGTGGCTCGAGTCTCGCAGTTTACTAACCACTGCATAGTGTGGATTTCGAGTGCGCAGTTTTGCAGTTCACCATCTCGTCACTTTATCCACCCATATCATGAATGGTTTTCTGCGGAAATCTTAGACTGTGGTCGTGTTTTTCGATCTGAAGAAAGTCTACGACACCTGCTGGAGGACTGGTATCCTCCATACGCTCTACACATGGGCTTCCGTGGCCGCCTGCCACGTTTCCTTCAGGAATTTTTAAAAGACCGAGTTTCCAAAGTATGTGTGGGTTCAGCTTTGATGAACACCTTTATCCAGGAAAACGGTGTGCCTCAGAGGTCCGTCCTGAGCGTCGTCGTCTTTGCTATCGCCATTAACCCTATAATGCCCTGTTTCCCGCCAGGCATCTCGAGCTCCCTTTTCATTGAGATTTTGCCATCTATGGACTTATGTGATTGAGCGGCGCCTTCAGCGATGCCTCGATCGCCTTCACTCATGAATAATCGACGATAGCTTTCGTTTTTCCACTGAAAAAACCGTTTGTACGAATTTCTGGCGGCGCAATTGGTTTCTTCCACCGTCTACATCTACATCTACATCCATACTCCGCAAGCGACCTGACGGTGTGTGGCGGAGGGTACCCTGAGTACCTCTATCGGTTCTCCCTTCTATTCCAGTCTCGTATTGTACGTGGAAAGAAGGATTGTCGGTATGCTTCTGTGTGGGCTCTAATCTCTCTGATTTTATCCTCATGGTCTCTTCGCGAGATATACGTAGGAGGGAACAATATACTGCTTGACTCTTCGGTGAAGGTATGTTCTCGAAACTTTAACAAAAGCCCGTACCGAGCTACTGAGCGTCTCTCCTGCAGAGTCTTCCACTGGAGTTTATCTATCATCTCCGTAACGCTTTCGCAATTACTAAATGATCCTGTAACGAAGCGCGCTGCTCTCCGTTGGATCTTCTCTATCTCTTCTATCAACCCTATCTGGTGCGGATCCCACACTGCTGAGCAGTATTCAAGCATTGGGCGAACAAGCGTACTGTAACCTACTTCCTTTGTTGTCGGATTGCATTTCCTTAGGATTCTTCCAACGAATCTCAGTCTGGCATCTGCTTTACCGACGATCAACTTTATATGATCATTCCATTTTAAATCACTCCTAATGCGTACTCCCAGATAATTTATGGAATTAACTGCTTCCAGTTGCTGACCTGCTATTTTGTAGCTAAATGATAAGGGACCTATCTTTCTATGTATTCGCATCACATTACACTTGTCTACATTGAGATTCAATTGCCGTTCCGTGCACCATGCGTCAATTCGCTGCAGATCCTCCTGCATTTCAGTACAATTTTCCATTGTTGCAACCTCTCGATACACCACAGTCTGTTGCTCTTCCGTTCGTTGACACTACGAGATCCCTGGGTCTCATGCTCGATAGGAGACTTTCTTGGTCCTCCCACGTGTCCTACCTGGTAGCCCACTGTATGCGGTTCCTCAATGTCCTACGTGTCCTCAGTGGTACTTCCTGGGGAGCGTATTGTACCACCCTCGTCCGTTTGTACCAGTCCCTTGTCCTTTCGAAATTGATCTATGGGTGTTTCGTTTCCGCATCTGCACGTTCGTCCATCTTACGCCGTCTTAATATTAGCCACCATGGTAGCATCCGTTTGGCCACTGGCGCCTTTTACACCAGCCTGGTTGAGATAATGTAAGCAAAAGCTGCTACATTACCACTGTCCTAACCCCAGCTGGTATGCATGGCCACCCATTCTATGCCTCTTTCTTCGATGACTCCTTTGATCGCCAGTCTGGGGCTCGTCCCTCTTCTCTGTTGTCTACTGGAGTTCACTTTCGGCTCTTGCTCCGGCAGCTTAACTACACGCTACCTGCCACTTTTCCGGTGGGTGTGAGCCCTTCACCAACTTCGTGCGCTGGCCCACATTTACCTTGGTCTTCATTCGCTTCCTAAGGACACTGCACCAGCCTCGCTCTATCGCCTTCAGTTTCGCGACCTTCGCACGAAACTTCACTATCCTTTGTGTACATAGATGACTCTTAGACTGACAGTGGTGTCGGGTGAGCGTTCGCCATTGGCACCGATGTTTTTCGATATCGGCTTCCGCAATACTGCTCAGTGTTTGCAGCAGAGCTTTTCACCCTGTATCAGCCCACGCAGTACATCCGGCGACACAGGCTTTTCAATTGTAGCATTTGCTCCGACACTCTCAGTGCTCCTCAAAGCCTCTGAGTGCTGTACATCGTGCAACGGGTCCAGGAAAGCCTTCAGTTGCTCACTCTTGGTGGTGCCACTGTGATGTTTATGTGGGTTCCCGGCTACGTCGGTCTGACAGGAAACGAGGCTGTTGAAGCTGCTTCCAAGGCTGCAGATATCGTACTTCAGCCCACTAGTTCTTACGTTCACCCCGAGATCTCTGTGTTTCCGACTGTTAGCAGGCGGTGCCCCTTTGGCATCACCACTGGTCCTCCCTTCACGGGAACGAGCTCCGGGTTATTAAGCCTCTCCTCTCACCGTGAGGAGATCATTTCAGCTAGGTTGCGCATCGGGCACTCTCTTTTTAGCCATCTCCTTTTTGTTAAGTGGTGCTCCCCACCACTTTGTACTCACTGCCCTCAAACTTTGACGGTCCGCTATTTTCTGACGGAATGCACTTTTTTTAAAGCCCTTACATTCTCGCTTGTGTTTGCCGTCCGAGTTACCGGACCTTTTAGCGAACAACGCGCGGGTTGACGACGGCATTTTACTTTTTATCCGTCGTAGTAATATGGCGAAGACCATTTAATTTTCAGTTCGGGACCTCCGTTTCTCTATGGCGTATTTGATCGACCTTTCTCCACGCCAATGTTTCTAGCTGTCTTCTCTTCCGCCGTTTGGGATTAACGTGTAATCGTTTCTAACTCCTATCTTTGTCTTCGTGTTCTACAGTTCTGACATGGGCACGTATCACCGTAGCTGTTTTGCGCCCTGAAACGAAAACAAAACAATCAGAATAGGATAAAAGAGATCAGGAATAGTTGTAGTGTGACGGTATGGAAACCGTACAAGACTTACTTCACACAGTCCGGAACCGCGCGACCGCTACGGTCGCAAGTTCGAATCCTGCCTCGGGTATGGATGTGTGTGATGTCCTTAGGTTAGTTACGTTTAAGTAGTTCTAAGTTCTAGGGGACTGATGACCTCAGATGTTAAGTCCCATAGTGCTCAGAGCCATTTGAGAGCCTTACTTCACACAACAGCGATTCGTGGGGAGAAGTGTCAAGGTAATGAACGCCAATAAATCAAAATTTCATAAATGGTATTATAATAAGGTATATACAAATGTTTGTTTGTGTGGTTTTCTCTGTTTCATGTATGACGCGGCAAGTAACGCACAGTGGACGGCAGTCCTCGCCCGTCGCTGCAGTACCGCAAGTACCTGGCTTCTTGACAACATTCGCCTACCAGCCGAAGGTCGATGAAACAAGAAGTCACCGAAAGTTGTACTTTACTTGCTGAGTAAGTGATTTTTTTAAAAACAAAGAGTAAACGTGAGAATGAAATATGATGTATTGTATTGTGCTTTGCAAAAAAGAAAGTTCAGTTCATTTTGAGATATGGTTACGTAAAGATCGATATATTGTATTTTCCCAGATTGTGTCGACGAAAGTTTCGTATGAAGAGGTATGTTATCTATGAATAATGAAACTGTAGAAATGAGTTGCATTTCACTTGTTACTCGCTACTGATGCTAAGCCGTAATAGTCACAAGAGTGAAACATTTTTCCAGCTGTGGCCATTAACTAAACAGAGTGTGAGTGGGGGATAAAGAATCATCAGTTTCGAGATAATTTTAAGAATCATTGCTTTAACTAAAAGCAATATCTTGTTGTCTCAAACTACGCGTGAAGCAGAGGAACCAATACAAATTACCGCCAGGGAATCCATACGCAACGCACCTAGTTCAAAGTACAGGGTGAGTCTAATCTGTCAAGTATAATTTTGTTTAGAGTTGCTTTTCTTTTATATTCTAGAGTTGGACAGTTTAACGTGGAAACAAAACTTTTGTACAGAGAATGTAAAATTTAGTGTTTGGCATTACTCCTTCTTCGAAGTGCATGTAAAATATTAGAGAAGTTTTTTTTGGATACAAATTCTGAACGAATTATTTAATTACGCATTGAGAGTTATGCAGAGGCAAAGTTTATTTGTAGTCGGCGTAGCAACGAGGATAAACAAGACCACAAAAAGGTGGAGAAAATCTAACAGTAATAGATTAAATCTTTAGCGTCAAGATAAAAGGTACCTCTGCAGTCATCCGACCGCAACAATAAGCGGATAAAACCTGTATGAACCCATTACCTTCGGACTTTGCGTATCTAAGGTTCTCAAGCAACTTCGTGCTTGTTCGATTGGGAAATTAATAGAGTGCGTGTACTCACTGTTAGCTAGTTATGCCGGTTGATACAGCAACTGTATAACGTCGTACCACTGCACACATTCTTCACTGATCGGAACATTGTGTGCACCTACCTAATAGCTTGCACGTCCACCTCTGGCACGGATAACAGAGGCGACGCGTCGTGGTATCGAGGCAATGAGACCTTGGTAGATCACTGGGGAGAATTAGAACAACATGTGCACACGCATGTCACCTAATCACTGTAAATTCCGGGGAGAGGACCATGACCTCTGACGCTACGCTCAATCACATCGCAGATGTGGTCGATCGGGTTCGAATCTGATGAATTGAGGGGCCAGCACATCAATTGGAACTCGCCATTGTGTTCCTCGATCCATTCCATCACAATCCTCGCCCTGTGCCACAGCGCATTGTCTTGTCGAAAAATGTCACTGTCGTCGGAAAACATGATCGTCATGGCGGGGTGTACGTGCTCTGCAACCAGTGTACGATATCCTTTGACAGTCATGGTGCCTTGCACGAGCTCCACTGGACTCATGGACGTCCAAGTAACTGTTTCCCACAGCAAAATGGAGCCGCCGCCACCTTGTGCCCGTCACGCCGTACAGATGTCAAAGAGCTTTTCCCTTGCAAAACGACGGATTAATGCCCTCCCATCAACGTGATGAAGATGGTATCGAGATTCTTCAGTCCATGCAGCGCTCTACCGCAGAGCCAACGTCCACTGCCAATGGTCTCGTACACATTTCAGATGTAGTTGCAGAAGTCGTGGTGTTGATGTGGGCACATACATTGGTTGTCAACATACATTGGAGGCCCATCTTTAGGAGTGTTCGGTGCAGTGTGTGTTCAGACACACTTCTACATCTACATCTACATCTACATACATATCCGCAATCCACCAAATAGTGCGTGGCGGAGGGTACCTCGTACCACAACTAGCATCTTCTCTCCCTGTTCCACTCCCAAACAGAACGAGGGAAAAAGGACTGCCTATATGCCTCTGTACGAGCCCTAATCTCTCTTATCTTTGTGGTCTTTCCGCGAAATGTAAGTTGGCGACAGTAAAATTGTACTGCAGTCAGCCTCAAATGCTGGTTCTCTAAATTTCCACAGTAGCGATTCACGAAAAGAACGCCTCCTTTCCTCTAGAGACTCCCATCCGAGTTCCTGAAGCATTTCCGTAAACTCGCGTGATGATCAAACCTACCAGTAACAAATCTAGCAGCTCGCCTCTGAATTGCTTCTATGTCCTCCCTCAATCCGACATGATAGGGATCCCAAACGCTCGAGCAGTACTCAAGAATAGGTCGTATTAGTGTCATAAGCGGTCTCCGTTACAGATGAACCACATCTTCCCAAAATTCTACCAATGAACCGAAGACGACTATATGCCTTCCCCACAGCTGCCATTACATGCTCGTCCCACTTCATATCGCTCTGCAGTGTTACGCCCAAATACACTCCTGGAAATGGAAAAAAGAACACATTGACACCGGTGTGTCAGACCCATCATACTTGCTCCGGACACTGCGAGAGGGCTGTACAAGCAATGATCACACGCACGGCACAGCGGACACACCAGGAACCGCGGTGTTGGCCGTCGAATGGCGCTAGCTGCGCAGCGTTTGTGCACCGCCGCCGTCAGTGTCAGCCAGTTTGCGTGGCATACGGAGCTCCATCGCAGTCTTTAACACTGGTAGCATGCCGCGACAGCGTAGACGTGAACCGTATGCGCAGCTGACGGACTTTGAGCGAGGGCGTATAGTGGGCAAGCGGGAGGCCGGCTGGACGTACCGCCGAATTGCTCAACACGTGGGGCGTGAGGTCTCCACAGTACATCGATGTTGTCGCCAGTGGTCGGCGGAAGGTGCACGTGCCCGTCGATCTGGGACCGGACCGCAGCGACTCACGGATGCACGCCAAGACCGTAGGATCCTACGCAGTGCCGTAGGGGACCGCATCGCCACTTCCCAGCAAATTAGGGACACTGTTGCTCCTGGGGTATCGGCGAGGACCATTCGCAACCGTCTCCATGAAGCTGGGCTACGGTCCCGCACACCGTTAGGCCGTCTTCCGCTCACGCCCCAACATCGTGCAGCCCGCCTCCAGTGGTGTCGCGACAGGCGTGAATGGAGGGACGAATGGAGACGTGTCGTCTTCAGCGATGAGAGTCGCTTCTGCCTCGGTGCCAATGGTGGTCGTATGCGTGTTTGGCGCCGTGCAGGTGAGCGCCACAATCAGGACTGCATACGACCGAGGCACACATGGCCAACACCCGGCATCATGGTGTGGGGAGCGATCTCCTACACTGGCCGTACACCTCTGGTGATCGTCGAGGGGACACTGAATAGTGCACGGTACATCCAAACCGTCATCGAACACATCGTTCTACCATTCCTAGACCGGCAAGGGAACTTGCTGTTCCAACAGGACAATGCACGTCCGCATGTATCCCGTGCCACCCAACGTGCTCTAGAAGGTGTAAGTCAACTACCCTGGCCAGCAAGATCTCCGGATCTGTCCCCCATTGAGCATGTTTGGGACTGGATGAAGCGTCGTCTCACGCGGTCTGCACGTCCAGCACGAACGCTGGTGGAAATGGCATGGCAAGCCGTTCCACAGGACTACATCCAGCATCTCCACGATCGTCTCTATGGGAGAATAGCAGCCTGCATTGCTGCGAAAGGTGGATATGCACTGTACTAGTGCCGACATTGTGCATGCTCTGTTGCCTGTGTCTATGTGCCTGTGGTTCTGTCAGTGTGATCATGTGATGTATCTGACCCCAGGAATGTGACAATAAAGTTTCCCCTTCCTGGGACAATGAATTCAGGTGTTCTTATTTCAATTTCCAGGAGTGTATTTAATCGACGTCACTGTGTCAAGCGCTACACTTCTAATGGAATATTCAAACATTACAGTATTCTTTGTGCTATTCATCTGCATTAATTTACATTTATCTATATTTAGAGTTAGCTGCCATTCTTTACACGAATCACAAATCCTGTCAAAGTCATCTTGTATCCTCCTACACTTACTCAACGACGACACCTTCCCGTACACCACAGCATCATCAGCAAACAGCCGCACATTGCTATCCACCCCATACAAAAGATCATTTATGTAGATAGAAAACAACAGCGGACCTACCACACTTCCCTGGGGCACTCGAGATGGTACCCTCACCTCCGATGAACACTCACCATCGAGATAACGTACTGGGTTCTATTACTTAAGAAGTCTTCGAGCCACTCACATACTTGGGAACCAATCCCATATGCTCGTACCTTAGTTAGGTGTCTGCAGTGGGGCACCGAGTCAAACGGTTTCCGAAAGTCAAGAACTATTGTTCGCAAGATATCATATGAAAAAAGGGCGAGTTGCGTTTCGCAGGAGCGATGCTTTATAAAGCCGTGCTGATACATGGACAGCAACTTCTCTGTCTCAAGTAAATTCATTATATTCGAACTGAGAATATTTTCAAGAATCCTGCAACAAACCGATGTTACGGATATTGGTCTGTAATTTTGAGGATCCGTCCTTCTACCCTTCTTATATACAGGCGTCACCTGCGCTTTTTTCCAGTCGCTCGGGACTTTTCGTTGAGCAAGAGATTCACGATAAATGCAAGCTAAGTAAGGAGTCATTGCAGTAGAGTACTCTCTGTAAAAACGAATTGGAATCCCAATAGGACCTGGTGACTTATTTATTTTCAACCCATTCAGCTACTCCACAACCCCAGGCATGTCTATCACTATGTCCTCCATACGGGACTCAAACGGCGGTATGTTTGTACGATCCTCCTGCGTGAAAGGTTTCTCAAATGCTAATTTTAAAATTTCAGCTTTCATTTTGCTCTCTTCCGTTACCAGGCCAGACTGGTCAGTGAGTGCCTTCGACCCGCTTACCGATTTTACGTAAGACCAGAATTTCCTTGGGTTTTCAGCAAGATCTTTTGCTAAGGTATGACGGTGGTAGTGGTTGAATGCTTCGCGCGTCGCTCTTTTTACAGCAGCACGAATCTCTACTAACTTTTGCCTGTCCTCATTCTCCCGATCTTTCTTGTGCTGCGAGTGCAACTGCCTTTGCTTCCTGAGCATTCTCCGAATTGCACTGTTAAACCACAGTGGGTCTCCCGTCCGTAACCAATTTTCTTCGGCACATAGTTGTCCAATGCGTGATTTACAATGTGTTTAAAATGTGTCCATAATTCTTCCACGTCCATCGTACCGGAAGTAAATGAAGTCGATTCATTTACTGAGTGGGATGCTAACAACCGCTTATCTGCTCTTTCTACTAAGAATACTCTCCTAGCCTTCTTGACCAACTTTTTAACTTTCGTAACCATAGTCGTAATGACAACATCATGATCACTAATCCTTGTCTCAACACTGACACCGTCGATTAGGTCTGGTCTGTTCGTGGCTACCAGATGTAAAATATTTCCATTACGCGTTGCCGATTTAGCTGCTCAAGACAGTTTTTGGATAATGTGTTCAAAAGTAATTCACACGACGGCTTGTCTGTACCACCTGTAACGAATCCATAGACATCCCAGTCTATACTAGGTAGGTTGAAGTCGCCTCCGACTAATATAGCATGATCCGGGTACTTCTGCGATACAGAATGTAGACTCCCTTTGAATGATTCTTGAACTGCCACGGTGGAACCTGGTGACCGGTAATAACACCCCACAATTAACTTTATTTCCCCTAGCCCTGTTAAACGTGTCCAGATAACTTCACACTTGTACTCTACCCAGCATTAACGTCTAATGTTAGTACCGCCACAGTTCGCCGCCTGTCCTGTTTTACAAATCTGCCCAGCCTACGACATCCGACATCTGTAATGACGTACGACAAACTTGTCCGTTAGGACAGTGTGGCCGAGTTTGGCATTAACGGGTTGCGGCAACAGACGCCCGACGCGAGTGTCTTGCTAACAGCACGACATTGCCTGCAGCGCCTCTCCTGGGCTCGTGACCATATCGGTTGGACGATAGAGGACTGTAAAACCGTAGCCTGGTCAGATCAGACCCTATTTCAGTTGGTAAGAGCTGATGGTCGAGTTAGAGTGTGGCGCAGACCCCACGAAGCCGAGGACACAAGTTGTCAACAAGGCAACTTGTAAGCTGGTAGTGGCTCCATAATGGTGTGGGCTGTGTTTACATGGAATGGACTGGATCCTCTTGTACAACTTAAACGATCACTGACTGAAAACATCAGTGTTCGGCTACTTGGATACAATTTGTAGCCATTCATAGACTTCATGTTCCCATGACAATCCGTCTGATCATTTTTATGGATGACAATGAGCCGTGTAACCGGGCACAACTGTTCGCGATTTGTTTGAGTGACATTGAGGACAATCCGAGAGTATCATTTGGCCACCCAGATCGCCCTACATGACTTCCATCCAACATTTATGGGACGTAAGCGAGAAGTTAGTTCGTGCGCAAAGTAGTACACTGGCAACACTTTCGGAATTAAGAACAGTTGTAGTGGCAGCATGGTTTAATATTTCTGACTTCCAACGACTTGTTGAGTCTATGCCACGACGAGTTCAAATGGCTCTGAGCACTATGGGACTTAACATCTGAGGGCATCAGTCCCCTAGAACTTAGAACTACTTAAACCTAACTAACCTAAGGACATCACACACATCCATGCCCATGGCAGGATTCGAACCTGCGACCGTAGCGGTCGCGCGATTCCAGACTGAAGCGCCTAGAACCGCTCGGCCACTCCGGCCGGCGTCACTACGAGTTGCTCCCCTAGGAAGGGCAGAAGTAGGTCCGGTACAACATAATGAGGTATCTCATAGCTTTTGTTTTGTCACCTCAGTGCAGTGTATACTACGAATTAACCACGCGCTTTGAGCACCACTTCGAACTTCAACGCAGCTGTACCCCGTCATGTCATCAAGCTTAGTCTACTACCACCGCGGCGGCATTTGACGTTTCAGGTTGTAGCATACTGCCACAGATATAACATACAAATCTTGTTTCGTTATAAATATCTACGAAATCTGAACAACTTTGTGAGAGTTTTATTTGATTCCGTATCCACTATCAGCAACACACTCAGTGGCGAATGCGTTCGAGTAAAAGATTCACTGTAATGAATACCTATTTTTTATTCACAGTTTATGTGAAGGTGTGCATGGATATTTAGCTGTACGGAAAAAATATCTGAATTGTTGCAAAGTCAGTTTCATGAACAGCACATACATTACCTCAACATTTGTAAAATTTTACTCTCTTTCTCCGTCAGTGCCATTTTATTTCCAGTAGAAGGTTCATACAATGTATTCCCACGCTCTACTGCCATTTTGAGGTTCCCGTATGTTATGACATAGTTTTGTGTAGTACTCACTCCTTTTAAATGTGATGTTTTTATGGGTATGCTGGTTATTTTAGATAGCGAAATGCCGCACCCGGTCAGAAAAAATTAATGCAAATTCCTTTTATATTATACTGTGGTTTATTCTATTTATTTGCGAGAAAGAAACTCGGCTGTTCAGCTTATTACAAGCCCAACTGAACGGTTCCGTTTGGAGCTCTGTGTGTCACACACAGGATGAATATTAATAAAACCGACAAATTGCAGGGACGCATTTCTGACTGGAACTAAGGGAAAAACTCCGAAAACGGACGGAGTGCGTGCATCAACATGCAAGTAGTCCCAGAACACGGTACAGAACTGCGTCGCATCCACATCACAACATACGGAATTGCACGTGATATGGAGAGTAGCGGTTGTCATGCAGGATAAAGATAATTGTACTTTGGCTTATACGGCGTTGGCGCGCCACATCCCTGTAGCTTTTACTAGCGCTCATCTCATATCCTGTAGAACCTGATCTTCCAGATCTGGTGTACGCACAGTCCACCGCCTCCCGTCTTGTTTGCCTGTCTGAAAGGACCCATGATCACACAAACAAACGTAAGAAAGTGGTTCTAAATGTTGTGTGATGTGATTGGTGTCTGTGAGGGTGCTTGTTTTGATATAGCATTGCTGCCTCCCAACCGTTTACATCTGCTTGGCCGTACACAAACACCACCTCGGCCTGTTCCCGACCTGAGTACCGGGGCATTCTGCTGCTTACAGTACGCTGCGTCAATAACACAGCCGGCAGTACACAATGAACACACGGCACGTGGTCAGAGGAACGGTCATTCGTCGGCGGTCTATTGACAAATAGTCAAAACGCATTTAGAAAACATCGTTCTAGTGAAACGCAACTAGCTCCTTATTCGTACGAAATGTTGAGTGCTATTGACAAGGGATTTCAAATTGATTTCGTATTTCTGGATTTCCGGAAGGCTTTTGACACTGAACCACACAAGCGGCTCGTAGTGAAATGACGTGCTTATGGAATATCTTCTCACTTATGTGACAGGATGCGTGATTTCCTTTAGAGAGGTCAGAGTTCGTAGTAATTGACGGAAAGTCATCGAGTAAAACACAAGTGATTTCTGGCGTTCCCCAAGGTAGTGTTATAGGCCCTTTGCTGTTCCTTATCTATATAAACTATTTGGGAGACAATCTGAGTAGCCGTCTTAGGTTGTTTGCACATGACGCTGTCGTTTATCGACCAGGAAAGTCATCAGAAGATCAAAACAATTGCGGAATGATCTAAAAAAGATATCTGGCTTGTGCTAAAATTGGTAGTTGACCCTAAATAACGAAAAGTGTGAGGTCATCCACATGAGTGCTAAAAAGGATCCGTTAGACTTCGGTTACACGATAAATCAATCAACTAAATACCTAGGAATTACAATTACGAACAACTTAAATTGGAAGGAACACATAGCAATTCTTGTGGGAACGGCTCACCAAAGACTGCCTTTGATTGCAGGACCCTTAGAAGATGTAACAGATCTACTAAGGAGACTGCCTACAGTACGCTTGTCCGTCCTTTTTTAGAATATTGCTGCGCAGTGTGGGATTCTTACCAGATAGAATTTACGGAGTACATCCAAAAAGTTCAGAGAAGGGGAGCACGTTTTGTAGGTTCCCGAAACAGGGCAGAGAGTGTAACTGAAATGATTCAGAATCTGATAGGGACATCATTAAGACAAAGCCGTTTCTCGTTGCGGAGGAATCTACTCACGAAATTTCAGCCACCAACTTTCTCTTCTGAATGCGAAAATATTTTTTTGACGCCGACCTACATGGGGAGAAACAATCACCATGATAAAATAAGGGAAAAGAGTTCGTACGGAAAAATGCAGGTGTTCGTGCTTTCGCGAGCTATACGCGATTGGAATAATTGTGAAGATGGTTCGATGAACCCTCTGCCAGGGACTTAAATGTGATTTTCAGAGTATTCTTGTAGATGTAGATATAGACCGATCTACCATGGCAACGATGCATTTCGGAACATAGGTTCATGTGACCTTTTTTCTTCTATTTACAGTGATGAATTCGTACCAGAAGTTTGTTGGTTTTATTGAAGTTCACCCTGTAGAGGCCGACGCTGAAGTGGTCACTGAAAGTAAATTATCGCCCTCTTACCACTGCGCACTGTTCATGAGAGTATGAGAACGTAACAGTAGCAGTATCGAAGTTCGAGCTATGCCCAGTATTCGGCGAAATATATTTTCTCCCAACAAGATTATTTCTACAGCTTGAGCACCAATATGATAATCTGTGTGTGTTGAAGTCTCCACTAAGGAGCAGTTGATGGGTACCAGCGTGATGCTGTCGATGAAGACTTGTTGGTTTAAGGCTTCACGAACGGCAGGTAAAGAGAATATTTGATACATATGCACTGACACAGAAACAGCATGTACATTTGTGATAGGTGGTGGAGAAAACGAGTCATATGTAATATTTACAACGATGACCACTCCACTGTTAACTTTGCCTTTTCTGTGGAGGTTACAGCTTCTTAGCGCAGAGGCGTCACCACATTTTAAAATGTATCTTGTTGATGTAAATACAACTGATGTCTTTGAGCTACAAGTCTTAGCGTCTCCACTTGCACCGTGATCCCATTTACAATTCAGTCAGATACAAGAGCTGTTCTACAAGCGAGATCTCGCGCCCACATTTTCTTCCTGTCGAGGTATGGGTAGCTAACACGGCTGTTAATAATAATTTAAATAACTTACATGGTGCAATACTACTTGAGAACAGGGAAAGTCTCTATAATCATGACATTTTATTTAATATTCTAGCTGAGTACCCGGCGTTGCCCGGGCATGTATTTATTCCATCCTTCTATCAGTCCATCTCTACCGCCCTCCCCTCTTCCTGTCCATCTCCTCCTCCTCCCCCTCTCCCTGTCCATCTTCTCCTCCCCCTCTCTCTGTTCATCTCCTCCTCCCTCCTATCTCTGTCCATCTCCTCCTCTTCCCTTTCATTGTCCAATTCCTCCTTCCCCTCTCTGTCTGTCCATGTCCTCCTTCTCCCTCCACGTTATCAGCCCCACCCAAATAGGAGGTTGCTGATTTTTACTTTCGCATTATTTCCTCCAAGACAGTAAGTAATATGTGTACCAAATTTGACTGAAGTTAATCCAAGAGTTTAGGAGAAACTGCTTACCCGTCTTGCAACGTGCTGTTCAGAAGAGACCTCCACCCCTCGTACTCTTACGGATTTACGGACACACCTGCAGGATTCATGGTGTCAGTTCCCACCAGTGCAGCACTACTTCAGACATTATTCGAGTCCATGCCACGTCGTGTTGTGGCACTTCTGCGTGTTTGCTTGGGCCCTACATAATATTAGGCAGTTAAGGTATTTTTGTTGTTATTTTCAGTATACCTACCTACTTAATTGTTGGCTTAGGTACATTTTACACTGAAGAGCCAAAGAAACTGATAAACCTGCCTAAATTCGTGTAGGTCCCCTGCGAGCACGCAGAAGTGCCGCAACACGACGTGGCATGGAGTTGTCTAATGCCTGACGTAGTGTTGGAGTGAATTGACACCACGATTCCTGCACGGCTGTCCATAAATCGGTAAGAGTACGAGGGGGTGGAGATCTCTTGTGAAGAGCACATTGCAAGGCATCCCAGATACAATGTCACAATGTTCATGTCTGGGGAGTTTGATGTCAGTGGAAGTGTTTAAACTCAGAAGAGTGTTCCTGGAGCCACTCTGTAGCAATTCTGAACGCGTGGGGTGTCACAGTGTCCTGATGGAACTGCCCACGTCCGTCGGAATGCACAATGGACGTGAATGGATGCAGGTGATCAGACAGGATACTTACGTACGTGTCACCTGTCAGAGTCGTATCTGTACGTAGCAGGGGCCTCATATCACTCCAACTGCTCACGCGCCGCACCATTACATAGCCTCCACTAGCTTGAACAGTCCCTTGCTGATATGCAGGGTCGATAGATCCATGAGGTTGTCTACGTACCCCTACACGTCCATTCGCTAGATACAATCTGAAACGAGACTCGTCCGACCGGGCAGCATGTTTTCGGTTATCAACAGTCCAATGTAGGTGTTTATGGGCCCAGACAAGGGATAAAGTTTTGTGTTGTGCAGTCATCAAAGGTAAATGAGTGGACCTTCGGCTCCAAAAGCCCATATCCATGATGTTTCGTTTAATGGTTCGCACACTGACACTTGTTGATGGCGAAGCACTGAAAACTGCAGTAATTTGCGGAAGGGTTGCAGTTCTCTCACGTTGAACGATTTTCTTCAGTAGTAGTTGGTCCCGGTCTTACAGGACCTTTTTCCGGCCGCGGCGATGTCGGAGATGTGATGTTTTACCGGATTCATGATATTCACGGTACACTCGTGAAATAGTCGTACGGGAAAATCCCCACTTCATCGCCACCTCAGAGATGCCGTGTTCCATCGCTCGTGCGCCGGCTATAACACCATGTTCAGACTCACTTAAATCCTGCTAACCTGCAATTGTAGCGGCAATAACCGGTCTTAAAACCGCACCAGATACTTGTTGTCTTATGTAGGGGTTCCCGTTCGCAGAAACACATTCTGCCTGTTTACATATCTCTGCATTTGAATACGCATGCCTATACCAGTTTCTTTGGCCCTTCAGTGTATACAGGGTGGTCCATTGATAGTGACCGGGCCAAATATTTCACGAAATGAGCATCAAACCAAAAAACTACAAACAACGAAACTTGTCTAGCTTGAAGGGAGAAATCAGATGGCGCAATGGTTGGCCCGCTAGATGGCGCTGCCATGGGTCAAACGGATATCAGCTGCCTTTTTTTAAAATAGAAACCCCCATTTTTATTACATATTCGTGTAGTACGTAAAGAAATACGAATGTTTCAGTTGGACCACTTTTTTCGCTTTGTGATATATGGCGCTGTAATAGTCACAAAAGTATAAGTACGTGTTATCACTTAACATTCCGACAGTGCGGACGGTATTTGCTTCGTGATACATTACCCGTGTTGAAATGGACCGTTTACCAATTGTACTGGCCGGGGTGGCCGAGCGGTTCTAGGCGCTACAGTCTGGAACCGATCGACCGCTACGGTCGCAGGTTCGAATCCTGCCTCGGGCATGGATGTGTGTCTTGTCCTTAGGTTAGTTAGGTTTAAGTAGTTCTAAGTTCTAGGGGACTGATGACCACAGCAGTTAAGTCCCATAGTGTTCAAAGCCATCTGAACCATTTGAACCAATTGTGGAAAAGGTCGATATCGTGTTGATGTATGGCTGTTGTGATCACACATGTGTGTTCACACATCACTTCTAAACATTATGTAGCACTAATAATATTGAATGCATCTTTCTAAGCTCACTATATTCAAATTGTACCGGTGCAAAATCGGAAACTCATGTTGGTACATTGGAGGCGTCCTCGCCGTTTTCTCTTTTTTAATAGCCTACAAACGAACCACTACGAGTACACATTCATGACTGCCTGAAAGTTAAGATTGTTTCATGTATAGTGCCCCAAAAAATGAACCATTGTGTTTTCAGTTGCCATATAACAGTAATTCTCTTCGCCACGTACACAATAACAGTAATTCTCCTCGCGATGTCACATGAAAACTACAACAAAAACAACGCTGTGCTCAGACGTTCCGTTCCTCAACTCACAAAATTCATAGCCGATGCAACGCACATAGCTCACGCTGACCCCACTAAATGCCGGTCAGTACAAGAGGTGCGAATTTTATAGCAATTTTACAAATTAGGAGACGATACGATATAGGCAACTCTCGTGTATTTTGACGGCCCTGTTGCCGCAACAAACGCCTTTAGCGAAATCCCTGCCTTTATTTCAGAGTGAAACCTGCCACAATCCACGTCACTTCCAGAAAATATATTAGGATAAGTGACAGGCACACATGGCAGTAATGAATTCAAGGAAGTAATCGGACACACGGGAACTCTAGTCAATAACAGCAAGAGACGGCAGCGGTGTTACAACATTACGTTAAAGTGATATTTATATATGAATAAATGAAATGGAACCAAGATCTGTTCACATTGTACATGCATAGGACAAGAACTTAGCCGTGGCCCTCTCAGTGTAACGACCTTGGTATCAGCCTTCGGCGGCTTAGGGAATCGACAGTAAAACTAAAAATGGATAGCTAGACGGGGATTTTAATCCTGAACCTGCTGAATGCAAGTCCACTGTGGCGTTATAAGCGCGGCACATCGAATGTATTGAGCCATATGTTGGCTCTCAGTGCTATATGAGGGGTACTCACAAAGTTTTACTCATAATCTCGAGGAAACAAGTTTCTGTTTACAGGTATATGGACTTGTAACTGGCACACGTCGAGATCCGTACACCATAGTATCGAAGAACGCCGCTAGAAGATCGAAGGCAAAATGGCATAGCTAGTCGATAAAGTAAAGTATCGTGCAGTAATTCGTTTTCTGCATTTGAAGGGAAACAACGCAGCAACAATCGATGCTGTGTTTGTGGAAGCGTACGGCAACAATCCACTACCACATGACATCGTCTGGATGGCACAGACGCTTCCAAAGTGGTCTAACAAGTCTCAACGAGCGGTTCTAGGCGATTCAGTCCGGAGCCACGGTGTTGCTACGGTCGCAGGTTCGAATCCTGCCTCGGCCATCGATGTGTGTGATGTCCTTAGGATAATCGGGTTTAAGTAGTTCTAAGCCTAGGGGACTGATGACCTTAGATGTTAAGGCCCATAGTGCTTACAGCCATTTGAACCACTTGAAGAACGACGTAGCGGACCATCTCTCTTTCAAGAACTGAGACCTTCAAGAGAATAGGGGGCTGTGATGGTTGAACACTGGCTATCACAGTCGAGACGGTAGTACCGGATGGTTACATTAGTTTGGTGCATAAGTTCGTAGAGCTTTTGTTTTGCATGTTGGTATTCCGGTTGCTATGGGTTTATATGTCAATTATCATTTTTTTATTTGTCGTTCGCTGTAGCTATATGAGTTTACATATTATCATTTCTTAGTTTGGACTTACTGAGTGTAGCTATAGAAGCTATAAAACGTAGTGCCAAGTGGAGAAATTGTAACTTTTCTGACATAGTCTTGTGTTTGAGTTCAATAAAAGGCTGACAGTAGCGAGGGCAGCTAGAAATTTTTGCACTGTGTATAGGGATAATGCCATTGCACAGAGCACAGCAAGAAAATGAATTTCTCATTTTAAGGATTATCGTTTTGACATTAGTGGCTCTCCGCGTTCGAGGATACTTTCGGGATTTGATGAAGATCGTTTAAACACATTAATCCACGATGATCAACAATGGTCCACATTAGTGTGCTCGAGAAATGGTAAATGTGGTAAAGTGTGATCATTCCACTATCGTGCGACATTTGCACAAAACTGCGGAGATTCAAAAATCAGGTGCATGGTTACAGCCTGCTCTGAACCAAAATCACAAAAATCTGCAGGTGGCCATGCGTGCATCTCTGGTTGCTCGTCAATTGGCTCATGAACATCGGTGACTATTCCTATTCTGTATCGTTACTGCTGACGAGGAATGGAGTATTTATGCTAACATCAGGAAAACAAAGGCATGGTGGAGCCCAAACATTGCAGCAACTTGCCGTTAAAAGATCTACATGCATCCACAAAAGATAACGTTGCGCATCTGATGGAACAGCGACGCCGGTAGGTGTGGGGGTGTAATACGAACTGCTTCCCCAAGATGTAACCATTACTGCTGACTTTTATGGTCAATAATTGAGACGCCTTGCAGACGCAATACAAGAAGGACGAACAGGACGACTGCGTGAAGTGGTGCTACTCCACTATTCTAATAGACTGACAAAAAAACACTATACAGGAGTGGAATTGGGAAGTCAATCCGCACCCACCAGATTTTCACCTTTTCCGCTCTCTATCGAACAACCTTCAAGGAACTTTTTTTTTCCTGGCGAAAATGGGCTCCGAACATTGCTCGACGAGTTCTTCGTCTCTGTTGTAGCAGCCATTTACCCGTTGGAGCCCGCACAACAGACAAGCAAGGTGGGCTGCCTGCGTCCTTTCAAGAGCTCATATCAAAACATCGACAGTGTATGTAAACATCAACAGATCTTCCACATAAACACGGCACTACTTCGTGAAAAGCCATGTGACAGAGATCCACCAATTAGAACTAATGTGAGTAAGTGTAGCATACCGCAGAATCAGTGTTATAAGCACGCCAACAGAGTCAGACTGGCAGTGTGTACCTACAGCCAGGACAGGTCCAGCCAATACCTACGCCGGCTCTAGCCCAGTAGATACTCGCCGTAGTCGTC
This sequence comes from Schistocerca gregaria, assembly GCF_023897955.1. NCBI lineage: Eukaryota > Metazoa > Arthropoda > Insecta > Orthoptera > Acrididae > Schistocerca > Schistocerca gregaria. The sequence continues at coordinate 657,484,489 of NC_064931.1, read as the reverse complement.
TGTAAAAATTTGTGTCTTGTTGGGCGTAACGCACTTTGGAATTGTGTGGCTTAGTGTTTTGGTTGTTATTATTTCTTTTCGTTGTCTTGTAACTTATATCTGGCTTTTGCCACCTCAGGAATTACTGTTTCTTTTTGTTCTAGAGTTTGGAAATTAGTGCACGCCAATTATTTAAAGAAAACGTGTTCAAATTTGATCGTTAGTTCTTTTCTGCCAACTGCAGGACACTACAGTCTCAAAACCACGGGATTGCTACAGTTGCGAAATTTAAAATTTGCCCCAACATTAGCAGACTGTTGTAAATAGTGAAGCAGAATATATCATTAATGACTTAAGGGTCTGTTATGTGTATCTGTTGTGTTTAATAAACTTATGGTAAACCGCTACGAAGTACGCACCAACCTAATAACTAAATTGCAAATATACTCAAAGATACAGCGTGGGCTGTAATTATTGTGTGGCAGCGAAACTTGGTAATTTTCTAATGCGTTAATGCGAAGCCGATTCAAGCTGAAAGGAATTAGCTGCAATTTTGACCACCAGGTGCATACTCGGTGCTTTGAATGCAAGAAAGACGTTCAAAAAATGGTTCAAATGGCTCTGAGCACTATGGGACTTAACTGCTGAGGTCATCAGTCCCCTAGAACTCAGAACTACTTAAACCTAACTAACCTAAGGACATCACACACATCCATGCCCGAGGCAGGAGTAGAACCTGATATCGTAGCGGTCGCGCGGTTCCAGACTGTAGCGCCTAGAACCGCTCGTCCACAACGGCCGGCCAAGGAAGATGTATAGTAATTTTACATATGTAATGGATTAGGATCTGAACGTGGGCGTAATGGATAAGGATCGGAACGTGGACAGAATAGGTCAAACTAGTGAGAAATTGTACATATGTAATGGATTAGGATCTGAACGTGGGCGTAATGGATAAGGATCGGAACGTAGACAGAATAGGTCAAACTAGTGAGAAAGTCATAATCTTGGTGTTATTATTAACCAAGGACTACACAATTTCTTCAGTATAAGCGGCGGAGACATCGAAGAGATGCTGTACTGCGCCAGATTTGTTGGTTGGAGATTAGACCTTTATAGTGATGGTGAACCTCCATGTTGCCAGTGCATGCTTTGCTCCTTTGCTCGGGGTTCATAGTGATACACCAGCACTCGTCCATGGTAATTAGGTGGTAATATGTAATCTGAATTGATCTGATCCAGCTGCAACATTTCCGCTGATGCCCCAGCTGTTTTCCAGCGCAAATCAGTTCCGCATAAACACATTAGAATACCTACCAAATTTCGCTGCCGTATCCACTTCTGTGAATAGCTGCACTTTATTTATAACCATCCGTTACGAAATGTTAAAATCATCTTGCACGACATTTTGAAGATGACAAGGGAGACAGCCCTCTGGGTTTGGCGACTGTTTACTCATATTCAAATAGCCAGCCAAACTGGGGCATCTGCGGAAATGTTGCAGCTGGGTCAGATCAATTCAGATTGCATATTACCACCTAAGTACCCTGGGCGAGTGCTGGTGTATCACTATGAACCCCGAGCAAAGGAGCAAAGCATGCATTCAAAACATGCAGGTTCACCATCACTATAGAAGTCTAATCTCCAACCATCATCGAGCAAAGGGATGTCGAGTGTCTTTTCAGGTTGCCACTGTGCGGTGCAAATAGATCCTCCTTCATAGCAGCATACAGCTGAAATCGCCTGACGAGGATACGGGTGGGTGCCTCGGCGAAATTTCGTGGGTAGGGAATGTTTCTGTTCCACATAGCGCTCCAGAAAATTCTTCACAGGACACAATCAAACATGCTACTTCTTTGGACTATCAAAGTTTGCCTCACTCCCCTCATTCGCCAGACACAGCACCCAATTGCTTCTATCTCTTTCTTCTGAAGAATCTGTTCCGGCGTAACCACAAACGCCGGAACGAAGAGGCTGCATGCAAGAGCAGAGATGGCTCTAATGAAGGGGCGGCCAACGGTGCGCGGAATCGGACAGCGCTGCACCAGGCGCGTCCCCTACAGCAATAGCCTCGGCCGCTTTGATCGGCCGAGTCTGCAACGTGTTTCGTGCTTCGCTATCAGACAGTATTGTTTTCATGTCGACTCTCGCTAGTGATATTTGCTATAGTCAAGTTAAATATTGTCGATTTGCTTTCTGGGAATAAAACTACTAATGTTATTCTAAGAAGGTCTATGATTGTATACATCGCAAGAGCCTGCTCAGCTGCTTAAGGGAGTTTGGCATAGCAGAGAAACTCATCAATCTCATAAAGATCTGTCTGAACGAAACACGTCCAAAGGTGAAGATGGGAAATCACGTAACTGAGTTTGAAATTGTGACAGGACTCAGGCAAGGAGATGGGTTGTCCCCTATCCTGTTCAACTTTACTCTCGAGAAGATCGTACGCGAGACCTTCCAAGAGAACGAAGGGACTGAAATCGAAGGAAAGAGACTGACATACTTAGCCTATGCAGACGACATCTGTTTACTCTCTAGGTCGGAAGAGGAGTTGGAGCAAATGACCAAAGCACTAAAGGAGGGTGCCAGCAAATTTGGGCTAAACATAAACGAAGCCAAGACAGAGTACCTCTTTATGACGCGTGGTCGTTGTCAGACTGCTGATCATCTACAATCACTGCAGGTTGGGGACCAGTCCTACAAGAGAGTGCAAGAATTCAAATACCTAGGGGCGCTTTTCACTGAGAACTCGTCATGTGAAGCAGAAATCAATACCAGAATAAAAGCAGAAAACCGATCTTACCACAACCTAGCACAACTGCTTCGGTCCAGATATCTCTCCAGACAGTTCAAGATTCGACTGTACAAAACCCTGATCCAGCCTGTTGTTCTATATGGCTGTGAGACATGGAGTATCCGGAAACAGGACTTCCATAAGCTCCTTGTTCTTAACAGAAAAGTGCTTCGGAAGATTTAGGTCCAGTTCTGGATCCAGATACAGGGGAATGGAGGATCAGATACAACCAAGAGCTTGAGGAACTATACCAGCAGCCCAACATAGCAGGAACTGTCAAAGTCAAACGAATGCAGTGGGCCGGCCATGTGGCTCGTATGGAGGATCACAGATGGCCTCGGAAGCTCCTGGATTTCACACCTACAGGAAAGAGACCGCCAGGGAGACGCAAGAAGCATTGGAGGGATGGACTCCATGAAGATTTAAACCGTGTCAATATATGTGAACGAATGGCGGATAGCAGCAATGGACAGAATACAGTGGAGGAGGAAACTTGTAGAAGCGTGCGGTCCACTGGGCCTGATCACGTAGTATTAGTAGTAATGTTGTTTGATCGAATTATTGTATAGCATTCAGAGAACGCTGCATCCCGTAGGCACCCTATAGCGACGCGTGGGCAAGACACCACTACTGGCGACGAGTCTTATCACGGAACTACGTGCCTGCCGACCACGGACTTGTGATTTTTTTATGTTCAGGCGCCTTAATTCTCTCTTGTCTTTACTTTTCAGGGGCGCTCGCTTTGCTTTAACAGTTTCTTGTCGATTTTGCTACTTATTGTTTCCATGTGGACGTTGCAGAACATTTCTTTCATCTTGTCGTAATTTAGAATTTTTGCCTAGAATGTTGATCTGAAGTAATAATGTCAGACGACGGGCCCCAGTTCACGTCACGTGAACTTCAATCATTCTGTGAACGCAATGGCATTTTTTTCTTTTTTGGTCATCAGTCTACTGACTGGTTTGATGCGGCCCCCCACGAATTCCTTTCTTGTGCTAACCTCTTCATCTCAGAGAAGCACTTGCAACCTACGTCCTCAATTATTTGCTTGACGTATTCCAATCTCTGTCTTCCTCTACAGTTTTTGCCCTCTACAGCTCCCTCTAGTACCATGGAAGTCATTCCCTCATCTCTTAGCAGAAGTCCTATCATCCTGTCCCTTCTCCTTATCAGTGTTTTCCACATATCCCTTTCCTCTCCGATTCTGCGTACAACCTCCTCATTCCTTACCTTATCAGTCCACCTAATTTTCAACATTCCTCTATAGCACCACATCTCAAATGCTTCGATTCTCTTCTGTTCCGGTTTTCCCACAGTCCATGTTTCACTACCACACAATGCTGTACTCCAGACGTACATCCTCAGAAATTTCTTCCTCAAATTAAGGCTGGAATTTGATATTAGTAGACTTCTCTCGGCCAGAAATGCCTTTTTTGCCATAGCGAGTCTGCTTTTGATGTCCTCCTTGCTCCGTCCGTCATTGATTATTTTACTGCCTAGGTAGCAGAATTGCTTAACTTCACTGACTTCGTGACCATCAATCCTGACGTTAAGTTTCTCGCTGTTCTCATTTCTACTACTTCTCATTACCTTCGTCTTTCTCCGATTTACTTTCAAACCATACTGTGTACTCATTAGACTGTTCATTCCGTTCAGCAGATCATTTAATTCTTCTTCACTTTCACTCAGGATAGCAATGTCATCAGCGAATCGTATCATTGATATCCTTTCACCTTGTATTTTAATTCCACTCCTGGACCTTTCTTTTATTTCCATCATTGCTTCCTCGATGTACAGATTGAAGAGTAGGGGCGAAAGGCTACAGCCTTGTCTTACATCCTTCTTAATACGAGCACTTCGTTCTTGATCGTCCACTCTTGTTATTCCCTCTTGGTTGTTGTACATATTGTATATGACCCGTCTCTCCCTATAGCTTACCCCTACTTTTTTCAGAATCTCGAACAGCTTGCACCATTTTATATTGTCGAACGCTTTTTCCAGGTCGACAAATCCTATGAACGTGTCTTGATTTTTCTTTAGCCTTGTTTCCATTATTAGCCGTAACGTCAAATTGCCTCTCTCGTGCCTTAATTTTCCTAAAGCCAAACTTATCGTCACCTAGCGCATTCTCAATTCTCTTTTCCATTCTCCTGTATATTATTCTTGTGAGCAGCTTCGATGCATGAGCTGTTAAGCTGATTATGCGATAATTCTCACACATGTCAGCATCTAACTAGTGCACTGTTCCATCCAGTGAAACGGCGAAGCGGAACGTTTTGTCAGAACATTCAAGCAGCAGATGGGCAAACTTCGCTTCGCACACACCAGGTATCAAGCATTGTAGCTGTTTGTCGCCTCGTGTAGTTCGCACCCATGACATGGACCATCGCCGGCGGAATTGCTTCACGGCCGCCGCCATCGCACAGTGCTCCACCTTCTCCACCCTCCTGCTTCCCCCGCCGTTGTCGCACTCCATACACGACGACGGTCCGTCGTTTTGGGGAGGAGGAATGTTCCGGCGTAGCCACAACGCCGTTACGAAGAGGCGGCACGCAAGAGCAGAAAAGGCTGGAAAGAAAGGGCGGCCAATGGTGTGCGGAATCGGACCGCGCCGCAACAGGCTCGCCCCCTACAGCAAGCGAATATACAGGGTGTACAATTTATTTTGACCACCCTAAATAACTGTTTTTCCAGGTGCAAATTACAAAATGCTTCAAGCACATGTTCTTTAGTCGTTAGGGGGACATCAATCAGCTTGATTTCCTTCGTTGTAGCTTTGTTTTTTACAAAGATATGAACAGCGGTATTTGGTAATTCATTTCCTCTCCTAAAGACCTATACAAAGATATTAAGTACAAAACACAACGTTGATTTTGAGCCCAAGATCACAAACTCGTCCACTTGCTGGAGTTCTCAGAAAACAAATGTAAACCAAGTAAAAACATAACACAAAATTGTCTTCAGCTCCCAGTTGGTGCACATCAACAGCATAGAAAGATACGTGTATAGCTTCTTTTCTGTGTTTGCTACGTAGATTATTACTTAAACCGCGTGTGAGTTTCGTATTGGAGGTGTAATTTCGAGTTTTAGTTACTGTAATCGTAAATTCAGGCAGGTTGTAGCACAGTCGTTAGGCATTTGTTTTGTTTTGGTACGTCAGTCTAGTAGGCTCTCATAGACCAGTGTGGCCTGAGCTCCCAGTTGGTGCACATCGACAGCGTAGAAAGATACGGGTATAGCTTCTTTTCTGTGTTTACTTCGTAGATTATTACTTAAACTGCGTGTGAGTTTTGTATAGGAGGTGTAATTTCGAGTTTTAGTTACTGTAATCGTAAATTCAGGCAGATTGTAGCGCAGTCGTTAGGCATCTGTACAGGTTACTTCATACATTCTTTGCGTGTTTCCCTTGTCTAATCTAGGCACGGACTCGTGTTTCAGTAGCTGTTGTTCAACATCGATTAGAATGGACTGTGATTGCTGTGTTCGGATGAGGGCTGAGTTGGCATCCCTTCGCTCACAGCTGCAGGCGGCGCAGACTTCGGTAGCGCAGCTTGAGGCTGTTGCCAATGGGCACCACTGTGGGGAGCCGGACTTGGGTGTCACGGGGATGTTAACCTCGTCCCGTCTGACGCCAGATCGGTCTGCCGCTGTGGTTGCCCCGGTTGCTGCCCGCAGTGGGGCTGAGCCCTTGCCAGTGGTTGATTGGGAGGCCGTTCCAAGGCCTGCCAGACAGCGAAAGACGTCCCCGGAGGCTGATCAGCCTGACAAACAGGTTTCAGGTACTGTCTCTGGCTGAGCCAGATGCAACTGCCTGCCCCCTTTCAGAGGATGATTCTCAGCCTTCAAGGTCCGGGGAATTGCAGAGGGTGGGCTTATTGGTAGCTGGGAGCTCCAATGTTAGGCGCGTAATTGGGCCCCTTAGGGATATGGTGGCGAAGGAGGGGAAGAAATCCAGTGTGCACTCCGTGTGCATTCCGGGTGGAGTCATTCCTGATGTGGAAAGGGTCCTTCCGGATGCCATGAAGAGCACAGGGTGCAGCCAGCTGCAGGTGGTGGCACACGTCGGCACTAATGATGTGAGTCGCTTTGGATCTGAGGAAATTCTCTCTGGATTCCTGCGGCTATCTGACTTGGTGAAGGCTGCCGGTCTTGCTTACGAGATGAAGGCAGAGCTCATCATCTGCAGCATCGTTGACAGAACCGACTGCGGACCTTTGGTGCAGAGCCGTGTGGAGGGTCTGAATCAGAGGCTCAGACGGTTTTGCGACCGTGTTGGCTGCAGGTTCCTTGACTTGCGCCATAGGGTGGTGGGGTTTCAGGTTCCGCTGAATAGGTCAGGAGTTCACTACACTCAGCTGGCGGCTACACGGGTAGCGGAGGCTGTGTGGCGTGGACTGGGCGGTTTTTTTAAGTTAGAAGGCCTCGGGGAAGTACGGGGTGGGCTGCAATTTCAAATGATGCATGGCAAATACAGGACGTGCTTGGATCAAGGAACAGTCGGAATTGTAGTTGTAAAATGTTATAGTTGTGCTGGGAAAGTCCCTGAGCTTCAAGCTCTAATAGAAAGCACAGAAGCTGACATAGTTATAGGTACAGAAAGCTGGCTAAAGCCTAAAATAAGTTCTGCAGAAATTTTACGAAGTCTCAGACGGTCTTCAGGAAAGACAGATTAGGCAGAATTGGTGGAGGAGTGTTTGAGACTGTCAGTAGTGGTTTTTCTTGTAGTGAAGTCGAAGTAGATACTCTGTGCGAATTGGTATGGGTGGAGGTTATACTTAACAGCCAAACTAAGTTAATAATTGGCTCCTTCTACCGACCTCCAGACTCCGATGATATAGTTGCTGAACAGTTCAGAGAAAATGTGTCTCGTAACAAATAAATACCCCACTCATACGGTTATAGTTGGTGGGGACTTCAACCTTCCCTCGGTATGTTGGCAAAAATTCTTGTTCAAAACCGGTGGTAGGCAGAAAACATCTTCCGAGGTTGTCCTAAATGCTCTCTCCGAAAATTATTTCGAGCAGTTAGTCCACGAACCCACGCGAATTGTAAATGGTTGCGAAAACACACTTGACCTCTTAGCCACAAACAATCCAGAGCTAATAGAAAGCATCATGACTGATACAGGGATTAGTGATCACAAGGTTGTTGTAGCTAGGCTCAATACCATTTCTTCCAAATCCACCAGAAACAAACGCAAAATAATTTTATTTAAAAAAGCGGATAAAGTGTCACTAGAAGCCTTCCTAAGAGACAATCTCCATTCCTTCCGAACTGACTATGCAAATGTAGACGAGATGTGGCTCAAATTCAAAGATATAGTAACAACAGCAGTTGAGAGATTCATACCTCATACATTGGTAAGAGATGGAACTGATCCCCCATGGTATACAAAACAGGTCCGAACGCTGTTGCAGAGGCAACGGAAAAAGCATGCGAAGATCAGAAGAACGCGAAATCCCGAAGATTGGCTAAAATTTACAGACACCCGAAATTTGGGACGGACTTCAATGCGAGATGCCTTTAATAGGTTCCACAACGAAACGTTGTCTCGAAATTTGGTAGAAAATCCGAAGAAATTCTGGTCGTATGTAAAGTACACAAGCGGCAAGACGCAGTCAATACCTTCGCTGCGCAGTGCCGATGGTACTATCACCGACGACTGTACCGCTAAAGCGGAGTTATTGAATGCAGTTTTCCGAAATTCCTTCACCAGGGAAGACGAATGGAATATTCCAGAATTTGAAACACGAACAGCTGCTAGCATGAGTTTCTTAGAAGTAGATACCTTAGAGGTTGCGAAGCAACTCAAATCGCTTGATACGGGCAAGTCTTCAGGTCCAGATTAGGTTCCTTTCAGATTACGCTAATACAATAGCTCCTTACTTAGCAATCATATACAACCGCTCGCTCACCGATAGGTCTGTACCTACAGATTGGAAAACTGCGCAGGTCCGCACCAGTGTTTAAGAAGGGTAGTAGGAGTAATCCATCGAACTATAGACCTATATCACTGACGTCGGTTTGCAGTAGGATTTTGGTGCATTTACTGTATTCAAACATTATGAATCACCTCGAAGGGAACGATCTATTGACACGTAATCAGCATGGTTTCAGAAATCATCGTTCTTGTGCCACGCAGCTACCTCTTTATTCGCACGAAGTGATGTCCGCTATCGACAGGGGATCTCAAGTTGATTCCATATTTCTAGATTTCCGGAAAGCTTTTGACACCGTTCCTCACAAGCGACTTCTAATCAAGTAGCGGGCCTATGGGGTATCGTCTCAGTTGTGCGACTGGGATCGTGATTTCCTGTCAGGGAGGTCGCAGTTCGTAGTAATAGACGGCAAATCATCGAGTAAAACTGAAGTGATATCAGCTGTTCCCCAGGGAAGCGTCCTGGGACCTCTGCTGTTCCTCATCTATATAAATGACTTGGCTGACAATCTGAGCAGTTCTCTTAGGATGTTCGCAGATGATGTTGCAATTTATCGTCTAGTAAGGTCATCCCAAGACCAGTAACAGTTGCAAAGCGATTTAGAAAAGATTGCTGTATGGTGTGGCAGGTGGCAGTTGGCGCTAAATAACGAAAAGTGTGAGGTGATCCACATGAGTTCCAAAAGAAATCCGTAGGAATTCGATTACTCGATAAATAGTACGATTCTCAAGGCTGTCAATTCAACTAAGCACCTGGGTGTTAAAATTACGAACAACTTCAGTTGGAAAGACCACATAGATAATATTGTGGGGAAGGCGAGAAAAAGGTTGCGCTTCATTGGCAGAACACTTAGAAGATGCAACAAGTCCACTAAAGAGACAGCTTCCACTACACTCGTTCGTCCTCTATTAGAGTATTGCTGCGCGGTGTGGGATCCTTACCAAGTGGGACTGACGGAGGACATCGAAAGGTTGCAAAAAAGGTTTTGTATTATCACCGTGGATCGTTAGAAGATGTTTGTCAGATTGAAGGGTGAATAGGTAGAGAAGGACTAACATCATCACCAAGATTCATTATCACACGTTCGTTTTCCAAGCGATAATTAAAAGTTTATGACTACTCCTCATACACCATTCACATTGAACTGAGAGGCTGAGTAGGGACCAGTCAGCTACCAGAAAATTACTCAGTACTTACAGGTAAATAGGTTACCACGTGATGAGCATGGCATTACCCAGGGAGAATGGTAGCCGCGAAGGTACTGGCAGAGTCTTAAGCTAAACACTGACAATGTTGAAATATCTCGTTTGTAATTGACACTTTATCAAAGCAGCGAACAATTAGATATTATACGAAAAAATAACATAGTTACTGCGTTAGTCACATTTTAACACCACTACAATAAATTTCTTTTAACGTTACACGAATGTGATACTGTAAACAACAGTTATAAATTGCATGTATACTTGCAAATTTGACAGGTATAATATTTATACTTAGATTAAAATATGTGCTGCAATATTTTAAATCTGCCATAATCTGCAGGTCGATATTGACGATTTTATTATAGTTTCATTTAGATTTAAAATTTAAATAATGAGTTCCATACTACTGTAATATTATGCAGAACTAAGAATTCCACAACATTAATATACAGGGTGCTCCAAAAGTCCGGAAACACCCTGATAAAATCCAAATGGAGTAGCAAGCACGGAAACAGAGTCCCTACACACGAGGAATCGGAAGGGGAAAACTTTACAGGATATACCACCAACATGGCGGCCATTTTGAAAGCCGCCATCTTGGATTCAACTCCAAATTTCAAATGGCAATGTGGTCATGTGACATATCAAACAGATAGAAAATTTCACCAGAAAAACAATGCCGTTGTTATTTTAAACATAGCTTTATTCATTCTAGGGTTATAACCAATTACTTGGGGCAGCAGTGGAACGCTCGCCAGCGTGAGTATTACGCACTGAGAAGTCACAAAATGGAGTCTGAAACGGTACAAAGTGACTATCCCATGCCCGATATGTTACATGTGTTTAACTGTTAGGTATCATTTACTCATGCTAACGTTTTAATCATTGTTACCTTATTTACATGTTACAAAATGTCTTTAACACATGAAGAACGCATTGAAATCATCTTGATATCAGGAGAAAGAAGCACAGTCGTCACCCAACCAGACAGCCCATCACTCGCAGCGCATTTGCCAAGCTTTTGGCCAAATTCCGAGCAATAAGCTGTGTCGCAGATAAACCTAAGGCTGGAAGACCAAAATCCGCCACCGATGAAACAACAACAGTGGGCGTGTTGGCATTATTTAGCAAGAGTCCGAGTACTCGGCGCCTGTCACAAGAATGTGGGGTTAGCCGTACCTCCATACTGCGAATTTTATCGAAGTGCAAATGGCACCCGTACAAAATTCAGCTACTCCGACACCTGAACGAGGGTGACCCAGACCGTCGAGTACAGTTCGCAGAATGGGTGACACGGCAGCTGCAGATAAACCCACGTTTCCCCTATCAGGTGCTGTTCAGTGATGAAGCCAATTTCTTTATCAATGGTGAAGTGAATAAGCAGAATCACAGATACTGGTCCGACACATATCCGCGCTGGATTGATGCTTCCAAAACGGTCGACACACAAAAAGTGATGGCCTGGTGTGGTGTGGTGTGTGGGGTACCAAAGTCGTTGGACCTTTTTTTATTGATGGTACTTTAACAGTCAACGGTTATCTGAAGTTATTGGATGAAGAAGTGTTTCCCTCGTTGTTAACGGAGGACGGAACGTTTACGGAATTCTTCCAGCATGATGGAGCCCCACTACATTATGGGCACAATGTGCGAGCATACCTGGATGTGCAGTTCCTTCAAAAGTGGATTGGTCATATGGGTGCTGTGGAGTGGCCACCACGTTCACCAGATTTGACTCCTTTGGATTTTTGTCTTTGAGGTCATGTCAAAGCACTGGTTTATTCTGTGAAAATATGGGATATGCATCATCTAAAGCAGCGCATTGCTGATGGGTGTGGTCAAATTCAGCCAGATGTGTTGGTCAAGGTTCATCAGGACTGGGTTTGGACGACAGCATTAACAATCCAATATAATGGACAACATATCTAGCCCTTCCTATGAGTGTTGGTGGTCTCTCGGGACTGTGTAACATCGGTGTAATGTCTCTTCGGCACATAACACACATGCTGCGGAGCGTCCCACCGCTGCCACATGTAACTGGCTATAACCCGAGAATGAATAAAGCTATGTTTAAAATAATAACGGCATTGTTTTTCTAGTGAAACTCTCTATCTGTTTGATATGTCACATGACCACATTCCCATTTGAAATTTTGGGGTTGTATCCAAGATGGCGGCTTTCAAGATGGCCGCCATGTTGGTGGCATAGCCTATAAAGTTTCCCCCTTCCAGTTCCGCATGTGTAGGGACTCTGTTTCCTTGTTTGCTATTCCATTTGAATTTTATGAGGGTGTTTCCGCACTTTTGGACCACCCTGTATATCTCAGCATCCTTGAAGTATCTCTTGCCAATATCCGGAAACTTTGTGAGCCTTAACATCTTTGCACTGTGAGACCTGCAAGATATTGTGATTTTGAAATGTGTGGTGACCAACACGTGTGGTGCGCTATGACATCGCGCAGAAAATTTATTCTTCCATGAAAGAAATACGTACAGCTTCTACACACATGTAAGAATGTGTAAAACGCCTTTCGGTGCTGTAAGTAACGCTGCGAGGCGAGCACCACATATATGGCATTTAGACATATCTGTATAACAAGTATCTTAATCTACCTGTCGACAATACTGTGATCATTAAAATGGATAGTGGTGTTTAAAATAAATGTAACGGAAGCAGAACAATTTTTTAGTTCTTGTGTATATTGAGAATGTTGGAAACAATAATATTCAGAAGTTGTGTGAATGTCCACTACCAGTACCAGATGAATTATGACAAAAGCAAGTACACCATTGGAAAGGAAATTTCAACCAATAATTTCTTTATTAGAAAATTAAAATATCAAAGAGAAAACAGACATTATGGGCATAAAAGAATCGCGGGACAGTGTTTCCTAACTGCTATTCAATGGTGTATACATATCAGCGATAAACTAATTCAATTATGCCGGAAAAGTACACCACACAAAACCGCGCTAATAGACAGATGATGTCATCAATATAGTCGACTTACGAGCTTCGAGTATCGACCAGTGGATGACGTGACTAGCAACACGAAAACATTACTAAAACACAAGCTCAAAAACTAATGGAACCTCCGCGGGTATATTGGATTTTGGCTGGTGAAACCACAAAAGTTATATTCAGAAGATTCTACAAAAAAATTTCAAAACTTAAACAATTTCAAAAACTTAAATGAAATAACTGAATACAAAATTAAAATAGCATTTGGCTCCAATCGATAAATATTTTTATGTGAGTCGCTGTGTCTACTAAACACAGGTCTAGTAAACAACACGATATAAGCAACCATCCCCCAAATGTATCACCATCTCCACCAGATCTATAAACATTAATAAACAAGATCCAAACTACCATCTCTCAACTTATCGCTGCCTCCACCAAACGTCTGTTGCTTAGGAAAGTGCTACCTGCTTTAAACGTGAGTGGAATTAATTTCGTATTAAATATTGGTGCATAGTTTTTAACTGTCCTGTAGTATTAGTGAGGGTATTTATTTGTGGAGAGAATTTCGTGATTTAGTATATTAAAAAAGACTGTGATGCATTTAGTTGAGGGCTTCCAAAATGGGATTGTTTACTGGACCTATTCAGGTCTAGTGGAGATTGCGATATATTTCGGGTATTATCTCCTACAACTAAAAAAGTCTTCTGCAGAGCGGGTTATTTTAAGGGGAGGTTACTCGGATAGTGTTATTTTTCTGTAACTAGGAATAAGACTCGGAAAGAGAGACGAAAAACAAGAACAAGGAACAAATTAAAGGAACAGATCTTCAATGAATCCTGAAATAATTGCAAAAATATATGAATTAAAACCGTTCATTAAAAATATAAATACACACACACACACACACACACACACACACACACACACGTACAACAAACTACTACTACCTCACTCTGCCCCCAATGTATTTATTGACCAACAATCTCCAATCCTTACAAAGAAAATAAACTGTTAATTATAAAAAAAAGTTCATTTTATTGTACAAATGACACACCAAGTGAGAACTTTAAATTAATTTTAGAGGTTTGTAACAGTGTAGCTATCGGATATAGACATTGACATTTTTAATATTCTCGCTCTGAAACTATCGTTTTCTATAGTCTTCTGAACTTAGAATACGAATCGAATTGAGGCTCTTAAAATATTCCGGTAATTCACTTGCCCGTTTATTAATGCTGAACTTAGATGAAACACTGCTAATACCGAACGTTAACTTGAAACTTGGGCATTATTACACAGAGTTTAGAAACATTACTGAAGCGCTTCCACGCAGTTACGTACTCATCAACAGTAGTTTGTGAACATGTCCTGATCGAATAAACGGCCATGTTGAAGCTTAATTGCCACGTTTCGTCTTGGAACTCCGGAATTATTCAGTAGAGTTTGGAAACATTACTGAGGCGTTTACATACAGCCATACTTGTAATTATTATTAGCTGTGCCCACATCCTGCCACTTGCAACTATTAGCTTCTGAGCCTGTTTTGATGTAATTAACAGTCATATTAACAATAATTTGCCAAGATTTCGGTTTCTATCATTTTAATTACAGATTAGGTGGTTAACAATTTTGGCAACATTTTACAGCGGTATATGATCACCGCTTGATAGTGAGCCATAGCTAATGACGGGCACCATAAATTGTTCAACCGATCTAGTGGCAAGTCGTCAGATTTTTGAAGGGCCAGGAAGTGCAATATTTTATCAGAGATTGGCACGTTATACTGTGTCTTAAGTGCCACCTCGTTTAGTGTTTTGCTTGCATATAACAAACACTTGTGATTATTTGGATGTTGTTGTGGTTTTCAGCCCGAGGACTGGTTTTATGCAGATCTCCAGACGAATCTACCGTGTGCAAGTGTCTTCCCGTCTGCATAATTATTGCAACTTACATTCTCTTCAGTCTGCTAAGTATAGTCAAGTCTCAGTCTCCCTCTACAACTTTCGCCTCAAACATTTCCCTCCAATCCCAAAGTAAGTCTTTCTCCATGATTCAGGATATATCCCATAAACCGTCCCTCCTATAAGTCTACTCATGCCATAAATTTCTTTTCACACCGTTCGATTGAGTACCTCTACAATCTACCCGTCTAACGAATTTTCTGTAGCACCGCATTTCAAAAGCTTCTGTTCTCTTGTTTTCTGTAATGTCTATCGTCCATGTTTCACTTGCATGGAATGCTAAATTTCAAACAAATAGTCTGTATTTCTTTATCCTCTATACTTTTTCCTCGTCAGTTATTTTAGTCCCCTAGTAGCAAACCTCGTCTACTACTTTCAGTGTCCCACTTCCAAACTTAAATCCTCTAAAATCACCTCATTTAATTCGACTATATTCCACTTACTTCTTTTGAACACACTCACATTCCAGATTACCTACTACTTCTGTCAGAATTACAGTGTCATAGGCAAATCTTCAAGTTTTTACTTCTTCTCCCTGACCTTTGCTTCCCTTTATAAATTTCTTTTATGTCCTTCAGTGCTTGCTCAACGTACACATTAAATAACATGGGTGATAGGCTGCAAAACCTGTCCAACTACAGTTTCAGCTACTGAATGCCTTTCGTTTGAGTTTTATATAACCTTTTTCTCCCTGTATTTTACGCACACTACTTTAAAAATTTCAAATACTGTCTTAAAATTAACATTTTCGAACCATTTCTCTAAATTTACATAAATCTACAAAAGTTACACCTGTAGGTTTACCTCTTTTCAGAAAATCTTCTAAGATACATCATACATTTATCCAGAACCCAACTGACTTTCCCTGAGGTGGGCTTCCACGAGTCCTTTCATTCTTCTGCAAATAATTCATATTAGTATGTAGAAATCATGATTTATTAAACTGATGATCCACTTGTCAGCACCTACTTTCTTTGTAACTGGAATTATTATACTCTCCTTGAAGTCTGGGCGTATATCCACCATCTACAATATGCTCTATGCAAGGTGTAATAGTTTAGACATTTTTGGCTCTCCCGAAGATCACAGTAAATGTCGTCTACTACAGGAATCTTATTCCCACTTAAACTTTTCAGTGCTCTATCTAATTCTTCTATCAGTGTCGTATCTCTTCTCTCCTCTTCCACTATATCCTATTACCTTTCCATAGTATCGTGTACAAGTTTACTTTCACTTTACAGCGTATCTATATACAAACATCAAAAAAAGTTTTGCATCAGCTGAGTTCCGGAACCTGTACAGAAAATTGGAATAGAGATCAAAATAAACATCATTTCCGCCATATTTATTGCTCATGAAAACATCTACATCTACATGACTACTCTGCAATTCACATTTAAGTGCTTGGCAGAGGGTTCATCGAACCACAATCATACTATCTCTCTACTATTCCACTCCCGAACAGCGAGCGGGAAAAATGAACACCTAAACCTTTCTGTTCGAGCTCTGATTTCTCTTATTTTATTTTGATGATCATTCCTACCTATGTAGGTTGGGCTCAACAAAATATTTGCACGAAAACCACACATTCCATGTTGTATCACCATACAGCGAGACCTTCAGAGGTGGTGTTCCAGACTGCTGTACACACCGGTATCTGTAATACCCAGTAGCACGTCCTCTTGCATCGATGCATGCCTGTATTCATCGTGGCATACAATTCACAAGTTCATCAAGGCACTGTTGGTCAAGATTGTCACACTCCTCAACGGCGATTCGGCGTAGATCCGTTAGAGTAGTTGATAGTACACGTCGTCCATAAACAGCCCTTTCCAATCTATCTCAGGCATGTTCGATAGGGTTCATATCCGGAGAACGTGCTGGCCACTCCAGTCGAGCTATGTCGTTATCCTGAAGAAAGTCATTCACAAGATGTGCACGATGGGGCGCGAATTGTCGTCCATGATGAAGATGAAATCGTCGCCAATATGCTGCCGATATGGTTGCACTATCCATCGGAGGATGATACGTATCGTACAGCCGTTACGGCGCCTTCCATGACCACCAGTGGCGTACGGGGGCCCCACATAATGCCACCCCAAAACAGCACGAAACTTCCACCTTGCTGCACTCGCTGGACAGTGTGTCTAAGGCGTTCAGCCTGGCCGGGTTGCCTCCAGACACGTCTCTGACGATTGTCTGGTTGAAGACATATGCGACACTCATCGCTGAAGAGAACGTGATGACAATCTTGAGCGGTCCATTCGGGATGTTGTTGGACCCATCTGTATCGCGCTGCATGGTGTCATGTTTGTGTCGGACCTCGCCATGGACATCGGGAGTGAAGTTGCTCATCACGCAGCCTACTGCGCACACTTCGAGTTCTAACACGACGTCCTGTGATTGCACGAAAAGCTTTATTCAACATGGTAGCTTTGCTGTCAGGGCTCCTCCTAACCATAATCCGTAGGTAGCGATCATCCACTGCAGTAGTAGCCATTGGGCGGCCTGAGCGAGACATATCATCGACTGTTCCTGTCTCTCTGTATCTCCTCCATATCCGAACAACATCGCTTTGGTTCACTCCGAGATGCCTGGACACTTCCCTTGTAGACAGCCCTTCCTGGCACAAAGTAACAATGCGCACGCTATCGAACCGCGGTACTGTCAGTCTAGGCATGGTTGAACTACTGAAAACACGAACCGTGCACTTCCTTCCTGCTGGAATGACTGGAAGTGGTTGGCTGTCGGCCCCCCGCCGTCTAATAGGTGCTGCTCATGCATGCTTGTTTACATCTTTGGGCGTGGTTAGTGACATCTGTGAACAGGCAAAGGGACTGTGTCTATGATACAATTTCCACATTCAACGTCTATCTTCAGGAGTTCTGGGAAATGAGGTGATGCGAAACTTTTTTTTATTTGTATCTAGTCCTCACTTATTTCAGGCTTCCTTTCTTCGCTTAGTACTGTCGCTGCATCTGAGCTCTTCATAATCAACTTGAGGTTACAGCTCTTCTCTACATGTTTGCTTACAAATAGATATGTTTTTGGGAAGACTCCTCTTTGAAAAAAAACACAATTTTTATTCCCCAGACATGTTTCGCAGAAGTTTCAACCTCATCGGTGGGTTCACAAAATTTTGTATGTATACCTCGTTACCACGTGTCATGGATATCCTGGATTTTATGTTATTTAATGCAGTTGTTTTGTTTCACAGTTTGTCATCTGCAGCCTTGTAACTTAATGTAGAACAGTTATTTACTTCGAAAATTTACGACTGAGCATTTTATGGTTATGTCTATCACTAACTAGTGCTATGTGGAAGATTGTGTGAGTGTGTTTGCAGAGAGCTGTGTATTTATTTATTAGTTTTTTTCCTTCAATTACGGGGCTGTATTATGGGGAAACCAGCAAAAGTAAATGAAACATTTTGCAAACACACAAACACACACAAACACACACACAAACACACACGGTATTAGTTACATCAACAACTACGTGATTACCCTGCTGTTCAAAATAAAGTGCCTGGCAGAGGACTCTATGAACCACCTTCAAGCTGTCTCTCTACCGTTCCACTCTCGAACGGCACGCGGGAATAACGAGCACTTAAATTTTTCTGTGCGAGCACTGATTTCTCTTATTTTATCGTGATGGTCATTTCTCCCTATGTAGGTGGGTGCCAACGGAATACTTTCGCAATCAGAGGAGAAAACTGGTGATTGGAATTTCATGAGATGATCCCTTTGCAACGAAAAACGCCTTTGTTTTAATGATTGCCACTTCAATTCACGTAACGTCTGTGACAATATCTCCCCTGTTTCGTGATAATACAAAACGAGCTACCCTTCTTTGAACATTTTCGATTACATCCGTCAGTCCCACTTGATGCGGATCCCATATCGCACAGCAGTACTCCAGAATAGGGCGGACAAGCTGATATAAGCAGACTCTTTAGTAGACCCGTTGCGCTTTTTAATTATTCTGCCAATGAATCGCAGTCTTTGGTTTTCTCTTCCCACAACATTATCTATGTGGTCGTTCCAGTTTAGGTCATATGTAATTGTAATCCCTAATTATTTACAGCCTTCCGATTTGTGTGACTTATTGCGAAATCGAAATTTAGCGAATTTCTTTTAGTACTCATGTGACTAACTTCACACTTTTTTTTTATTCAGGGTCAATTTCCACTTTTCGCACCATACAGATATCTTATCTAAATCGTTTTGCAGTTCGTTTTGGTCATCTGATGACCTTACAAGACGGTAAATGACAGTATCATCTGCAAACAATCTAAGACAGCTACTAAGATTGTCTCATATGTCGTTCATATACGTAGATCATAAACAATATAGAGGGCCTATAATGACTTAACGTCTTTTGCTAGAAACTATGACCTTTCTGACAGGAAATTACGAATCCAGTTTCACAACTGAGGCGATATTTCATAGGCACACCGTTTGGTTAGAAGACGCTTGTGAGGAACGGTGTCAAAAGCCTTCTGGAAATCTAAAAATATGGAATCGATTTGACATCCCCTGTCGATAGCACTCATTACTTCATGAGTATAAAGATCTAGTTGTTTCACAACAACGATATTTTCTGAATCCGTGCCGACTATGTGTCAGGAAATCGTTTTCTTCGAGGTACTTCATAATGTTCGAACACAGTATATGTTCCAAAACCCTACTGGAAATCGAAGTTAGTGATGTCGACCTGTAATTCAGCAGATTACTCCCTCTTCACTTTTTGAGTATTGGAGTGACTTGAGCAATTTTCTAGTCTTCAGGTATGGATATAGCTGTGAGCGAGCGGCTGTATATAATTGCTAAATATGGAGCTACTGTATGTATCAGTATACACTGAAAGTAACCTGACTGGCATACAATCTGGACCGGATGCTTTGCCTTTATTAAGTAATTTAAGCTGCTTTGCTACACCGTGGATATCTACTTCTGAGTTTCTCATCTTGGCAGTGCTTCTTGATTGGAATTCCGGAATATAAAACCGTGTTTAATAACTCTACTTTAGTGGCACTGTCATCAGTGACTTCACCGTTGTTATCGCGCAGTGAAGGTATTGATTGCGTCTTGCCGCTGGTGTGCTTTATGTATGACCAGAATCTCTTTGGGTTTTCTGCCAGAGTCCTAGACAGAGTTTCGTTGTGTAAATTATTAAAAGCATCTCCCATTGAAGTACTCGCTATGTTTCGAACTGGGGATTTTGTGTTCTTTTAAATTTCGCATGCTTTTTTCGGTAGTTAGTCATAGGCATAACCAGAAAATGCTCAGTCGTAAATTTTCGAAGTACTTAAATTTTCTACATTAAGTTCTATATGGTTGCAGATGAAAAACTGTGAAACAAAACGACAATAAATAACATAAATCTTGTATATCCACGGCATGTGGTAACAATGTACACATACAAAATTTTGTCTGTTTCTCAATTATATAAATTCTGCCTTAAAAACTTAAATTTATATGTCTAGAAGGAGTAAGAAGCTTATTCCTGCTTTATAGAAGATAGCAAAAGACCCACCGATGATGCCGAAACTTCAGCGAAATATATATATGGGGAATAGAAAGAAAAAGAAAAATTGTGTTTTACTCAAGGCGGACCTTCTCCAAAAACAAGTCTATGAGCTCCTGACATTCATACAGCAGCTTCTCTTCGATCATAAATTCTTTAATTTTCGTACAGGGGCACTTATATCACTCATAGTAAAGCATGTCTCCACAACTTTGCATTTCTTCTGTATCCAATCCTGCTTTGCCATTTATACTTCCCACCAAATTTGGTTTTTTAAACGTCTTTATTATATTTTGCCTGCTTAATTTGCTGTATCTTTATATTTTCCTGTTTCTTCCACTATTTTCAGTACCTCGTGTATTATCCATGGATTTGTACCGAACAAAAGTTTACTTCATCTTGTGCTGCATGTATTATCTTATCTCAGAGGTAATCATTCCTCTACTACATTCTTTTTCTCAGTATCAGTCAATTGTTACCTAGCGTTCCCACTGAAACTCTCAACAACCGCAGGTTCTAACAAGTCATCCAGGTACCGTCTTCTTAATTTTCTAGCTTTCTGGGATATCTTCAGTTTAATTTGCAGTTCGTTACTAGTAAATAACAGTCAGTCCTCATCTGTTCCTGAAAAAGTTTTTGTTTACCATTATATAATCTACCTGAAACTTTCTGGTGTCTGTAAGCTCCCCATATACACAACTTTCTTTCTTGATACATAAACCAAGTTTCTGCAATGCTTAAATTGTGCTCTGTTCAGAATTCAACCGGATGGCATCCCCTTTCATTCCTTTCCCCAGTCTATGTTCTAATATTTTTCCTTCTCGTCCTTTTTGCATCTACAGAATTTCATTCCCCCAGCACAGTTACCTTTTTCTCTTTGTTTATGAACTAAATCATTTAATTTATCTTATCATACTTTTTTCAGTCTCTTAACCATCTACAATGGTAGTAGGTATTTATGCAGAAACTGCTGTTGTGGATCTAGGCTTTCTGCTTTTACTTCTACATCTACATCCATACTCCGCAACCCACCTGACGGTGTGTGGCTACAATAATGCGTTCACTATGTTATTCAAGTTAGCTCACTTTGCAACACTACAGTTTGGGAAATTGCTATTCAAACATCTAATGAAGTCCTTTCTGAAAATTGCTGAAAAATTTCCAGTCAGAACTCGATAACATTTCAAAGTGATTCAAAGACTGGTAGCTTGCTTTTAATCGTCAGAAACGTAAAAGTGTCTACTTCACAAAGCACAGGAAATATAATGTCTTATGACTTTAGCATCAGTGAGTCACAGAGGAATCAGTCAACTTATACAAACATTCATGTGCAACAATTTGAGGGCGAATGAACTGGAATGATCTCATAGGCTAAATAGAAGGTAGGCCTGTAGCAGGTGCAAGACTTTTGTTTGTTGGTAGTGTCAGGTCGGTGGGGAGTAGAGGCTGTTGGCCCCAGTGGAAACTGTTGACGTAGTGAAGCAAGCACTCCTGTCTCTGTTGTCTCTAACCGGCACTGATGTATGGGTAGTGGCTTCCGTCCTGGCTGCTGAGCCGGCGCTCTGTGTTGGCTGGCAGTGTTTAGAAGCCTCACCCATGGACGTCAGCAGTGCGCTACTTTCCTCAGTACTGTTGAGCGTGCATTGCCCTTATGTGGCACCAAGTCCCGTGAAGGATTTAGTGCAAGCGGCTGGCACATCCCATCTTCCAACTCATGATTGCTGCTGGTGGTGCCCATTCGTCCCCGTGTCTGGCGTAGCTCGGGTGTCATGGTGGTGCTGCCGGTTTCCGGTGATGAGAAGTGATGCCTGCCTCGAAATTCAGACTTACTTAATGCCTCTGGTGCGCATTTGTTTCACTAAACCTGCCGCCTAGTAACGTAGCCCATAATAAGAGACTTGTGTTGATGTGGTGACAGCACCCCGCTGGCTGCATGATTACCGATGTGTGTTGCAGTTCACTGCTGCACTCAGCTATCCTGACTTTGCAGTCCCCTTTCGTGTCTGTTATGTGTGACCCTCACGTCGCCACACTGGCGACTACTGACTTGTGACTGTTAACGCAATGCTTCACAGCGGCTTCCATACTACTTCCCTTGATTTTTGCTATAGACATAATTTTTATCAGGTTACATTCCATTAGGAAAGTGGTTGAACTCAGCGACTATTGTGTGATTTATAAATTATAGAGCTCAGCAATCAGTCGTCTTTTTTCAGGTTTTATTACACAAATTCAGATTTCGGCTAGTGCCTAGCCATTATCAGTGCACTATTTTCTAATCACGATGCATGTTAGTTCCCTGTTGTTCGGGTGTCAGTCACAGTTCTTTGAATACTACTGTATCAGATCTGGATTTGCCTAATAAAACCTGCAAAAAAGAAAAGGAAGACTGATTGCTGCGCTCTATAATTGATAAGACATAATTTTTGCTCAAAGACTGAGTAGTGACTCTACTATGGGATACTGGGAAAATACAATCAGTTTGAAAACTAGATAGGTTTCAAAAAAACTCGTGTGACCCATCCCAGAATTTTTCTTAAAGTGTGTGATACCCAAATATGACTGATGGTTGACAGTGAATGTATACGAAGGTCGTTCAATAAGTAATGCCCAAAATTAATATATGTAGACAAACATCCTTGTTGGTGCTTCACATTTGATGTTTGTTCTGTGCGCCGGTGAAGTTTCGAACCCTTCTGGCAGATGGCAAAGCTGTAGTACAGCTTCAAAATAGCGTCTCCACACGACCCACCTTACAAGCACCGTGCTGTTATTGAATTCTTGTGTGCAGGAAAAGAAGCCTTGTCGAACATCCATAAACGTTTGTGTGCAGTGTATGGCAATGCTGCTGTTGATAGGAGTACAGCTGGGCGATGGGTAAAGGAAGTTACAGCCTCAGGAAATGCAGAAACAGAGCTCCATGATCAGCCAGGCTCGAAACGTCCTGTCACAGCCTCTACTCCAGACATCCTGAATCGCGCAGTAACTATTAGTCGTGCCGACCGGCACATCACAACTCGAAACCCGGCTCTGCAGTTGTCAATCAGCATTGCAAGTGTACCTGCAATGATAGAGACTCTCAGATGTTCAAAAAGGTGCTCACGATGGATTCCACGAATGCTTCAAAAAAACACCATTTTATCTGAATTGTTGCAGCGTTTTGAGTTCGACGGAGAGGCCTTTGCGTCACGGATCGTTACGGTAGACGAAAGCAGGATGAACCACTTTGCACAGAAAACAAAAAGGCAGTCCATGGAGTGGCAACAGCCTCAGTCACCAATGAAGAAGAAATTTAAGACAATCCACTCTACCGGAAAAGTCATGGTGACAGTCTTCTGAGATTGATGGCGTCATGCTCGTGGATGTGATGCCAAGATGGTCAACCATCAATTCAGAGGCATACACGAAGACTTTGAATAAACTCAAGAACCGTTTCCGAGGTGTTCTATCGGACAAGAATCTAGCAGGAATCTTCCTCCAACACGATAATGCACGCCCACACACAAGTCTTAGAAACCGAAAACTCATCGCCAAAGTGGGTTCGACATCATTCCCTCATCCACCGTACAGTCCAATCCTGGCACCCTCGTATTTGCAGCTCTTAAGGGCGCTGAAAGATTCTCTACGGGAAACACACTTTGAAGATGACGAGAGTGCCAGTCATACAGTGAAAACATGGCTACGCCTACAGGACAAGAGCTTTTACAAGCAGGGTATACATGCTCTTCCACAACGTTAGCGTAGGGCCATAGAAAGCGATGGACACTACGTAGAAAAATAGAACATGGACAATACATGTTGATGAATATTGTCACCAAATTCTGACTCTTAAAAATAAATATGTTCTGAGAAAAAATCGTAGAGCGTTAGTTCTTGAACGACCTTCGTACAAAGTAGGGCAGAATGAACAGCCTGAGATTTGTCTGACACATGGTAGAGCCTCAGGGAGATAATGAATGACTGAACTGGTGGATGTTTGAAAATCCACATTAACAGTCCCGTGGAAACCTACTTTCCAAATCCCAAGAACCAGTATTAAGGATGGAATCTAGGAATATATTACAGCCCCTGACGTACTGTTACCGCATGGATCACACATTAGACTAATCACAACGAGCTCAGAGCCACTTAAGCAAACATCCTTCCCGAACCCTCCAATAACTGGAACAGGAAGAAACCCTAATACGAGGTATAATGGGAAGTACATCAGTCATATACTTCACAGCGGTTTCTAGAGCACAGATGTAGAGGTGCATTTAGAGGACGAGCAGAGGGCATTTTATATGGAATAATGGCAGTCACCTTCTATTATGACTTCGTTTATATCTGTTTCCAATTAAATTATTAGACTGGCGTGCTGTGAATGATTTCTTTTATGGATAATATTTGACCATATTTTCTTCTTATCCTTAAAATTCGTAGTGTTTCCTCACTATTTGAAAGAATTTTGTGACGAAGTGTCAGACGCTTAGGAAAGGTCTACGTTCACTCCTTGCATACCTTCTTTATTTAGTAGATCTCTAAGCATTTCTGTACTGTGCCATTATTGCAGTTTGTTTGTTCGAAGATGGCGGTATCCGCGTAGTGTAGGTGAATATGGTAAAACTTTTGCGACTGAGAATGTATGCAACATGAATCCTGTGTCACAAATCACATGTAAAAGTGGATTCTTAAAACCATACTCGGAGTTTACAAAGAAGAGCTCTGCAGCCATACAAAAAAACACCATGAAACGATTGTAAAAATATTCAGAGACAGTCACGTCATGCATACGAGATTTTTGTCAAACTCTGTCAAACAAAATGTGAGTGTATCAGCTGTTATTAGGATCAGCAGTATAGAGGAACTATGTGCCAATTGTACTAACAATAACTGTTTTGTTCTCACAGTGGTATCGGATGGTGTTTACTGCAATGAGACTAGTGTATTTCTCAAATGCACTGACTAGCCAGAACACTATGACCACCTACCTAATAGCCGATACTTCCACCTTTGGCACAGATAACAGTGGCGAACCGTCGTGCTATGGAAACAGTGCGGGCCTTGGTAGCTCACTGGAGGGAGTTGGTACCACATTTGCTCACACAAGTCACCTGCTTCCCGTAAATTGCGGTGAGGGGCAATGAGCTCTGACGCCACTTTCAATCACATCCCAGATGTGTTCGATCGGGTTCAGATCTGCAGCGTTGGGGAGCCAGCTCATACTGTGGAACTCGCCACTGTGTTCCTCGAACCACTCCATGGCACTCCTGACATTGAGACATGGCTTATCATCTTGCTGAAAAATGGCACTGCCGTCGGAAAACATTATCATCATGAAGAGGTGTACGTGGTCTGCAACCAGTGTGCGATTCTCCTTGACCGTCATGGTGCCTTTCAAGAGCTGCTTTGGACTCATGGATGCCCTCGTGAATGTTCCCCAGAGCACACTGGAGCCGCCGCCAGCTCGTCTCCACCTCGTAGTACAGATGTGAAGGCGCTGTTCCCCTGGAAGACGACGGATTCCCACCCTCCCTTCGGCGTGATGAAGAAGGTATCGGGATTCATAAGACCATGCAACCCTCTGCCACTGCGCCGACGTTCAGTGCCGATTGTCACGTGCCCATTTCAGTCGTAGCTGCCGATATCGTGGTTTTAACATTGGCACATACATGGGTGTTAGCAGTGTTCGGTGCACTGTGTATTCCGCCACACTACCCAGCATTAAAGTATGATGTTAGTTAAGCCACAGTTCTCAGCCAGTCCTGTTTCACCAGTCTACCCAGCCTACGTCGTCCGACATCTGTAACGAGGGGTTGCCTCCCAACCCCACGACGTCTGGACGTGGTTTCATCTTTGATTTGCCACGTGCCGAAGACACTCGCCACAGCGTTTCTCGAACACCTGACAGGTCGTGCTCAGAAGTACTGGTGTCGAGCCTCCGGGCCATCGCAATTTGCCCTCGGTCAAAATCTGATAGACCGTGCGCTTTCCCCATTCTACTCAAGGACAGCACGCTCCCCGATACTACATGAAGCGTGCATGTGTGCCTGGCAGTCATTCGTCTCCAGGTGACGTAGCTATCGCCTAGACGGATATATATCAATAATTTCTCGGTGGTAATAATATTCTGGTTGATCAGTATAATTAGTTACACTACTGGCCATTAAAATTGCTATAGCGAGAAAAAATGCAGATGATAAACGGGTATTCATTGGGCAAATATATTATACTAGAACTGACATGTGTTTATATTTTCACGCGATTTGGGTCCATAGATCCTGAGAAATCAGTACCCAGAACAATCACCTCTGGCCGTAATAACGGCCTTGATACGCCTGGGCATTGAGTCAAACAGAGCTTGGATGGCGTGTATAGGTACAGCTGCCCATGCAGCTTCAACACGATCCCACAGTTCATCAAGAGTAGTGACTGGCGTATTGTGACGAGCCAGTTGCTCGGCCACCATTAACGAGATGTATACAGTTGGTGAGAGATCTGGAAAATGTGCTGGACAGGGCCGCAGTCGAACATTTTCTGTATCCAGAAACGCCCGTACAGGGTCTGCAACTTCCGTTCGTGCATTATCCTGCTGAAATGTAAGGTTTCGCAGGGCTCGAATGAAGGGTAGAGCCCCGGTTCGTAACAAATTTGAAATGTTACGTCCACTGCTCGAAGTGCCGTCAATGCGAACAAGAGGTGATAGAGACGTGTAACAAATGGCACCCCATACCATCACGCTGGGTGATACGCCAGTATGGCGATGACGAATACACGCTTCCAATGTGCGTTCACCGCAATGTCACCAAACACGGAAGCGACTGTCATGATGCTGTAAACAGAATCTGGATTCATCCGAAAAATGACGATTTGCCAGTCGTGCACCCAGGTTCGTCGTTGAGTACACCATCGCAGGCGCTCCTGTCTGTGATGCAGCGTCAAGGTTTACCGCAGCCATGGTCTCCGAGCTTATAGTCCATGCAGCTGCAAACGTCATCGAACTGTTCGTGCAGATGGTTGTTGTCTTCCAAACGTCCCCATCTTTTGACTCAGGGATTGAGACGTGGCTGCACGATCCGTTACAGCCATGCGCATAAGATGCCTGTCATCTCGACTGCTAGTGATACGAGGCCTTTGGGATCCAGCACGGCGTTCCGTATTACACTTCTGAAATCACCGATTCTATATTCTGCTAACAGTCATTGGAGGAGGAGGAGATTACTGTTTAACGTCCCGTCGACAACGAGGTCATTAGAGAAGGGGCACAAGCTCGGATTAGGGAAGGATGGGGAAGGAAATCGGCCGTGCCCTTTCTAAGGAATCATCCTGGCATTTGCCTGAAGCGATTTAGGGAAATCACGGAAAACATAAATCAGGATGGCCGGACGCGGGATTGAACCGTCGTCCTCCCGAATGCGAGTCCAACAGTCATTGGATCTCGACCAACGCGAGCAGAAATGTCGCGATACGATAAACCGTAATCGTGATAGGCTACAATCCGGAAACATGATAGTACTCTTTACTCCTCCTTACACTAGGCATCACAAAAACGTTTCACCAGGCAACGTCGGTCAACTGCTGTTTGTGTATGAGAAATCGTTTGGAAACTTTCCTCATGGCAGCACGTTGTAGGTGTCGCCACCGGCTCTAACTTTGTGTGAATGCTCTCTAAAGCTAATCATTTGCATATCACAGCATCGTCTTCCTGTCGGTAAAATTTCGCGTATGTAGCACGTCATCTTCGTGGTGTAGCAATCTTAATGGCCAGTAGTGTGTATTAAGTTGCTGTCGACTGTGTGATAAAAATCTGCTGTTCACATCTGCTCCAGCGGACTGGTCTTGTGCGAAAACTGAAACTCGACTGAACTAATTAAAAATTAAATTACTTTTGTTCGAAGTTTAAAGACGCGTAAGACTTCTGAATGTCAACGTTTAGTAAAAATCTAGTTTCGCAACACATGGACTACTGCGCGGGAGCATCCGAGCAGTCTAACGTACTGCAGTCATGGACTGTGCGGCTGGTTCCGGCGGAGGTTCGAGTTCTCCATCGGGCATGGGTGTGTGTGTGTGTGTTTGTCTTTAGGATAATTTAGGTTAAGTAGTGTGTAAACTTAGGGACTGATGACCTTAGCAGTTAAGTCCCATAAGACTTCACACAAATTTGAACATTTTTTTAATTACATCTGAATTTATGTGGCAAGAAGTCCTGCGTAACATATAAAGAAAGTTGCCGAGGAAATAATGTGTAAACGATTACGAGCGAAATCCAAACACGCTCAGGGAAACTAGGAAAGGGGCAAATTCCAAACAGGGTTTGTCCCAGATCTAACAATTCAAAACAAATATTCAATACAGTGGTGGAACTTCCTTTACCTTGTAATCAAATTACTTTTAATTATGTTTCACTTTATGTACTCATTAGCAGTTTAATTTTGCATTTGATCATTGCTGATATATCTGAAGAAATGACCAAAAGCTTTAAGATACGCAAATTCTGTTAGGGAACGTGAAACAGTCAGTAAGCGTAATATGTATAAGAGAAAATTAGCTTAAAACTGGAAGTTGTTGTTGTGGTCTTCAGTCCTGAGACTGGTGTGATGCAGCTATCCATCCTACTATATCCTGTGCAAGCTTCTACATCTCCCAGTACCCACTGCAAACCACATCCTTCTGAATCTGCTTAGTGTAGTCATCTCTGGGTCTCCCTCTACGATTTTTTCCTTCTACGCTGCCCTTCAATACTAAATTGGTGATTCTTTCATGCCTCAGAACATGTCCTACCAACCAATCTCTTCTTCTGGTCAAGTTGTGCCACAAACTTCTCTTCTCCCCCAATCCTATTCAATACTTCCTCATTAGTTATGTGATCTACCCATCTAATCTTCAGCATTCTTCTGTAGCACCACATTTCGAAAGCTTCTATTCTCTTCTTGTCCAAAATATTTATCGTCCATGCTTCACATCCATACATGGCTACACTCCGTACAATTACTTTCAGAAATGACTTCCTGACACTTAAATCTATACTCGATGTTAACAAATTTCTCTTCTTCAGAAACGCTTTCCTTGCCATTGCCAGTCTATATTTTATATCCTCTCTACTTCGACCATCATCAGTTATTTTGCTCCCCAAATAGCAAAACTCCTTTACTACTTTAAGTGTCTCATTTCCTAATCTAATTCCCTCAGCATCACCCGACTTAATGCTACTACATTCCATTATCCTCGTTTTGCTTTTGTTGATGTTCATCTTATATCCTCTTTTCAAGACACTATCCATGCCATTTAACTGCTCTTCCAAGTCCTTTGCTGTTTCTGACAGAATTACGATGTCATCGGCGAACCTCAAAGTTTTTATTTCTTCTCCATGGATTTTAATACCTACTCCAAATTTTTCTTTTGTTTCCTTTACTGCTTGCTCAATATACAGATTGAATAACATCGGGGAGAGACTACAACCCTGTCTCACTCCCTTCCCAACCACTGCTTCCCTTTCATGTCCCTCGACTCTTATAACTGCCATCTGGTTTCTGTACAAATTGTAAATAGCCTTTCGTTCCCTGTATTTTCCCCTGCCACCTTCAGAATTTGAAAGAGAGTATTCCAGTCAACATTGTCAAAAGCTTTGTCTAAGTCTACAAATTCTAGAAACGTAGGTTTGCCCTTCCTTAATCTAGCTTCTAAGATAAGTCGTAGGGTCAGTATCGAATTTGCGTTAGTATTTTGCAGCTGTGACTTATTAAACTGATAGTTCCGTAATTTTCACATCTGTCAACACCTGCTTTCTTTGGGACTGGAATTATTATATTCTTCTTGAAGTCTGAGGGTATTTCGCGTGTCTCATACAGGGTGTTTCAAATGTGCCCGGTATATTTGAAACGGCAATACAAACTAAACGAGCAGCAATTGAAATACACCGTTTGTTGCAATATGCTTGGGACAACAGTACATTTTCAGGCAGACACACTTTCGAAATTACAGTAGTTACAATTGTCAACAACAGATGGCGCTGAGGTCTGGGAAACTCTATAGTACGATATTTTCCACATATCCACCATGCGTAGCAATAATATGGCGTAGTCTCTGAATGAAACTACCCGAAACCTTTGACAACGTGTCTGGCGGAATGGCTTCACATGCAGATGATATGTACTGCTTCAGCTGTTCAATTGTTTCTGGATTCTGGCGGTACACCTGGTCTTTCAAGTGTCCCCACAGAAAGAAGTCACAGGGGTTCATGTCTGGCGAATAGGGAGGCCAATCCACGCCGCCTCCTGTATGTTTCGGATTGCCCAAAGCAATCACACGATCATCGAAATATTCATTCAGGAAATTAAAGACGTCGGCCGTGCGATGTGGCCGGGCACGATCTTGCATAAACCACGAGGTGTCGTCTAAGGCAGTTTGTACAGCCACAAATTCACGAAGAATGTCCAGATAGCGTGATGCAGTAATCGTTTCGGATCTGAAAAATGGGCTAATGATTCCTTTGGAAGAAATGGCGGCCCAGACCAGTACTTTTTGAGGATGCAGGCACGATGGGACTGCAACATGGGGCTTTTCGGTTCCCCATATGCGCCAGTTCTGTTTATTGACGAAACTGTCCAGGTAAAAATAAGCTTCGTCAGTAAACCAAATGCTGCCCACATGCATATCGCCGTCATCAATCCTGTGCACTATATCGTTAGTGAATGTCTCTCGTGCAGCAATGGTAGCGGCGTTGAGGGGTTGCCGCGTTTGAATTTGTATGGATAGAGGTGTAAACTCTGGCGCATGAGACGATACATGGACGTTGGCGTCATTTGGACCGCAGCTGCAACACGGCGAACGGAAACCCGAGGCCGCTATTGGATCACCTGCTGCACTAGATGCGTGTTGCCCTCTGTGGTTGCCTTACGCGGTCGCCCTACCTTTCCAGCACGTTCATCCGTCAAGTTCCCAGTCCGTTGAAATTTTTCAAACAGATCCTTTATTGTATCGCTTTTCGGTCCTTTGGTTACATTAAACCTCCGTTGAAAACTTCGTCTTGTTGCAACAACAGTGTGTTCTAGGCGGTGGAATTCCAACACCAGAAAAATCCTCTGTCCTAAGGAATAAACCATGTTGTCCGCAGCACACTTGCACGTTGTGAACAGCAGACGCTTACAGCAGAAAGACGACGTACAGAATGGCGCACCCACAGACTGCGTTGTCTTCTATATCTTTCACATCACTTGCAGCGCCATCTGTTGTTGAAAATTGTAACTACTGTAATTTCGAAAGTTTGTCCGTCTGAAAATGTACTGTTGTCCCAAGCATATTGCAACAAACGGTGTATTTCTATCGCTGCTCGTTTAGTTTTTATTGCCGTTTCAAATATACTGGTCATTTTTGAAACACCCTGTACATCTTGCTCACCAGATGGTAGAGTTTTGCCAGGACTGGCTCTCCCAAGGCCATCAGTAGTTCCAATGGAATGTTGTCTACTCCGGGGGCCTGGAAGTATTGATCACCTTAATAAACTTATGGGGTATAAACTAGCTGCCAGCTGTTGTAGAGCTTAAGGTTCGGGAAGCTCTTACACACTAGTTCATTTCTCAGTAAACTGTGAAATCAGACACTGTGTCTGTCATGGAAATGTGATCTTTATTCTTGAATGTTGTTTCATAAAATTTAGAATTAACATGTTAATTATCAGTGTATATTTCATCCCAGGATAGCATGTTAACTCCGTATTCTTGAGTAAATCTGAAAGATTGTTACACAACTTAAAAACAGAATAACTGCGTAAGAAGGTAGTTATACGTGGTTTGTTCAAAATAAATTTATCAGCTAATTAAAGACTGCATCACATTTAAAGAATCTGGTAGCCACAAATTGAGTATATCCAAAATGTGAGCTATATACCCGAGTTAAAGCAATGGCTTCAAGATATATATATATATATATATATATATATAATATTGTAATTACTGTTGTAGTGTAACAGAAACATTTGTTCTAAATAAAGGAGTACAGACCACGCAGTTCTTTTTCCATCATTACCAAAACTCATTTCAGCCTACGTAACCAACATATGTAAGAATGTCAATCAAGACACAGAGAGGTATTTATTAAAACAATGTGCCGCACCATGCCGTTATAACCCAGAGACTTTTGACAGTCGGACAGAGCAAGTGGCGAAGTCTCAACAGCTATTCAGTGTAGTCCCATTACAAAGAAGTTAAATGAAAGTGTAACCACGTCTTCAATCACAGATTCGTATTGACTACACACTTACGACTTCAGTGGTAGTCGGCACAGGCATGTAAATCGCTTAATCAAAAGGTTAATGAATTTAATCTGTTTAATTACACATTAAAATAAATTTTCACCCCGCTAACTGAAACCATGGATAGCTTATTAAGTAGAGGACAATCAAATGGTGAGGACGGAGCAATTTTCATGATCACCAATGTTTAATTGATGAAATTCACAACATGGTGAAAATCAGCAGAAGTTCCAGGGGCCGTTAATTTCAAATTTAAGTCATGGCAAAGGCAACACGTAGACAGAGAACTGGCGCTCCCAGAAGTTCACTAACCGGTGCTTTGAGGGGTTGAACTGTCCCCTCTACCAGAAGCCGTAGCAACCGTCTGTATTGCCACATCTATGGTATCAATAGCTACGATACCACGGCGTAGGTGCAAGTACATAGGTTGGCACTACAACATCGACACTAACGATAGCGCCCTCTAGCAGGCGCTTTCAGCTCTACGAGCGCCGCTGCACATTCTACCCTTTTCATCAAGAGCAGACGGCTGGAACAGTTCGCTTCAGCTTCTCTTCAGGTTGAGACTATGTACTACTTACAACGGGTCTAAGGCTTCGCACCTCAGTGCAGAGTTATGTAACGATTTATTAACTTGTTTTTGCCTATAGTAAACATCTATCATTCACACTGCAGTACCGAGAGATTTTCACCTTTTCCTGCTCCTGCTTGCTTTCGTCATTCGGCCAACCTTTTTAGTTTTCAGGAGCAGACCCATGCGCCGCCTTCCAGGCGGGATACAAAAACCTCCATTCAAGTTTGCTACAGGAACCTTCATCTATCGGAGTAAGCACATTGCTGTGCTGCATTCGAGAAAGCAACAATACAGAGAGAGGCTCTCAGTTCCAGTTCATTGCAGATCTTCACAGGCTTCACTTCGTGACTGTCAGTTGTCTAGTAGTTGCCGCCATTTTTGTGAACATATGTTAGCTTTTTCTATCGTGGAAACTACCATGTGTGGTCACATTTGGCTTTAGTCAAGATATTCATGGCAGAATGCTCCTAGCAGTTTCGACCATTATTGAGATGCAAGTATGCAGTTTGCACTGCGAGCAATCGGCATTACGTTCCACTTTGTCATGCTCCCTCTGTCTCTGCGCTCGCACAACGTGATTACTCATGGTTAAATAACTTAATTCTTGACTCTACACTACCCAGTTTCTTCTCCGCTTTTCTGATCAATACTCCCTCTAGGTACCAGGCAATTTATCGTTGTTTGTCATGTCATTCTATTTCTTATCATATATATTTGGCTCGCTCCACAGCAAGTTTGGGGATTTCTGTAGAGTACAAAATTGTGGGCTGGCAAATTCCTACCTTTAGTGACAAGACTATCTCGCATTTGTGTGTTTTTATTAGTAGTATTATTGCTTTAATTGCGGGTTTCTGTCTGTTACTAGCCCGTAGTTTCCCCTGTTCTCATCATTAATGAAGATAATTATCTCGGCAAAAGAATTCTGTGCTCTAAGAGAAGTTGTCTGATGGCTCCACGATCCAGCGAGCAGATTATTAGTCTATCAGGTGAGATATTTTAATGTGGTCAGGAATAACTCCTTGCTTCTCTCATTTCAATTCGCAGCAGATATCTAGTAGGTCCACAAATATACTTCAACAAATAACAATACAATAACTTTTCAACTGAATTCATGACTACATTCAAAGAATGCTTCCCTTTTGTAACATTATGAACTAAATGTCATAAAACTAGAATACGCTTAGCAAAAGGAATTAGGATGTCTAGCATTAAAAAGAGGAAACGCCTTACTGAAGCAGAAGTTAACGATTTTTTCATAAAACGTAACAAAACGGGTAACTGCTCACAGAGCTATTATGCCAAGCTATTATATTCCAAAAATCATAAAATCCCTTAAAAATTTCACTCGGTGCGCTGGAATGAGATTTCGAATCGAATAATGCAAATAACGTGTAATGAGATTGGACAATCATTCTCCCTCATTATCAAGCAATCTTTTGACGAGCACTGTTCCAGATCGATAAAAAATTCTTGAATTCAGGCAGTTCATAAAATTGATAAACAAGATAAAATAGGGACCCGTACCCCTATTCCATTCTTACGAATTTTCTGAAAAACATTTGACATAGCTCCATGTGATCAGATAGAAAGTTTTCTAATTCATCTAACAGCATTTTTATGCAATTAGTATGATTACAGGAACCGCTGAAGCAGAACTACGGTATTACATGAACAGGTCATCAATGTTAGTACATCCTTTGACAACAGAATTTGTGTGTTAGACATCTTTTGTGAACCAACAAAAGCTTTTGATACTGCAAATCACTACATTGTTTTCCACGAACTGATAAGCTATGGTTTTCAAGAAAAATGTCTTAGCTGAATGTCATTCCACTCACCGAACGGAAAGTGAAGAGCAAGAGTGCCCATACCCAGGGGCAAGGGGGACCACGCCCCTTCCCGCTCCACCTGTGGCTCTGAGGGACACGAAAAAATACAATATAGTCATGTACTTTTCTTTCGAGAAAATGATTTAAAAGTAGGTATTACACAGGTTTTTAACGGGGTAGGAACTGCAACTGTTTTTTGGCTACTTACAAGTCGCTATTTATCTTCCAAAATATTAAAAATACTCCATATCCCTAAATATAGCCTCCCCCTACAAACTATGGTATGGGCGCCCGTGGATCCGGAATTAAGTTTCAAGATTCAACGGAAGATAGGCAGTGGTGCTGGTGCAGCACGGAGGGTCGATCTCTCACTATCCTTCAAACAACCTGTCCACCTGCCTGGATAGGCTTCAGACTGTCTGTCCCTTCACTCTGCGATGGTAGATACTGGTTTAGCCGACAAAACAGCGTTGATTAGAATTCAACTAAACGCCTACCACACAAAGTCCACAGAACTGCAGTCCATGGGTAGTAGCTGAAAGTTAAACTATCGAGCATTCGGGATAGCTGAAAGTTAAACTATCGAGCATTCGGGATTCTTGCACGAGTCATTTGGAAAATTGTCAAAAAATTTTTTTCAGTTTTTACTATCTTAAAAAGAGGAAAATGGCTATGAAGTCCGTATTTTATATCGCAACACTAATTACCCAATGTTACTATCTCTGTGACAAGTTCACACCCAAAAGGAGCCTGAAGATACTTAGTCCGATCCGATATTTCAAACGTAACAACATTAATGCTCGAAACGTAATCACTGCTCAGCCTTCCTAATCTGAAATAGTGTTGATGTACGTATCTGCAGAGTGTTAGTTTTAGAGATTCATTTCTTAAAAAGGAACCGTTGATACGTGGATTGTGTGTTGTGGGCAATTGTTTGATCTCAGGAGGTGTTTCCTGTGCACTTTAAATTTTGCGAGATCCTGCTGGCCACTATATTTTGGTAACGGTTCCGTAAGCATGGCCTGGTCTTAATTGCGAGTTGTGTGTGGCCAGTCGAGTTCTGTTTGCTCGTGCCAGAGCCCAAGTGTTGTAACTGTGTGGTTGTAATGCATGCCACCTTACGCGGATTTGTAGAAAGCAGTTAAATGTTGTCGGGTGGTGCATAGGGAATTAGATTAGGTAATGAGACACTTAAAATAGTAAATGAGTTTAGCTATTTGGGGAAAAAAATAACTGATGATGGTCGAAGTAGAGAGGATATAAAATGTAGACTGTCAATAGCAAGGAAAGCGTTTCTGAAGAAGAGAAATTTGTTAACATCGGATATAGATTTAAGTGTCAGGAAGTCGTTTCTGAAAGTATTTGTATAGAGTGTAGCCATGTATTAAAGTGACACATGGACGATAAATAGTTTGGACAAGAAGAGAATAGAAGCTTTCGAAATGTGGTACTACAGAAGAATGCTGAAGATTAAATGGGTAGATCACATAGCTAATGAGGAGGTACTGAATAGAATTGGGGAGAAGAGAAATTTGTGGAACAACTTGACTAGAAAAAGGGATCGGTTGGTGGGACATGTTCTGAGGCATGAAGGGCTCACCAATTTAGTATTGGAGGGCAGCGTGGAGGGTAAAAATCGTAGAGGGAGACCAAGAGATGAATACACTAAGGAGATTCAGCAGGATGTAGGTTGCAGTAGGTACAGGAAGATGAAGCAGCTTGCACAGGATAGAGTAGGATGGAGAGCTGCATCAAACCAGTCTCTGGACTGAAGATCACAACAACAGTTAACAGATGTGACTTCTGAAATTTTCACGGACCATTTCTTCTTCGAGTAATTTTCGGGTTTGCAGCCGGATCCCATGCCTGCTTTGTTGGATGGCGAGCGTTTATGTCGCCATTTAAGCCTGTAAACTTTGGCAACAGTTAATAACGGTTTCTGGAATGTAACTCAATTCTCACAAGTTAAAATAGCGAAAGGAGCTGCTCCTCGTGTTATGTTACTTCTGTCACTGTGGGGTCCAGCAATGTTTAGAGTCGAAACCTTGTCGTTTTAAATATCTTCAACATATAATTAGTCGGAAATAATTGTTTTGTTCCGGTCTAGAGGTTAAGGAAATTTACCGACCTGTGGGGTTTGATTGTTTGTCACTTAAAGCTAACTGGACCTCGGGACGGGTCCTACAATGGCTGTAAATGATCATATAGGCGATCTGTTGGAATTATGTTTCACAGAGGAGGAGCCTGGGTACTGTCGATGAATGTTCGTAAAACGTCCCGAAAGATTGCGCGGCGTCGGGGCACGTTATTAACGATTCAGTGGTTTACTCGCAACCAGAGCTTTTTGGGTACATATTTTTTTCTGTTCTTGCTATGTGCTTTGCTAAGTTCGATAACTTGTTTTAACTAGTAACGTTTTCAGTAATCTACCTTCAACAAATGTCAAGATCACTAAGTAAGTGTTAATGTTATGATTAAATTTTTAAAATAGTTTTACATCAAATCATTGATTTTGTGATTCGATGTGAAACACTCTTCCATTATTCTATGTTTGAGATATGTATTGTGTCGTCATAAACATTGTGATGGAAAGCGCATTGTTTTAACTGATTTGATTCATGTACACTCCTGGAAATGGAGAAAAGAACACATTGACACCGGTGTATCAGACCCACAATACTTGCTCCGGACACTGCGAGAGGGCTGTACAAGCAATGATCACACGCACGGCACAACGGACACACCAGGAACCGCGGTGTTGGCCGTCGAATGGCGCTAGCTGCGCAGCATTTGTGCACCGCCGCCGTCAGTGTCAGCCAGTTTGCCGTGGCATACGGAGCTCCATCGCAGTCTTTAACACAGGTAGCATACCGCGACAGCGTGGACGTGAACCGTATGTGCAGTTGACGGACTTTGAGCGAGGGCGTATAGTGGGCATGCGGGAGGCCGGGTGGACGTACCGCCAAATTGCTGAACACGTGGGACGTGAGGTCTTCAATGTACATAGATGTTGTCGCCAGTGGTCGGCGGAAGGTGCACGTGCCCGTCGACCTGGGACCGGACCGCAGCGACACACGGATGCACGCCAAGACAGTAGGATCCTACGCAGTGCCGTAGGGGACCGCACCGCCACTTCCCAGCAAATTAGGGACACTGTTGCTCCTGGGGTATCAGCGACGACCATTCGCAACCGTCTCCATGAAGCTGGGCTACTGTCCCGCACACCGTTAGGCCGTCTTCCGGTCACGCCCCAACATCGTGCAGCCCGCCTCCAGTGGTGTCGCGACAGGCGTGAATGGAGGGACGAATGGAGACGTGTCGTCTTCAGCGATGAGAGTCGCTTCTGCCTTGGTGCCAATGATGGTCGTATGCGTGTTTGGCGCCGTGCAGGTGAGCGCCACAATCAGGACTGCATACGACCGAGGCACACAGGGCCAACACCCGGCATCATGGTGTGGGGAGCGATCTCCTACACTGGCTGTACACCTCTGGTGATCGTCGAGGGGACACTGAATAGTGCACGGTACATCCAAACCGTCATCGAACCCATCGTTCTACCATTCCTAGACCGGCAAGGGAACTTGTTGTTCCAACAGGGCAATGCACGTCCGCATGTATCCCGTGCCACCCAACGTGCTCTAGAAGGTGTAAGTCAACTACCCTGGCCAGCAAGATCTCCAGATCTGTCCCCCATTGAGCATGTTTGGGACTGGATGAAGCGTCGTCTCACGCTGTCTGCACGTCCAGCACGAACGCTGGTCCAACTGAGGCGCCAGGTGGAAATGGCATGGCAAGCCGTTCCACAGGACTACATCCAGCATCTCTACGATCGTCTCCATGGGAGAACAGCAGCGTGCATTGCTGCGAAAGGTGGATGTACACTGTACTAGTGCCGACATTGTGCATGCTCTGTTGGCTATGTCTATGTGCCTGTGGTTCTGTCAGTGTGATCATGTGATGTATCTGACCCCAGGAATGTGTAAATAAAGTTTCCCCTTCCTGGGACAATGAATTCACGGTGTTCTTATTTCAATTTCCAGGAGTGTATGTTCAAAAAAATGGTTCAAATGGCTCTGAGCACTGTGGGACTTAACTTCTGAGGTCATCATTCCCCTAGAACTTAGAACTACTTCAACCTAACTAACCTAAAGGACATCACACACATCCATCCCCGAGGCAGGATTCTAACCTGCGACCGTAGCATACTGAAACAGGCTTTGAAAATACAAAAAAAGTATATGCTGTTACTGGGTAAGAGATTTCTCGAGTCATAATGCAAGACGGTTTTCGTAAGTATCTGTATGTATCTGTATGTATACAGCAGTTCAGTTAACATTGTCTACTGACCTTCAATACGAGTTATCTTTGTGTGTAACACTATATACATGGCCTGACAAAAAAAGGTGAAATAGCCAGAAGTTGAGAGGGAAATGTAATGAAACTGCGCAGACGGAGACCATATGTGATGTTGTTTGAGTGACTCCAAAATTGAGTCAAATTTGGAAAGAAATTAGCAGTATATGCCCACTCATTAGTACGACTTTGCATCCCCCCCTGTCCTGGATAGATGCACTGATTCTGTTGGAAAAGTTGTCTCATGAGACAAGGTGAGCTATAAGTACTTGACGAGTAAATTGTCCTTCATATTCTTCATTCTGCCACTAACACAGAGTTGACATCTGAAGTGGTCCCATACATGATCTGTTGGGGTCAGGTCTAGGGATCTTTCTGGCCACGAGCGTACCCCAACCTCACACAGATAGGTCAAAGACATGTACCATGTGTTACCGAACACTGTCCTGTTTAAAACTGGCACCACAATACTGTCTCATGATGGATAACACATGATACGCCGCCACACACGTCGACGATGGTTGTCTGGGGTAGTGCAGAACCGCAATTCATCACTGAACACTGGGACGGTAATACCCTTCTTTGGGTGCTGCTAATCCCTTACCAGTGGTATGAAATGACATGTAATGTTGCAGGGCTCCATTACTTGTTCTCGGATGGCAGGTGAAAATGTGAAGGGGTTACGATGTTCGTGGTACACAATGCAGTGGTCCTCCTTTGTCGTGATTGGATGTGGTTTACTGGAAACGTGACAATGAGTATGCCTGCCCTCAAGTTCCCATGTAGTCCATCATCGGCCCATTGTCATATCCAAAAGCCTCACAAATCTGGATATTGCATGATTCGACCAGTCGGCCAAATAGAAACCCACAATGAAACTCCTTTCACACTGTCAAATGCTGATAACGCTGTCTCAAACGGATACAAAGATTTGTGTCCTTCATAGTGACCACCACAAACAACCAACTTCAAAATAAACTGAGACATACTGTTGGTAGTAGAGATGATAATTCTTTGAACTTGCAGCTTTGCAAGATTTTTTTGTAACGATTGCAGTAGTCGTTCCTTGTCTCCTCATACCTCTGGCGCACAATACTCCTCACTATGAAACACTATGCATCGAGAGGTCTCTAGTAACAGTTTCCACGGCAACATTTGTTTTCACGCTTATATTTGTTCCAATATTTGAGTTTAAACTTCTACACAACGCCTGTATATGGCGGCAGAATTTTGTGACGTTGACGAATACCACCTCGTATTGTTATATGACAACCAAGACTTCAGAATGAGGACATTGGCCAGAACTGCAACCCCAACAAATACAGCCGAAATCTACACAAAACCGTCTGCTACCTGCACAACAACATGGGCAACAACAACCTGTCGCACATCTGCAGGACCTTTTAACAACACTCCAGCACCACCAACGGAGCGACCAACCGCCCAGGACGCAACACCATCACGGTCAGCTCTCCTAGCACTTGGGACATCATCGCCACCAGTATCATAAGCCATTGCATCGTCAGCAAGAGCAGCAGTCACACGATCACCAGAGCAGCGACAGAACCGCCAAAATTGGTTCAAATGGCTCTGAGCACTATGGGACTTAACATCTGAGGTCATCAGTCTCCTATAACTTAGAACTACTGAAATCTAATTAACCTATGGACATCACACACATCCATGCCCGAGGCAGGATTCGAACCTGCGACCGTAGCGGTCGCGCGGTTCCGGAGTGTAGCGCCTAGAACCGCTCGGCCACTCAAGCCGGCCAGCACCGCCAGCTGCATAATCAGCTACGATGCATACACCGATACAAGAAGATAAACATTCCCTATCTCCAATCATCCCACAAACTCCCTACCACAACCAACGAAAAATTATCGCTAAAACTAAGAAAAGGCCGAGTATCAGTGGTCGTCAGTTACATTCCAATTTCTATATTAAAAACACTCCTAACTCACATTCAGCGCTACACACCAGCAATTCAAATCCAGTAACTCGTCCCTAGGAGAGACCTATTATCATCAAAACTAATAAGTCCATTCCCATTCATCCCTCCGAAGAATTATTCCTTCTCATTCCTTCTTCTGGAAGAAATGGTGCCGTTATGTTGCTTACAGGCCTCCACCTACACAACCGCAACCTCCACGCCACCTCTGCTCCCTCCCCCCCCCCCCCCAAATTCGCAGCAGTGATCAAAATGGTCAACTTAGTTTACACCGACGAAGAGATCGAAAGTTAACTCAACTTGCAACGGGAAATCAATGTGATTCCAAGTGATAATGGACCTCGTTTCGTAGTACGAATATTCTCAGAATCAACGGACACCGCTGACACACTTACCAAACACGAGACCTTGATTTACCACAGGAGGCATCCTGTACAAGCATATTGATCAACTACACAAACGTATAGATGTCAATGGTGCCTCCAATAAAACGACCACCTAACAGAACATTGCAGAAACCCACTCACCTGTCCTCACTGCAAGCAAAACTGCCTTCACAAAGAATGCCCTAATCAAAACTCCCCGCCAACCTGCGACACCTGCGACCAACCCCACCCCACCTACTCTCCCGCAAATTCATATCCAAACCCTCTCGTCAAACCCTGAAGTCACTGCCCCGATATGCACAGTTGATCAACCGCTCCACGCAAACACTTCCTCCTGTTCCTCACCGACCACTGAAGATATAATCCGTTTCATAACACTAATCCTGAAAAGCATACATCCTTTTTGAAAGACCCCACATCCCACAACCAATAACCATCGCCATCATCTTCCACCTCAGTA
The DNA here is from genome assembly GCF_023897955.1 of Schistocerca gregaria. Taxonomy (NCBI): domain Eukaryota; kingdom Metazoa; phylum Arthropoda; class Insecta; order Orthoptera; family Acrididae; genus Schistocerca; species Schistocerca gregaria. The sequence continues at coordinate 657,442,340 of NC_064931.1, read as the reverse complement.
CCTACATTTCATATTCCCAAAATCAAACCCGATTCATTTTCGATAGTCTCCAAACATTAGTTTAACCAACCCCTCTAATTCCTTCTTTTACTGAAAATGGCGCAGCAGACATATAACATAATACACCAAAATATGCGTTCCTTCCACTTCTAACAATACTACCACTTGCAAAGTAGGTTAGAAATCAGATTCATAATGTTGATCACGCAGCATATCTTCACTTTATCGGGAAACAATAAAGTTGACTGTGGATGGTATTGTCAGAATGTAAATAATGAACTCACTGTAAAAAGAGTCATTAATTTTGGCACTTATCTTCAGTGGATTCCCACATAGATTTCATCGAAGTTGTTATGGCTCACCTTGTTGATTCTAGGATGATTCCACTTTGACTGATAGAAGGTCCACATCTGTATTTTAGCAATATTTGAAGACCTAACAAATGCGTTTTTCAGGAAATTCTTAATGATTAAATAATCCCTGATCAGAACAATGGTATGGTAGAAATAATTTTTGACTCGTTGTTCACACCCACATTTTTATTAAACTTCTTGTAATTTCACATATACTTCTTCTTAACTGTCACATCATCAAGAAAACAGTTTTGTATCAATCTTCATGTATTTCATTTCCACTTTAACCAAACACAAGATTTGACTGTTCTTTTACAAAGCGAAATAACTTAACTTCAGCAAAGTGAAACAGACTGCTCTGTGCGCATTCGCGCCAGAACGGTTACAAGTAAGTCAAACATTGAGTCTCACAGAAATGAATACACACAAGAGCCATATCACTGTAACATATCGATACATCGGTGTACCTACACATTAATAAAACCAAATGTGAATATTGTCACAAAAATATGTCTGTTACTTCGCAGAAAACTAGTACATCACCGGTATCGAGAATTGGGGTTGGAGTGCCGTAATGGTCACGTAAATAAAGGACCATTACACACTCCAACAAATATCTTCTTATCCATACCCTCAAACAACATGAAATCCACGCCGTCCTCCTCAATGAAACCTCTATCCAGCCCCACCATCCCGTACACGTCTCAATGCATCCTGCATCGCACTGATAATCGCAGTCCTCTTACCCAGTGGAGTAGCCATTGTCAATCTTCAAAATATACCCTCTTCTCCGCAACTTCTCTTCAATGATCGAGTTCAGCTCCTCGTTCTCACCATCTTTCTCCCAAAACTCATACTGATCTCGGCAAAAATCTAGATCTGCCCCAATCATCTCATCCTTTACAAGTTCCTGATCCATGCAGACAAAAATCTTTACCACAGGCATAATCGCAACCGACCTTGTGCTTCACTCCCGCATACCCACTGAAAAATTGCAATGGCGTCAGTTTATCAAAATCTTCTATGGCCACGATATAAATATTCCTGTTTGCACCCGTCCTGATGCAGATAACACCCCCAATGCCATTGTTGTCTCCCCCAACCACTTGAGACTCACTATCGCCGAAGTCCTAGCTCCAAATGGAAGTGATCACGTACCTGTCCTTCTCCAGATCTCATACTTTGTACCAATTCTGATCTGTACCACTCGTAATCATCCACTCCAAAATATCTAGGATCGTTCCCATGCATACTGGAATGCGTAGTATGTCCAAATTAATGCCATAACTGAAAGCCATGGTTCCAACTCTCACAATCCTGACATCTAAAGTGAGACTACCTACAAATCACTGCCTCGGGTGCCATTTCTGACCATATCCCACTCCAAACTCCCTATTACGAGTGTCCCACCACAAGATCTTGCCCTGCTCTAAGAAACTCACTGTGCCCACAGAGAATTCCTTCGTACTAATGCCCAAGAGATGCTCACATATCACCAACAGCTCCAGTGACATTTTCACAGTTAATTACAAGTCAAACGATGTGAAAACTGCCACATGACATGAACTAAACTAAGATCATCTATTAACTCTACAAAGAATTGGAAAGCATCCCATAGATTCTCTGGAAACAACCCCCTCTCCCACCTGTTCCATCCTACATAACAATAGACAACTTCTAGATAGCCTCACCAAAGCCAACTAGTTCACAGTCTACCTGAAAGACACATTCACCACCGTACATGATCCCAAATTGATTACGCTATACACACTTATGTATATGAATGTACCACAACAACTATTCCACCTCTTGCACCAAATTTACAGTACTTACACAACACTCCACGAACAGGAATAAACACACCCAGAGCAGTTGATGACATTACACAAGCACTCGTTAAAAAGCGAAACGCTACGCCCAGTCACGATACAGTTACCTATCGCCACCTAAAGCAATGTTCCAGAGCCTACCATTAAACCCTTGCCATCTCTTACAATACCATTCCATACGCAATTTATTACCGAGGACAGTGGAAAACGTCCAAAGCCTTTCTCTTACTGAAAGCTGATAAACCACCCTCGCAGAATCCATTATATCGACCTATCAGCCTCACGTCAGTTTTTAGCAAAACCATTCTAACCCAACGAATGCATCAGCACCTTGCAAACCACCTACTCATATCCAATACTTAATGTGGCTTTCGTCACAACTATTCCAACGACAACCAACTTCTTTACCTTCCCACTTGATCTCCCATCAGCTGAATAAAGGGAAGTCCGCCATATTTGTTTCCCTTGATATCCAAAAATCCTTCGACTGGATATGGCATTCTGGACTGCTCCTGAAGCTACAAACCTGTGCACTTCCAGTCGACTGTGTCCACCTTACAGCATCCTTCCTTCAACTCCATCCTACATATGTCACAATCAACCATGTCTGGTCTCGTATCTTACACCCTGCTGCAGGTGTGTCTCAAAGCTCTGACCTTTCACTCCACCTTTGCATCTTGTACACTGCAGATATTCGCAAACCGCCACCCCCAACTTACATCCTGCAATCTGTTGATGACACCGCTTACCTAGCCACTCACCACGCCCTTTAACTCTCCCATGCCTCCCTCCAAAGCCACCTAAATCTCCTAGTCGAGTGGTGCAATACATGGAAACTTCAAGTAAATCCACGGAAAAGCCAGGCCACCATCTTTGGTCGCACCACTCGGTGTTTCAATCGTCTAGATTTCCAGGTCTCTGTCTACAGCCAACCCATCCCTCTGACTAACACAGTAAAGTATTTAGGACCAATTTTCGACAGAAAACTAACATGGAATGTACATCTCCTTCGCATCCAACACAATGCCTGAAACCGACAAAAAGTACTACCAGGCCGTAACTGGGGTTTAGATCCTTCTACCATTATCCTCACTTATAAATCCTTCACCTATCACCTCCTGACCTATGCCAATGTCGCCTGGACCTCTGTCTCGCCTAAATTCGGTACGTCCCTTGAAATCCTGGCAAGACATCCACTCCAACTCGCCTTCCACCTTCGCCTGCCTTCCCCAACTCACGTCCTCTATCAACTCATTCAAAGCACCTCAGGATCCAATGTATTATTCTCAAAACTCAATTCGAGCACGAAATTTCCCACTCACTACATCGATATTCTATCCTCCATGCGCCACCATACTGTATCCATCCTCTCCCGCCGTAATTTTAACCAACTCTCACTCCCCAATAATGAAAACCATCCCGAGATATACCCCTCTTTCTAATCCTAATCACAAGGCTCCATCTCACACCATCCTCCCATTTTCGCCTTCGCCTTCATCCACATTGCTTCATCCCCCGTCGCTACACGACGTTCTGCACGGCCGCACAGTTGTGTTCATCATCTCATCCCCATCATGACAATTTTTTCGTGTGTCACCTAGCAACACCATTACACAATAGCATCATTCGCGTTCCTAAGTGACTATATTTTAACTACAATCCAAAATCGTCAGATGAGTTATAAAAGACATCAATATTTTTCATCAATGTGTATTTTACAAAATCTTCGTTTATTCTCACATGAAAAAATGATAAAATCGTAAATATCGTCCATTGTATTTTTAACAAGGTCATCTGTTATTGACACCCAATCGTTATTTTAACCATGTTTAAAAACAGTTTATGTAACATTTATCTGAAGAGCTGTTTTTGTCCGTTGCCAGCCAGCCCACCATTGAAACAATAATAAAGAAAGAAAACGCTATTTAGCATTTACCAGTGGTGTCCTCCGACACCTAATAATTCTCCAGCCGTCCCCTCTGTTCACCATCTGATGACATACGGATATTTTATTTGATTAAGTTCGTCTATCCATGTTTGTTATGTAAACGAAGTGTGTAACTTTGACACCTGATCCTCTTTGAAGAATGTTAATGTTTATTGTTTCAGAGACAGGGTCTGAAGATGATTTTTGCTAAAAATCGGAACTGGTTATCAAATTTGACGTGTGATTATTAATTTTTAATACAGCCTAGCGATCAAGACTGATTAGTATTTTAAATTAATTAGGTATCATGAAAATACTGTGGCAGCATGTTGTGTACAGCTTGTTTTCCAACTATGGTATTTTGGACCCCCGCTTTATTACACATGGATGTATGTTTTAACATTTTTCATTTCTAAAAATTAATTAATGGTGGTAAGGTATATTGCAAAATTTCAAAGTATTACAAAATTCGATATAGTTTTCAAAAAAATTAAGTTCATACCAACTTTTACATGAGAAACATTTTTATGTATCATCATTTCGAAGTTATTCCCTCCAAATCTAATATGCCAAATTACCTTTTGAGGTGTGTTTCACCCTTTAAAAGTCAAATTGGACACAAACAAAAAATACGTATCGCGTTATTTTTCCACTCTACGCACCCGCCATGTTTCCTGAAGATTGTTTGTTGACATTTGAGAATGATCCTTTGTTAGCAAAACGACAGGAAATGTCTGGCAACTGTGCTAGCGACAGTTGTTTTCCTTGCGTAGTGCTGAAAAACTTCACTAAATTAACTCCATACACTCTTGTCATCTCGAAGAAATATTCTGAATAATTCACAGTAAGATGTGACATTGCTGATATCTTTCAAGTAATTAGCCGTTTGCGCCAACCATCATATAACAAATAAGAGTATTCACTGAAAGTGTTTCGTTTGCCTTGTAGTACAGCGCTCGTTTCCTATTGTGAAGACAGCGGTAATCGTCTTCTTAAATCTTGCTGTATAATCAATGTTTTAAGACAGATTTTTTAAATTTTTTTTGTTAATCAACCTGTAATTGGCCACTACAAACTTCAGTAACAAAATCACAGGAAAATTTTTGTGTTCCTATTATTGCTAACACGTAGACAGAAATCAATTTTTGACAATCGTCAGCCTGTCGCTTGACTGTGGCGAAATTTATTCATTGTTAGCATGTCATTATCATTATTATTTCTTGCAGATGCCACAGTCACCTCACACCAGTGAGCTGACACTAGATGATGCTGCCAGTAAATACACTCCTGGAAATGGAAAAAAGAACACATTGACACCGGTGTGTCAGACCCACCATACTTGCTCCGGACACTGCGAGAGGGCTGTACAAGCAATGATCACACGCAAGGCACAGCGGACACACCAGGAACCACGGTGTTGGCCGTCGAATGGCGCTAGCTGCGCAGCATTTGTGCACCGCCGCCGTCAGTGTCAGCCAGTTTGCCGTGGCATACGGAGCTCCATCGCAGTCTTTAACACTGGTAGCATGCCGCGACAGCGTGGACGTGAACCGTATGTGCAGTTGACGGACTTTGAGCGAGGGGGTATAGTGGGCATGCGGGAGGCCGGGTGGACGTACCGCCGAATTGCTCAGCACGTGGGGCGTGAGGTCTCCACAGTACATCGATGTTGTCGCCAGTGGTTGGCGGAAGGTGCACGTGCCCGTCGACCTGGGACCCGATCGCAGCGACGCACGGATGCACGCCAAGACCGTAGGATCCTACGCAGTGCCGTAGGGGACCGCACCGTCACTTCCCAGCAAATTAGGGACACTGTTGCTCCTGGGGTATCGGCGAGGACCATTCGCAACCGCCTCCATGAAGCTGGGCTACGGTTCCGCACACCGTTAGGCCGTCTTCCGGTCACGCCCCAACATCGTGCAGCCCGCCTTCAGTGGTGTCGCGACAGGCGTGAATGGAGGGACGAATGGAGACGTGTCGTCTTCAGCGATGAGAGTCGCTTCTGCCTTGGTGCCAATGATGGTCGTATGCGTGTTTGGCGCCGTGCAGGTGAGCGCCACAATCAGGACTGCATACGACCGAGGCACACAGGGCCAACACCCGGCATCATGGTGTGGGGAGCGATCTCCTACACTGGCCGTACACCTCTGGTGATCATCGAGGGGACAATGAATAGTGCACGGTACATCCAAACCGTCATCGAACCCATCGTTCTACCATTCATAGACCGGCAAGGGAACTTGCTGTTCCAACAGGACAATGCACGTCCGCATGTATCCCGTGTCACCCAACGTGCTCTAGAAGGTGTAAGTCAACTACCCTGGCCAGCAAGATGTCCGGATCTGTCCCCCATTGAGCATGTTTGGGAGTGGATGAAGCGTCGTCTCACGCGGTCTGCACGTCCAGCACGAACGCTGGTCCAACTGAGGCGCCAGGTGGAAATGGCATGGCAAGCCGTTCCACAGGACTACATCCAGCATCTCTACGATCGTCTCCATGGGAGAATAGCAGCCTGCATTGCTGCGAAAGGTGGATATACACTGTACTAGTGCCGACATTGTGCATGCTGTGTTGCCTGTGTCTATGTGCGTGTGGTTCTGTCAGTGTGATCATGTGATGTATCTGACCCCAGGAATGTGTCAATAAAGTTTCCCCTTCCTGGGACAATGAATTCACGGTGTTCTTATTTCAATTTCCAGGAGTGTATATTGGCTACTGTCAGTTTTATCATACCTGTCGCTATCCCTCCAAGACTGTGGCCCTGTACATGGACATTTTCGACATTATCCATTTTTAAATTTTAGGCTCTGAGTCCTTCCATTCTCTAGCTGAGAAAGACTCTGCCCGTAGCGTAACTGCCGTCGGCTTTTCAATATCACGTTTCATGCCTGTCTACGGCTATATGTCAAGCTCTGCTGCTGACAGATTCCATATAACAGATAATGTAATTTTTTTCTTAAGCAGTCTCTCTGGATGATTCTGCTTATTATTCTCTAAATTTATGTATACATACACATACACTCAACAGCCAAAGAAATTGGTACTCCTGCCTAATATCGTGTAGGGCACCCGCAGGCACGCAGAAGTGTCGCAACACTATGTGGCATGGACCCGACTAATGCCTGAAGTAGTGCTGGAGGGAACTGATACCATGAATCCTGCAGGGCTATCCATAAATTCGTAAGAGCACGAGGGGATGAAGGTCTCTTCCGAACAGCTCGTTGCAAGGCATCCCAGATATGCTCAATAATGTTCATGTCTGGCGAGTTTGGTGGCCAGCGGAAGTGTTTAAAGAGTGTTCCTGAAGTCACTCTGTAGCAATTCTGGACGTGTGGGCTGTCGCATTGTCCTGCTGGAATTGCCCAAGTCCGTCGGAATGCACAATGGACATGAATGGATGGAGGTGACCTGACAGGATGCTTACGTACGTGTCACCTGTCAGAGTCGTATCTAGACGTCTCAGGGGTCCCATATCACACCTACTGCACACGTCCCACACCATTGTATAGCATCCACCAGCTTGAAGAGTCCCCTGTTGACATGCAGGATCCATGGATTCATAAAGTTGTCTCCATACCAGTACACGTCCATCCCCACAATATAATTTGAAACGACCAGGCAACATGTTTCCAGTCATGAACAGCCCACTGTCGGTGTTGACGGGCCCAGACGAGTCGTACAGCTTTGTGTCGTGCTGTCATCAAGAGTACACGAGTGGGCCTTCGGCACCGAAAGCCCATACCGAAGATATTTCGATCAGTGGTTCGCACGCTGACACTTGTTGATGGCCCAGCATTGAAAAAGGCTGTAATTCGGGAATGGGTTGCACTTCTGTCACGTTGAACGATTCTCTTCAGTCGTCGTTGGTCCCGTTCAAGCAGGATCCTTTTCCGGCCGCAGCGATACCGAAGATTTGATGTTTTACCGGATTCCTAATATTCACGGTACACTCGTGAAATGGTCTTACGGGAAAATTCCCACTTCATCGCCACCTCAGAGATGCTGTGTCCCATCGCTCGTGTGCCAACTACAACATCACGTTCAGACTCTCTTAAATCTTGACAACCTGCTATTGCAGCAGCAGTAACCGATCTAACAACTACGCCACACCCTTGTCTTATATAGGATATATACTGTTGTGTTAACACTTCAGCTGGTGGTCTGAAAGCGATTTCACTTCTGATATTAGTTGAAATCACAGTAAAGTATCTGCATCATACAGGTATATCTAGTCTGATCGAAGTTTCCGAGTTTGCGAAAATGTTTGTATCTCAGCTCATCCTAATCCATGTATCGTGAATGTGAAGTCCCTCAACTAAATTTTTTAGCTCCTTGCTAAAACTGAAATTTGGAAAGTGATCTTCTTTCCTTCAAACGCAATTGAAAGCTTAACCCGATATTTTTTGTTGGCATTTATTTGCTAACAGATTTAGTATCATTTCCTATGAAAATTAGATTCCATGGAATTCGTTGTTACTCTCAGATAAATGTTTTCTGTTAAGTTACACATCATGACTGCGACACCTCTTTCATTTTCTAGCACCACAGAATCGCCTGCGTTCCATAATCAATACATTACCTCCTTTATTTATTTGCTGTGGCACATTGATACTCGCTGGAAATGTTGTGACTATCGAAGGAAAAGCTAAACTTTGTTAGTAGCGACATCTTGTAATAAAAACACACCTATCTCTATCACGCCGGCCGGAGTGACCGAGCGGTTCTAGGCACTACAGTCCGGAACCGCGCGACCGCTACGGTCGCAGGTTCGAATCCTGCCTCGGGCATGGATGTGTGTGGTGTCCTTAGGTTAGTTAGGTTTAAGTAATTCTAAGTTCTAGGGGACTGATGACCACAGCAGTTAAGCCCCATAGTGCTTAGAGCCATTTGAACCATTTTATCTCTATCACGTTTATATACTTCTAGTTGAAGGTTATTGCTTCTTTATTTATTCATCCGTAGACAAACTCAACTGTATGGATATATTAAAAACGTAGAAGAATTTCATTTCCATTATAAGCACATGGGACAAAAAATTTGGCATTCTCCAGGAGACATCATGCTAACAGCATGTAACACCGGATCTACATCAACATCTACATACATACTCCGCAAGCCACCATACTGTGTATGGCACAGGATACATTACTTTTCATTCTCTTTCGTGTTCCCCTCGCATATGGAGTGATGGAAAAACGACTATCTATATGCTTCCCTACGAACCCTAATTACTCCTATTTTGTCTTCGCGGTCCTTATGCGAAATGTACGTTAGCGGTAGTAGAATCTTTCTGAGTCAGTCGCAATTGCCCGTTCCTACATTTCCTCAACGTGTTTTGCGAAACCAACGCCACCTCCCCTCCAGGGACTCCCATTTAAGTTTACGAAGCATATCTGAAATTCTCGTGTGTTGATCGAACCTACAAGTAACAAACCTAGCAGCACACCTCTATACTGCTTCGAGGCCTTCCATTAATTCGACCTGGGGTGAATTCCAGACACTCGAACAGTGCTCAGGAATGAGTCGCACTAGTGTCAGAAACACGGTCCCCTTTATAGTGACTTACACTTTTCTAAAATCCTCATAGTAAACCAATGTTCACCATTCACCTTCCCTAAAATCGACCTTATGTGCTCGTTCCATTTCATAACGCTTTGCGACTTTACTTTGCCTATATATTTAACAGACGTGACTGTATCATGCAGCACACTACTAATACTGTACTCGAACATTGCAGGATTGTTTTTACTATTCATCTGCATTAACTTAACATTTTCTCTAATCTTCGTAATGGCCTCAGTTCTGTGACTAAGAGAGTCCACAAGATTCCTCAGGTACACTATGTCCTTCTAAAGCCACTCATTGATGACGAGATCCCCTGAAGCTACAGAATTGCGGTTTTGTTGGTTACTATACTTCACATACTGTCCCAAATTGTTCTAAACATTTTGTACGATATGAACGTTAGGTGGTGCAGCGACTAGCCAAGCTTTTTCAAATAATGAACATACACTCCTGGAAATAGAAATAAGAACACCGTGAATTCATTGTCCCAGGAAGGGGAAACTTTATTTACACATTCCTGGGGTCAGATACATCACATGATCACACTGACAGAACCACAGACACATAGCCATAGGCAACAGAGCATGCACAATGTCGGCACTAGTACAGTGTATATCCACCTTTCGCAGCAATGCAGGCTGCTATTCTCCCATGGAGACGATCGCAGAGATGCTGGATGTAGTCCTGTGGAACGGCTTGCCATGCCATTTCCACCTGGCGCCTCACCTGGACCAGCGTTCGTGCTGGACGTGCAGACAGCGTGAGACGACGCTTCATCCAGTCCCAAACATGCTCAATGGGAGACAGATCCGGAGATCTTGCTGGCCAAGGTAGTTGACTTACACCTTCTAGAGCACGTTGGGTGGCACGGGATACATGAGGACGTGCATTGTCCTGTTGGAACAGCAAGTTCCCTTGCCGGTCTAGGAATGGTAGAACGATGGGTTCGATGACGGTTTGGATGTACCGTGCACTATTCAGTGTCCCCTCGACGATCACCAGAGGTGTACGGCCAGTGTAGGAGATCGCTCCCCACACCATGATGCCGTGTGTTGGCCCTGTGTGCCTCGGTCGTATGCAGTCCTGATTGTGGCGCTCACCTGCACGACGCCAAACACGCATACGACCATCATTGGCACCAAGGCAGAAGCGACTCTCATCGCTGAAGACGACACGTCTCCATTCGTCCCTCCATTCACGCCTGTCGCGACACCACTGGAGTCGGGCTGCACGATGTTGGGGCGTGAGCGGAAGACGGCCTAACGGTGTGCGGGACCGTAGCCCAGCTTCATGGAGACGGTTGCGAATGGTCCTCGCCGATACCCCTGGAGCAACAGTGTCCCTAATTTGCTGGGAAGTGGCGGTGCGGTCCCCTACGGCACTGCGTAGGATCCTACTGTCTTGGCGTGCATCCGTGCGTCGCTGCGGTCCGGTCCCAGGTCGACGGGCTCGTGTACCTTCCGCCGACCACTGGCGACAACATCGATGTTCTGTGGAGACCTCACGCCCCACGTGTTGAGCAATTCGGCGGTACGTCCACCCGGCCTCCCGCATGCCCACTATACGCCCTCGCTCAAAGTCCGTCAACTGCACATACGGTTCACGTCCACGCTGTCGCGGCATGCTACCAGTGTTAAAGACTGCGATGGAGCTCCGTATGCCACGGCAAACTGGCTGACATTGACGGCGGCGGTGCACAAATGCTGCGCAGCTAGCGCCATTCGACGGCCAACACCGCGGTTCCTGGTGTGTCCGCTGTGCCGTGCGTGTGATCATTGCTTGTACAGCCCTCTCGCAGTGTCCGGAGCAAGTATGGTGGGTCTGACACACCGGTGTCAGTGTGTTCTTTTTTCCATTTCCAGGAGTGTATGTCCGCAGCCATGTGGTGATGGTTGTAGTCATCTTGAAGACGAGAATGTTCACAGCTTACTCATCGTTAAGATGTACAATAAATGATCATCCTGACTGACGTTCACGGTAACAAAAATGACTTATGTTACGAAGCTCACACCTAAAACAACACAAAACCCCTTCTGGTCCGAATTAATTCCTCCACAGCCCACTCACTGGGGCGCTGGTGGACTCGAGATCTTTTATAATTTGAAAGGAGGCAAAATCACGATCGTCTGCCATTCTGATCGATATCCTTTTGCAAGGTACCCGATTCTAAATGTCCACTGGAAGCAGGTTACTTTGCGATCTTCGCTTGTAAATTGATAAGATGGAACTTTGTTCACTGATAGCAGCAAATCCTATCGCTCTTGAAGTCGATTGTCATTAAAAAGGCATGACACTCGTCTCCAATGCTGACGGTTAATATTTTTGTACAGGGTGGTAGTTACAATCTACAGCGTGCACACACTTTATTCAACATGCAAACGCCACCACAGATATTCGGATTTAGGTTATAACATGTTCGATATGCTGCCATCATTGGCGATGATGTGGCGCAGACGAATAACGAAATTCTACGTGACCCGCTGAAGTGTCGGCACATCAGTGCTGTCGATGACATCCTGAATGGCTGTTTTCAGCTCAGCAATGGTTTTGTTGTTATTGCTGTATACCTTGTCTATAATATAGCCCCACAAAAAGGAGTCGCATGTGTTCGCATACGGAGGATATGGCGGCCAATCGAGGGCTATGCCAGTGGCCTCTTGCTACCCCCAGAGCGAAAGGGATTCACAAAGTGCTCCACCACGACATCAAAAACTCTTTTGCTTCGATGGGGTCGCGCTCCGTCTTGCATGAATCACATCTTGTCGAAATCAGGGTCATTTTGGGTAATGGGGATGAAATCATCTTCCAAAACCTTCACGTATCGTTCGGTAATCAGCGTGCCAACGAGGACTATCGCGCCGATTATTCCGTGACTGGACACTGTACAGGGTGTTTCAAAAATGACCGGTATATTTGAAACGGCAATAAAAACTAAACGAGCACCGATAGAAATACACCGTTTGTTGCAATATGCTTGGGACAACAGTACATTTTCAGACGGACAAACTTTCGAAATTACAGTAGTTACAATTTTCAACAACAGATGGCGCTGCAAGTGATGTGAAAGATATGGAAGATAACGCAGTCTGTGGGTGCGCCATTCTGTACGTCGTATTTCTGCTGTAAGCGTGTGCTGTTCACAACGTGCAACTGTGCTGTGGACAACATGGTTTATTCCTTAGAACAGAGGATTTTTCTGGTGTTGGAATTCCACCGCCTGGAACACAGTGTTGTTGCAACAAGACGAAGTTTTCAACGGAGGTTTAATGTAACCAAAGGACCGAAAAGCGATACAATAAAGGATCTGTTTGAAAAATTTCAACGGACTGGGAACGTGACGGATGAACGTGCTGGAAAGGTAGGGCGACCGCGTAAGGCAACCACAGAGGGCAACGCGCAGCTAGTGCAGCAGGTGATCCAACAGCGGCCTCGGGTTTCCATTCGCAGTGTTGCAGCTGCAGTCCAAATGACGCGTACATCCACGTATCGTCTCATGCGCCAGAGGTTACACCTCTACCCATACAAAATTCAAACGCGGCAACCCCTCAGCGCCGCTACCATTGCTGCACGAGAGACATTCGCTAACGATATAGTGCACAGGATTGATGACGGCGATATGCATGTGGGCAGCATTTGGTTTACTGACGAAGCTTATTTTTACCTGAGTGGCTTCGTCAATAAACAGAACTGGCGCATATGGGGAACCGAAAAGCCCCATGTTGCCGTCCCATCGTCCCTGCATCCTGGGCCGCCATTTCTTCCAAAGGAATCATTGGCCCATTTTTCAGATCCGAAACGATTACTGCATCACGCTATCTGGACATTCTTCGTGAATTTGTGGCGGTACAAACTGCCTTACACGACACTGCGAACACCTCGTGGTTTATGCAAGATCGTGCCCGGCCACATCGCACGGCCGACGTCTTTAATTTCCTGAATGAATATTTCGATGATCGTGTGATTGCTTTGGGCTATCCGAAACATACAGGAGGCGGCGTGGATTGGCCTCCCTATTCGCCAGACATGAACCCCTGTGACTTCTTTCTGTGGGGTCGCTGGAAAGACCAGGTGTACCGCCAGAATCCAGAAACAATTGAACAGCTGAAGCAGTACATCTCATCTGCATGTGAAGCCATTCCGCCAGACACGTTGTCAAAGGTTTCGGGTAATTTCATTCAGAGACTACGCCAGATTATTGCTACGCATGGTGGATATGTGGAAAATATCGTACTATAGAGTTTCCCAGACCGCAGCACCATCTGTTGTTGACAATTGTAACTACTGCAATTTCGAATGTTTGTCTGCCTGAAAATGTACTGTTGTCTCAAGCATATTGCAACAAACGGTGTATTTCTATCGCTGCTCGTTTAGTTTGTATTGCCGTTTCAAATATACCGGTCATTTTTGAAACACCCAGTACATCACACAGTCGCCCGCTGAAGATGGAGAGACTTATCGATCGCGAAATGCGGATTTTCTGTCCTCAAACGCACCAATTTTGCTTATTGACGAACCCATCCAAATGAACGTGGGACTCGTCGCTAAATGCGCGTATTAGGTCCTATCATGCCCCGCGGCCAGTCATGCAGTTTGAACGTCCTAACGCAGACCGTTCCGAAGTTATGACGATTTTATTTCACGTAGTTCAATAATTGTCAGCCTGTATGATCACTGTTTTACGCCACGTTACACGGCTGTGGGCGGTACAACTTTCCTTGTAGACGCGTTGGTCAATCAGCGTTGAGACAGGATAGTTTAATTCAATGTGCTCATGGGCACGACACCAATCCACGCACTCATTTTCGCAGTTCTATACTTTGATAGCTTCACTTCTGCAACTTGTACTAATTCACTCACTTATCTTCACAATTCTATTCTCGGCCTTCGTCACTTCTTCAACGCCATGTGTTTCTAAACCACTCTGAAGGTACAAACAGAACAGTAGCAGCAGGATCATTCTTAGATAAATCAAAGTACATATAAGATATGCGTGTGATTCTTGTTCTCTGGATGCTTGACATATAAAACATTTTTTGTTTAAAGACGGTCCTCCCTAAATAATTTATTTTGAGCTATATAGACAAAATGGATACTAAGCAACTTCTTAATTTGTTTAGAATACTGATTTCTTTTCTGTGCATTTTATTCTGTGTGCCAGTTTATTGTATAAAATGCGCCGAACGACTATGGGATCATTTTCATTCCACTTAAACCACTCCCAAGTGGATAGTAACCATCCCTATTTGTCGTATTGTAATCTAATTAACTAAGCAGTACAATTTGTTTCAAGTGTAAATATACACAGTGAGATTAGTCAGGATATTAAGGTCTCTGTAATCTCCAGGTTTTCTTGGCGTGACTGATTAATGGAGTCCTTTCCGTAGTTCATCCAATGGCCTTGCCGCAATGGTAACACCGATTCCCGTCATATCACAGGAAGTAAGCGCTGTCGGGCTTGGCTAGCACTTGGATAGGTGACCGCTCGCATCTGCTGTGTGCTGCTGGTAGGTGAGGTGCACTCAGCCCTTGCGAGGCCAGCAGAGGAACTACGTGACTGAGAAGTAGCGGCTCCGGACATAAAAACTGACAACTGAGAGGAGAGCGGTGTGCTGACCACATGCCCCTTCATATTCACATCCAGTGGCTCCTTTCGGCTGAGGATGACACGGTGGTCGATAGGTACGATTGGACCTTCCAAGGCTTGTTCGGACGGAGTTTTTCAGTAGTTTAGTCGAGTTTCCATATCATGCACAATATTTCAATGCCCAGCCCAGCCAACTTCTGTAGGTGTGGCGAGTAAACACACCAGCACAACTGTCTTCTGTTGTCAATCACCCTCTATGACTAACTGCATGAATTCTTCATGGATTCTATCTCTCCACCTTTTCTTTGGTCTACCTAGTGGTTTTCCTCCGGGGGGAACTAAAATCCATGGATTTCAAAGGCCATCAGAGTTTATCCATCTGAATGACAGTGCACCTGGCCGAATTGCTAAAAGAATTATGCATTTTTTGATGAATGTAGTATTAGCTACCAGCACTGTCGTCAAACCCAGGCAAGCATGTTTTCGCTTTACACTGATAATTTCGCCACCTGATCGGATTTCTTCCACGACACTGGCTATTGGTCGCATGATTTTCTGGCAAATGACACCTACTGCAAACACATCACGTCCGCCTCCTCGATGTTATCTCATTGTATAAGCACTCGTCTATGATCGCCTTTGTACTCAGTGAGGGAAATCAAAGTTCAAACGTCATTTCCTAATCATCTGCTGTAAATAAAGCAACGTGTGTACTCAGAGAACTCAGTTGGTAACTGTGCGTTGTAAACAGCTGCCTTGGCGAGCTATGTCGAACCCTTCAGCATACTATCACAACTGGGTCGAGACTGTAGCCTACAGCAGAGGCCACCAGCCAATGTTTATTTATTCAGTGACTCGGGCCGCGTCGTGCCGCGTCTGAGTGTCAAGCGCCAGCGTACTGCCCAAGCGGAGCGCAGCTTATATTGGCAACAACACCGGCACCAGCTGTCACATCGCCGTGCACCGGGGACATGGCTTCGGATTGACGTCGGCGACTGCGGAGACAGAAGAGGCGTCAGCAACAACGGCGTCTGTACGTAAGTACCCTCACAGCTACGCCTAGGCATTACTTCCATTCGGATGAAGCATGGAAGAGACAAAAAGCGACACCGAGAGTACAACAAAGCTCTCCACAAAAATTTGGCGCGCTCAGAAACAAGTAACGTAGACTCAAAGTTGTCTGGGACCTGATGCAACTGTGCTCTTTAATGTTTCGAGTGGATCATCGTTGCGGGGTAAAACTTCCACACGGCAGCAAAGTGATATTATGAAAGTTTATTGCCGGCCGCGGTGGCCGTGCGGTTCTGGCGCTGCAGTCCGGAACCGCGTGACTGCTACAGTCGCAGGTTCGAATCCTGCCTCGGGCATGGATGTTTGTGATGTCCTTAGGTTAGTTAGATTTAAGTAGTTTTAAGTTCTAGCGGAATTATGACCTAAGATATTGAGTACCATAGTGCTCAGAGCCATTTGAACCATTTTTTTGAAAGTTTATTTTATTATTGCTTAATTAAACAGAAATTTAGCTAGTATAATGTTTGTGTTTTATTATTGTTTAATTAAACTAAGATTAAAATGTAATATTGCCCATCTGTGTTTACCATGGTAACATAAAGACAGCTCTCCTTGACGTGTGTACAAAGTACGCCACGCGCTTGCACATTGTTATAAAAAATGTTGTGGCCACTCAAGGGTTACGAACCAGTAGCTGACACCCCCATAGGAAGACAGGTGGCTAGTAGTATCAGAGCAGCGAACTGTCCCCGTCAGAGATCTGCACAAGAACAATAGTCAGTAAATGTATCTTTACATAACTTGTCAGTCCTGAAGTTAGGGACTGATGACCTTAGCAGTTAAGTTCCAAAAGATTTCACACACATTTGAACATTTTTGAGTCCTGAAGTGCCATCCAAAATCAGAGTCCAAGGTTCACAGTAAAATAACTAACACAAAAACACACATTGTGCAAGGAAAAATGTGATGTGGTATGATCTCCAGCCCACGACCAACTGAACCAAACTGGACTCGGTCAACTGCTGTGGTGCTGTCCTATATCCTGTTCACAGAAATGAGTCTTGTTGGCAGCTGGTGGAGGCTGGCCCGGCAGGTGTGATTCATTGGCTGCAGCATTGTCTTGTACAACGGTCTAAATGGGACACCCTGCATATATAATTATTGATGTTTTTGGCTACTGTAAATTTATTTGTTTCTGACTTTATAATAATAATAAATCGTTAACTTCTATTGTTTATTACAAATTCTCACACAAAAAGAGTGCAGTAGTTCCACTGAAGTGCAACACAAACATGTTTAATTACATCCTGTTCACTGACAAATTTTCACAAGAACATAAAACAGTTACAAGTGATTAAGGTTGTCGCAGATTCAACCTAAGGAACTTCTAGGTAGTGTACTACATTATTAGCATACTGATCCATTTCCGTGATCTGAATACAGTGACTGCCAAAATTTGAGTTCGTAAAATTATGCACGCCAATAGGGCGTATTCCTCCTACTCTTTAACACTCTAACTTTTACTGAGTACATTGCGACGTATACACGCCGAAGCCTATTGCAGATCTTAACAGTTTTTAACTGTGTCGCTGTGTTGTCCACCAGTGTGGCTATCGACGGCCACTCTGTTGGATACGATGCCTTTGCATCCCAAAAAGCTGCCTAACGCAAACGTTACATCATACCCCAGCTCGAGCTGCAAAGTGAAATGACTACTTCCCATACCGAAGCCTTCGAGCAGAATTGGAAGTGTTTCTCTCACTAGCAGCGAATGAAGTTTCTCCTTAGTTCCCCCTGTCTCCCCTTCTTTGAGAGACAATCCGAGCCCCTCACGAGGGGTCATCCAACGACAAATGTCAGTTCTCCTGGGGCGTCCTCCCAGTTCTCAATAATTCTCCAATACTACTACTACAGACAAGGCTGACCAATGAAATTCCCACATTTTCGCGCCCAGAGGCCTGCAGCTAAGGAATGGAATTTGTTTGTGCTCTGTCCTGTCGGTACCTCAAAGGAGCGCGTTATTCTGTTACAGCTTAGTGTTTGCTATGACCGTCCTTAGATTCCTATCTTCTTTATATACAGGGCGAGACAAAAGTCCTTGGACATCTTCGTAAGTTGGAAGATTAAAGGGAAAATTGAAATGTGATGATGGGAATATAGATATGGTGTGGGGCCGCAACTCTTGGAGTGGATGTCATTCATGGTCGCCATCTTGAAAGCCGCAATTTTGGATTCATGTCATATTTTAAATGGGCAGGGGGGTGTATGACACATCAAATAACACTCGTTTGAGCTATGGAATTTAGTGGTGTAATTTGTTTTTGTCTATCTTGTACAGTATAGACGTTATTAATGTACAAAGTTGGGAAATTACCTTCATACCGACTGCAACAACACATGTTCTACATATTGTCCATCCCGTGCAATGCATTACTGTAGTCACCGCAACCACATTAATAACTTCTAAACCGTACAGGATAGACAAAAACAAATTACACCACTGAATTCCAGAGCTCAAGCGAGTGTCATTTGATGCGTCATACACCCCCCTTCCGATTTAAAAAAAAAAAAAAAAGGACTCGAATCCAAAATGGTGGTTTTCAATATAGCGGCCATGAATGACATTCACTCCAAAAGTTGTGACCTCACGTCAGACCTATGTTCCCATCATCACATTTCAATTTTCCCTTTAATCCATAGCCGGCCGGTGTGGTCGAGCGGTTCTAGGCGCGTCAGTCCAGTACCGCGCGATCGCTACGGTCGCAGGTTCGAGCCTGCCTTGGGCGTGGATGTGTGTGATGTCCTTAGGTTACTTAGGTTTAAGTAGTTCTAAGTTCTAGGGGACTGGTGACCTCAGATGTTAAGTCCCATAGTGCTCAGAGCCATTTCCCTTTAATCTTCCAACTTATGAAGGTGTCCAAGGGCTTTTGACTCACCCTGTATGTGAGGGAACAGCTCCAAGTAGTTTTGGGACAATACAGTTTTAGTCCCTCACAAGATGAATCCACACACTTCGCCTGTCATGTTCTGCTGAGAGCGTAGAGCCATAAATAACTGTAGCTTTCACAGAGCCTGGAGGACATAATACGAGACATCAATTAGGAATTTCGTGAAACCCTGAAGGTTACCACCGCAAAAACACTAGAGTTGAAATACAAACTCACACATTGGGCGATATCCCAAGCAAAACTGACTGGGCTTACAGAACAATCAGAAAAAGGAAACCCAGGCTTAGGGAGGAAAACAAAAACAAGGCAGTCCGTTTGTTCGCTAGTATAGCAGCCACCGCTCCACTAGCTCAGACGGCCACCACAAAGTCAAAGACTCAAACCACACAAGCAAGCCAGGTAGCACAGTATTCATCAAATCCAAGAGTAAGACAGACGCAAAGGAAATATAAACACGTCTCACAGAGATAATTTATCCGAAGAAAGAAAAGACAGGAATCAATAAAATGAAGACAACGAACAACATAGTCGTAACTGAACCAGAAACAGAAGAGGAAATCAGGACGTTGAAACAAAAAAAAAAATGGTTCAAATGGCTCTGAGCACGATGGGACTTAACGTCTGTGGTCATCACACCCCTAGAACGTAGAACTACTTAAACCCAACTAACCTAAGGACATCACACACATCCATGCCCGAGGCAGGATTCGAACCTGAGACCTTAGCGGTCACGCGGTTCCAGACTGAAGCGCCTAGAACCGCACGCCCAAACTGGCCGGCAGTGAAACAAAATTTGGAGCTAAATAAGGAAGTGATACACAAGCCAATGAGGAAACGGAGGCTGAACGTGATAGTGTATGGCGTCGCAGTTACGGTGCCAGAAAGTGAATTAATTGAGTTAGTATGAGAACAGAACTTGGGAGGAACCACAGATAGGAAGCAGTTCATAGAGGAAACAAATGTCAGGTGCACAACAGATCCACGGAAGAAGCTGAGAGTAAACTGTGTACTGGAGGTAAATGCAACAGACAGAGCACAATTGGTTACACAGAAAAGAATATACATTTGATTTCGATCAACCGCTACAATACACTCACCAAATGCTATAGCTGCCACAACTACTGTCACATTGCAAAGAACTGTAGAAAAAACAAGCCGATATGTTCCCACTGTGAAGAATATGACCATCTAAAAAAGGACTGTAAAAACAGCAAGCGAGCTCCAGCGTACATTCCGCATGCAAAAAGGAAGAAATCATGCGCCCAATGAGGTATAGACTGTTACATACCAAGTGTTCTTGGAGTGGGAAGTTCAAAGAACAGAGTATGGATTGTCTGTCATTGTGTAATCTACTGGCGAGCATAATAGGGAACAGCAGAGTAAATATAAACGAAAGAAATAGCAGATCAACAGTCGAAGAAGATGAACTATTGTCAGCAAGAAAACTGTTAAACTCAAGCCCATTGATCAAACGGATCATAAAATTACCTGTCATCTTTATAGGAAATGGAAACCTTCTTCGAAAAGAAAACGAGATGCATGTAGGAAGAGCCAAAATATTCTGGTTCAATGTGAAGGGTAGGACGAGAAGAGACATACTGACGCAAACCGAAAATGTGGCTAACCATACAGATGAGGTTGGCAATGAGATGTACAATAAGAAGTCCAATATGAGAATAACACAAAGAAGGAGCTTAGTTTCTGGAAATGGCTAAGGAGAAACGAACACAAAGAACAGACAGCAAGGAAAGATTACAGAAAATTCAGAAAAACTTGAAAGTGCAATGACTTTAAGATGTGAGAGCACGCAACACTTTATTGTACCGTAGTGTGATAGCACGCAAACAGATAGTTGAGGAAGGTTATGAAAATGCGCAGATGGCAACAGGAATTACGAAAAGGACACAAACGGCGACGGACATGATATGAGAGATGGAAGGTGTTTATGGCCGGACCCGTGGTCTGTTTATGAAATTTGCGAAAATGCAATGAGACTAGCTAAACTGGAAGCAAGACACCCTGTTAGACACATTCATCCAAAAGGCTGCACCACAAATTTACCTGTCAAGGAGGAAGTTGATCATACTTAGCTCAATGTCAACAACTTGCCTACAAATACAGAGGAGCTGTGGACCATATTTGATGTCGTCTTTAAGACGAGGCAGAAGATACTTGATATTGAGCGTCTGTACAAGCAGTTATTAATGACACGTGACCGTACTGTATAAAATTACAAGTTAGCTAAGTGCTCACTAGGTTCCCATAGCATTTGGATCCAATCAGCTCCCACCCCAATTGCCAAAGAACACAGCCAACATTTTTAAAATCGTCCAGATAAACAAGATGCACAGAGTCAGTGATGCAAGCATTCGGGAAAGTGTAGAAGAGCTGGACCTGCACATATTATACATACAGGAGCCATAGTCCATAAATGGGACATTACCCCAAATACCAATTACAGCACAGATTATAACATCATTGCATCATCCAGTGGCCACCATTGTGTGTCAAATAAAGATATAAAAATGAAAAAGATACATCAAGTGTGTCACGAACATGCAGTTACAATAAACATAATGACTCTCTTAGGAAAATTTTACATAATTAACCAATATTTTTAATATAGGAAATACAACCATATATAGAAAATTTAAAAACAACATACTAATTGCAGCTACCTACCTGTGTAATAATCTCGTAGGCTGTTATAGAGACACCTGGGGCAGTCCGTCTGTTTCAATCTTTTGAACAGGAGAGGCGACTATAAATTATCAAACAGCCCAGTTATATCAATCATTATGCCGATAACATACTGATCGACACGATAGATACGATTTTGTAATGGACGCAAACGCAAAATCAACTTTGTGGCAAAGCAGTTACTGACGAGAGAGGATGCTGCCTTCAGGACGCTGTACAAGAACTTGGCCTTCATCTCATTGATAAATCTTTCAACCCACCTACTTTACAAAATCGGTGAAGTGTGGCAACAACTATAGACTTAAGCCTCGCAAATACGGAAGTTAGTGACCAGATTGCGAAAAGAAGTCCCCATAATCTCATTTACTTCACAATTACACACTCAGACAATGACTTAGACGTTAATGTCCCGTATGAGCGACTACACAATCTACCCGAAGCTAATTAGAACTTTCAAAGTCAGAGTTCAAGTTACAACTACTGAAAGGAAGCGGATTTGATGTTAACGGCAAAGCCAACGAATTGGTGCGAGTATTGCAGACAGTGCAAGAAAAGGGGATGCCAACTTTTGTTAGGGATCACTTGGAGTCTCGCACTACAGTCTTTAAGATGCAGAGCGAGGCAGACAAGAAGACAGTACCAGATATTCTTATGGGAAATTGAACGTGAAAAAAGGCCGAGTTTCTGTCGAACAGTTAATCAACAATATGAAGAATTACTACACAAAAAGAGGATAAAAATGGGAAGCGTGCGTTAAGGACCAAATGGCTCCAGATGCTTAGGAATTTCCATACAAACTTGCAACAAACAACGTTCGATCACTTACTGCATTATCAACCCTGAGAGGCCAGTACCTACTCAAAACTCTGTTGCTGGACGATACGACGATAGAAGACACAAAGTAACATCGGTAACTTGGCTCTGAATTATTAGAGCAACATATTAAAAATAAATTTGTGATTCCATTTTCCCAGGAAGAAACGAGGCTGGCAATAACGATATTAAAGAAGAAGAAATCACCAGTGTTGATTCAGCCAGTGGACCAAATTGTACCATATATAACTGTTATTAAACAAAAGTCTTTTGCAGGGACGGGTGTCATGAATCTTTAAATTCATTATACTGAAAAGTGGGAAGACAAAGTCTCAAGAGAACCGAAATCTCACAGGGCGATTTGTTTGGTAAATGCTTTAGCCAAAGTTCAGGAAATGCTTCTGCGTCGTCACCTGAGGGACCATTGACAGGTAGCAAGCTTAAGCCTCCAGCTGTATTGTTGCAGGAAAGGAAATCTACAGAGAATGCGATAAGTCCCACAATGTACATCGTGAACACCTCAGAAGTCAAGTATTTTATCGGCATAATGATTGATATAACTGGGGGTTTTGATAATTTACAGTGGCCTCTCCTGTTCAAAAGACTGAAACAGATGAACTGCCCCAGGTGTCTCTATAACAGCCTACGAGATTATTACTCAGACAGGTAGCTGCAATTAGAATGTCCCGGAAAAAATATTGTGAAAACCATCACCCAAGAATGCCCACAGGGCTCTGTTTGTGATCTAGGGTTTTGGGATGTTGGCATAGGGCCATTGCTAAACCAGATTTAGAGTATAACAAACACTAGAAGCTGCATCACTTATGCAGACGATCAGCTAATTACAGTAACTGCCAAAACACAGACTAAATTTGAGGAAAATAGTAACGTAGTTCTTGAGAGATTATGTAACTGGAGTGTAGAAAACAAACTAACTATAGTGGCCCATAAAACCGTTTCTTATGTTATTGAAAGGAACGCTATCAAGAACGGGAAATCCCACAATCAGAATTAGTGACCAAATTGTGAAAAGAATAGAATTATATAGGTACGTTGATGTACACACTGACGAAAAGCGAACTTTCATGCACATGTAGAAGACATCTGCCACGTAAGCATTAAAATCCTCAAAAAAAGAAGTTTTCAGCTGTCACCAAGTGTAAGAGCATACCACAACGAATTCTTAATTCTTACTGTTGGTTGTGGATCGAACTTTTGGGCTCATGGAGTCTGAAAAGTAAGGGCAGCGTGAATTCCAGAGCGAGCACAAGACACGTACTCTTGTGCCTGACAAGCGCATATAGAGCAACACCGACCGATGCGCTGCTGGTGATAATAGATTTCCCACCTCTAGGCCTAGCAGTAAGAAAGAGAGGTACACGATATTGGCTCAAATACGGCGAATATTATAACGTAAAGGAGATATTGCGCACAAGAGCCACATCAAATAAATAAACAAAAGCTTGCATTTATAGAGAATAGCAAGAAATATGGGACAGGGAAGAAACATGCAGGAGAACTTACCAGTTACTTCTAATATAAAAGTAAAATCAAGAATGTCATTTTTTACGACCAATGGAGCTATACGCTACTTGTCGGGACATGCTCCATACTCCAGCTACTTACTGCATATACGATAACGCACCACAAACACTTGTGAATGTGGAGTAATCGGCACCCCGGACCACATCGTCTGGGAATGTGCCATTTGACAAGAGATTATAGACTGGGACAGGAACGTCTTCAGTAACACAAAGGTCTATAACATCGGTTCTCAAACTGTGAGGTGTGACCCCCGGAGTGTGTGCGAATGAAGTGCAAGGGGAGCACAAAAGAAATTCTTAGTACCAAACAATTACGTTTATCTTTTCCTTTGAACAAAGAATATGCTGTCGCTCTGGATTGAATTTCGCCCGACGTCGGTGTTACGTCAGACGAAGTCGACAGTGAAACCGCGTTCATATTTTTAGTATTGTTTGAAACGATCGGGGGAGATTGGCGATGTCAGCAGTCGGCGGAATCGCCAATTGTTGGCTGCGCTGGGCCTCTATCTTTAACTATAGCGCGCGACGTAAACTCGTGTATCTCGACGCCTACTTGCAGTCTTGCAGACTTCACGAGGGTGACAAGACTGAAGTTCTGGTTAGTGACGGACATGGAGACACCACTGGTCCATCAACTGGCGGAGGGGAGGAGGATACTCCAAAGGTGAAAACGAGAACGTATGATGAGAGCTAAATTAATTACTAGGCCTCACGAAAACTACAGTTCACGGTGAAGAACGCCTTCAGTATATAATTTACTTAACCACTTTAGCTGCTGATAGCATGAAGCCTAAATCTATAGACACATTTTGAAACCGAAAATGCTGAATTAATGAGAAAACCAAAAGAATTTGTTGTCAGGAAACTTAATGTTTTATTATCAACCCAGAAGAAAATTGCTGAAATGACGAATGTAACTTCTAAGGCCCTTTTAGCCTCTCACCAGATTTCGCATAGTGTTGCTAAATGCAACAAATCACACACGCTTGCAGAAAATTTTGGTTTCACCAGCAGTGATTGACATAGTATCAACAACTCATTTGCTCGGCAGTTAAAAAGATTCTTGTCTTTAATGAAACAGTGTGTAAAGGAAATTTAGACATTTCTAACGATTCATTCGAGCAGTTAATCGACAAATTGCCGAATAGCTGCCTTGCGCTTCAAGTGGATGAAGCAAGTGATGTTCATAAAGATGCTCATTTTATTGCTTATGCTCATTTCGTTGATGAGTTTAACATCCGAGAGGAATTGCTTTCCTGTAAGGCGACATTGAAAAAAGCTACAGATAAAAGCCTATTTGATTTAATACTTTTTTTTAATCAAAACAGGATATCATGGAATAGGTGCACCGATAGAGCTCGCTCACTGTCTGGAATTCGTGGTGGATTGTGGCGAAAGTTAAAATTGTAGTCCTGATGCAATATTGACTCAGACCATGAGACATTTGGAGCCTCTGGCTGCTAATGAGCTTAGCCCACCTCTTCATGAATTGCTGCAAATTGTTATTGAAGCAGTTAATATTACTTAGGGAAAATCTACAAATCCCAGGCTTTTTGAACTGCTGTATGAGGAGATGGGCGCTGAACACACTCAACTGCTGTTTTTTAGTTATTATCAAAGGATTTCAAGGGGTAAAGTACTAAAAAGAATGACTGAACTGAGATTAGCGGAATTCTATTAAAGAAGAAAGGTCACTCTCTCGTATAGTGTTTCAGCAACGGATATTTTCTATTGCAAATGGCTTACCTCAGTGACGTTTTTGAGAAACTAAACATTCTGAAAACTTCACTTGAAGGTAATCAGGCAACTGTGCTTTCTCGAATGAAGGTGAGAAGGTGTTCATAAAGAAATCACAGTTTTGGCAAAACCGAATGCAAAGTAACGTTCCTTATTCTAGTGTCACTGGTAGAGAAAGCAGATAACACAGGTCGACAAATTTTGACTTTTTATCTGTGGTTTGCATGAAAAATTAAAATAGATTCGGCTGATCACGAATCTGAAGCCTGTTTTCCTACAGCACGTCTGGGTTTTGCACCATTATCACCATCATCATTATAATCATTATCATCAACATCAGCAACACCATCATCACCACCATCACAGTCGTCGTAGTCTAAATCTGGGCCCAACGAAATCGAAAAGCAATTACAGGACGTCACAGGTCAAATGGAATAATAAAAACGAGTCGTGAAAGGCGTATAAATTAGAAGAAGAAAATATTATGGTTGACATCATGTTTATTCCCACAGACCTTGATAACGGTGTTCCAGAGTTTTAAGTTCCTGATGGAACCGTTCACCATGTTCCTCTGATATGTCAGCCAAATTTTCTTTAAAATTGTCCAAGTGTGACATAACAAAATTTAGTTTTATAGAGACCTTACATCCTGACTGTTTAAATGACTGTAGCATATCTTCCACTATTTCATTGTTATCATGATGCTTATTCTGGCAAACGAAACGATACAAAACATTTTTTAAAGCTCTCCAATTTGCTTTACTAATTCCTCCATTATAGTTTCAAAGCGCTCATCAGACATGAACTTACGTACATCTGGTCCAACAAATAATGCATTCTTTCAACTTTGCAACCGACAGTTTTGGGAACTGGCTTCAGAGATATTGTAAAGAGTTTCCTGTTTTATCCAGAGATTTCACATACTGCTTCAAAATTTGGAGTTTGATGTTCAGTGGAAGCAGTAAAATATGATCTGGATTTACCTAGTGTTCATTCACAATGTTCTTTGATCCCGCTATCTGGTTTTGCCTCATAGGCCACTCTCTCCTGCTCCGATGCTCATGATATGCTCCACTGCCCCATTCACACATATAGCAATGTACCTTGATGTACCCTGCTTGCTTGCCATAATGAATGCCAATCACTTTAAATTCACCACACACAAGCCACTAGTATTCCATACTTCACATTTTGAAGGAGTACTTTCATGGCAGTGTATGTCTATTTTAAGTGTACTGAATACGCAATTGGAATTGATCCTGTCTAGTTTCCAATATGTAGCAATACTGCTTTCAGATTTCGCTTTGAAGAATATAAAAATAATCTCCATTGTCTACTCTCATACTTCTGACCTCCCACTTTCGTTACTAATCCGGCGATATTTTGGCAAAAGACCATTAAACTATCTTCAACAAAAAATTTCCTTAAGACTTTACCGCGATTTCTGTACACTGAATATAATGTGGGGGAGGATGGGAACAGTGGGACACTTTTCTTATTAATCTATCTGAAGCAAGCCTTTTAACTGTTGCCAAATCTTTTTATTCGAAATATTGTTTTTTAGCTTTTTCTAAACTAAACACTTTTTTTTATTTTTTACAAAACAATATATTTGTAGTAAGTGCAAACAAATTTATGATACTCTGTATGCTCTCCCAAGGCTCCCCTACAGAGGGAGACTCTTTACAAAATCACATACAAACTTATAAATTGAACTGCATTGATACAAAGTACAGTGATTATTTTCTTTGCGAGTTTCTACTGTACATTCAGAAATCTACTCAAAATTTTACTGGAAAAAGCAGTTGCAGCTCTCTTCTTACAAATCCTGTGTTTTCAGTGGGTTCTGAGTGACATAAGTAATACATCCTTGCTGACATTCGAAATGTCACCTACATCATGACATATAAATTCACAACTAGTACGTTTTCTTCTCAAAAATTTAATTTCACTGTCATCACCGAGAATTTTCTTCATGCACCTCACACAACGAATGTGATTTAATTTTGCGGCAAATAGAATAAGCACGTACTTACCCTTAGATATTTCGTCTTCTTGTTCTGAATCAGAGGACATTTCAAGAGGAATGTCACTGCTGTCGTCACATAATTCATCCCAGTCTTCACTGCTGCTTGAATAAGTCAACTTTCTTCTTTTAACATTTTCTTTGCACAGTTGTTCGTTTTCCTCTTCAGAAGCTCTTCTTCTACGCTGATTTTTTTCTGGGTTGTCTGTCAGTATGCGTCTTTTCGCTACTTTCCGACTTCTTCTCACATTTTCTCTCATTGGAGCTTTTTAAAATGGCCGTTATCTGCTCAGGTGATACAATTTCAATTCAGTCTGAAGTGTCTGTGTTTCTTCATTCTGCCTGCTGTTCGCTGGTACTTGTGCTGGTACATGGAGACTCCACAACAGTTTCAAATGTTGGTATGATGCTAAGTTCTTCATTAAGGGAAGGTCCATCTGTTACACTTGAACCAAGGAAGTCTGCTTCAGAAAATATCTCGGAGTCCTAAAACCTGATAATGTGGTTTTTTTGGTGAAAATGCTAGAATGATTGCACTGGTTGATAATGTAGTTATGTCATATATAGAAATGGTGTTTTTCTGGGTTGGATAGCATCCAAGAATCACAGGCAATGTTCTAATATTTCCTCAGGCGCCCAAACACAGATACATCCAAAGGCTGTAGTTTATCACTGCAGTGAGGAGGCAATGTGAGAAGCATAATGTGGTTCTCTTTGAAAAATTTTAAATTCAATTGAAACGTGGCTAGCGCGCTTGTCAAATATAAGAAGTGTTGGGTTTTCTGCTGTTGGAGAAGCACATTTCCAGAAATGATGCAAGAAATCTATAAAATTACTGGCATTAATCCATCCTGAAGGGTTTGCAGAACCTTGACATCCAGGTAGAGGCTAAAAATGTTGCACAAAGAGTTACCTTTTACCTCTTTATGCTGATGTTGCCTGGTTCACTTGCTTGCTTAAGTCTTTCAGCAATTACATTTGTGATGTTTGCATAATAGTTAAGGCTGTCTCATTAAATTATATATGAAGCTTGGCTCAAAATTGTGTCTTTTTAAAACGGATCTCAAGTTAACAAAAAATCATCTGATGTTATTTTTATTGAAACTTGTCCCACGAGAAAGACTAGTAGCTTCTGGTTTTCGCAGTGGCTGTCTTTAGTTTCGTTTCATAAAACCATTCATCCAATCCTCTTCTGCTATTTTATTAGCTGTCCAAGCTTCGTGTATTGAGTGAAGTTTTCCAGCATTATTTACTACTTACCTCGATTGGGCTGATTTAGGTATTCCATGTGTTTTTCTGTCGCTTCCAACCTTCTGCCATTTTTCATTGCTTCTATAGCAGATTGTATTGCTTCCTCGGACAGTGTCTGTCTAACTGTCCTTTTCTTATATATAAGTGGTATATTGATGATAAGCGTCCAAAACAAGCTGTAAACGATATAGTAATATCAACTTTTAATAACGAACTCTCCGTTAGTTATCATTTTGTTTAGTTGATACTAAACACTGGGTTTCGTTAATATAATGAAAAGAACTTTTATTACATTCCAAAGATAAACTAATGAGGAATTTGTAATAATAGATGCACTTCAGTAAATTTAGTTACTTCACTGTGTATTGCCTTCAAAAGCAGCGCAATTTTTTAAAAAAAATTGGATAGTGAAATCCGTGTTAGCTTACCTGTAGCATCTAAAATCAAGTCAGTTGACGAAATTTCAGTGTGGCAGCTATAAACAGTTAAAGTCAAAGATTATAGAAGTGAACTGAGTCAGACACAACGACCACAAAGTTTTAAAACGAATGTCCCAAAACTCTCCCTGTCCCAACCCTCCCCATCCTCGCCTGCTGTGTGCAAGTAAATTGTTTTCATTGAGACGTGATCCTAGAAGTTAAGCTACATCTTTTTTCGTCCTAAGTCTTTCACCAAATTGTTAAGTTCTGTCTGAATAAGAGGTTTTGGTTCGCTATCGGTACCACACTCGGAATAGTCAGACTCACTGCTTTCTTAACTTATCTGTGGTTCAGAGAATGATAATGTATACTTTGTTGTTGGTGGCGTGGGGATCGGCAGCCCTGGACCGTTAGGGATGGGTATTATCGCCGAATCTGAGTTCGAATACAAAATGTTGTTCGTCTTTCTTCTGTTGTATGCCGTTACTTTCACCATACAGAAGTAACTACCATCGTTGTGATTTTTCTGTCTGCACTATATCATGGGACTACTGTAGTTCAGGCACTTGACTTTACCTTCACACCACTTTCTTTATGGTTCTATGCATGTGTAACACACAATGTGTGGTGCAGATAACTTATTCTAATCTCCGAGCTTCAAGCAGAAACAAGAAAAGTATGATTTTTGCACAGATTGTGTTATTTGTTGACATCTTTACTTATCACATAAGTTCCACAGATATAACAAAATGTATCTGGGCTATTCACACACTGCCTTCCTGAAATTTTTAACACGGCTTCAGTAAAATAACACCACTCACAACAATGCACTTAAGCACCTGCTTCTAGCTGTAGCACTCACTCACTGACTTCTGCGGCGATAACGGAACTTCATCCCGTTACATCACTTCTGAGGCAGACTTCCTTCGTTCACGTATAACAGATAGACCTCCCCCTAATGAAGAACGTAACATTATACCAACATTTGAAACTGCTGTGTAGTTTCCATCTCCCAACTCAAGTATCAGTAAACAGCAGGCAGAATCAAAAGACTCAAGACACTTCAACCTGTTCATTATCCCCCTTTACTTCATCAGCCTACAAACAATACGATGTTGCCACATTTCAGTGAGGGTGCGAGCAACCCCGGATCTAAGATATTTCTGAACTGGGGCAAAAACTTTTACTGCCCCCCCCCCCCCCACCTCGAACATTTGAGATAGACGTCAAGATTTTAAAAAAATCTATTTTTCAAAAATTCGTACATTTTGTAGCGCACATCTTTCTGAAGAGCTTCATATACAGAACATATATGGTCGAGAAAACATAAGACATGTTATTTGGTCATAAGTGTGCTAAAGTGAAGTGCCACGCCTTTTCACACAGCATTCTTGTATCACATGTCACTGTATTTTGCTCTGTGGAACTCAAACGTGTGCAGTTTGTAATGGAAGCCATCAAATCTATATTCAGGACAGTGGAAATTAAAATGTCCTGTGGTGCTTCTCCTGCTCCCAGTCAGCCAGCTTGACATCCAACCACCCCGTAAAAAACTCACAATTATTACTGAGTAGGATTATTTGTGACCAGGAGAATAAGAACTCTTCAGAAAATTTGCGCTCTTTATTGCCTTTTAGCTAATAACTTTCTCTTTCGTGTGACATAAAATTAAATATTGGAAACATAAAACCAGTAAAGGCAAGAGACAAGCAAGACAGTACACATTTCTTCAATCCTTAGGTCCCAGCATTTCTTTCTCTATATCTTGCTACAGCTTTAAATGGCATACTTTGCTTTCTGCAAAAGAATCTATTACCTCGTAAAACTTCGTCGAAGGTTTTGCTACATGAAAAATCAAAATGTTGTTGGCTAAAACCGAAAAAGCTTTTAACACGAATAGTACCCAAGACTGGTGTGGTTTCTCGATTTTATTGTCACTATTTTGTCACTGTGCGCTAGACAAAACGAACTTAACCTTTCTAATATTGCAGCAGTTGTAACACACGCCAGATTAGCGAGATTGTTTTGGCACAAATGGTAATTTTTATCTACCTCATTCACATCGTCAGATAAAATTCGCTAAGTGGTGGTAGTAGCAGTACGAAATTTTTATATAAATTTGGAATCATCATATTCTTCCATATAATTTGTGTTATGTCCCCGTTTCTTCTACTCCCTCGTTCTAACAAAAAAATCTTGTTATCACTAATTCTGTAGCTTTCCTGCCACTGTCAAAACTTATTCTCCAGTTAACTTCACCAACCCTGACAGAATCACGCGTTCAGTTATCCCGCGTTTATTTTCCGGTTAGGCGTTATTACGTGTTCGTACAACGCGCTTTCGGCGCTACGCCGAGAACATAACTTAAAATTTTCTGTCAGAATTCCATTTTCCTGGATACCCCGAGGAGATAATATGTAATCTTTCGTACCTGTTAGTCGTTTATTTCCACTCTGGTAGTCTAAATCTATGGCTTTCGCTAATTTTTTATAATAACACTTATTATGTTCACACCCAGTCAAGCACATAAACAAACACTGATTGACATTCACCCTTTCGGGTTTCTTCGGCTCAGCTTGTATTGCCCCGTCCCCTTTTATCTGCAGGAAAATGTTTTGTTTCTAAACGCGACGGGAATTACCCTGGCGCTTTGTGAAACAAGTTTTTTTTTCTCCAAGAATATGATTTTGGCGCCCTCTGAAATTGCCGCAAGGAGCAGATACGCCGGTTTGCCCCCCTCCCTTCCCCCTCCCCCACGCCCTGTAGATCCGGCCCAGGGTGCGAGTATTAAGGATAAGCTGGAAGGAAATTAGTGCGGCTTCGTGCAGGGCCAGATCTTTAGCTTGCTGCAAATATTGAAGAAGCAGTAGCGGCTTATTGTTAAAGGCCGTGAGGCTGATATATCTTTTAATTATGTGATAATAATTTAAATTACTCTGAATAACATAGACTTCACAGCCAATAGTAGGCTGGGAGGACGGATATTTGTGCAAAGGAAACTGAGGGCGATGGAAAAACACTGACATCATTTTCGTATTCAGGGGTGACAAGTTAGTAAAGAACGCTACTTGCTGTCCAAACCCCTGCAGCCATGTCGACTAGTGTAATCCGATACTTCCAATGGAGATAAAAGCCTGCCTTCTTCATTGTCTTGCAACACTAAAAGTTTACTTCGAAAAGTATTTTAGTGACGATTTTGATAAATTTAGTTCAATTAAAAATCCATTGAAAAATGCTCATGGACTATCTTACTGAATTATAAAAGAGCAAGAAAAACGTATTGGTTTCGCTTGTGGTACTTCACTGAAAAACAAATTTAGTGAAGTGTCTTTGTGGGAGTTTTGGATACATATTAGCAAGGATTCCCAACACTAAGTCGAAATGCAATGAAGATCTTGATTTCTTTTGTAACAACATATTTATGAGAGACTGGCTTTTCAGCTTTGGCAGCTAGGAAGTCGAACTACAGTTTAAAGCTAGATGTAAGCAAAACCTTCGAG
The DNA here is from genome assembly GCF_023897955.1 of Schistocerca gregaria. NCBI lineage: Eukaryota > Metazoa > Arthropoda > Insecta > Orthoptera > Acrididae > Schistocerca > Schistocerca gregaria. The sequence continues at coordinate 657,409,133 of NC_064931.1, read as the reverse complement.
CGGCTGTTTCTGCCATTATGCTTACCTGTTTCATTGCTGAAATTCTCCAAAATATTGGAGAAGATGGTGTACTCTAGAACAGTATCTAATCTTAGCATCAATAGTATCCTTACTAAATCACAGTTTTGGTATCAGAACGGTTCCTCTACTGAGAATGCCGTTTACATGTTCACTCACGAGATTTCACAAGCGTTAAATAATATAATAGCGCCGGTTGGTATTTTCCATGACCTCCGTAAGGCATTTCACAGTATTCTCCTAGATAAAGTGACCTTTTATAGGATTGATGGTAAATTCAACCGATGGATAATGTCATATTTAATGAAAAGAATGCAGAAAGTTATACTTAGTAATTCAAGTGATCTAGTCCAGGAACATTATTCTGACTGATAAGGAATCACATATGGCATTCCCGAAGATTCAGTCTTAGGTCCACTACTGTTCCTCACATACGTGAATCATATACAACATGCAGTACTAGTTAATTTTGCAGATGATGCTACTATCATAATCAATCCAAGCATACATACAGAAACAGGAGAAATAGTTAACAAAGTTCTTAAGAGTATCATTGACTAGTTTTCTGTGAATGGTCTCACCCTCAATTTCAAAAAGACACAACATATGCAGTTCTGCACATCAAGGGGTACTATACCAATAAGTGTAACTTATGGTAAGGAAGTAATAAATAGGGTGGAAACTTCAAAATTATTGCTCGACACTGATGAGAATTCAGATTGGAAAAAAATGCATTTTGAAACTCCTAAAACAACTTTTCAGCCACATTTGTGCTTAAACTCATTGCAAACCTTGGGGAGAGACAAATCAGTAAGTTGAGATATTTTGCATATTTTCACTTGATAATGTCATTTGGAATAATGTGGTGGGGTAACTGATCTTTCAAAATGAAGGTCTTCATTGTGCAAAAACATGTTGTAAGGATAATATATAGCACTCACTCATGACCATCTTGTAGACACTTGTTCAAGGAGTTGGGCATTCTGACTATAGCTTCACAATATATTTATTCGCTCATGAAGTTGGTTGTAAGCAATCCACTGCAGTTCAAAAGAACAAGGTTGTACATAATTACAATAACAGAAAGAAAAATGACATTCATTACTCCATATTAAGGTTGTCTTTAACAGAAAAAGGGTCACACATTGCTGCAAGTAAAATTTTTGATCTCTTACCCAGTGATATAAAATGTCTCACAGACACCTGAGTAAAAATTGATAACAAAGTGAGAAAGTTTCTCCTTGACAGCTCTTTGTACTATGTAGAAGAATTTCTGTTACTGTAATGTGTAAAATGTGGTGGGTAGGAATTACTAACTCACATCTCTATATTTCTTTACATCATCTGCATGTATTTCCCTTTTTTGTAAAAAAAAAAAAAGGTACAAATTAATTTGTAATGTGAATGTAAAATGACTTATTCCACAGCATTATCGTCAATCATGCAAAATGATCCATGGAACATGCAACTAACTAAGTAACTAACTCTTGAAAAACTTTATTATCATAAGCAAGCTCATCCGTCACACTGAACTTTATAATTTAAATTTTTAATGCTCTTGTAATCTCTGTTTGTTGAATTGTAAATACTGCTGATTTTGTAGTTTTGAATCAAGTAAACTGTGATGAACAATTTGTTCGATATTTCAGTTAGGCTACAATAATTCATGATGTTTTGGTTTCTGTTGTGTAAAATCCTTTTACACTGAATTTGAAAAAAAAGAGAATAAAACAAAGAAAACATAAAAAATGAGGCAAAGAAAATATTAAAAAAACCACATGTATTAATAAAATTGCCTGGGAGTGGGGACGATGCTGTTTTCCCTTGTGAATGGAGGCCCAGTGGAAAAAGTTTTAGACCCACTGGTCTATAACATAATAAGGCATGAGGAACTGTGCCATAAACCGAACTCATTGACAGCTGAGATACTAGCTTCTGAACTGCAAGCCTACATAGCTCAGAGACAAGCAAGAAGAGGCCATAGATCGTGACAATGAGGCGCACCATGGTAGAACATCCACTTGAAACAATTTTCTGGAATAAGTGAGGAAATGAGCCTGAGGAAGGACAAGGAAAGATTTCCTTGGGCCCTGACAGCCATTTCCTAATCTCTACACTGCGGGTGGCATAGGAGCACAGCCCCTATGAATCCTGAGTTGTACCTCAATGTGCCAAGGTCTAAGTATCCAGACAAATGATAAATCTAGCTTGGTACTGATACTCGGTACAGCAGTGTAGTGTAATGCTATGTAGTGTAGTGTTGAACAGTAGTGCAGTATAGAATTACAAACTACAAAATTTGTGATCCAGGGATGTAGAATAGTGTAGCAAACCAGCAGCATGTGCCTTCTTGATTCCAGATTAACATGTATCTGTTTACCAGACAGCCAGATGGAACGTGTAGTTTATTTTTTCTTTGTTTTATTATTTTTGCTTCTTATGTTGACATTCTATGTAGATTATCCCCTGTCCGCTTAAACACCACAATGCTTAGTTGTACTAATGCAATTGAAAATATTTTACACAAAATGAAACTGAACAGTGAAATCACCATTAGCAGAAACTTCACTTAGAATTCAAATTGTGAACACAGGTCTGCAGGAATTTGGAATTAAAGTACGTAAATAAAGGGAATGCTTTTCAGTTCAGTAGTTTTGCCTATGGTCTGGGAAGTCAATCTTCCCATTATTTTTTCCTTAGTGGAATATCTTTTTCTTTTTGTCTTGCCTTCCTCAACATTCTGTCTGTGCTGCCTGCGGCCTCAATAAACATGTCTGATTTGTTGTTGACAGCAGGTTTTGGCACCTTTACGTATCTAGAATAGCCTATCTTCTGCAGATCGGCAGTCTGCAAACAGATCCATGTGGGATAATCCTTAAGTGAGCAACTGTAAAGTATCGTATAAAGTTTGTAATTTTCTACAATTTTTTGTCATTTGTAGACTGTTTTAGTGCTAATTTATGTTCTGAAAATTATCTAAAAAACTAATATTAAAAGTTCTTTGAGGGGAGGGGCATATCATATCCTCCCCTCTCCTCCACCCATTTTATTGTATTGTCTGGAAATGGAGACCTAGAAATGGCTTCATCCCCACCGTAGCCCTCAGTGGTACACAACCCCTCAACAGGCTACAGCATTCCACTCACCCCACCACTGACCCACACCGAACCCAGGGTTATTGCGCGGTTTGGCCCCCAGTAGACACCTCCCCCCCCCCTCCCCCTCCAGGAACACCTCACACCAGATGAGAGTAACTCCAGTGTTTGTGTGGTAGTGTAATTATGGTGCGCGCGTATTTTGAGAAAGTGTTTACGTATCAGTTGCCGACATAATGTAACTGAGACAGAATAAGGGGAACCAGCACACATTTGCTGAGGCAGATGGAAAACTGCCTTATAAACCATCCACAGACTGGCTGGCACACCAGACCTTGAAACTAATCTGCCAGGCAGATTTGTGCCGGGGACCAGCAGGCCTTCCCTCCCGGAAAGCAGTGTGTTATACCGCATGGCTAACTGGGTGGGCTCCTCCCCCCATAACCCCCTACCATGTTGAATACACTCCTGGTTGTACAGGCTTTAGTTCTGTCTGTGATTTCCCCCATCCAAATTTTTCAATGTTAACTGTCCCAGCAGTTCCATAAAACCCCTCCTGTTTGTGAACATGTAAACAGTTCTGAGATGTAAAAAAAAAAAAAAAATATTCAGCAGCCTAGATCATATAAAATATTTCTTTATTTAAGACAACCAGTTTCGATGGAATTGCTGTCATCTTCAGGTCTTACATTCTTATGTTGTGAAACTTTCTCATTTTATGTTGAACCTAATGTCAAGTTGTTAAGTAGATAAAAGTCAGGACATGTTAAAAGTTTTGTCACAACATATCTTGGCATGAGGTTCGATGGAAAATGAACATGTTTAGCAACAAAAAGATCTTTCAGACCTGAAGATTACAGCAACGTCTGTCAAAACTGGTTGTTTTAAATAAAGAAATATTTCCTGTGATCTGGGCTGTAGAATGTTTTCCAGCAAGTATGAAAGATCGCTCCTTCAGTACTCTAAAAATGAGAAAATTCAACTTCTGAGTGGTTTCATCATTTCATTTTACAAAGAACTCTTTCAGGTATCTAATATGTGTTCTTTCACTATCAATAACAAAATTCTTTTGTGTTGGTTTCACAATTGGATATAAGCCTGTCAAATTGACTTTGTTGGTTGGGGATTCCTATTCTGTGGTGTACCTTTCAGGCTGATGGGAGTGTTGAAATGCTGGTACTTGAAGATGTGGCACTGGCTAACCACTACGTGTAAACCACAGTTTTGCCAAAACAGAACACAGCTAGACCCTGTTGAGCTCCCTGGGGTACTCAGCAATTAGTAGATTTCAGAGCATATGTGGTCTATGATATGGTGCAGTTGCCTGAATTGTGACATAGTTTTGGTTATTTACTTATAAACTATTTGGAATGTCACTTCGCAGGGACAGTTTGAGTACTTACATGTTTTAATGGACTGAAGTGTAAAGTCTTTTATAAGTATAAAGCTCCTTCAACCAAATTTTGTCTTTATGCATGTACTATAATTGCAGTATTATATACATTTAATGAACCATGGACCTCACCATTGGTGGGGCAGCTTTAGTGCCGCAGCGATACAGATAGCCGTACCGTAGGAGCAACCTCAGCCCAGGGGTATCTGTTGAGAGGTCAGACAAATGTGTGGTTCCTGAAGAGTGACAGCAGCCTTTTCAGTACTTTCAGGGGCAACAGTTGGGATGATTGGCTGATCTGGCCTTGTAACATCAACCAAAATGGCCTTGATGTGCTGGTACTGAGAACTGCTGAAAGCAAGGGGAAACTATGGCCATAATTTCTCCTGAGGGCATGCAGCTTTACTGTATGATTAAATGATGATGGCATCCTCTTGGGTAAAATATTCTGGAGGTAAAATAGCCCCCATTCAGATCTCTGGGAGGGGACTACTCAGAAGGATGTCATTTTCAGGAGAAACAAAACTGGCATTATATGGATCGCATTGTGCAATGCCAGATATCTTAATCAGGCAGATAGAAAATTTGAAAAGGGAAATGAATAGGTTAAAATTAGATAGAGTGAGAATTAGTGAAGTTTGGTTGCAGGAGGAACAAGACTTCTGGTCAAGTGAATACAGTGTTATAAATACCAAATCAAATAACAGTAATCCAGGAGTGGGTTTAATAATAAATAAAATAATAGGAATGTGGATAAGCATAGTGAATGCATTATTGTAGCCAATATAGACATGAAGCCCACACCTACCACATAACTACAAGTTTATGTGCCAACTAGCTCCACAGATGATGAAGTTATTGAAGAAATGTATGATGAAATAAAAGAAATTATTCATACAGTAAAGGGAGATGAAAATTTAGTAGTCATGGGAGACTGGAATGTGATTGTAGGAAAGGGAAGAGAGGAAAAATTAGTTGGTGAATATGGGCTGGTGCTAAGGAATGAAAGGGGAAGCTGCCTGGTAGAATTTTGCACAGAGCATAACTTAACCATAGCTAACACATGGTTTAAAAATCATGAAAGAAGGTTGTCTACATGTAAGAGGAGAAAGATTTCAGATAGATTATGTAATGGTAAGACAGGGATTTAGGAACCAGATTTTGAATTGTAAGATTTCCAGGGACAGATGTGGACTCTGACCACAATTTATTGGTTATGAACTGTACAATAAAATTGAAGAAATTGCAAAAAGGAGGGAATTTAAGGAGATGAGACCTGGATGAACAGAAAGAACCAGAGGTTGTAGAGAGTTTCACAGAGAATAGTAGGTAATGATTGACAAGAACATGGGAAAGAAATACAGTACAAGAAGAATGGGTAGCTTTGAGAGATGAAATAGTGAAGGCAGCAGAGGATCAAGTAGATAAAAAGATGAGGGCTAGTAGGAATCCTTGGATAATAGAAGAGATACTGAATGTAATTGATGAAGGGAGAAAATATAAAAATATAGTAAATGAAGCACGCAAAAAGGAATACAAATGTCTCAAAAATGAGATTGACAGGAAGTGCAAAATAGCGAAGCAGGGATATAAGGATGTAGAGGTATATATCACTAGGGGGTAAGATAGATACTGCCTACAGGAAAGTTAAAGTTACCTTTGAAGTGAAGAGAACTACCTGTATAAATATCAAGAGCTCAGACACAAAACCAATCCTAAGCAAAGAAAGGTAACAGAAAAGTGTAAGGATTATATAGAGATCTGATACAAGAGTGATGTACTTGAGAGCAATATTATGGAAATGCAAGAGGACATAGATGAAGATGAAATGGGAGATATGATACTGCATGAGGAATTTGACAGAGCACTGAAAGACCTAAGTCGAAACGAGATCCTGGGAGTAGACAACGTTCTACTAGAACTACTAATGGCCTTGGGAGGGCCAGCCATGACAAAACTCTTCCACCTGTATGAGACAGAAGAAGAATATAATAATTCCAGTCCCATAGAAAGCAGGTGTTCACAGGTGTGAAAATTACCAAAATATAAGTTTAATAAGTCACTGTTGCAAAATACTAACTCAAATTATTTACAGACAAATGGAAAAACTGATGGAAGCCGATCTTGGGGTCGATTAGTTTAGATTCTATAGAAATATTAGGCAAGGCAATACTGACCCTACAACCTATCTTAGAAGATAGGTTAATGAAAGTCAAATCTATGTTTCTAGCATTCGTAGACTTAGAGAAAGCTTTTGAGAATTTTGACTGGAATACTCTGTTTCAAATTCTGATGGTAGCAGGGGTAAAATACAGGGAGTGAAAGGCTATTTACAATTTGTACAGAAACCAGATGGCATTCATAAGAGTTGAGCGGCATGAAAGGGAAGCAGTAGTTGAGAAGGGAGTGAAACATGGGGTAGCCTATCCCCGATGTTATTCAATCTGTATATTGAGCAAGCAGTATAGGAAACAAAAGAAAAATTTGAAGTAGGAGTTAAAACCCATGGAGAAGAAATAAAAACTTTGAGGTTTGCTGATGACATTATAATTCTGGCGGAGACAGCAAAGGACAGAAAAGAGCATGCTGAACAGAACGGAAGTGTCTTGAAGGGAGGATACAAGATGATTATGAACAAAAGCAAAATGAGGATAATGGAATATAGGCAAATTAAATCAAATGATGCTGGTAGTATCAGATTAGGAAATGAGTCACTTAAAGTAGTAAATAAGTTTTGCTATTTGGGGAGCAAAATAACTGATGATGGTCAGAGTACAGAGGATATAAAATGTAGACTGAAAATGGCAAGAAAAGTGTTTCTGAAGAATATCTAAGTGTCAGGAAGTTTTTCCTGAAAGTATTTGTATGGAGTGTAGCTATGTATGGAAGTGAAACATGGACAATAAACAGTTTAGATGAGGAAAGAATAGAAGCTTTCGAAATGTGATGCTACAGAAGAATGTTGAAGATCAGATGGGTGGATCACGTAACTAATGAGCAGGTACTGAACAGAATTGGAGAGAAGAGAAATTTGTGACACAACTTGACTACAATAAGGGATGAGTTGTTAGGACATGTTCGGAGGCAGCAAGGGATCACCAATGAAGTACTGAGGGAAGTATGGAGGGTAAAAATCATAGATGGAGACCAAGAGATGAATATGATAAACAGATTCAGAAGGATGTAGGTTGCAGTGGTTATTCAGAGATGAAGGGGCTTTCACAGGATAGAGTAGCATGGAGAGCTGCATCAAACCAGTCTCTGGACTGAAGACCACAACAACAACATATATTTAATTTTTGGCCAATACCAGTGCAGATTTCATGTAGACATGTTAGACATTTGTGATGTTGTATACAGTGTAAACAGCACATTTTATACACTTCCCATGACCAGGCATGAGTATGTGCACTACTGAGCCCACACATGTTATTTCTTCATATTTACAATCATGCACCTGGCATACTCTCCTCTGAATAACACTACATAAATCACAATAATATTTTTAAAAATAATTAGTGTAATCAAAATGTCAATAAAAGATGATACCATAATATTAATAGTTTTCTGCAGAGTATTTATTCACTTCCCATGGAACAGTTTGAGAAACCCTGTGTTAGTCTCATGTGGGTTGCATACTTCTTTCTTCATGCCACAACATTTGCAAACAGAATTGTATTTTGCATAGTTGAGTCAGCAGTGTAGTACACAAAATCTGTATACACATAAATGATTTACTGGCAGCATGGGCAGTAATCTGTAGCTTTTTGCTGATGAAGCTGTAGTTTGCTGCATGGTGTCATCATAGAGTGATTGTAGAAGGATGAAAATGACTTAGACAAAATTTCTAGTTGGGATGATGAGTGGCAGCTTGCTCTAAATGAAGAAAAACGTAAGTCAGTGCAGATCAGTAGGAAAAACAATCCTGTAATGTTCAGGTACAACAATAGTCATACACTGCTTGATACAGTCACATAGATTTAATATCTAGGTGTAACACTGTAAAGTGATATGGAATGGAACAAGCATGTAGAGAGAGTGGATGTTCGACTTCAGTTTATTCAGAGAATTTCAGGAAAGTGTGGTTCATCTGTAAAGGAGACTGTGTATAGAACATTTGTGTAATCCATTTTTCAGTACTGCTTGAGTGTTAAGGTTCCCCTCCAAGTCAGGTTAAAGGAAGAGATTGAAGAAATTCAAAGGCATCATGCTAAATTTGTTTCTGGTACATTCAGTCAACATATGAGTATATGCTTTGTGAACTGAAATGGGAATCCCTTGATGGAAGATGACATTCTCCTCATGAAGCACTATTGAGATTAAATAGAGAACCAGAATTTGAAGGTGACTGCAAAATCAATTCTACTGCTGCGAAAGCACATTCCACATTAGTACCTTGCAGATAAGAGAAATCAGGGCTCACACAGAGGCATATATACAGTAATTTTTCCCTCACTCTAATTGCATGTGGAAAAGAAAAGGAAATGACAAGTAGTGGTACAAGGTGCCCTCTGTCAAACAACACATAGTGGCTTGCAGATTTTACATATATATGAGAGAGAGAGAGAGAGAGAGAGAGAGATTGTTGATACCCGCCCTTTTGACTGTATTTGTAGTGAAGATGTTATGGATTTGTCCTGATTATCTTTTTATGAAAATACTGGTTTGTACTATGCTCTGTTATGATATGTTACTCTATGACACTAGGTACTCATATTATTCATTTATAATTTGTCATCGTCTCTTGTAGTACTCTGAGATGATACTGTTGCTACACTATTTTGCATTTACTAAATAGGCTAACACCAATAATGTATATATATAATCCACCCCCACAATTTTATTTTTTAGTGTTGATACAGACTGTAAGCTAGAATTTATTCAGCCCAGTCCTATAAGTTCTGTTTTTTTAGTGTGTTGCAAGAGTTCTACATAAGACACAAATAAGTAACTGTGGGCTGGGTGGTCCTTGTCTCTTGTCTAGAGCTACTGTATGTGGCATCATGGGAGAATCAAAGCTATCACAGCTCATCTGACATGACCGTGATCCATAATGTCAGCATTTTATATTAATAATGAAGTATAATGTGTATTACTTAGTCATTGTTATGGAAGTTGAGTTTTTTGATATTAGTAAAGTGTTTTCATTTTTGCTATGATTTTACGTAAAACAGTTTGATACCAAAAATTATCACAACATAGAAGACAACTAAGCATACTTACAGTAATGATCTTTCAGAATTTCAAAACTTGAGTGGATCTTAAACTAGCTAAATTCTGGAAAAGAAGAAAAACATGTACATCATTCTGAAATGCGGAAATACACTGGCTCGGCTAATATTTGAGAATTCATCAACTACACATTTTACTGGAATCCCCATAGCACCTTTTGAGATTTGATATGCTGACCGTATATATACACTCCTGGAAATGGAAAAAAGAACACATTGACACCGGTGTGTCAGACCCACCATACTTGCTCCGGACACTGCGAGAGGGCTGTACAGGCAATGATCACACGCACGGCACAGCGGACACACCAGGAACCGCGGTGTTGGCCGTCGAATGGCGCTAGCTGCGCAGCATTTGTGCACCGCCGCCTTCAGTGTCAGCCAGTTTGCCGTGGCATACGGAGCTCCATAGCAGTCTTTAACACTGGTAGCATGCCGCGACAGCGTGGACGTGAACCGTATGTGCAGTTGACGGACTTTGAGCGAGGGCGTATAGTGGGCATGTGGGAGGCCGGGTGGACGTACCGCCGAATTGCCCAACACGTGGGGCGTGAGGTCTCCACAGTACATCGATGTTGTCGCCAGTGGTCGGCGGAAGGTGCACGTGCCCGCCGACCTGGGACTGGACCGCAGCGACGCACGGATGCACGCCAAGACCGTAGGATCCTACGCAGTGCCGTAGGGGACCGCACCGCCACTTCCCAGCAAATTAGGGACACTGTTGCTCCTGGGGTATCGGCGAGGACCATTCGCAACCGTCTCCATGAAGCTGGGCTACGGTCCCGCACACCATTAGGCCGTCTTCCGCTCACGCCCCAACATCGTGCAGCCCGCCTCCAGTGGTGTCGCGACAGGCGTGAATGGAGGGACGAATGGAGACGTGTCGTCTTCAGCGATGAGAGTCGCTTCTGCCTCGGTGCCAATGATGGTCGTATGCGTGTTTGGCGTTGTGCAGGTGAGCGCCAAAATCAGGACTGCAAATGACCGAGGCACACAGGGCCAACACCCGGCATCATGGTGTGGGGAGCGATCTCCTACACTGGCCGTACACCTCTGGTGATCGTCGAGGGGGCACTGAATAGTGCACGGTACATCCAAACCGTCATCGAACCCATCGTTCTACCATTCCTAGACCGGCAAGGGAACTTGCTGTTCCAACAGGACAATGCACGTCCGCATGTATCCTGTGCCACCCAACGTGCTCTAGAAGGTGTAAGTCAACTACCCTGGCCAGCAAGATCTCCAGATCTGTCCCCCATTGAGCATATTTGGGACTGGATGAAGCATCATGTCACGCGGTCTGCAGGTGCAACACGAACGCTGGTCCAACTGAGGCGCCAGGTGGAAATGGCATGGCAAGCCGTTCCACAGGACTACATCCAGCATCTCTACGATCGTCTCCATGGGAGAATAGCAGCCTGCATTGCAGCGAAAGGTGGATATACACTGTACTAGTGCCGACATTGTGCATGCTCTGTTGCCTGTCTCTATATGCCTGTGGTTCTGTGAGTGTGACCATGTGATGTATCTGACCCCAGGAATGTGTCAATAAAGTTTCCCCTTCCTGGGACAATGAATACACGGTGTTCTTATTTCAATTTCCAGGAGTGTATGAGAGTCATTCCAAAAGAAATGCACACTATTTATTTTTTAATCCATCTTTTATTCTACATGTTTGAATGTTTTACAGTGTGTAGATACATCCTTTAGATACAATATTTTCATTTCTCCACATAATTTCCATCCCTCTCAACTGCCTTACATCATCTTTGAACCAACGCCTGTATATCTGCACGGTAAAATTCTGTACCAACCTGTTGGAGCCACTGTTTGGTAGCATGCACAAGGAAGTCATCATCTTGAAACCTTGTTCCATGAAGAGAGTCTTTCAGTTTCCCAAAGAGATGATAGTCACATGGAGCCAGGTCAGGACTGTAAGGCAGGTGTTTCAGTGTTGTCCATCCGAGTTCTGTGATCACTTCCATGGTTTTTTCACTGACATGTGTCCGTGCATTGTCATGCAACAGCAAAACATCCTGCTTTTGTTGATGTGGTCAAAAATGACTCAGTTGAGCTTGAAGTTTCTTCAGTTTCATCACATATGCATCAGAATTTATGGTGGTTCCATTTGGAATGATGTCCATAAGCAAGAGTCTTTAGGAACTGAAAAACACTGTAGCCATAACTTTTCCAGCAGAAGGTGTGGTTTTGAAATTTTTTTTTTCTTGGATGAATTTGCATAATGCAAATGAAGTAAATAATCAGGTTCAATCATCTTTGGCCATATTTTGATGGTGAGAAGCAGTGCTACACTTCAATGTTACATTATTTTTATTTGTTTGCCTGTCCATGTCTCATTTTAACAATAGCTTGAGACATGCCAAGAAACATATTATAAAAATATAATTGCATATGATTGTAAAGAAAATTATAGTTGTATAAATAAAAATATATGTTCATGTGTGACTAAGCACACACTACAAGGATGTGGAAATATAGTCTCTTCAGAGAAACAGTCCTGGCATTTTCCTCAGTGATTATGAAAAACTACAGAAAAACTCAACCAGGATGGACAAATGAGGATGTAAAACCTACTCATAGAAACCCTGTTTCATTGACAGCACAATTCCACAAAAACATGCAGCTGCTACCAGTGTATTTGATGTTGTATTATCATTGATAACAACAGGAATTGGAACTTATCACAGCACTGCTCTGTCATACTCGAACAACTTTCTTCTTCCATTGGCAGAGGCAGGTAAAGATACCAGAGTCTCTGAGAGAAGAAGCAAACAAAAAACAGCAGCAGCGACCATTCTTATGTAATTTATTTTTGAAAGTGGGTAGCATTTCGATATTCCTTTGTTGTGTGGAAGCTTATTGTAAAAAAATACTGCCTGCACCTATAGGGTCTTTACCAATTAGCTTTAATGCTTACTTTCTGTATGTAGTGTCATATTTCTACATCTGGATCTACATAGATACTCTGCAAGCCACCATATGGTGTGTGGTGGAGGGTACCCTGTATCACTACTTGTCATTTCCTTCCCTGTTCCACTCACAAATAGAGCAAAGAAAAAACAACTATCTGTATGACTCTGCATGAGTGCTAATTTCTCGTATCTTATCTCTGTAGTCCTTATGCACAATGTATGTTGGTGGCAGTAGAATGGTTTGGCACTCATCTTCAAATGCCAGTTCTCTAAATTTTCACAATAGTGTTTCTCAAAAAGAAAATAGCCTTCCCTCCAGGGATTCCCATTTGAGTTCCTGAAACAACCCCATAACACTTAGGTGTTCTTCAAACTTACCGGTAACAAATCTAGCAGCCCACCTCTTAATTGCTATGATGTCTACCTTCAATCTGACCTGGTACAGATCCCAAACACTCAAGCGGTCCTCAAGAACAGGTCGCACCAGTGTCCTATATGTGGTCTCCTTTACAGGTGAACAACTCCTTCCTAAAATTCTCCCAGTAAACTGAAGTCGACCATTCATGTTTCCTATTACAGTTCTCACATGCTCATTCCACGTATATCTCTTTGTAACTTTATGCCCAGACATATGAACAACTTGACTGTGTCATGCAGGACACTACTAATACTTTATCTGAACATTACAGGTTTGATCTTCCTATTCATCCATATTAACTTACATTTTACCACACTTAGGGTTAGCTACCATTCATCATATAAGTTACAAATTCTGTTCAAGTTGTCTTGTATCTTCCTACAGTCATTCCACTTCGACACCTTACCATAAACCATGGCATCATCAGCAAACAACCACAGACTGCTACCCACTCAGTCCCCCAAGTCATTTATGTACATGGAGCACAACAGCAGTCTATCACACTTTCCTGGGACACTCCTGATGATGCCCTCATCTCTTATGAACAGTCGCCATTGAGGACAACACACAAGGCTCTAATATTTAAGAGGTCTTCCAGTCACTCCCATATCTGTGAAATTATTCCATATGCTTGTACCTTCATTATCAGCCTGCAGTGGGGCACTCTGTCAAAATCTTTCCAGAAATCTAGAAATATGGAATCTGCCTGTTGCTCTTCATCCATAGTTTTCAGTATATCATGTGAGAAAAGGGCAAGCTGAGTTTCACACAAACAATACTTTCTGAACTACTCTAATTTGTGGACATAAGCTTCTCAGTCTTAAGAAGGTTTATTATATTCAAACTGAGAATTTGTTCAAGTAATCTGCACCAAAGAGTATTTAGGGATATTGGTCTGTAAGTTTTGGGGTCCATTTGTTTAACTTCTTATGTACTGGAGTCACCTGTCCTTTTTTCCAGTCACTGGGCGAGTGATTCATGATGAATGCAAGCTAGGTAAGGAGCCAATGCTGGAGAGTACTCTTTGTGAAATTGAACTGAGACTTCATCCAGAGCTGGTGATTTATTTGCTTTCAAATTCTTCAGTTGTTTCTGTATACCAGGTATGATTTTTTACTATGTCATCCACACAGGAGTCTGTCCAATGTTCAAATGGTGGTATGTTTGTACGATTCTCCTGTATCAATGATTCCGTGAAAGTGAAATTTAAAACTTTGGCTTTCATTTTGTGATCTTCAACTGCCACACCAGAATCGTCAACAATGGGCTAAATGGAAGCCTTAGACGCACTTGGTGATTTTATGAGGTTCATTCAAATGAAACCTGGTCAGTGTGTCTACCTTTGCCTAACACATAAGGTGGCACCATGTAATTGCGGGTATGGTTGCTCCATCTATTGATAGAGAGACTGATGTGTGCACACCATTTGTGGTGCCAGTGGGGTTTCATGCCAAAGAGGAGGTGGTCGCACAAGTTATTGTCCACTACCGAACATGAGGGCAGGTAAGCATGAACAATGAGGAGTGATTCTATTTTTGGCAATGGAGAGAGTTGGAGGCTGTGAAATGTATCAGCGGATGAAGGCTGTGTATGGTGAGTATGGTCTGAGTCGTTCAAGTGTTGTGAAATGGCACAAATGATTCCTAGAGGGGCACGAGTCACTGGAAGATGATGCTTGTCCAGGACAGGTTCATTGTATCATCACACTGAAAATGGTTGTGGAATTGAATGCTTTAGTCTTGGACAACCACAGAATGACCATGGATGAGATCCGTTGGTTATTGGGTATTAGCATGGGCACCGTCCACACCATAATGCATCAACACTTGAAATTTCAAAAAATATGTGCATAGTGGGTTTCCCACCAACTGACTGCTGAACAGCACAATACTCGAATGGTGGTGTCTTTGAGTTATCTGCAACATTATCATGAGGAGGGATAGAGCTTTCTGTTGTGTATTGTCACAGGTGACAAAACATGGTGTCACCATTTTGAACCAGATATCAAGCATCAGAGCATGCAGTGGAAACATGCGAGTTCGACACCTCCAAAGAAATCAAAGGCTGTGCACACCAATTCTGGAAAGGTCATGATGTCCTCCTTTTTTGACCAAAAGAGTCCACTGCTTGTTGAGTTCCTGGAATGGGGAACCACCATCAATGCCCAGCATTATCAAGCACTTTACAGAACCTTAGACAAGCCATAAAGTTGAAACACCGAGGCATGTTGTCCAATGGTGTTATCCTCCTGCATGATAATGCCTGCCCACACACAGCCAACACAGTGAAGATGACATTGCAGCAGTTTTGGTGGGAAATCCTGGAAAATCCACCATACAGTCCCGACCTTTCACTGTGTGACTTTCATGTGTTTGGATCTCTAAAACAAGCTATTCGCAGACATCGATTCACAGCCAACAGGAAGTGTATAACTGGGTTCAGGCCTGGATCCAGCATCAGCCTACTAGCTTCTTCAAGGATGGAATTGTCCAGCTAGTGTTGCAATGGGATAAATGTGCAAACAGTTTTAGTGACTATTTTTGGATATGTGTACTGTGTATAACTATATGTTTGAGTTAATAAAATCATTACTGTTACTTTACACTAGTGACTGGGTCTCATTTGGATGCCCCTTATACATATGGCCAGAATTTTCTTAGGTTCCCTGCCAGATCTTTTGCTAAGGTGTGACAATGGTAGTTGTATGTTTCATACATAGATCTTTTCGCAGATGCACAAATCTCTAATAAACTTCACTTGTCATCATTTATGTGTTCCTATTTGAACCGAGAGTGCCACAGCCTCTGCTTCCTCAGCAGCCACTGAATTTTGTTATTCAGCCACCCTGAATCTTTTCCATCCTGTACTCTCTTTCTAGGAACATAACTCTCCAGACCATCATTTACAATCTCCCTTAAACTTTGCCTATAATTCCTCTGCACCCATCTTACTGGTACTAAGATATGCCAATTCACTGTCTAAGTAAGATGTTAGTAACTGCTTATCTGCTCTATATAGCAGAAACACTCTCCTAGCCTTCTTGACTGATTTACTAACTTACATAATCATAGTTGTTATAATGACATCACAATCACTAATCCCCATTTCTATATTGACATTGTCAATACGATCTGGCCTGTTTGTCGGTATGAGGTCTAAGATATTTCCATTGCATGTGGGCTGCCGAGCTAGCTGCTCAACACAGGTTTCAGAAAACATGTTCGAAAGTATTTCACATGACTGTCTGTCTGTACTCCCCACAACGAATCCATAGGCATCCCTGTCTATCCTGGCTGGCTAAAGTCGCCTGCAACCAGTAGTGCAAGATCTCAGTATTTACATGCAATTGCACATAGACTTTCTTTGAATGACTCTAGAACTTTCACAGCAGAATTGTGTGGCAGGTAAAAACATCCGACAATTAACTTGGGTTCACCTACACATGTTACACATGAGCCGATAACTTCATTGTCACATTCAACTTCAACCTCACTAGAGACAATACTTTTGTGAACAGCAATTAATACTCTCCCTCCTATGGCGTCTAATCTGTCTTTCCAATATATTGTGTCTATATCAGTTACAACTGGCTTAACAGAGAAGTTTTAAGAAATGAATGACTTTACAGATGTTCAACACTGTGACAGTTATTGTCTACTGATCTTTAAGTTTGTCCCTGCAAGAAATTTAGAAGCTGCTTTTGCGATATTTCTAACGTTTCCTTTTGAAGCTTTAAGAGCTTCTGTACACACATATTTGCTCCATCACCTCAGACTGGAATGCAGTGAGCCAATTATGCATATATGAGACAACACTGCATATTTGATAGTGTCTTCATTTACATTTGTAGACATTTTCCTCATAAGAAATATTTTAGCACTATTTTTTGAGAAAATCTTATCTATGCAATTTTCCTAAAGTCATGTAACTATCCAGCACCACACCCAGGAATTTGTAATTGTTTTCCTCTTCTAGATCTGAGTTTCAAAGACTACACCAAAAGGTATCAGTATGACTCATGGTGGTAATATTTGCCTGCATGTACACTGTTTTCTTTTCATTTATAAACATATTGCTGCTGATGAAATATTTGTCTGCTTCTTCAATATTCTGAGAGTTATTTTTGAAGCTGATCAATTGTGCCACACATCTAGGCTGTTGTAAGAATATTTATCATTTTTTTAAAAAATGTGTGTTGTACAAAATTCCTTAAATAATTTTTAAAATGTGTAAGTATTGGAGAGCATACTCATCAGCAACAGACTTAAAAAAAAAAAAATATGACTCAAGGAGACGTATTACAAGTATTGTGATCTGTTGAAGGTAGAGATTTCGTAAATACATGTGTAGTATGCTACAGGCACAGATTCAGAAAAACGGCAAGGGACTTCACAAGGGACATGAGACACCCCACCCCCACCCCCTATCCCCTCCTCTAGCAACAACATTTTACTAAAACTGTTTGTTTTTACAAATAATATAGATCAATTTCCAAATTTTTCAGTTAATTTTTTTAGGACACAGTATTGTGAAAACAGTGTCTCAAAAATGGAAAATTCTAAAAAATTACAAGCTTCATTGAACATAGGTTATTTTTAATTTTCAGTCTTAACAGTTAACCCATGTGAATTGTTTTGCAAATCTGATATTGCAGAAAACATTCCAGACAGGAAAAGGCATCCATTAAAGGCTTACCATACTAGTTGCCCACAACAAATCTTGCATAGTTCATGAGTCCACCAGTGGAACCAAGAAGCTACAGGTAGTTGAAGGAAGACGAGGCAGATGGAGGAACATGCTCCATTAAGAAAAAATAATAGAAATACTGACTTTCCCAGGGTATTTATAAGCACCTTTTTTTATCAGGATATCTCCTTGTGAATTTCATGATATCTGTGAGTGCTATACAATTTTCGTTACTTCCACGTCTGTTTATGAAAGCAGTAATAAGTTTTGTTGGATTTAACACACCTCCTTCACAGGGGCTCTGAAGCAGTGTTTCATAAATTTGAATTTAACATTAACTGAAACACATGAACATAAAGATAGCTTAATAATTAAATACAACATAATGTATAAATTAAGCCTAGTTAAAACTGGTTTATCATATTACGAATTACAATATTAAACAGTGTGTGTTGTAACAGGTTATTAATAATGAATATAAACTTTTCAGACTATATATGACATATAACCAACATCTTTTGATGAGAATACCAATTATCAGAGCTGTAATACACAATATAACAAACCACGAATAACTTTCTTGGGGCCTTTGTCCCGCTCCAATCCAGTGTTGGCTTTGTTATTATGGATTTTTCAGTGTCAATGGCAGAGGGTGGGCAGATGCCCTTCCTGACACCATCCCGAACCCCTGGGATGGAAGTAGTGTACCCCAGCTGTCTGTGTCTAGTGTAAGTAATGAAATAGTGTGAACGTTTTTTCAAATGTCTGAGAGTCATGTAACTCAGGCAGAACTTGGGGACCATCCCAGTATTCACCTAGCGGGATGTGGAAAGCCGCCTAAAAACCACATCCAGGCTGGTCAGCATACCGGCTCTCATCGTTAACCCGCTGGCCGGATTCGATCTGGGGCCGGCGCACATACCCGAGTCCAGGAAGGAGCGCATTAGCACTCTCGGCTACCCTGGCAGGTTAATAAACCATGAGTAACTAATACAGGGAAAATCATTAAGCTTGTGGAGTTGTATTTAAAAAATTCAAGGATACTTGCAAGAGTAACAGCTTCATCCACTATCTACAGACAGAACATATCTCAGTTTCTTATAATAGTATATCAATTTACAAATTAGTAATAACAGGAAATTTTTACTGATGGCTTGTGTCTTCAGATAAAAATAGGTTTCAAAAAGCAAAAAAAGCTCTACTCTCACAATATGAATGCTGATAATTTATCAGCACAACAAGGTACAATGTATGTTACCAGAATGTAGGCCACTCACAAAGTCTAATGCTTCCTCACCCTCTTCCCAAATGGCATTATTTGCAAACTCATAAAAGTCCTAGTATTCTCTTCTCTGTTGATATGACAACCTCCTCCACTGGTTTCTGTACTGCAGTAACTATCTTTTCAGTAGTTAAGAAGAATATTTGTTGAATGAGTGGTACCTTAGGCATTATGCTGCCCTCCAGTATTCTCTGAACTCTACGAATATGGTGGATCAGTGTGGACAATTTTTTCCTTGCACTGAATTATTGATGGGTTCTGAAGAAAATCCTACTGAAAAATTATGATGATAACTGGCCTATAGGTACTATAATATTAATACAGCAGGTTGTAGCATATCAGTAACAGTGTTGTTCAACAGATAACAAATTCAGTTTGACAAAAGTGGGGAACAGTATTAATTTTGGCTTTTTAGAAGGAAATATACCAGCCTTCACATGAATAGGTTCACATTAACTGAAGAAAATACAATCCAGGCTAACCAGCTGCATATTTGAGCCCCATTCTTGAATATGAGTCCACTGCCTTTCATTGTAAATTTTTGTTCATAAAAACAAGAAGAATGCAAGCTTTTAAGCACAGGTCAGGTGCTTCAATGCAAAGAAACAGGTTGTGATTTGTCAGCCTGGAGCCTCATATTGCCTAACCAGTATCATTTGTATGTAGGTCCTAATTGCTATAGTAAAACAGGAATATAAGATTTAATTTTTTTGTTTGACCATGAATAAATGGAACATTACACAAAAAGCACATCTGAAAATGGGAATCATTTCCTGAAACACGTTGTGCAAGATATAAATAAAAAGAAAATCTTGATTGGCAGCAGAAATAGTTATTTTACAAACAAACATAAAATATAATAAATTGCATGTCAGATAACTGTGGTAAAGTCACAATATTAGAACTTACAATTTGTCAAGTTCAAGGTTGATTGCCTATGCAACAAATAAATACTCAATCAAAATGCTTAATTCAGTAAATTAAATTCATTCATAAATTTGTTTCTCCAACACATTAAAGGAAACTTCACGTTAAAAAAAGAACATCGAAATCAAATAAAACACAAATGTGAGAACAGAATGAATGCCATGTGCAATGTGACTACTGTTTGCATAAAAGTGAGTGCTGTGTCTGTAGTATAGGGCTAGTAAGAAACAAATTCTAAAATTAAACTACAAATATTACTGTAAAATATTAAATTGCTCAATTATAAATGGCAAATGTTTACAACAGTTATTTAAATTAATAAACCAAGCTGTGAAGGTAAAACCATTTGGAATATCAAGGAACAGGAGAAAAATATGGACTCAAAATGAAAATAGCCAAGGATATGTACCGTTTCTTGCAACAAGACTGACTAGAAGAAGTTGACATGAATTTTGGATCACAAGGGGACCTATTGAAGAGTGTATGAAAATTGTATTTAAGTGACTATTAATGTTGCATGTCTGCAGATTGTAGGAATTTCTCACCAGCAGTTTGATTATAAAATACCTTCAGTTCAAAGTAGATTGTATTACCATATGTTTTTCATTCTGAGAAGATTTCAATAAGATGAGCAAGAAAGTTTACTAACACTTTATTCTACAACAGTTCATTTAATAAATCATATTATGTTTTTCATTACTGAGCTGTGTTATTAACTTAATATAGAGACAAGCTGCCAGTCTAATCAGGTAGTGAACACAGAAATTGGTAATTTAGAAATTTGTGGCAAGTACTATGAGACCAAAGTGCTGAGGTCATCAGTCCCTAAGCTTACACACTACTTAATTTAACTTCAACTAACTTACACTAAGTACAACACACACACACTCATGCCCAAGGGAGGGCTCGAACCTCCAACGCAGGGAGCTGCGCCAACCTTGACAAGGTGCCTAAGACCGGCGTGGCTACGCCGCGCAGCTGTAGTGAACACGTCAGCTTCCCAAGTGGAATATAGTAAAACATGCATGTAAAAGTGTGCACTTTGAAACTGAAAGTTTTCTTCACAATTAAATGTATCACTGGCATAAAATTATGTAGCCTATATATAAAGTAATCAGTGTAAATACCAAAAAGAGTTTTAAATAAACTTTCACATATGGTGGTCTTATCAAGCAGGTTTGAGGACAGAAATTGAAGTAATTCAAAGACAGGCTGCTACAGTTGTTAGAGGTTAGTACAGCCCATATGAAAAAGTAACTGAGATTTTCAGGAAATTTACTGGAATACCTTTGGAAAAAAACGTCACTTTTTTCCCAAGAAATGCTGTTGTGTTAATTTAGAGAACCATTACTTGACGAAGATTGCATAACAACTTACTGTCTCCATTTTGTATCTTCCACAGGGCTCATGAGTGTAACATTAAAGATATTAAGTCACTTGCAGGGGCCTACTGGTAGTCATTTCCCCTTCATTTCTTTTGTGAACTGAATAGGACAGAGTGTGCCTATTACCCCATGAACGGCATCAGATGTTGAACAGTCACTGTGGAGGACATAGATATGATACTTACTCATGTGAGACATTACTATCAGCCCCTTACAAATTCTGGAAGGATTCTCATTCTGGGTCTCCAGTTGGCTGCCTGCTCTACCTGACAAAGAAAAAGTGAAGCACCCAGAGGACATTGTCAGATGTCAGTGTAGCTATTCACATGTTCACACTAGCTGCAATTCTCTGTGACAGTTTGAATGGTCACCAGAGTACAGTAGCATTGCTTGCATTTAGTGCTGTTATAAGGCCTAATAGGTATAAAAGGGACATGAACAGCATCAGCTGTTGAATGGTCATGCAGCTGCCTCATACTTGTTTGGGACAGTGTTATCAGCACTTGACAAAGTTTTTAATCGATCTCATTGTGGGTCACTCTGGCTGGCTGGTCAAATCACATGACATCCAGATTTGTGGAGCATTTGGTTATGACAGTTGTCTGATGTTGGACTGTACATGAACATGAGGTTAGGCACACTCATTGAGTACTTTCAGTAACATTCTGTGTTATACCACAGCATTTTTCAGTTATACCACACACACCTCACTGCTGTTGTCATAGTTTCAATTTGCCAGAATCTCTCTCCTTCCTTACAAACTCTTGCTGTGGAAGAGGGTCTGAGGTCAACTCCTTGTGGTGCATACAGTTTTAATCTATATAGCAATTTTTTTTAATATTCCTAATATTAATGAGATATTTAAAATATTAATTTAGGCAATTTTTTTTTCAAGGTTAGAATGCGAATTCATGACCTGCCTGTAGTAAGTAGCACATTGCTCTGTGGCTCAACCACTGAAACTGCAAAAAAGTTTAGGAACTGTTATTGTGTCAAATGTGGAATCACAACATTCACAAGCTCATGGGTATGATAACTTTCATAATGGAACAATAATAGCAGATGTGAAAACAAAATAAAAGTGTTACCTGTCAGCAGAATTTGTAATCTTGACACAGTAGAAAACAGTACGCCCAAGAAAAATTGTATACCTGCTTCAACATCTTCTAAACTTGGCTATCAGAGTCCTACATATTCAATTTAAATACTGGGACAACTGGTTGGCTTCATACATATTGTAATATCAGCCATGGTACACAATGTGCTGCCTTACAATATATTTGTTTACAGTACATTATAAGACAGCATAGTGTGTACCATGCATTTCTCCAAGTATATCACTGCTGTTGACAGTCACCTGAAAAAAAAAAAATCTTTAATATCAACTACTTACATTAAGAATTTATCTGTGATTCAAAATGAATTAGCGAGGGTAAGTAATGATAAACTATTTCCTAGTCATTTCCTTTTTTTCATGGACACTTCATTTGAACATGTCTATTGTAATATAAATGGCTATCAGAGTCCTACATATTCAATTTAAATACTGTGACAACTGGTTGGCTTCTTACATATTGTAATATCAGCTATGGTACACAATGTGCTGCCTTACAATATATTTGTTTACAGTACATTATAAGACAGCATAGTGTGTACCATGCATTTCTCCAAGTATATCAATGTTGTTGACAGTCACCTGAAAAAAAAAATCTTTAATATCAACTACTTACATTAAGAATTTATCTGTGATTCAAAATGAATTAGCGAGGGTAAGTAATGATAAACTATTTCCTAGTCATTTCCATTTTTTCATGGATACTTCATTTGAACATGTCTATTGTAATATAAATGTTATAAGTTTTTCTCTTTTATTTTAGTATTTAAATTGCAGCTGTTATTTTCAAATTGAAATAAATTGTTTCCAACAGGCATGGATTAAAGTGGGACCTGGAGTGGGGGAGGGGATCAGTGGGGTCAAGACTTCTTACCACCCCATCCAAAAACACATTTCAGCAAGTTTGTTTATATTTTTACTTACACTATTTGATCTAAAGTACCTGGACACCTATTAGTGGACACTAATGTAGGATGTGTCCACCTTTCCTTTTTATGACAGCTTGAACTTTGCTGAGGACACTTTTACTGAGGTCTGTGACTGTCTGTAGAGTAGAGACGACTCATTCTTCCTCAACAGCTGAAAACAGAAAAAGTAGTGATGTTGGATACCACTTGGGTCTGGAGCAAAATTAACATGTTAACTCATGCCAAAATGTCCCATTGTATTTAAGATGGGAGTCTGGGTACACCACCCAATTCCAAGAATGTTATTGCCCTCACAGACATTGCTTTGTGACAGGGCCCATTGTCATTCTAATACAAATAACCATCATCTCCTAACTTTTCCTCTACTGTACACAGTACACAATACTGTAAAATGTGTTCACATACTTAAACATTTATCATTTTCTTAAGTGCAGTAAGAGGACCCCATCTTAACCATGAGAAACTCTCCCATGTCATAACACCATCTTGTCAATACTTCAGTGTTGTTGCTACATATGATGGCAGGTAGTATTCTCCAGGCATTCGCCAAACCCAAACTCTTTCTTAGGATTACCACAGGGTGCAGCATGATCACAACTCCAAATCACTTATTTCCAGTTATCTACTGTCCAGTGGCATTGCTCTTTACACTACACCAGACATAGCATAGCACTCACTACGGAAATCTGTTACTTACGAGGAGCTGCTTGACCATTGTAAACCATTATTTTTAGTTAATTAAGTGGTTACTTATTCTATAGATTGTCTGAATGATTCTTTTACTGAAAAGACATGTAATGAGTCAGTTTACAGGTTATGTACACATGATTAGTGATTATATTAATAAACACATTATTCTTTAGTCCTACTCATGCAAACACACTTTTTTACAGGCTACCAATTTTTAAAAAGCAGTTCATTCATGGAATAGGAGGAGTTGTCTAGGGTAAATGATTTTAGGTGATATTTAAAACTTTATTTGCTACCTGTGAGTCATTCTATGTTATTGGTAAAATGATCAAAACTTTTTGTTGATGCATATTGACTTTCCATCTGAGCCACTGACAGCTTCTGCGCATTGACTGCCACAAGCTTTGTGATAGATGGTTCACTGCCAGGACATGCTAATCACATGGTGGTAGATGTGAAACTCTGTTGTGGCCAGCTGTGGCCACACAGCAGTCAGTGTGTTAACATTGGGTAATGAAAGTCATTATTTATTCAAGTGCTATAGTTATAGGTAACAATGTTCTTCTCAAATTCTGTTAGATTATATATGGTGAGTTTCACTAGCAAATAAATGTACTGTGATAGTACAATTAAAATGGTAAACTCCTTGAAGAGGTACCTACATGGAGATGATGGGGGAGCATAACATATTAATCTTACTGCTCACTTTTGTGCAGTCAGTATTTTCCTTCTAACTTGTGAACTATCACGAAAACGATTGCATAAGACATCATTGAGTGGGAAATATGCAAAATATATCAGGAGGTTACTGTGTTTGTTTACAAGACTAGCAATTTTACAAAGAGCAAAAGCAGCAGAACTTGAAGACATTAGAAATATACACTCCTGGAAATTGAAATAAGAACACCGTGAATTCATTGTCCCAGGAAGGGGAAACTTTATTGACACATTCCTGGGGTCAGATACATCACATGATCACACTGACAGAACCACAGGCACATAGACACAGGCAACAGAGCATGCACAATGTCGGCTCTAGTACAGTATATATCCACCTTTCGCAGCAATGCAGGCTGCTATTCTCCCATGGAGACGATCGTAGAGATGCTGGATGTAGTCCTGTGGAACGGCTTGCCATGCCATTTCCACCTGGCGCCTCAGATGGACCAGCGTTCGTGCTGGACGTGCAGACCGCGTGAGACGACGCTTCATCCAGTCCCAAACATGCTCAACGGGGGACAGATCCAGAGATCTTGCTGGCCAGGGTAGTTGACTTACACCTTCTAGAGCACGTTGGGTGGCACGGGATACATGCGGACGTGCATTGTCCTGTTGGAAAAGCAAGTTCCCTTACCGGTCTAGGAATGGTAGAACGATGGGTTCGATGATGGTTTGGATGTACCGTGCACTATTCAGTGTCCCCTCGACGATCACCAGAGGTGTACGGCCAGTGTAGGAGATCGCTCCCCACGCCATGATGCCGGGTGTTGGCCCTGTGTGCCTCGGTCGTATGCAGTCCTGATTGTGGCGCTCACCTGCACGGCGCCAAACACGCATACGGCCATCATTGGCACCAAGGCAGAAGCGACTCTCATCGCTGAAGACGACACGTCTCCATTTGTCCCTCCATTCACGCCTGTCGCGACACCACTGGAGGCGGGCTGCACGATGTTGGGGCGTGAGCGGAAGACGGCCTAACGGTGTGCGGGACCGTAGCCCAGCTTCATGGAGACGGTTGCGTATGGTCCTTGCCGATACCCCAGGAGCAACAGTGTCCCTAATTTGCTGGGAAGTGGCGGTGCAGTCCCCTACGGCACTGCGTAGGATCCTACGGTCTTGGCGTGCATCCGTGCGTCGCTGCGGTCCGGTCCCAGGTCGACGGGCACGTGCACCTTCCGCCGACCACTGGCGACAACATCGATGTACTGTGGAGACCTCACGCCCCACGTGTTGAGCAATTCGGCGGTACGTCCACCCGGCCTCCCGCATGCCCACTATACGCCCTCGCTCGTCAACTGCACATACGGTTCACGTCCAGGCTGTCGCGGCACGCTACCAGTGTTAAAGACTGCGATGGAGCTCCGTATGCCACTGGCTGACACTGACGGCGGCGATGCACAAATGCTGCGCAGCTAGCGCCATTCGACGGCCAACACCGCGGTTCTTGCTGTGTCCGCTGTGCCGTGCGTGTGATCATTGCTTGTACAGCCCTCTCGCAGTGTCCGGAGCAAGTATGGTGGGTCTGACACACCGGTGTCAATGTGTTCTTTTTTCCATTTCCAGGACTGTATTTCTTCCAGTTCAAGTTTTCATTAGTATGTAGACTCAAAATTTGGAACATTTTACCCTATTTACTGACTTGTTCATGTGTTACATCAGTTGTTTGTTATGACTATTTACTGAATAGAACTGAATATAGAGTGTTTTCTGAAAATTTAGAGAGAGTCCATTTTAAAAAATTGTAGTTCTCTGAAAAGCTTAGTTAACAATCCTTTCTGTTACGTCCTCTCTAATGGGATTTTTTATAATAATGGTATCATCAACATGAAGTACTTATTCCACTTGTTGAATGTTAATTTGGGACGTCACTCACATACAAGTTGCGGAAAAATTATTTGACCAAAAGTGTAGGACAGAAAGTCAGTAACAAATGTAGGAATTTCAGTGTAGGAACTAGGAGCTGGAGCTATATATTTATGGTATTACATGCATCAACATCAACTCTAGCAATGTATTATTATTATTATTATTATTATTATTATTATTATTATTATTATTATTTACACTTCAAGTTCGATAGCACCAAAATCAGGAGCATATCTCCAAGGTCATGGAGCATGTCAGTACATGAAATTACAACATAAAGGTAATAACAGATAAAAATAAAATGTTTATTAACCCAAAAAAGTCAATCCACAAGTTTAAGTAAATGTAATCAACAATACAACAACAATCAGCTTAATTTTTCAAGGCACTCCTTGACAGAATAGAAGGAGTGACCCATGAGGAAACTCTTCAGTTTCAATTTGAAAGTGTATGGATAATTGCTAAGATTTTTGAATTTGGGTGGTAGCTTATTGAAAATGGATGCAGCAGTATACTGCACACCTTTCTGCACAAGAGTTAAGGAAGTCTGATCCAAATGCAGGTCTGATTTCTGCTGAGTATTAACTGAGTGAAAGCTGCTTATTCTTGGGAATAAGCTAATATTGTTAACAAGAAATGACAGTAAGTCAGTTAACTCGGAAACTTGTTTGTATTTTACAGGTGGAAACAAAATGCACTCCACTCACTGTCATTAGGTGAGAGTGCCGTGCAATGCAGAATGAAGGTTTTCAGTACCCTTTCTTCATATTCAATAGGTACAGTGGTCCAACTAGGATATGTGTCAATGAGTGAGTGAGTGTTATGAAAGAGAAACATAGCATATGGTTTCACATGGAGATTAGTGACATGAATTTGACCTATGGCACTGCTCATGGCAATGCCAAGGCAGCTTGTAGGATTTACCAGGAACTTTATCCACACTGCAGACTGCCACAGAAAAATAGTTTTGTAGTCAGTTGAGAGACACACAAGAGACACAGGATCTTTGTAGACTAATAAGCATGATACAGGCAGGACACACATTGTTCATACTGCTGAGTTTGATGAAGATGCGTTATATCACACAGAGCAAGATCCAATGACAAGTACCAGATGAATCAGTGAGAAACTTGGCATGGACCAGCATCACATCTGGAATGTTGTTCATGTTACTGGTTGACATCCTTTCTAGTGGAAAAAGGAACAAGCTGTGGACATGAATAAATTCCCTAGGTACCTGGAACTTGTTTACTGGTTCCTGCAATGAGTAGCACAACAGCTGCATTTATCTGTGTTGCTTAAAGATGAGGCTTGCTTTACTTGTGAATGTGTTTTCACTTCACTCAACAGCCACATTATGCACTACAGAACCCTCATGCAATATACATCCATGGTATGGAAATGGAAATGTCGTGTGGCTAGGGCCTCCCATCGGGTAGACCATGTGCCTGGTACAAGTCTCTCCAGCTGACACCACTTCGGTGACTTGCATGTTGATGGGGGCGAAATGATGATGATAAGGGCAACACAGCACTCAGTTCCTGAGCAGAGAAAATCTTCAGCCCAGTCAGGAATCGAACCCAGACCGTTAGGTATGACATTCTGTTACATCCATGGTCATCAAGAGTGATTCATTGTAAACTGTGAATGACTCACTCATGTGCCCCAACATGTTACCTCAAAAGTTCAATGCTCACGTGTACCTTGTGTTTTTGCGACAAGTATTGTCTGCACTCTTTGAGGATGCAATTCTTGGAGTTAGGCAGAACCTTTGCTTCCAACATGTTAGTGCAACTCCACATTTTGCATGTGCTGTCAGAGATCACCTAGACAAGACACGTGCTGACACATGGATCAGACATAGGTAGCTTATGTGGTGGCCTCCATGTTCACCACACTTGTCACTACAGGATTTTTCCCTCTGGGGTATCATGAGAGACAACATGTATGCGACATCCATTGATGATGTACAGGACTTGGTGCCTCACATTACGGCAACAGCAAAACAGATTCCTGGTGTATTTCAGAGAATACAGCAATCCCTGCATCACCACTATGCTCTATGCCAGCATAAAAATGGTGGTCAGTTTGAACATTTGCTATAACATACTCAAGCAATCGTAAGTATGTGTAAGAGAGCATAGTCATTAATCATTTACTTCATCTACATGTTGCACATGAAACATGGACATGTGATTCTTTCCATTTCTACGGAGGTATTGTATGATATGTCAGCTAAGCATGATACACATGTATGTGATGCTTTATGTTTCTCTTGTTCTCATCATGATGATTAGTTAGTCCAAACATTTTTTTACATGCATGTTATCCGTGAATTACTTTTCATTTGAAGTAAAGATGTTCATATGTCAGATTTCAATTAAGTTCATGTAGTACTGAAAGTACGTAACTCTGACCTCTATTTCCTATACCATACTGAAATTCCTTCATTTGATGCTGTCTTTCTGCCCTACACTTCCAGTCAAATTGTTTTCCTGCACCCTGTGTACAAGGAATAAGAGTGGACCCAAAATTTAACCCTGTGAGATTCCGTTTGTGATTTCTCCTCAGTCACTAAAATTATCAACCCTTCCAACATTGTCTGAATTATTTAGCATAACATTTGCATTCTGTTTGTTAAGCATGATTCAGACCAGTTGCTTGGAAAGCCATCAGTTCCACAAAATGTGAGTTTCTCCATGAGTGTAGCATGATCTACATAATCAAATCTCTTGGAAAGATCACAAAAAATACCAACCGGTGATATTTTATTTCTTACAGCTTGAAATATTTGGTAAAAAAATATAGAAATAGCTTTTTCAGTCAAATAACCCTCATGGAATCCAAACTGTGATGTGCTAAGTAAATTTTTTCTACTTAAATGATTGCCTACCTTTGAGTACGTTACTTTTTTCTATATTTTGGAAAAAGATGTCTGTAAGGTAACTGGATGATAATTGCTTAATTCTTTCTTGTCATCTTTCTTATAAAGAGCCTGAACAATTGTATATTTTAATATGTTTGGAGAAATACCCTGTGCCAGTGATGCATTGCATGTAACACTAAGAACATTGCTTATTAAGGTAGAACAACTTTTCAGAATTCTGTTTAAAATTCCATCAACACAGTGAAGGGTACTGATGCTACTTCTAGTTGCTTAATGTTTTGTGGAATGACATTTTTAATAAGTTTTCTTGCAATTTCAGCTCAATTGTTTAACCCTAATTTTGCTGTTACATTTAAAAATACCCACAACTTGTGAAATGTCACTCAAAACATTGTGATTTAATGTAAATGTTATGGTATCTTGTACACTGACTGACTGTCCTGTCTCCTGTTTGACAATATCCAGCATAATTTTACTTTTGTTACCTGCATTATTTATTTTGATCAGGATTATGACCACCCTATACAGTGCTTGATTACCTCTGTCATCAGTACATGAGGTCTGCCTCGTCTTAGTTTAACTGGGATTGTTCCTTCATGTTTCCACTTCACACTCACATTACTAACAGTGAACTTGAGAAGCTTCAGAAGGGTTGAAATGTCCTTGATGGATTTGTTACTAATGACCAATCCACATTCAAAGTCACTGAGATCTTTTGACTAACTCATTTTGCTGTTACTGATTCTCTGCTGACAACACAATAACCCTCAGCTTCTGTACTGTTGGGCCCATCTCTCACAACACCTAGTAGTCAGTTCCACATTAAGCAGGAGTGTCCAGACACTTTGGATCAGATAGTTTATCTCTACTTCCAACTCTCACAGATAACTTTTGGAGAATTGTTTATATGTCAACCTGTCTACATGGATGGGAATACAACGTGAGTGTTAAATTTCTATCCAGGTAACAGTGCACATTTCCAGGATGTCCATACCTTTCATCAACAACAAATCAGATTGAGCAACAAACCAAAGGCAGCTGAGTGATGGAAGACAAAGGGAAAGATCCAACACTAAGTGAAAAGGAATAATGGAAATACTGACTTCCTGAACGTAGAAAGAAATGACAGAAAGAAACAGCAGTCCTTCCATTATTTGACACAGTCATAGCCCTTACACCTTTTTCGCAGTCAAAGTGCTAAGAGAAATAGTGATAAAGGTGAGTGCACATTTTGTTTTATATTAGGTAAATAATCATGTTATCATAGTTGTGAGATTTTGTTACTGTAACAGCTTTTAAATTAATTGCATAAATTTTCAGACAAATGCATTTCAAATGCTATATTTCTCTAAATTACCATTTCTTGGATATTATGCTAAAACGATGTGCTAAACATTGATCTAAACAAATTATTATTATTATTATATTAAAAAATTTATTGTTGTCATTGTTACAAGAGAGAGATCTGTGGAATTTTAAATTTCAGGTGACTGCAAGTAATATCTGAAGAGGTGTGAGGGCTGGGAAAGGGGGTTGGCAGACAGTAACAAATTGTGAAATCCCCCACTAGAACCAAACCCTGGGTCTGCACCCATGCTTCATCTCATTCAGTGTCACTATGGAGAAGTATGTTGGAAATCTCATTCTGGGTACTATATAGTAGTGTCAGTAGTGGTAATTTATTCACCCAGATACAATGTACTTTGCATGGAGTTCATCAAAAAATACATAGCATTATATACATTGAAGGATATACAGTGCCCTACACAATACAAGGGTGCACAGTACCCTACACAATATCACATTCAAAATTACTCATATACACTCCTGGAAATTGAAATAAGAACACCGTGAATTCATTGTCCCAGGAAGCGGAAACTTTATTGACACATTCCTGGGGTCAGATACATCACATGATCACACTGACAGAACCACAGGCACATAGACACAGGCAACAGACCATGCACAATGTCGGCACTAGTACAGTGTATATCCACCTTTCGCAGCAATGCAGGCTGCTATTCTCCCATGGAGACGATCCTAGAGATGCTGGATGTAGTCCTGTGGAACGGCTTGCCATGCCATTTCCACCTGGCGCCTCAGTTGGACCAGCGTTCGTGCTGGACGTGCAGACCGCGTGAGACGACGCTTCATCCAGTCCCAAACATGCTCAATGGGGGACAGATCCGGAGATCTTGCTGGCCAGGGTAGTTGACTTACACCTTCTAGAGCACGTTGGGTGGCACGGGATACATGCGGACGTGCATTGTCCTGTTGGAACAGCAAGTTCCCTTGCCGGTCTAGGAATCGTAGAACGATGGGTTCGATGACGATTTGGATGTACCGTGCACTATTCAGTGTCCCCTCGACGATCACCAGAGGTGTACGGCCAGTGTAGGAGATCGCTCCCCACACCATGATGCCGGGTGTTGGCCCTGTGTGCCTCGGTCGTGTGCAGTCCTGATTGTGGCGCTCACCTGCATGGCGCCAAACACGCATACGACCATCATTGGCACCAAGGCAGAAGCGACTCTCATCGCTGAAGACGACACGTCTCCATTCGTCCCTCCATTCATGCCTGTCGCGACACCACTGGACGCGGGCTGCACGATGTTGGGGCGTGAGCGGAAGACGGCCTAACGGTGTGCGGGACCGTAGCCCAGCTTCATGGAGACGGTTGCGAATGGTCCTCGCCGATACCCCAGGAGCAACAGTGTCCCTAATTTGCTGGGAAGTGGCGGTGCGGTCCCCTACGGCCCTGCGTAGGATCCTACGGTCTTGGCGTGCATCCGTGCGTCGCTGCGGTCCGGTCCCAGGTCGACGGGCACGTGCACCTTCCGCCGACCACTGGCGACAACATCGATGTACTGTGGAGACCTCACGCCCCACGTGTTGAGCAATTCGGCGGTACGTCCACCCGGCCTCCCGCATGCCCACTATACGCCCTCGCTCAAAGTCCGTCAACTGCACATACGGTTCACGTCCACGCTGTCGCGGCATGCTACCAGTGTTAAAGACTGCGATGGAGCTCCGTATGCCACGGCAAACTGGCTGACACTGACGGCGGCGGTGCACAAATGCTGCGCAGCTAGCGCCATTCGACGGCCAACACCGCGGTTCCTGGTGTGTCCGCTGTGCCGTGCGTGTGATCATTGCTTGTACAGCCCTCTCGCAGTGTCCGGAGCAAGTATGGTGAGCCTGACACACCGGTGTCAATGTGTTCTTTTTTCCATTTCCAGGAGTGTAACTTTGATTGATTACATAGATGTGTGAAAATGATATTTTCCTTTTGACACACATGCAAACACATATTTGTTGTACCACTTTTGTTCAAAATATTCATTCACATCATAGCAAGCACTTGATTAAAAGTGCTATTAAAACATAGTACTTGAATGTAATGCGTTGATACATTGTAATAGCAGTAGGTCATTAAAAATTTGAATACTGCTTCCTTCAATGAAGACAATGTTTATTTTATCTGTACGGGCAGTTTATTATACAATCTACTACATTGTATGTTTGTTTTTTGCTGAGGCCTTGTATTCTCTTTTTATTAGGATGTCATTGCACATTCTTGTATTGTAAGGAGGAAGATCTGAGTCAATTCTGAAATTGTCAGTGCACATTTCTGTATTAATTGCACTGTTTTGAATATAGAGGCATGGTAAGAGTAGAATATTTAGCTGTTGAAATAACTGCTTGGTGCTAGTAGCCTTGAACTGCTGGTTATTATTCTAACAGCTTGTTTTTGTAGAGTGAAGATGGTTTTCAGGTTTGTCTTATTATGACCCCAGAAGGTGAGGCCATACATAGTAGCAGAATGGATAATTCTGCACTCTGTCTACTACACTCAGTACTAATTACACGTAATGCAAACCGAACATTCTTGTCTCGATAGACACCTAAAAGTTTTGTGATAGCTATCCTCTCAATGTCTTTATTTTTGTATGCTGAAGGCCAGGTTAGGATGTGACATCGTTTTCCTGTAGTGGGTATAACATGTTTTTGAAATATTTAAAGTTAACTTGTTCATTTCAAACCAATTTTGTGAATATTCCAAAACTAATTTCAAATGTTGGCAACACCAGGTGTATATCAGTTACAACAACATTTGTGCTATCAGAAAATAGTGTTATGTGAGTACTATACCACTGATTGGAATCTTGATATCATTTAAATAAATAAGAAATAAGAGAGGTCCTGGAACACTGTCCAATGGAATCCAAGTTGGTACATTCTGAATATCAGATCTGTAAAGCACACTTTAGTTTTTAATATTTGCTGAGGTAATTTCTACTACTTGTCTCCTCTTATGGAGATATGACTGAAGCCATTTTTTTCACCTCACCTCATACACCAATAGCTTCTAATTTGTCTAACAGTATATCATGTTATACAGAATCAAATGCTTTTGATAAGGTGAACCTTACTCTTATTGTAGTGATCTTTGTGTCTAAACCCGTTATGATATTTTCATGAATTGGTTAATAGCTAATTCAATACTTATGGCTCTCCAAAAACTATGTTGGTGTACACTCAAGAGATTGAATTTCTCTAGATAATTTTAATTATGCATTTAATCACTGTCTCTATTACTTTTGAAAACACATGTAACAAAGCTATTGGTCTTCAGTTCCCCAATTTGTATATATTGTCCCTTTTATACCACTGTTTTATTTTTAAAATGTTTAATCTATGTGAAATTAGATGTTTCTAGTTTGCTGTTCACTACAAGGGAATAGTTCTTGGCTCCATGGGAAATTATCTACTGTTGCTTCACTCTTAATGACTTTAACATTTCTAATCCAGTCAACTGTGTGATATATCTAATCCTGCAAATTGGTTCATGTGTCTTCCCCTTGCACATCATTTTCACTTATGTTGATAATAATACAATTTAAGCCATTCTGTATCATATTCTGTAATGTCCTATGTTTTGCTATGAGTTTGAAATATTAAATCATAAACTGAAAGCTTCTGATTTCCATATCATAATACTAAGTCCTTACCAATATTTCTTTTTTCCTTCATTTATTGTATTTCTTATTGCAGTGTCAACACGTTTTCAGATATTTGAGATAAGAACTATTCATGTTGTTTATTAAAAGCTTTCCTGATAACAATGCCTGTAACCTAAGATCTAATGTAAATGGTTAAATAGACAGAGATATATATAATTGTATGATATATACAAACCATATTTCAGTAAGAAAATTAAAAGTTAATTTGTGAGTCTCATAACAATGCACAAGCCTATTAGTATGATGCCTCTTTCATGACTTGCACATCAGTGTCACAGCTTATTTATTCAACTATATTCTCAGTTTGTCGAATGAAGCAGAGTTGACCTCATTCCGAGACATGTTATCAGAAAAACGTTGGAAGTAGGTGTTCAAAATGAAACCTCAGATCTCTACTATAGCAGTTAGATATTCTAATACCAACACTACAGGAGGCTGTAATTATTTTCAGTGAAGATCTAAATACACAATGCAGCCCTGTAATACCATTCCCAAGGAATGATGAAGATAAAATTAAATTGGAAACTGCTTACACAAAGACATTCTCATAATTAAACTTTCATTATACAGATATCGTCAGTTGCTTGTAATATTATGTTATTAACATTCAGAACAAAATGTGAAGAAAATGTGGGTACATATTCTCAGTTTTGTGCTAGTAATAATCTGAAAAACTGGAAGCAAAAGAACAGCTTCAAAACTAACAATGCAAACACACATATAGAGTAGCAGCTACAAACTTTGCCATTGATGATGCTTTTCGAAAAATGAAGGTGAAATGCGTATGGTGCAATAAAATTGGTTTTATTCAGTTGCACATAGATTGACCTAATGTGGAAATTATCAACATAACATCTTCATACTGTGTAACTAGCATGAGTAAAAACTATACTCTTCTCCCATATTCCTTGCAGTGAAGTGTAGCATGTAAGCAGTCATTCATCCAACTCTCATACTCTGTTGTTTGGGGTGGGGAGATTTAGACGACACAAAATGCTATGAAGCTGTTGAAATTGATTGTATTGCTCTGAGTTGCACACACTGCCAGGTTGCCTGGTTTTTCTTTGGCCACAGTTTGGTGTTCACGAAATTATTTTAGAGTCATCCAACTACAGAAAATGAAAAAGTACAGCTGCTGCAGCAGAGTTTGTACATCATATGGTTGGATTCATCATTATTCTGTAAGAGACAAGGACACTTTTAGTCAATGGACATTCTAGAGTGGAACTGTAGTAATCAAGACACTATTTGTGTGCCTATCTACTGCTGACCATTTTATTTCAAGTGGGGATGAATCATTGTTCAACTACACAGGAAAGTATACATATCACCGAGGCACATCTGAATAATTAGTTACATAATTTTCTGCTAAATAAATATGAATCTGAGACCTCACCATAATTTTTTAATGATGGCCATCATTTCAAGCTCCATAGAGTCTCAATTAGAGGCATATAGCACCTCACTGCACTACAGTTAGTTTGTGAAAGATACAAGACACCATGGGTGGCAGAAATATTACTTGTTACTGTCCAAGAGCAATGATTAAAGATGATTAAAAGAATTTAAGTAACTTAGAAATTAAATTGATTCATACAGTATCTTACACAATTTTGTAAATTGAATACTACTTGAAAAAAAATCTTTACTCGACACTAAGAATGCAGCTCTGTTTGTGCACCATAGGAGCTGTGTTCTGAGGACAGGTGAGTGAATGGGCGGTGGACGAGGGGTGGACGGTTAATTTGGGTAAATAACTAACAGAAATTTAGAAAATAGACTTTCATCCACTGGCCTAAGGGTGCAGGATCAAGAAGGGAATCTCAGGCCAGAATGAAGGGGCTCACCCCAGTAGCTAGTCACATTAGAAAGAGAGGAGATGATAAAAATTAGCTGAGGAAATGTGAGTGACACCTGAAATTTAGTTATGTTAATGGTACACCATAGGCATATTGAAAATAAAGTCCACCATTATAGAGTGAAAATGGAGTAAAAGGTTGCAAAAAGTGGACATTGTTATCAAGATTGGCTGAGTTGGCTTCACAGAAGAGTGTGAGCCACTTCACGTGACACCTTCTAATTGGTTTTACAGAAAAACTGCAGATTCAGTGCTTGATGTAAACAAGGTGGCCTTCATTGTTGGCCACACATGTTACTCTGAAATTACATTATGGCACCTTTTCCTCAAAAAAGGAAAGGAAAAGTCTGTCTCTCTCTCTCTCTCTCTCTCTCTCTCTCTCTCTCTCTCTCTCTCTCTCACACACACACACACACACACACACACACACACACACACACACCATTTTCCCTCTCTTTCTCAGTCCCTGTCCCCTTCTCTCCCTACTTCCATTTTCCTCAATTTCTCCTCATCTTAGTTCATTTACTTCAACCTCTCACATTGCAACAGGTACAATTATAATTTTAATTTCAATATCTTTATTTGGTTCATGACATTACTGACTATTATTTTCCCTACTACTATTAAATATAAGGTGATTTATCCTTCCCTGTCTTTTCACCATTACTTTCCAAGCAAACTGTTTTTCACATAGATAGGATGTTTTGTGTGTGTGTCGAGGAGCTCCTGGAAGAGCTGAAAAATTAAGGAAATTCCAGTGTTACATAGTTGAATTTCTTTATTTAAACTTACGAATTGTCGCCTGAATACGTTTCTTGTATTTCATTTTATCTGTTTCTACTATAATGTTATAATTTCATGTATTGACTCGTTCCATGACCATGGTGATTTCTCCTTAATTTGGTGCCACGGAATTATAAATAAATAAATTAAATAAAAGACAGAGTATTTGACATTGACAACGAGGAAGAGAGAGATAGTGAAAGTGAGAAGAGATAGCAGCAACAGGAAGGAAGGAATTAGATATTAGTGTAGTAGTAGGACAGAACGAAGGGGACTGTGGTAGTCACACAGGAGACAATCACACAGAGACACAAAGAGATACTGACAATGAATTGGGTTGAATGTGTAAGTGAGAAAGGGCAACTGGGAGTGGATGGGTACGAGCGACTTACTATGGTAAACTAGTGGGCGCGAGTGAGCTACAGTTATCAGAGCTTCTGGGAGTCTGAGATGAGTTGCATGTTAAAAAAATCGCGAATATGTTTGCATGCCAAATTTTTGGGAAAATTTTTAAAGGTGCTGAGGAAGGTAGAATGATGCAGCTGGTATTCCACTTTTCAGAGGAATATATTCGCATTTTTTTGTGCTCCGATAGAAGCATTTTTCCGCTGGTTATATGTTATCTATCATCCCTATAACTTTCCCCCATTTATCTAAGAATTTCGAACATCTTGTACCATTTGACATTGTCTAACACTTTTTCCCCGTCTACTAATCATGTGAACATGTTTTGATTTGTATTCATTCTTGCTTCCTTTATCAGCCTCAACGTCAGAGCTGTGTCTCTGCAGCCTTTACCTTTCTTAAGGCCAAGCTGATCGTCATCTAACAAATCCTCAATTTTCTTTTCCATTCTTCTGTATATTACTCTTGGAAGCATGAGCTGTTAAGCTGACTATGCGATAATTCTAGCACTTGTGGGCTCTTCAATCTTCAGAACTGTGTGGATGATGTTTTTCCGAAAGTCTGATGGTGTACCGCTAGTCTCATACATTCTACACGCCAACGTGAATAGTCGTTTTGCGGCCACTTCACCAAATAATGTCAGAAATTCAGATGGGATGTTATCTATCCCTTATGCCTTATTTGATCTTAAGACTTCTGACTAATTCTGGAACCACTGTCTCTTCCCTATCGACTCCTGTTTTTTCTTCTATCACGACTTCAGACAAGTCCTCCCCGTCGTAGAGGGTAGTGTATTCTTTGCACCTGTCCGCTCTCTCCTCTGTATTTAACAGTGGAATTCCCATTGCACTCTTAAATGTTATCGCTCTTGCTTTCAACTTTCACCGAAAGTTGTTTTGACTTTTCTATATCCTGAGTCAGTCCTTCCGACAATAATTTCTTTCTCAATTGCTTCACATTTTTTGTGCACCCATTTCGCCTTAATTTCCCTGAACTTTCTGTTTGTTTCAACCCTAAGTGACTTATATCTCTGTATTCCTGAATTTACCTGAACATTTTTGTACTTCCTTTTTCGTAGATCAGTTGAAGCACTTCTTCTGTTATTCACTGCTTCTTCTTGGTTTCCTTCCTCGCACCTACGGTTTTTTTTTTTTTTTTTTCCACCGAGCGAGATTACGCAGTGGTTAGCACACTGGACTCGAAGTTTGGAGGAGGACGGTACAAATGCGTCCGGCCATCCAGATCTAGATTTTCCGTGATTTCCCTAAATCGCTCCAGACAAATGCCGGGACGGTTCCTTCGAAATGGCACGGCCGATTTCCTTCTCCATTCTTGACACAACCTGAGCTCGTGCTCCCTCTGTAAAGACCTCGATATCCACAGGACGTTAAACCAAATCTTCCTTCCTTCTTCCTTTTTCTGTCGGACTTCTGTGATGGCTCTTTTTAGAGACGTACATTCTTCTTCTACTGAACTATTCATTATCAACGTATTTAGAGCCTCATGGAACATCATGTTCAGCCGGCTGCGGAGGCCGAGCAGTTCTAGGCTCTTCAATCCGGAACCACGCGACTGCTACGGTCGCAGTTTCGAATCATGCCTCGGGCATGGATGTGTGTGATGTCCTTAGGTTAGTTAAGTTTAAGTAGTTCTAAGTTCTAGGGGACTGAGGACCTCATTTGTTAAGTCCCATAGTGCTCAGAGCCATTTGAACTTCATGCTTATCTCTTCATCCCTTAGTATTTTCGTATCCCACTTCTTTGTACGTTTATTCCACATGACTAGCCAGTTAAACTTCAGCCCACTCTTCATCATCACTAAATTGTGATCTGAGTCTATATCCGCTCCTGGGTACTTAGTTACTATCCAATATCTGATTTGCAAGGTCTGCCTGACGATGACGAATCTGATTAAAATCTTCCCGTATCTCCCTGCCTTCTTCAAGTATACCTCCTCCTCTTGTGATTCTTGGACAAATTAATCGCTGTTACTAGTGAAATTTATTGAAGAACTCAATTGGTCTTTCTCCTGTCTCTTCCCTGCGACCAAGCCCATATTCTCCTGTAACCCTCTCTTCTACTCCTTCCCCTACAACCTTATTCCAATCCCCTACGACTATTAGATTTTCAGCTCGCTTTACGTACTGAATTACCCATTCGCTATCCTCATATACTTCTCTATTTCTTCATTTTCTGCTTGCGACGTCGGCATGTATACCTGAATTATCGTTGTCTATGTTTGCTTTGCCGATTCTGATGAGAACAACCTTCTCAGTGATCTGTTCACAGTAACTCCCTCTCTGCCCTATCTTCCTATTCATAGCACATCCTGTCCCGTTATACGATTTTGTGAAATCCTTGTCTTCTTTCCATTTCACTTCACTGACTCCGATTGTATCTAGATACGGGTTCACAGGTAGATGCCGTGTTTCTTGACTTCCGCAAGGCGTTTGACACAGTTCCCCACAGTCGTTTAATGAACAAAGTAAGAGCATACGGACTATCAGATCAATTGTGTGATTGGATTGAGGAGTTCCTAGATAACAGAATGCAGCATTTCATTCTCAATGGAGAGAAGTCTTCCGAAGTAAGAGTGATTTCAGGTGTGCCACAGGGGAGTGTCATAGGACCGTTGCTATTCACAATATACATAAATGACCTGGTGGATGACATCGGAAGTTCACTGAGGCTTTTTGCAGATGATGCTGTGGTGTATCGAGAGGTTGCAACAATGGAAAATTGTACTGAAATGCAGGAGGATCTGCAGCGAATTGACGCATGGTGCACGGAATGGCAATTGAATCTCAATGTAGAGAAGTGTAATGTGATGCGAATACATAGAAAGATAGGTCCCTTATCATTTAGCTACAAAATAGCTGGTCAGCAACTGGAAGCACTTAATTCCATAAATTATCTGGGAGTACGCATTAGGAGTGATTTAAAATGGAATGATCATATAAAGTTGATCGTCGGTAAAGCAGATGCCAGACTGAGATTCATTGGAAGAATCCTAAGGAAATGCAATCCGACAACAAAGGAAGTAGGCTGCAGTACGCTTGTTCGCCCAATGCTTGAATACTGCTCAGCAGTGTGGGATCCGCACCAGGTAGGGTTGATAGAAGAGATAGAGAAGATCCAACGGAAAGCAGCGCGCTTCGTTACAGGATCATTTAGTAATTCCGAAAGCGTTACGGAGATGATAGATAAACTCCAGTGGAAGACTCTGCAGGAGAGACGCTCAGTAGCTCGGTACGGGCTTTTGTTAAAGTTTCGAGAACATACCTTCACCGAAGAGTCAAGCAGTATATTCCTCCCTCCTACGTATATCTCGCGAAGAGACCATGAGGATAAAATCAGAGAGATTAGAGCCCACACAGAATCATACTGACAATCCTTCTTTCCACGAACAATACGAGACTGGAATAGAAGGGAGAACCGATAGAGGTACTCAGGGTACCCTCCGCCACACACCGTCAGGTGGCTTGCGGAGTATGGATGTAGATGTAGATGTAGATCTGCATTTACGTTTTCAGAGTTTCTAGCTTCCCTGCAGCGTTCAAACTTCTGTCATTCCGTGCCCGATTCATAGAACGTTATCCTTTTTTTCATGGTCACCTCCCCCTTGGCAGGCCTCTACCGGAGGTCCGAATGAGGGACTAGCCGGAATCTTTCGTAAATGAAGGAATCATAATAACACTTTTTCAGTTACAGGCCACATGTGCTGCCGATACAGGGTCGCATATACAAAATCAAATAGGGGTAATGCAGGAGTAGGTGTAATAATAAATACAAAATGGGAATATGCGTAAACTACTATGAACAACATAGTGAACGCATTATTGTAGCCAAGATAGACACTAAGCCCAAACCCACTACCGGGGGACAGGTTTATATGCCAACTAGCTGTGCAAATTATTGAGAGATTAGATTGAAGAAATGTATAATGGGTTGAAAGAAATTATTTAGATAACGGAGACGAAAATTCAATTGTGGTGGGGAACTGGAATTCGATTTTAGGAAAAGAAAGAGAAGGAAAAACGGTAGCTGATTATGGACTGTGGAGGGAATGAACGAGGAAGCTGGCTGGTAGGATTCTGTTAGGATTCCGCAGAGAACGTAATTTAATCATCGCTCACACTTGGTTTAAGAATCATGAATGAAGGCTCTGTAAGTGGAAGAGACCTGGTGCGACAGAGATTTTGCAACCAGATTTTAAATAGTAAGACTTTTGCAGTGGCAGATATGGACTATGACTACTATTTGTTGGTTATGAGCCGGCCACTGTGACCGAGCGATTCTAGGTGCTTCAGTCCGGAACCGCACTGCTGCTACAATTGCAGTGCCTCAGACCGCTCGGCTAATCCCACGCGGCTCCAAGAGGGTATTATCAACAGCGATAAAAGCTTCCTTTAAGTCTATAAATGCTATAAACGTAAGTTTCCCTTCATTAACCTATCAATATTGCCCCGCATGTTCCTACGTTTCCCTGGAATCCAAACTTATCTTTTCCGAGGTCGGTTTCTATCAGTTTTCCCATTCCTCTGTAAAGAAATTGTTTTAGTTTTTTGCAACCATGATCTTTATAGAACAGAGGGGCGGAAAACGAGATAATTGGATTTGACGTTTTGCCCGTTTCTGGTTGGAGTGTTTTAACAACAAAACAATGGTTGGAGTGTTTTAACAACAGAATAGTTATACCATTTGCGGAGAATATGTAACCTTTTAAAGTTTTGTAAACGAAATTTTCTTGCCGTAAAACATGGATAGCCTTCGTTTTAATATATAAAAAAGACAATTCACACTTGTGTTTCTAACGTGGCACAAGAGAGGACTTGGGCTTCGGACGCGAAACAACAAGAGGCGGCAGACTTCCAGGGCAGCTCTCATGTGCATCGGAGTCCGATGAGGTCCAATGCTCCGAACTGACAGCAGGGCACTTCAAGATGAGTATTTGAAGGTGGCCAGCCAGACCAGATGCGGTAT
Organism: Schistocerca gregaria; assembly: GCF_023897955.1. Lineage (NCBI taxonomy): Eukaryota > Metazoa > Arthropoda > Insecta > Orthoptera > Acrididae > Schistocerca > Schistocerca gregaria. Next base: position 657,366,507 of record NC_064931.1, on the reverse strand, counting down.
GCCCACATTACACCGGTGAATATGGTGCGAGTAACTTGCAGCACTGGCACCTTAGGATGAAGGAAAGTTTAGGGATTCAATACCATCTTCGGTTTAGCCTTCCAGTGTTCCACAGTACTGTCACAACTGCATGGATAACTTCAGCTTCTCTTTCGATCCCTCGGTCTGCTGAGCGCTGTTGGCAAGCGAAGTGCACTCGGCCGTTGGAAGCCAGTTGAAGAGTTACTTGACTGAGAGGCTGCGGTTCCGGTCACGAAAACTGACGGCCGGGAGAACGGTGTGTTGACCACGGGCCTCTCCATATCCGCATCCAGTGGCGCCTATAGGCTTACAGGGTCAATCGGTACAGTTGGGCCTTCTGAGGCCTGTTCAGTCCCAGTTTATTGAAAAGGAACTTCCTATGATGACCCATATTTTCCTTATAGGTTCCTGTCTGCATTCTATGACAACACACCATTTTTATTATGAATCCGTGTCTGCAATGTAAAAATACCACCTTAGCTAACATTTTACCTTCTTGCGAGCAATAGTTTGAAAGCTATTCGTACTTAACATGAAATTGAGATCTGATATAGGATTAAAGATGTGAACATCAAATTTGCTGTGAAGGTTTAATTATGCATTATATTCGTGGGCTTAGTGTCATAGTGTGAAATTTCTCTCTGTCATCTGCCGCTCAGTAAATTTCATTTGTCTACATTATACGACACTAAAAAACTGCTTATGTCAAATTTCATATCTCTCTCTCTCTCTCTCTCTCTCTCTCTCTCTCTCTCTCTCTCTCTCTCTCTCTCTCTCTGTGATGGAGAAAAAATACCAAACAAAAATACTCTAGATTACATTTCTATCTATGAAGTGTTTTGTTCGTTGTGGTCTTCAAGTACAGAATGTTAATTTTTACACAGGCAGTGTCTGTGAAATGCTCCTTCCGGTGTTCAATCGCCTTTCTCACAATTTCGTTCTTTGAAAACATAATCTTCCTCAAGAACATCTTCACCGTCATCTCCTTCTGTAAGATCAGTAACTGTAAAGGAAAGAAAAAACCATGAGATAATGAGTTTTCCAATCACGATCATAACTATAACAAATTGTGAACCCTTATAAATTTTAATATAGATGAATTTACGTTAAATATACGGGACCTCTTTTTTATTCTCACAAAAGCAATACATATCATCGGATATTCCTCTGGATTATCATTTTCCCACTCCTCTTTCTCCACCTGCTTATGTCAAATTTCATATCTCTCTCTCTCTCTCTCTCTCTCTCTCTCTCTCTGTGATCAGCAATATATTCCCATATAATAATTCCATCATAATATCAAAAACTGTAAAGGGAGAGCAACTCATGAGATAATTCATTTTCCCAACACGATCTTAATTATAACGAACTGTGCACCTTTATAAATTTCAATAAAAATGAACTTCCCTAGAACTTTTGAGATCTTCTTCTCCTTCTTATTCCGATAATAGGAGCTACTATCAACTTCGTCATTCATAGTGAGATCTGTAATGGCAAAAGAACAAAACAAATCATCAGATAGTATAAGAAACATGAACTCAACTCGAATGTCATCTGGAGTTTGGTCTCGTACGGAAGTGAAAAGTGGATAAAAAGCAATTCAAGGCAGAACGAGAATGCTAAAGATCAGATGGGTAGCTCGCGTAACTAATGAGAAAAGAACTTTGTGCCACAAATTGCCTAACATTAACTAAACTCCGTCGAACAGGCCTTGGATGGCCCAACGGTACCGACCGGCCGCCGTGTCATCCTCAGACACAGGCGTCGCTGGATGCGGCTATGGAGGTGCGTGCGGTCAGCACACCGCTCTCCCGGCCGTATGTCAGTTTACGAGACAGGAGCCGCTACTTCTCAATCAGGTAGCTCCTCAGCTTGCCTCACAAGAGCTGAGTGCAGCCCGCTTGTCAACAGCGCTCGGCAGACCGGGTGGTCACCCATCAAAGTGCTATCCCAGCCCGACAGCGCTTAACTTCTGTGATCTGACGGGAACAGGTGTTACCATTGCGGCAAGGCCGTTGGCCGCCTAACATTAAGGATACATCAGTTTAGTATTGTAGAGGGGAGCAAATACATGAATATGGTAAGCATGTTCAAATGAATGTTTTGCAGTAATTATTCAGAGGTGAAGAGACATGGACAGAATAGAGTAGCGTGGAGAGCTGCATCGAATCATTCGCACTGAAGGCAACAAAAACAACAACAAGAAGTTTTTATAAATTGCAGTAAAGAAGGACTTGCGATCAATGTTAGTGCATACACGCTAAGAGTCAGAAGATCCACCCGGAGATTAGCACACTGCACTCGCATCCTGATTTAGGTTTTCCGTGATTTCCCCAAATCTCTTCAGGCAAATACCGGGATGGTCCCTTTGAAAGGATACGGCTGGTTTCCTTCTTCCTTCCCTGATCCGAAGGATCCGATGAGCTCGCTGTGTGGTCCCCTCCCTCAAATCAACCAATCAAACAATCCACCCAGAGAGCACCTGTGTACTGCAAAGGGAACTGTGTAATGTAGGTGAGCTGCTTAGTTGACTGAAAATAATCTGTTCGGAAAAAGATATGTTAACGTTCCTCGAGTTGGACGGAGCTGAGAGGCTGGAGAGAAAGCATAGGCCATGGGGCCACTTAAGTATTAAAAAATTTGGCGATGTAGTAAACAATGTAGAATTGTTTTCATAACTACAACTTGACGAATGACTCACTCGCCAGCCACTGATGGTGCCTCTGTTGCCTACCCTGGAGAGAGAGAGAGAGAGAGAGAGAGAGAGAGAGAGAGAGAGAGAGAGAGAGAACAGCCTCATATTATTCAAATAATAGCATTTTATGGTGAACCACCATTCTCATTAAGGATTCGCGTTAACGGTGAAAAATTACTCTTGTAATCAAAATGTTATGCTCTTGCAAGCAATAGTTCTGGAACTATTAGCAGTTCGTCAGTGTTTAATATGAAACTGAGGTCCGATATATGATTAAGGTTACGAGCGTTTAATTGTACATGGTATTCATGGGCTCAGCGTAATGTTGTGTAGTTTTTGAGTTTTTTCTGCTAATAAACCACCCACTTTGAGTTATATCGAGTCGAGCACATTTCAAGGAACACATTGAAAGCCACATTAGGATTAAACTGTTCGTGAACACTTGCCTCAGATTATATTTATTTCAAAACACTAGTGACGGCTCATGCCGTTGCTGCGGGAACAGCCAATACACGAGATGCATATCGATCAGCTCTTCATTAGTAAATTTATCCATCACTGTTAATGTACAACTAACACTGTCGGAAAAAAAACCAAGCACTTCTGAAGGCAAACTCAGCAAAAACACACACACAAACACGAGCTACCGGAAGCCAAAGGCTCCACACGAAAACATAGACAGTTTTCCACATGAGGGGAAACAAGATGGTTTTCACGTAATTAATTAGACGCTTTATTGTAATACCACTTCATTTTGAATCTAAAAACGAAAAATCGTGTTACACCCTCTGAAGATGCCTTGTTGAAATATGAAATGCTTGTGGATGCATAAAATATTCGTGTGCAGCACGAAGAATGATGTTTCCTTGTAAACTACTGCAATTTACTTAACCAGTTCCTCTGATAGCTTCGACTAACTGTGAGAATTGTATGGAACATACACTTTCGGAACTTTTAAAGTAAATATCCCTTTGACGCGCCCGTTTCTCGTAGCGTCAGTCTCTGGAATCTGATTGTGATATGCGTGCGTGACCCTCTCATGCGTACTAAAAGAACTCATTTCCTCTTTTAACCCAGCAGCTAAGGGTTCTAGAACGAGCAGAAATACTGATGAGCCTGTCGAAGGATTGTCTTTTAAGCCACTTGTTTCGTGATTGAATAACATTAGCTCTGGATTCATCCAATAAATTCAAGACTGGCGTTTGCTTCCCCCCCCCCCCTTTCTCCTCCTCCTCCTCCTCCTCCTACTACTACTACTCCTACCATACTGACAGAAAACCTGCAGCAACAGGAAGGAGTTTTGCGACAAAACGAAAGTTTTGGATGCATTTCTACATCTGAAACGTGGTGTCTATTCAAACTTCGCGCCCGTCGCGTAAGAGTGGCAATAGTAGAGCTACAGTGAGGATGTAAATCATGTTTTCTTTAAATATGCGCTGTAATGGTTGTGAAAGTTAGTATCTTTGAATTGGACATGGTGACTTATGTGAATCAAGAATGCCTTTAAGGTGACCCCAAACCATTACCAGCCGCGCGGGGTAGCCAAGCGGGAAGAGGCGCCTTGTCACGGTCCTCGCGGCTCCCCCCGTCGGATGTTCGAGTCCTCCCTCAGGCGTGGGTGTGTGTGGGTTGTCTTTAGCGTAAGTTAGTTTAAGTTAGATTAAGTAGTGGGTAAGCTTAGGGACCGATGACCTCAGCAATTTGGTCCCATAAGACATTACCACAATTTCCAATTTCCATTACCATTTGCGACGTCAGTGGCGTTAAGAGAGAGCTCAATGGAGAGCAGGGTGGTAATCCGTTGTTTTCGTATGGAAGCTGGTTCTGCCTCGGTGCCAGTTATGGCTGTGTTTTGATTAGAAGGAGGGCCTGCAACCAACCTGTCTGCGTGCTGGACACACTGGACTTCCTCCTGAAGTTATGGTCTGGGGTGCGATTTCGTATGACAGCAGGAGCAGCCCCCTGATTGCAAATTTGTACGTCAATCTAGTGATTTGACCTGTTGTGCTGCCATTCATGAATAGCATTCCGGGGGACGTTTCCCAATAGGATAATGCCCTCCCATATATCGCTTTCGAAACCCAACATGCTCTACAGTGTCGACCTGGTTGTTTTGACCTGCACGATCACCAGATCTGTCTCCAGTCGGGCACATATGGGAGATCGTTGGACGACAATTCCAACTTCGTTCATAAACAGCATCATCCGTCCGTGTATTGACAGACAAAGAGCCACAGGCATGGAACCCCATCTCACAAACTCGCATCCGGCACTTGTAAACACAATTCATGAGCATTTGCATGCTTGCATTCAACGTTCTGGCAGTTACACTGGTTAATTAATGTCCCAGCTTGTCTCACGCTCACATCAGCCTGAGATCCTGAAATGTTAATCACTGAAATATGTTACCTAGACAAATTTATTCCCAACATTTCAATACTTTACATCAATTATTTTTTGGAGATGCGATATTTTTTTTCCACTGTGTGTATGGTCTTCCCACTTTAAGTCGCCCGAAGCACAGCCAATCACTGGTAACCACTCAGCGATCCTCTGTGGTTTCATTTTTTCTATACGCAATAGCATCGACTGTCATTGCCCCTGCCCCACCCAATCAACAGGTCATCATGGTCATCCTGCAAAAGTGAACATTTGTCTATGACATCCAGTGTTTACCAACTTCAGGTCTTCTAAATGTTTTGATCCAGCTCGGGCGGCCGGTGTGGCCGTGGGGTTCTATGCGCTTCAGTCTGTAACCACGTGACCGCTACGGTCGCAGGTTCGAATCCTGCCTTGGGCATGGATGTGTGTGATGTCCTTAGGTTAGTTAGGTTTAAGTAGTTCTAAGTTCTAGGGGACTGATGACCACAGATGTTAAGTCCCATAGTGCTCAGAGCCATTTGATCCAGCTCGTACTGACTTCCTCTGTTGTGACACTCTCTTCATCTCGAGCTGCCACTTCTATTACAAAAACAAAGCTTTTATTCTTTTTCAAAACACCTACCTTTAAGAAGTTATACACTTTTGTGTGCATTAGTTTTAAAGACACTGCAAATGGCTATAACGCTATGATTTGAAGTTGCCACCATTTCTGTAACATAACGTTTTCTGCACTCAGTGCCACGCCTCCTCTAACAGCAAGCAGCGTTTCTGCAGGTAGCAGTCGTTGAGCTGGTGGCTGGGACATCAAAAGTTGTTATGCGTACGACTCTGTTATCAGAACGAAAACCTCTCTTATCACTGCGCGCTTGCGCGTAAGACAGACGCAGTTAATTTTTACCACAAAATTGTGGTTATTACTATAAGACCAGTCAATGTAAATATTTTCGTTTGGTATGAGGATAGAGGCGAATTTTTGAGATTATCTACGTTTGCCTTGTATATGCATATCTTGATGCAAACGCGCCTTCAAAATTTTTTTCCCTCTTCCTCGAAATCTGTAAGTATACATGCATCCGTGTAGGTGGAGACTGGGTTACATTTTCCTTGAATGTGTATATCTTAAGTGATGCACCTGCCTTCGAAATGATGTTACCTGTTCCTTGAAAAGTGGAAGTAAAATGTGATGCATATGTCAACAAGACTAGACTTGTCACAACTTGATGACTAAAGACTTTTACCTACTGGAACAGGTGTCCACAGGTTGGAACTAGTCGGAATTACGCTGAACTTTGCAGAACTTTGCAGAACTTTGCAGAATAATTTGGAAAATATTTCGAGTAGATTTCCCCACCATGTTATAGTTCTGGGTGGAGATTTTAATTTGCCGGATATAGACTGGGAGACTCAAACGTTCATAACGGGTGGCAGGGACAAAGAATCTAGTGAACTATTTTTAAGTGCTTTATCTGAAAACTACCTTGAGCAGTTAAACAGAAAACCGACTCGTGGCGATAACATATTAGACCTTCTGGTGACAAACAAACCCGAACTATTTGAATCAGTTAATGCAGAACAGGGAATCAGTGATCATAAAGCGGTTACTGCATCGATGATTTCAGCCGTAAATAGAAATATTAAAAAAGGTAGGAAGATTTTTCTGTTTAGCAAAAGTGACAAAAAGCAGATTTCAGAGTACTTGGTGGCTCAACACAAAAGTTTTGTCTCAAGTACAGACAGTGTTGAGGATCAGTGGACAAAGTTCAAAACCATGGTACAATATGCGTTAGATGAGTATGTGCCAAGCAGGATCGTAAGAGATGGGAAAGAGCCACCGTGGTACAACAACCGAGTTAGAAAACTGCTGCGGAAGCAAAGGGAACTTCACAGCAAACATAAACATAGCCAAAGCCTTGCAGACAAACAAAAATTACGCGAAGCGAAATGCAGTGTGAGGAGGGCTATGCGAGAGGCTTTCAATGAATTCGAAAGTAAAGTTCTATGTACTGACTTGGCAGAAAATCCTAAGAAATTTTGGTCCTATGTCAAAGCGGTAGGTGGATCAAAACAAAATGTCCAGACACTCTGTGACCAAAATGGTACTGAAACAGAGGATGACAGACTAAAGGCCGAATTACTAAATGTCTTCTTCCAAAGCTGTTTCACAGAGGAAGACTGCACTGTAGTTCCTTCTCTAGATTGTCGCACAGTTGACAAAATGGTAGATATCGAAATAGACGACAGAGGGATAGAGAAACAATTAAAATCGCTCAAAAGAGGAAAGGCCGCTGGTCCTGATGGAATACCAGTTCGATTTTACACAGAGTACGCGAAGGAACTTGCCCCCCTTCTTGCAGCGGTGTACCGTAGGTCTCTAGAAGAGCGAAGCGTTCCAAAGGATTGGAAAAGGGCACAGGTCATCCCCGTTTTCAAGAAGGGACGTCAAACAGATGTGCAGAACTATAGACCTATATCTCTAACGTCGATCAGTTGTAGAATTTTGGAACACGTATTATGTTCGAGTATAATGTCTTTTCTGGAGACTAGAAATCTACTCTGTAGGAATCAGCATGGGTTTCGAAAAAGACGGTCGTGTGAAACTCAGCTCTCGCTATTCGTCCACGAGACTCAGAGGGCCTTAGACACGGGTTCACAGGTAGATGCCGTGTTTCTTGACTTCCGCAAGGCGTTTGACACAGTTCCCCACAGTCGTTTAATGAACAAAGTAAGAGCAGATCAATTGTGTGATTGGATTGAGGAGTTCCTAGATAACAGAACGCAGCATGTCATTCTCAATGGAGAGAAGTCTTCCGAAGTAAGAGTGATTTCAGGTGTGCCGCAGGGGAGTGTCATAGGACCGTTGCTATTCACAATATACATAAATGACCTGGTGGATGACATCGGAAGTTCACTGAGACTTTTTGCAGATGATGCTGTGGTGTATCGAGAGGTTGCAACAATGGAAAATTGTACTGAAATGCAGGAGGATCTGCAGCGAATTGACGCATGGTGCACGGAATGGCAATTGAATCGCAATGTAGACAAGTGTAATGTGATGCGAATACATAGAAAGATAGGTCCCTTATCATTTAGCTACAAAATAGCAGGTCAGCAACTGGAAGTAGTTAATTCCATAAATTATCTGGGAGTACTCATTAGGAGTGATTTAAAATGGAATGATCATCTAAAGTTGATCGTCGGTAAAGCAGATGCCAGACTGAGATTCATTGGAAGAATCTTAAGGAAATGCAATCCGACAACAAAGGAAGTAGGTTACAGTACGCTTGTTCGACCAATGCTTGAATACTGCTCAGCAGTGTGGGATCCGCACCAGGTAGGGTTGATAGAAGAGATAGAGAAGATCCAACGGAGAGCAGCGCGCTTCGTTACAGGATCATTTAGTAATTGCGAAAGCGTTACGGAGATGATAGATAAACTCCAGTGGAAGACTCTGCAGGAGAGACGCTCAGTAGCTCGGTACGGGCTTTTGTTAAAGTTTCGAGAACATACCTTCACCGAAGAGTCAAGCAGTATATTGCTCCCTCCTACGTATATCTCGCGAAGAGACCATGAGGATAAAATCAGAGAGATTAGAGCCCACACAGAAGCCTACCGACAATCCTTCTTTCCACGTACAATACGAGACTGGAATAGAAGGGAGAACCGATAGAGGTACTCAGGGTACCCTCCGCCACACACCGTCAGGTGGCTTGCGGAGTATGGATGTAGATGTAGATGTAGAACTTGCTGACTCTGCAACAACAGGGTTATAAAAGCGTAAGGTATTAATTTCATGCCGTCAAAGCTGTCATTCTTGTTAAACACTTTTCCTGAATGGTAGTCCTGCATCACTTTACAAGCCAATCCTGTTGTAGAATGTACCACGAACAGTTAGTCTTTCAGATTTTTATCTGCAGTTGTGGTTCAATAACAATGTATGGACTAAGAGAGTAGTGAGAAAAGTAAGTTTGTATGTACATTTATTTCTTCAACAAAGACGGAAGGAATAAGGTAAGAAGTCGGCCGCGTCTTTTCCAGAGGAACCTTCCCGGTATATGCTTTAAGCGATTTAGGGCAGCCATGGAAAATCCAAATTAAGATGGCTGGGTGCGTTTATTTTTTTACCTTCCTCTGTGAAATATTGTGATGTAAGCATTTAATCGTCGTCTCGAATGTTCCTGCCAATTACTCTGTCGGTCTGGATGGTCGTCCTCTTCGCTTTTTCTAAACTGAACATTCGTATCCACTTCCGAGGCTTTGATTTACCCGTTGTCTAGTCCCAATTAATCTCACAGATTAAAGAGAGAATGTCTTCCTCTGTTACGTATCACTGATTCAAAAACTTAACCACTGCTTGAATTTCATAAGCAACGGTCACTTCGTTTTCTATTCGCCTCATCACTTGCTATCACTCATATGGATCTCGCAACTAAATGTAAATGGAACCTGTGTATAGTCAAAGTCACTATTCTGGTAGTATAAGCGCACAGTAACATCTTCACTTCAGTGTTGCCGAGATTCGTTATCCAACTGTCTTCACTTGTGGCCTCTCGTGTTCAACACAGCTTGGAGCACTCCATATTTAAATTATACATTCGGGCTCTAGTACTATTATAATTTTCTTATGAAGTTTTTCATCAGTTGAAAACAATATACTTTGAAATAAATAAATTAGTTAGATCGTTTTTAGTTTGATACTGAGACCAGTAACTTTACAATGTTTTAAAAAATATGTTTTCATTAGCTCGCTTTCTAGCCACTGATGGCTAATTTTCAGATGGTTGGTATTTACAGGCCGTTTACGTCTCATACGATCTGCAACTAGCAGCTGGGATCGTGGTGAGGTTATGTAATTCCTGAAGTTGTATGTACTTTAAAAGATCCATTAGACACCTGCGTGGAAAACGCTTCTCTTAGTTGCACTTAGTGAACATCTTGTCTACAAACACTCAGAGTGTTTTAACGTATTTAATTATTATTATAATGTTAGGTATCCTATCAACAGATAACAAGTAAATAAGTACCACGAAAGTAAAATCTATGTGACTGGAGAAAGAAACTGTGCAGGATATAAACTGGCAAAGATTTATGACCCCTCTAAGGAAGAAAATAGAACTCTGTACAAAATAAAAAGGAATGAGTGCTACAGATACCTCTGAGAAACAAATGCCTTTTTGAGGACGATGGTTATGAATAAAGCAGAGGACTACTCACAAGACCCAAGCTCCTCCATAAATGACAATAGAGGAAGGGTGACAAAATGGACAGAGGACATCTGGTCAGTGAAATATGGTAAAAGTGGTGTAGATACTCTAGAAATAGCAAACACTTTTAAGAGATATTTTGAAATTATAGTAGATAAACTGATAAGCCAAATTAAAAGAGATGCAATGTGAAAAATCCTACATACACTCTGCGTTATAAAAAGAGATGCATCAAGAAGGTCAAGGCGGAGTGTGGCAGTTGTTGGCAGTCAGATGGTATACCACAGATACGAAATGATTACATTTTCAACATGAAAGGACCAACAAGTATTGTGTTAAATGGCAACTAAACGTACGTGTTTGTATGCTGTGGAGCCCCACGGTTTGAATATATGCGTCAAGACGTGTGGCACAGAGCCGTTCAGGTCTTGGATATTACTCCATCCCCTGCCACTTGCACCCGAGTGCGGGGATCCTAGAGATTGGTGGGTGGAGGGGAAGTCCTGACGACACAATCCATGACATCCCACACATTCTCGATCGGGAGAGACTGAGCGATGCGGCTGGCCAGAGTATCCATTGCTGCTAAGTACGCTAACGAGATGGCAACGGTGTAACGTTCAAAATGGTTCAAATGGCTCTGAGCACTATGGGACTTAACTTCTAAGGTCATCAGTCCCCTAGAACTTAGAACTACTTAAACCTAACTAACCTAAGGACATCACACACATCCATGCCCGAAGAACGGTGTAAGGACGAGACTTGTTCTGTTGGAATAGAGCAAAGGCGTGGCCGTTTACAAATAGCAGAGCGACGGTTTGCAGGACCTCACTATGTACCGTGCGGATGTCGTTGAGGCAGTTATTAACACTAACAATGAATGGGCACCATAGGATAACGCTCACCAGGCGAGCCGTGTGATGGGGGACCACAAACAGCTCTTCATGGCGCCCTCCACTGCGCCTCCGGACACAGATCCGGAGTTTCTTACCCCCTCCAAGAGAGAAGTGGGAATCGTCACTAAATATGACCAACTGCAAGTCTGCAGGGCTCCATCTCCGTCGGTGCCGACACCAGGCCAGTGGGGCGCGACGCTGTAGGGGAGTGAGTGCGAGCTGTCGTAACGGTTGGCGTGCGGCGAGCCCTGCGTCATGAAACCACCTGCCAGTGGTACTAGCACTTATAGAATGTATCATAGAAAGCTGGACAGCCAGCTGAATGCCCCCTATCTTTGCCGTCAGATCTGCTCGCGCGTGGCGGACAAAACTGGCACTCCCTCTTTGTGGTGCGTGTCAGATGTCCAGATCCTACATGCCGTGCACAGGTGCTATCCTGAATATTTGTCGTCAACAACAGCTAATTGTGATGCTCGTGCCACGCGGGATTAGCCGAGCGGTGTGCCGGCCGCGGTGGTCTCGCGGTTCTAGGCGCTCAGTTCGGAACCGCGCGACTGCTACGGTCACGGTCGCAGGTTCGAATCCTGCCTCGGGCATGGATGTGTGTGACGTCCTTAGGTTAGTTAGGTTTAAGTAGTTCTAAGTTCTAGGGGACTAATGACCACAGCAGTTGAGTCCCATAGTGCTCAGAGCCATTTGAACCATTTGAACCGAGCGGTGTGGGGCGCTGCAGTCATGGACTGTGCGGCTCATCCCGGCGGAGGTTCGAGTCCGCCCTCGGGCATGGATGTGTGTGTTTGTCCTTAGGATAATTTAGGTTAAGTAGTGTGTAAGCTTAGGGACTGATGACCTTAGCAGTTAAGTCCCATAAGATTTCACACACTTTTTTGTGATGTCCATACGATCGGTGTGACGCGCAGTACGGTGATAGGTCAATCCGGCCTCCCGCAGCCCCATGATGTGGCCCCTTTCGAACTCGTCCGGTTGGGCAACCCACCGTCAAACGTGTCGCCTGGGCAGAGTGCACGATCAGGTGATGCTCTAGCGACGCTACAAGCTTTCGTACTGACCTGCACGGCCGTTTGGGGCCCTCTTATTTTAATCGATGCACACGATAAAATGGCCCCATCCGCGCTCCCCGAGGCGAGGCAGACCGTGCGAAGTAATCATTGGCATAACTGATAAGTGCCACATACCAACCCAGTTTGCAGCGGATGGCTTTGGTCCTTCTGGATGCAGCTCTCTTTATGACAATGAATGTATAAATCATAATATTGCATTAATTTCAGGAAATGAGACAAAGGTTTGAAACTTAGTCAAGTCAAACATTTATTCGGATTACATCATGTTACATCATATCTCATAAAGAGCTGCCGGGATAGTCTACTAAAGCGCTCAACACATGTGATGAATGCTGCAATAGAGGAAAGTGCTTTTCCATATTCAACGCCCAAGGGCTTTTCTGTGGTCATTTATGTTGCGGTTCTCCTCTTGCCACCTGCAACGGTGATCGGTCGCTGCAGTACGGGAATCCAGGATCCGTTCACTCTTAGGCTTTCTTTTCCCCTCGTGTTTGTGTATTTCTGTAGCTTCTCTGAAAAAGTGCGTGTGATTACTCTTCTCTACAGCCAGAACATCCGTGTCGGCAAATTTTTCTATGTGGTCGGACTCACACAGCGCGTGCTCTGCCACGGCCGATTTCTCCACCTGCCCCAACCTGCAATGCCGTTTATGTTCTGTGATCCTGGTTATGATTGCTCGATTACTTATTCCACCATAAACTTTTCCGCATGTGCATTGTATGCAGTATATTCTTGACATTAAAAGTGAGTTCCCTTCCTCCTTTACCGATCTGAGGCACTCTTTGATCTTCTTTGTTTGTTTATAAATAGTCTTTATGCCTCGTTTGCGCAGTACACGGCCGATTTTGACCGTCGCTCTGGGAATGTATGGCAGAAAGGCCGTACCCGATATTTCTTTTCCCTGTGTATCATTTTGCCGAGTGTCTGACTATGTTGCACTTTTAATGCAATTGGTGGAGTACCCGTTGCTCCTCAAAACCCTTTTACAGTTGTTGCATTTCGCGTCCGAGGTGCTGCGACTCACATATTCGTCTTGCTCGCGTTATGAGCGTATTAATAATGCCCCTTTTTCTGGCTCGGATGGTGATTTGACAGTTTGTGCAGGTATCGGTCCGTGTGTGTCGGTTTTCGATACACTTGTGACCCAGCTTTTCACCATTCCTTGTGACCAGCACACCTAGAAAGGTAGATGTTTGTTCTTTTCTACTTCCATGGAAAATTTTATGTTGAGATGGAGGCTGTTCAAGTGTCTTAGGAAGCCACCGAGCTGCTCCTCACCATGGCTCCACACAACTAAGGTATCATCGACGTATCTGTACTGTACCTTAGATTTACAAGGCGCCAAGTCCAGTGCCTGGGCTTCGAAATGTTCCATGAATAAGTTGGCCACCAGTAGTGTAAGAGGACTACCCATGGCGACGCCTTCCAGCTGTTCGTAGAACTAGCCAGTCCCGTGAAGTGGATCGTGGTGGGACATGCATAAAAGAGCTTGGTGATATCTTGCGGGAAAATGGAACCGATGTGCTCCAGAGTGTCACTGAGTGGCGCTTTCTTAAACAAAAGAACAACTTCGAAGCTGGCCAAAATGTCAGTTGGTGCAAGTTTTAGTTTCTTCAGCCTCACAGTCCTTCAAGCATGTGTCAGTCTTCCCCACGTGCTGCTGGAGCAGAGACGCCAAGTCTTTTGCCAGTTTGTACGTCGATGAGCCAGGAGTGCCAACAATCGGTCTTAGTGGAACGTTATTGTTGTGGATCTTTTGTAATCCATACAACCGAGGTAGTAGGGCTTCTATGTTGCGCAGGTTTCTCTGTATTTTCGCCGGAAGAGAAGACGACTTGATTAACCGATTCGTATTTCGTCTGATACCCTGTGTCGGATGTGCGCTTAGTTTTCGGTAGGTCTTCAGATCTAATAGGTCCCGGATCATGTGCTCATAATCTTCGGTCTTCATTACGACGGTCGACACGCAGTACCAATATACTCTTATTGGAGTTAAGGCCCCTGATAACTTGTATCTCTTCTTTCTTCAGGTTGAAAGCTCGTGGTTTTTCCCGGCGCAGTATCCTGGCTGTATCAATGCGTATTTCCTCAGCTCATTTACAAGGAAGGGACCGAATGGCTGCTTCGGTATTAACAATGATGTCCTTCATAGGACACAGCGTTGTCGCACCTGCACGGACCATCTGGGTACGCCTCACGGCCGTTCGCATTCCCACCGAGCGTCACCTATCCGCACTCCCTATGCACTATACTCCCCTTCGCTAATCAGAGCTTCCCACAGGAAGTCGGACGTATTTGTGCATCAGCAATGAAGAAGGTGGATCTATTGCCCAACTAGGCTTATACGAATGCGTGGTGTCTGTTCTTTCGGACATGTCCCCAAGGACAGACACCACGCATTAATACGAAACGCAGGTTGGGGCAGGTGGAGAAATCGGCCGTGACCGAGCACGCGCCGTGTGAGGCCAACCATATAGTAAAATTCGCCAACAAGGAAGTTCTGGCTACAGAGAAGAGCTATCACAGCCGCTTCTTCAGAGGAGCTATAGAAGTACACAAACACGAGAATAGCTTCAACAGGAAAGAAGAAATCCTCAAAGTGAACGGACCCTGGATTCCCGTCCTGCAGCGAACGATCGTTGCAGGTAACAAGAGGAGAAGCGTATCAGAAATGGCCACAGATCAACCGTTGGATGTTGGCGCGCCAGGTACATATAGTCTGCGGCAGCGAACTCGGCTGCAGTCCTCCACCAGCAACGGAGGGTGAAGCTTTGACAATTCCAGCCTCTCGTCCTGGTGTAACGTCAGAAAAATTATCAAACAAACGTCGGCCGAAGAACCCGAGACAGCAGCCAACAGGCAGTCAGTCAACAAGTGGCCACGAAACCCTTGACAATTTTTAAAGGAAATAGAGTTGATTAGGAAATTACAGATCAGTATCATTGGTGCTCACATTTGCAAAAATCTACGAAGTGAGAATGAATAGTAATTGCATTCCACACTAGTCACAACATGGGTCTAAAGAAGAGAAGTCAACAATAAAGGCATTAAGAAGTTCAGCTGAAGATGATCTGAGATCCTTCGAGAGGCAATAACTTTTGCGAGACCTTTGCGGACCTGTCTAAGGAGTCTGAGTGCGTGAATTATTCCAGCCTCTTTACGTCTTCCTCTCATATCCTCGACACAACCACTACAGAGACAGCATAGAAGGATCCCGGACTCGATCTGCTTTCTTGACTTTATAGTTCCCGTGCAATCGGTTATATTCAGAGCATATTATAAGCTCAAACGTTATGACATCCAAACAGGAATACAAGTTACTCTTAAATAATAAGCATCCGTGTGAAAAACAGCTGGAGTTATCCATACGCAACATTTTCAAACCAATAAATATAGTTGGACAGATATATTCCTTCTCGCTAGTACTCCGAAAGGCATTCGACACTGTACCACAAAGCCGATTACCAACCAAGTATCCAAGTATACTCCAACTGAGTATCCTCGTAATTGTGTGATTGGTTAGATTAATATTTGGCTAATAGAACTCAGTACGTTACATACAATGGTGAATGTTCTACAGAAACGAAAGTACACTGCTTGACAATTGCTAAGAAACAACTGGCACTTGCTTAAGAACTGCTGCTAATTGGTGCGGAACAACCGACCATTGCTATAGCGTACCCGACTAACGATAGTAAAAGGAAATGTAGAGGACGGGGCGTGCTAACTGCAGTGAAAGCTCTACACGAATATTCTGTATGCATTCGACAGTCGACGCAGCACAGTGTCTGACGAAGGTTGTTGTGGAACCGATTAGTATTACACTCCTTGCGACGCGGCAACATGTCTGCAAGACATCATTTGAGTGCTTACGATCGCGGACGATCTGTTGGACGTCTCGAAGTCAATCAAAGTGTCTCTACGGTGGCCATAGTAATGTGCTATCAAAAAATATTGCTGAATGTGGAAATACTACACGAAAACACGCCGTTGGTCGTAGACAGATCAACACACGGCAAGAGGATCGATCCGAAACCATAGCGGCGGAAAGGGACAGACATCTCTCTCCTTGGAGATCGCTGAAGACCTTAAAACTGCAACCAGTACAAATTTCACAGCCGCAACCATTTAGCGATAGTAAAATTGGACTGGTTACTATGCCTGGAGACGTGTTAAGGCCACGGCATCCCCGGGAAAGGAATCACCAGAGACAAAGGTATCTTCAGGAGTGTTTGTCGAAGCTTAAGTGTGATTCCTTACTGCGCCTAAGAAAACTCTAAATGCGTAAGGATATGAATACTTTTACAGCGTTGTTTACTGTTTGTAGTAGAAGAACATTTTGTAGACCATGACTAAGTGTACAGCATGACAGGGCACCCTGCCATAAATAAGCATCTGTGGCGCAGTTGTAACATTCATGAAATCGACTGGCCTACTCGGAGTCCAGACCTGAACCCGATGAAACACTTTTGGGACGAACTAGAACGCCGTCTTTGCCATAGACCCGAACGTCCAACACCAATACCTTCCCTGGCTGCGTCTCTTGACGCAAACATTCAGGAAAGTGCCGCAGCAGATATCAAGCCGTCATAAAGGCGAATGGTTAAAGCATCCAATACTACTAGCCACTAATAGGTGTCCGGATACTTTTGATCGGGTAGCGTACAAAATCATTTTCCCTCTCTCGATACATGATCGGAATAGGTCAGATAATCGGTAGTGTTGACAGCCTCCGCTACGCGTTGCGCGGTGGCTCACTGAGTGCATATGCAGCTGTGGACGCGGAAGGCTTACCTCCAGCAAGCAGGTTCAAATGGATGTCGAGTGCAATAGTTGTGCAGAGACGACAATCAAAGGACAGACTAGCCTGCAGAGCTGCATGAAACAAGTTTTCAGACGGAAGGCCTCAACAATAACGTCTGTAGATCCGCACCATGAATTCCGGGGATCAAGTGGCCCTTCCGTTTCACGGCTACCGTGGCCAAGAAAACTGGCCGAGGTCGGGGTCCTTGTACGCAGTTCGCGCAGAGTCTGTGGCGCGGCAGGCATGAGTAATGCAGATGGAGCTCCTTGCGCGGTTCCTGCGCCGGCGAGGTCGTCGTTCTTCCGGCGGAGTTCCGCCCGCCGACCACCCCGCCACAATGTAAAGTGCCGGACAACCGGCTCACCGCCTCTACGTGCCCTCCACCTGGCGCACAAACCCATTTTTCATGCTTGTGATGCTACGTACTTCATCACTTTTCATTTAAGCCCAATCATACCAATCTATTTACATTTAACTTATACTTATTTTTAATTCTCCTCACTTCGTCAGGATTAATTTCATGTCTCTCAGATGACGAGAGGAAGATAATTTGCATCGATTCAATCATTCGTTTTTAAAGGAACATGAAATTAAAAACTTTCATGACGTCATGTAACATCCATACAAAGAATGCGAAATGGATACAGGTGCTGCCCTGCGTCTCTCCACAGAATCAATGGATATTGCAAAGATCATCCTTCAAAACTAGCAGAACTAAATTACAAATTTCTCGCCTGTTCCCAGTACCCCAGTTATATACTTATTTTTAACTCTCCTCACTTCGTCAGAATTAATTTCATGTCTCTCAGATGACGAGAGGAAGATAATTTGCATCGATTCAATCATTCGTTCTTAAAGGAACATGAAATTAAAAACTTTCATGACGTCATGTAACATCCATGCAAAGAATGCGAAATGGATACAGGTGCTGCCCTGCGTCTCTCCACAGAATCAATGGATATTGCAAAGATCATCCTTCAAAACTAGCAGAACTAAATTACAAATTTCTCGCCTGTTCCCAGTACCCCAGTTATATACTTATTTTTAACTCTCCTCACTTCGTCAGAATTAATTTCATGTCTCTCAGATGACGAGAGGAAGATAATTTGCATCGATTCAATCATTCGTTTTTAAAGGAACATGAAATTAAAAACTTTCATGACGTCATGTAACATCCATACAAAGAATGCGAAATGGATACAGGTGCTGCCCTGCGTCTCTCCACAGAATCAATGGATATTGCAAAGATCATCCTTCAAAACTAGCAGAACTAAATTACATATTTCTCGCCTGTTCCCAGTACCCCAGTGATTTGGCCAAACTCTGTGAGGCAACAGTCAGACTTGGAATTCTTCTACACAAAAGTGCCACGAAACTTGCCCCATAGGCAAAATTCTATGCCCGCATCGCAAGATATTTTAAAGAGACGGATATTCATCTGCAAATTGCAAGATATGAAGACACTGAGCCACGAAAACCGCATTACTTGATTCACTCCATAGATGCACACCAGTCAACTGTTTCCAGTAGAAGAAATCGTCTGCACTAATTTCATTAAGTGGTTATTTGTTCACAAACGTTAATCGCTAGATGTATTAGTTAATTATCTCTAATCATGAATCCCATACAACCAACTACCAGTGGGACGGAGGGCGTGGACAAAAATATGGAAATACCATAAACACAACACATTACCATGCCTAATGCGGTGTAGGAAAACCGTTGGCATTCACAACAGCTTCCAGTCCACACAGAATAGATAAATAGATGTCCTACGTGGTTTTCAAGGCACTCTTATACCACTCTTCAGGCAAAACATTAGCAAGTTCAGGTAACAATAATGGAGGTGGATGATGATCATGCACCATTCTCTACAAAGTAGACAACAAAAGATCAATAATAGTGAGATCTGGTGATTGTGGTGCACAGGAAAGATGTAACAATTCATCCTCATGCTCACAGAAGCAGTCCTGGACGATGGGAGCTGTGTGAACGGGGCCTCTGACGTCTTGGAACATCACCATTGGGAACAAACACTTTACCATGGGATGGAGCTGGTCAGCCAAAATGGTTACACAATCCTTCACAGTAGAGCGATCTTGCAGAATAACCATGGGGCTCATGGAATATCATGATATGGCTGCTCAAATCATCAACAAATCCCCACCATACTTCACTCTTGCGATGTAAGTAGTGTGGCACTGACGTTTCTGGCCAAAAACGCTGACATATGCATCGGTGCTATATTATCTGTGGTATTATGCTACAGCTGACAAAACTATGCTTGTTAAATTTCGCTGAGTTTATCATCAGCACTTCCCTATCTCCAGTGACTTATCGGGGATCATGGTATCAGCATCATAGCATCCAGCTATGAGCCAAGACCCCTGCACCCACACTTGATAATAAATTGCATGCAATTCTATGTCAACACGAGAATAATTTAATACATAAAGCCAAACACGATGAAGAACCTGAATTGCCTAAAAATCCCACAAATTTTGTCAAGTGTACGTTACTGACTCCCAAAAATTTGGTTAAGGAGTGGCTCATCAGTCACAATGGTAAAATTCATTTGAAGCTATATATCATTTGCCATAGAATATTGCAAAGAGTAGATAGCATATTTCTCTGTTAATAATCAAAAACCAACATTTGCTTCTAAAATATGTACAAAAAGTTAGGAATACGTAGCTACTGACTGAGTTTTCCCTTAAATCTATCCTGCAAACACTGAAAATGCGAAATAAAATCAACTCCTGTTTTACATCTCGGTTGCTTACTGTCGCCAGCAGATGGCTCTACTGTAGAAACGAGCCTAGTTCGTTCTTTGTTCCACGAGATGTTCTCACTATGATCCATAGAAGGCTGCACTGTAGAAAACGTGATTTCACTTTTTAAAAAATGTGTTCGTTTTACGTACAACGTTTGGTTTAAGATGTAACAGAGTCGTAAAGTAAATATTTTCCACAACTACGATGCTTCTCAAATGTAAGAATATTGTTTCCAACCACTTTCTACATCAGTGATGCTTGTCAACTGTCACAGTATTCTTAAATGTCTGCAAAAATAAGTTTGCAATGCATAGAAGGTGCAAGTTAATTTCCATAATAACACCTGGCGTTTTAGAAAGTAGACCTATGGAACTGATGTAAAAATGTCCTCACCAGGTTTATGACTGCAGAAAAAATACATATAAGCTAAAATATTACGCTAAGCAGGTAGACAGCAAGCAAGTTGACAGTCTGAATGTAATTAATTGTGCCTACTTTTGATGCAAGCCACAATACATCTTCAAAATAAATGTTTCCACGCTTATACTGTTTTCAAGCACCTTTTTAGGGGAGACATAGATAATGCATCGTGTTATTCACTAGAAAAAGTATAATCGCCATTTTGTGGCGTTATTACAAATGACACAGGTCTACTTTGGGCGAAATTTGTGACGAGAACTATGGTGCCAATGTTCTCTAAAAGCTTAATAGATAGTATTATTTTCTACAATTATGATGTCACAATATTCTAAAACGTCTGGAAAATACAACGCCCACATGAAAAGTGCCATGCTTACATTGCTTACCTACCACCTACTTCATCTTAAGAACAAGGAAAAACGTTGTAAGGTTCAAATCACTTGCATTACCACTTCTTTGATGTCACAGTACACTAAAAATGCATCGGAAAATGTAATGTTTACATTGCATCAGTATCTAAATACATAAAGTTTGTATTAATCTGTGAAGCTGCATTTTGGGAAATCATGGCTCGCAAAAATAATAAAACATACATGTTCAACGCAATTGTCTTATTAAGGTAGAAAGGAATAAGGAGACTTATTATGATTGTCGCTCAAAATACAGGACAAAAGGAAATGTTTGTAAACGTTCACTCATGAGAGAGCCGAATAAAGACAGTAGCAGTGAGAGATGTAACATTTTTAGAGATAATGTCAAAGTCAGTATGTCAGAAACAAATAATATTACTTATTATTTATTCTGAGGCACCTAACACTTTGCAAAACCAATGATGCACCATAAATTAAATATCGCCACATCTAAATTTCTGTACAACACAACAAAATTCATGCTTACCGTAAGCAAGATCTCTACGAAAATTCGAGCAGAAATCAAGTTGCACTACATGTAAAATTAGGCACACCTCGCAAATACAATGAGGCATCAAATGCACCTAACGCCAAATGCAAGGCATTCTCAGTAAGCACACCATTGTAAGACTACCCTTCATTCCTTTAAATGCTAAACAAATACCTAAACAAGTAATTACAGTGTTGTGATTCTTTATCACATACAAATATTTCGATGAAGATGCGGAAGTAGTTGTGGTCTAAAATTTAGGGAGTCACAACTAGAAATAACATCAGAGGTCCTACCAAACCTTGATGCTGTTACAGCTGAATTACGCACAACATCAAGTCCTTCAACCGCATCGTTCATGTTAGGAATTCCAATACATGAAGTTTAAACAAAATGGCTGTAAATATTATGAGGTATACAATGTGAACATTGCAGTGTAGTAACATATATAATAAATTACTGTCGTGATTTCACCAGATCACAGCTTCTCCAGTGCAATGCATGCGACTGACTGTCGCCGTGGTCGCGGGAGTCGAGGGGTCCCTCCCCTTCCCTCCTTTCCATGGTCTTGGCGTACGCCTGGATGCGATGATGCTCAAGTCATGCCTCCCATTTTGTCCATGGAGATTAGATTAGATTTACTTTCATTCCAATTGATCTGTAGTGATGAGGTTTCCCAGGATGTAGAACATGTCAGAAAAACAATAATACATTACAGATATTCACAACTAAAAGAAATAAGCTAATGTACCTTTCACAGGTCCCAAGTGGAGTGACTGTAATTTCTTTTTTAATGAACACTATATGAAATGATCATTTTACAAAACTCATTTACTAAGATCGCAGTAATGCACTGAATTTAAAATTATTTTTATTTATTTATAAGGTAATAAACATATAATAGAACTGCTATAATACTTGTTTACAATGAACACATTACTGCACTGAAATGGTGCAGAAGTCAGATTGTACTTTATATATATACACAAAATCAGTTGGTTCTACTGAAAAGTTTATCGTTGGAGTAGAAGGATTCAGCCACCAATAAAACCTTTAGGCTTCTTTTAAACTGAATGTCACTGGTTTTTCAACTTTTTATGGATGCTGGCAAGTTATTTAAAAAGTGTGCTTCGGAATAATTCACACCTTTTTGTACAAGAGTAAGTGACTTTAAATCCTCATGAAGATTATTCTTATTTCCAGTACTGATTCCATGAACTGAGTTGTTGGTTTGAAAAAGTGATACATTTTAATGACAAATTTCATTAAGGAATAAATGTATTGGGAAGCAGTAGTTAGTACCCCAAACTCCCTAAACAAGCCTCTGCAGGATGTTCTTGAGTTCACACCACATACAACTCTTATTGCAGTTTTTGTGCCTGGAAAACTGTAGCTTAGCTTGATGAATTACCCCAAATAGTAATCCCATATGACATTGTGGAGTGAAAGTAAGCATATTATGTCAGCATTTTCGTTTTTATATCCCCTACATCTGACAACATTGGCATTGCAAATAGAGATTTGTTTAGACGCTTCAGCACTTCTGTAGTGTGCTCCTCTCAGTTGAATTCATTATCAAGCTGTAATCCCAAGAATTTAACACTGTCCACTTCTTCTATCTGCTTGTCATTGTATGATTGGCATATACTCGCGGAACACCCCTTACAAGTTATGAACTGCATGTAGTGTGTTTTTTCAAAGTTTAGTTGCAAAGGATTAGCTAGGCACCATTGATTAATGTCCACAAATATTTTACTAGCCCATCTTTCTAAGAGTACACTTGAGTTGCTATTTATTGCAATATTTTAAACATCGGCAAACAAAACAAACTTGGCATCTGGTAATGTTACTGATGAAAGGTCATTGATATACACAAGAAAAAGTAAGGGCCAAAGATGGAACCTTGTGGGACCCCACATCTAATTATTTCCCAGCTGGATGATGTTTGATAGCTTAATACTTGTCTCTTTCCTAATAAAACCCTTTATTTCCTGCTAGAGAGATAAGATTTGAACCATTTTGCAGCATTTCCTGTTACACCATAATATTCCAATTTACTTAACAGGATATTGTGATTTACACAGTCAAATGCCTTTGACAGATCACAAAATGTACTAATTGCCTGCAATTTTTTGTCTAATGAATTAAGTACATTTTCACTGTAAGTAAGAAATAGGTAAGTGCAGCAAATTATAACAAGCAGTGTCTCAGGTGTGATATGACACCTTAGATAAAGAAGTGCTGATTATGATGTCAGCCATTTCGGTCAGAAACGATAGTTTCCCACTACTGATGTTAACTCGGACACAAGTTAGAAACAGTGCGAAAAAAGACTCATCCGACCAAATTAAACCTTTCATTGCTCCATAGTCCAGGTTTTATGGCTCCAGCACGACTTTTTCCTGTTACAGCCGTGTGGATCACTGTTCTGTGGTTTCGAAATGCCAACTCGCCCAGCTATTCCCTTCTTATGCAGCTCCCCTCATGTTGTTTTGGTGCTGACAGGGTTCGCGACTATTCGCCTCTCTTCTGCAGTGTCTTTTGCAGTAGTCGTCCTCTTCAATGACTGCCCGTGACGATCACTCCACACACACTTTCGTCCGCGTTGTAACTTAGTGGATGATGGTTTTCCCTTTTCCCTGTATATGGTATAAATTTTCGATACACTTCCCCCTGAAACACCAAACTCTTTGGCTCTCGAATTCAATTTTCTCTGACATAATGCACATACAAGTACACAGAACATAGTTCTGACTGCTACTGGCACTTGCAACGTATTGAGGACACTGGACAGCTGCCGTTCGTGGTCAAATATAACACCGCCACCTGCTGACTTGCCTGTATAACTGTCACTTATTAACGTCCTCAACACAGGACTGTTATTAAATTCGTAAATAAGACAACACGTTAGAAGGAAATTTATATGTTTGCGCTATTTGGAATGGGAATATGTAATTAAGAATGAGACGTACTGAAACTTCCCTGGAAAGACATCAGATGATAAGGTAATTTGTAAACATATTACATAACAATGTCTTTGGTGGAATAACTAGGCAGCTAGACAATAAATACATACAACAAAAGTTAAAGAAATATCGTGTCTGTTTACTTGATTGCGCTCTACCAAATCTACGGTTCGGTAGTTTTAGTTTTTATGTTAGCTTTCGTTATGTCATGTTCTGTAGATCATTTTCACGATTATTTTATCGATATGATGTGGAACAAGCTAGATTACAAGATATATATACACACATGAATAGTGCTAATATTAATATTAATGAAATTTCTAGTTCTACGCATGCAACTAAGATTAGAGGTACATATTTTTTTACCATTTTTGGGACAGAAACTCGTCAATGGAGTAGAAGGAGTTGTCCAAAAGAACTGATTTTAAGTTAGATTTAAAACTTATACGAAGAGCGAAAGAAACTGAACATATTGTTTGAGAAGCTCAGTAATATGCTTCTTCCAGTTCAAGTCATCATGAAAAAATGGTTCAAATGGCTCTGAGCACTATGGGACTTAACATCTTAGGTCATCAGTACCCTAGAGCTTAAAACTACTTAAACCTAACTAACCTAAGGACATCACACACAACCATGCCCGAGGCAGGACTCGAACCTGCGACCGTAGCAGTCCCGCGTTTCCGAACTGAAGCGCCTAGAACTGCATGGCCACCGAGGCCGGCTCAAGTCGTCATCAATGTGGACACCGAAAAAGTTGGAGAAATCTACCCTGTTCACTCAGCTCTTCTCATATGCTATATCAATTGTCGGTATTACTCTATTCGGTGTGCAGAACTGGATATAGTCAGTTTTTTCAAAATCGAGGGACACTCCATAATTCTTTGAAAGACACCCTTAATAATATCTTCAGCTGCTTTTCTGGATTTATTATGACACTCGTGTCATCTGCAAAAGGTACTAGCTCCGCTTGCTGAACGTTAAGTGGGAAGTCATTCACATGAATAAGGAACAGCAGAGAACTTAAAATTGAACCCTGGGGCATCCCCTTTGTGATAACTCCCCATTCACTAGAATTTGCCACCGTCCCAACATTATTTGTGTTATTCAGCACAACGTTTTGCATTTGTTCATTAAGTATGATTCAAACCAGCTGTGTGTATAGCCTTCAATTCCATAAAACCTGAGTTTTTCTTAGAGTGTGACCTGATTCCCACAGTCAAATGCCTTGGAAAGATCACAAAAATACCAACTGGCGATAATTTGTTATTTAGGGTTTGTACTACTTGATGGGTAAATGTGTAGATAGCATTCTCAGTCGAGTAGGTAGTTTTGATACAGTACCTAATGAAATAGTAAATTGTAGGATAAATGGTAATATTAGTAGCGTTGGTAGGGGAAGAAATACAAGTGAATGTGTAAGATAACGACTGGGAGCCGACGATATTTTATTTCTTCACTTAGTTAGAATCGCATGTCATTCAGTCTTAGTCCATTGCGTATCTTATATCCTTACAGAATATAAATTGCATAGGTAACAAATATTAGTTCATCCCATAACTTCTGCACTATTTTGTAACCAAGGCAATTAATTTTGATGCAGGTACAGTATACATACACAAACATAAAAAAATCTACATAATTATTGTTGTTATCTTGTACTCAGAAGAACATTTTTCATCATGATCAAAGAGACTGTTATTAATGATGAATTCGAAAGCTGTTTATGAATAACATAAACATGTTTTATATAAGTTCGACGAAGTAAGGAGACGATGTCTGATATATTTTTGTTTTGCGTCTTTCCTTTCTTTTCACCTATTTGTGTTGGAAATTGCGTTTTATTGGGCTATATGATAAATATGTATTGTTTTATTTATTTTTACTACAAATCCCTCTGTTTCAAGTGTTAAATCAACAGTTTTCGAAATAAACATTGGCAACTTCAATTTTGCTATAACTATTGTTTATTTTTAAGTAACATAGAACTAAAATGTTCCATAGGTTACGCAGCACTTTATATATCCTCACGCAAGTTTTTAGGGGAATCTGGTAAGACACTGATCGCATATGTAAAGAAAGAAACCATTACTATGTAACGCTCGAAAAGTATGCAACACCCCTAACATAAAGGTTACGCGGATACGGCCTTAACTGACCAACGCTATTAGGAATACAAGTTGACTTAGGATAGTCTACGGTAGACTATGGTAGTTTTACAACTACACACTTAACCGTTTACTAATGGATCAAGCTAGGTTGGACAGTGCAAGACACAGGGTTCGGATGACGGTTCAAAGCTCCGCCCAGTATCCAGATTTAGATTTTTCTTAATTTCTCTAACTTGCTTACGGCAGTTGCCAGGACTATAACTGCGCTCTACCGGAGCGTGGTACAGAACATTAATGACGTAGTAAATCGAATAGTTTGTGGAAAATAAACATACCCAGTCACGTATGCGCACTGCATCGCCAGTGATCCATAATGCGTGCTGTAAAGATTCGGTATTACATTGTCAAACACTCTGTGATTGTTTCTTGTGATGTAGTGGGGCAGTCAGAGGGGGAAATCGCCTGCTCGCTCTTCAGTTCGCAGACCTGTTAAGGAGTCAATTGCCTGACTACAATCCAGCGACCTGCACCTCCAGTCAACAATTTATCTCTTGGCATAGCTCTCCCTCAGGTTGACATGCTGTACACGTTTAATATTTCTTTTGACCCATTGTATTTAGTAAAAAACATTATTTTTGTACCAGTAGAAGATTACTTCTCACAATCTGTGATTTTTCTATCCACTGCAATCCAGAAACCATTACTCCAAGAGAAAAAAATGAGCAGATCCTTTTATGTAGTAAATTAAATGTAGTTTTATTTTGTACTGTGAATCATTTTCATTACAAGCTGTTGTTTCCGAGTTATTCAAGAGAAACGTGAAAAGTGACCTTTAAAATCGCCCCCACCCTCACACTCATATCCCACCAGTGGGCATTTTTAATATATACTTCATTACACTCCCTCCTACCACTGAACGAAAGTTTGCGACTACACAGTTTTTCTCCCTATTCGACCTTTTTTTCGTCTTCGATGACTGGGCTATTACAAGTTAGGCAGCACTTGTAGATGACCAAAGTTCGGTACTGTGCTACACTTTATAAGTAAAATGGACCCTCAAATTAAGTGCACTGTTGTCTAAAATTAAAGCAACAAGCCGCTATTTTCCCGTCCTGTGTCTAACTTACGATGTAATCATACCAGCTATCAACAGACATCCTTATTATCGTGTTCTGCACGGAAGATGGCATTCAGGTCGATGGACAACCACGCCAACGATGACGTCAGGGCACCTACCAAACGAGGTTGTGTTTGCCGGGTAGCCCCACATCCACAATCGCTGCGTACACAGTCACAGATGGTGCAGTACGGCACAGAAATTATTCCTACCAGACTCCCTGGGGTGGAGGACCACAGGAAGAATGGAAGCAGGGCAGTCGCAAGCTGGTGTGGCCTGATGGCTTAATGTGAATCTTTCTGTCGTTTCTCGGGTGTGGACGTTTATAAAGAACGAAATTGTATCTCTAAGGCCAGCGCAGGGCCGACCATGTGTGACATCAGAGAGAGAGAGAGAGAGAACCGTCATTTGGCTGTAAGGCCACGATGGTACTGTCTTACTGCGCGACAACTGGCACCTGACATCGCAACATCCACTGAACGTGTTGCAAGCTGTGTAAAGAAGCCTTCCGCAGAGTGGCCTTTATTGTCGGAGACCTGCTATATGCCTACCTCTGATGCGTCTTCACAGAAGGGAACGTCTAGAGTGGAGTCGTCAACATGCCAACTGGACGGTCGAACAGTGGGCCAATGATCTTTTCACAGATGAGTCCCGATTTAGTCTGGAGAGTGATTCACGACGGATTCGCATCTGGAGGGAACGTGGAACACGATTTCGGGACCCAATCAAAGTGGAGAAATATCGATATCGAGGAGGATCTCTAATGATGTGGACAGGGATCACGTTAACCCCTCGAACATCTATTCGTGAAACTGTGGGGTTGAATAGGTAACGTTTAACTTTTGTCAGGTATCGTGACAAAGTCTTGGGACCTTACGTGCTGTTGTTGCGTGACGCCGTAGGTCCAGACTTCGCACTGATAGACGATAATGCTCGACCTGACAGAGCTCGGGTTGTTTATGTTTTCATGCAAACGGGAGGTATTGCACTCACGGTGTGGCCTGCTCGCTCTCCTTATTTGACTCCCATAGAGCATGTGTGGAATGCACTAGGGTGATAGCTTGCATCACGTCAGCATCCACCAACCACTCTCCATGACTTGCGAGCAGCTCTGCAGGCAGAATGGGCGTTATGGCCTCAACGAGAGACTGGCGACATCATTCACAGCATGCCTCGACGTTTTCAGGCCTGTATTGCTTCCAGAGCTGGCGATACCCCATACCGAGCACATTAACTAGTTGTCGGAATGTGTGTGCGAATCCGTTAAGTTGGAAGAAACAAAGAACATTTTTGTGTACCGTTATACATGTTGCAGTTGTTTACGTTCTGTATTCTTTACATAGTTTCTACTATATTATCACCTGTTTGTATTGTTTTGTATAAAAATAAAGACAACATTGCAAGATTTCCATATGTTGCTTTAATGTTGGACATCAGTGTATTTCCACATCTAAGCTATCTGTTTTACTTATCAAATTACACGTGGCGCTTCTGAGAGATAGTATAGATTATTTGATGTGCTTAATTCACTCTTTGTACAACTCAATAAATTTATAAAAGTACATAATTTTTTTCTACGACATTATAAAACATACGTTTTTAATACTGCTATTCTAAGTTACAGGTTAAAGTGCATGTGTTGAGCAGAATTACCAAAGTAAACGATGCTATTCCCACAACAATGGCATAGCTAAAATATTTTGCTCACAAAAAGCAGTTGCAGCTACTTCACCATTCATCGCTTCATGAGTGGAATGCATTTAGGATATCAATGCGATGACAATGCATAAAACATCAGATGCTTCTATAGATGTGTCAGATGGCTGTTATCAATACCAATAACAAAAATTTCTGTGAAAGTCGAGCTGCTGACAGCTGTGGTTGGTACTACAGCACAGAAAAATTTGAATTTATAAAAAAATTAAAAAAAATGGGAAGAAACATCCGAAAATTTAGTGAGGATCCAGTTCCATGGAGTACGTTCATCGTTTTTCATTTAACTATTTCATTTCTCTAAGTAAGATTTCAATTACAGTGTCAATAGGTTTAGGATGAATTGCCTTATAAAGAAACTTTGTTATTCCCATTAAACAGCAAACTGAGTTTGTAGTAACACACACTCATATATGTAAGAAGCAAGGATTACTATACTTCTAGCTACTTACGAAAGCCACCCAGACATTGCAATAACCCTGTGCTGGGTATTGACCTTATCTCGCAATACAAAATGTTTGTTACCTTCTATTGCACAGTGGAGACTGCATGACACTTCACCGCATGCATTACCATGTTACAGCAAATATGTTACAAGCTGACTTATTTTTCAGAAAAACTGTATCATATTGTCCTACATGTTAATGGAAAAAAGTAAGAAATCCTCTGCCCCTCCTGATTGTCAGTTTCAAATTGCCCCCGCAGGTAATAGTGCAACCAATAAACTGTTGATTAATGTTTCTTTAGGCAATGGGAGTCACCTTGTAAATTGTCCATCATCAATTTCCTTGAGTTATGGCCACCTGTAAATCGACCATCATTGCCCCAAATGGACAAATAAGCTCTCTGACTAACCATAATTTATTTCAGTAGTTCCAGTAAGTAAACCACATTCATTTTGACAAGTATTACAGATAATACACATGTTGAAAATTTAGTCTGAGTGTCCACTCCATTCTCAAAGTGTAGTATGTGTATCAAACTGTGATCGTTTACAAGTGATGCTTAACTGGTATGTTTTATCAGCAGTGTCAATATGCAAGCCATTTGCACTTTCTTTAATTTTGTAGAAACAATTGTGACATTAGTGATACGTGTGTTTTGTGCTCGAAACTTTACACAGTACGAAAAATACCTTTATTTTGATGTAAAGTTAGATGTTTCGTTCATGATCAGAGATCTGTAATTTCACTTACGTGTTACGATAAGCAGCCTACGCACGCGCGAGCGTGTGCGTGTGTGTGTGTGTGTGTGTGTGTGTGTGTGTGTGTTTCCAGTATTGGCCCATCACCTCTGTCTTGTTCCACCTTTTTCTTCGGCCATGTTTCATCTCTCTCTTGTTTCAATGTTATCCTTGACCATGTTGTAAGTAAACGTTTCGAATTCCACACACAACGATACAGATACAGTTTAAGTGATACATCAGAGAAAAGATCTCATCAAAATATGTTCTCCCCATCCTATGATGGTGCTTTGTCACCTTATTTGTCAGTGGCTATGTTGTGTGTTTTTACATTGAATGTTTTGCAGCATTATGAACTGATATTAATATAATTTGGAACTGATTATAGAGATACAGTGTGTAAGAGATTATTAAAGTCTTAGCATCATAGTTCCACTTTTGGATGTTGCAGCCTTCCTTGGAAGTTTGTTTTTGTACATTATCTAAATTACGTGTAATTCAAACATAATAAAAAGCAATGTTAGCCCATCAGTAACATGCAGGAAATATTTGCTTACTTTGATAAACAATTTCAATTTGGAGGGACGATTGCATTTTAGAGATATCGGTTCTTAACCTCTGTGTTGTTTCACCACCGTCTTTGGCCGTGTTGCAACTCCACCTTGTTTCACCATTATCCTTGGTAATATCGTATGCAAACATTTTGTAATCCATGGTCTTCTCCAGTATTACGAAAATATGCAGTTAAAATAATACCTTCGAATAAAGGTTTCGTCAGAATACCTTCTTCCCATCTTATAATGGTGCTTCGTCAGTTTCTTTTTCTGTGGGTATGTAGTATGTTTTCACATCCATATTATGGAACCTTATGATTAGATTTTCGTATTATGTAGTAGTTAACTATGGAAATGCAGTAGGTAACCGTTTTCAGAACCTTAGCACCATAGTCCAAATCGGTAAGTATTGCAGCCTCCTTCAAAGTTTGTTTTTGTACATGACCTGAAGTATGTCTAGTTCAATTGTAATAAAAAGGAATATTAGCCCATCAGAAACACTGATTATATTTATCTAGTTTTTAAAGTGATTCATTATCTTCTCTCCTCTTAAAATGATGCGTGATGAGGTGGTGTACAACTGAAAAACTTCTAAAACGTTAGGAAATGTCATTTCATTCTATGAACCACCAATAATATAATCTCCGATTGAAATGCGAACACTCTTTACTTATTTTGAAAATATTTTAGAAACACATAGTGTGTGTGTGTGTGTGTGTGTGTGTGTGTGTGTGTGTGTGTGTGTGTGTACGGGTGGGTGCAAGGGCAGATTCAGGAGGGTGGGCATGCCCCCCCCCCCCCAAATAGTCTGAGAGAGAGAGAGAGAGAGAGAGAGAGAGAGAGAGAGAGAGAGAGAGAGAGAGAGAGAATCTAGGCATAATCACAATTTTTACTTACTGGCAGCTTGTAATTCTGAGTTTAAAAAGTGCAGAAAGCCTGGAATTAACAGAAAATGTTACTTGATGTGATATACTTTACTATCGTTGCTTCTAGTTTTTTGTCAGAATTTTCGATAAAAGTACAATAAAACATGACGTAATCTGTCGTTTCGTGATTGCGTAGCAGATACGTGAGCTATTGCGTAGATTTTACTCGCTATGCAAGTAAAGTTAAATCTTTTACTTTGCGAAAAATCTGTAAATTTTTAGTATTGCTTTCAGGTTTACGCATTCAGATATTGTCGGTAAATTTTGGCTTCTTTTCTTGGTCAGTAAAAATGTTGCTGCCACTAGCTTTATTTGAAGTTACACTTTACGATTTTCCGTCATCGTTAGGATTGTTGCAGTTGGTACTTCTGCTGTTTTATACAGCAGACACACCTTGGACACCTCGTAGCTTGTGTTGCCAGCCGCTACGATCACTCTTATATTGGTGACAAACAAACATAAGCGTGTCGGCTTCTGAACCCATTATTTTCCTGGATAACATTTACGAGCGACATCATCCGTTGCTTTACATGGTCTTACAGGCCCACAGGAAAATTTTAATCGATAACGTGATGACAGTTCGTGATTTTAACACAGACTGGACATTCGTCTTTGATGATGGTTTTACCCGTTGAAGGCCGAAAAATTTGATAGCTACGCCAACTATTATTCTCTCCGACGTTCTGTAAGAGTTTCCTATACCATATGATATAGCATTATATACACCAGAAGATGCAACTTTAAAGTTGAGAAACCGGCTGTGTGAATCTCTAATCGACTTCAATAATGCCACTGCGGACAATTTGACTTTTCATTCAGTTTTATATTAATAGTCTTAACATCTGTATATGTAAACCTGACTTACTGTATAAACTGGTCAATCAGTTTGTACTGTGGAAATAGAAAGCACTGTTGATCTGCGGTTTTCACAGAATGGATTGGTAGGCAGGGGCTCTTATTGTTAGCCAATCAACAGATTGTAATAATGCTTACTAAGTGTATTTTTTATATGCGATTGCAGTCTTCCTCGGCGTATTCCACTGATGAATTCTTCTCGGGCGAAGATGATGGGCACGAAACTCATTGAAATGTTGCGACAAGACGACACCACCACTCGGCTGATAACCTGAGAAGAATTCATCACTGTATTTTTTGTGCAAACATTCACATTTTTAAATGGAACAATGCGTATTGACACAAACAAACTGAAAGTAGTTTAATTTAGAAGAGGGTTTTAGCATGAGTCATTCACGAGACATCATATTTTAAAAAGTTCCCACACTGGAACTTGTACAATACTTGTAGTAGCACACACTAAAGAACAACACATGTGCGTACTCTAGTTATGTGGATTGTGACTGGAAACGTGACGATTAACCATCACAGGACGTGTTCAAAATGACCACCGGCAGCGACAGTACACGTTTCCAGTTTGGCATGGAACGACTGCTGTACACATGCTAGCATTTCAGCTTAGGTGTCCAAACGGGCTGCGGTAAGACGTCGTTGCATATTATCAGGTGTAGTTGGTATGTCCTTGTAGGCAGCGTCTTTCAGCTTTCCCCGCAGAAAAAAGTCTACAGGCGTCAAATCCGGGGAACGGGTCAGCCAGAGTACAGGTCCTCTACGTCGAGTCCAACGATCTGGAAACAGTTCGTGAAGACATGCTGTAGTATTTAGTGCGCTATGGACTGGACAGCCATCATATTGGTATCACAGCTTCCTCCTAGTCGACAGAGGAACGTCTTCTAGCACCCGTGGGAGATTGTCTGTTAGGAGGCTGTGGTACATGTGCACCTTCAGTGTTCCATCTATGAAAAACGGGCCTATGAGCTGATGGTTCGGTATCCCATACTACACGTTTACACTCCACGGACGCTACATTCCACCTGAAGAAGCCAGTGAGGATTGTCAACAGACCAATAGTGCATGTTTCGATGGTTTACCTGTCCATGATTAGTAAATGTAGCTTCATTTGCCACGGTTCGCGCTGCTTCCTCCCCCCAACCCCCCCCCCCCCCCCCCCCCCCCCGAGGTTCGAGTCCTCCCTGGGGCATGTGTGTGTGTATGTTTTGTCCTTAGCGTAAGTTAGTTTAAGTTAGATTAAGTAGTGTGTAAGCCTAGGGACCGATGACCTCAGCGGTTTGGTCCCATAGGAACTTATCACTACCACTACCTATGTACGGATCCTCATAATCGTTTCCACGCAGTTCTTGATGGAAAGAGACGCGATTGAGATAGAATCTATGTCGATGGAGAATGTGTAAGGTACTTGCCTGACTCATGCCACTTCCTCGTGTGATTGCACGGGAGCTAACGTGCGCATCAACTACAACAGTTGCAACAAGAACGTTAATTTTCCCCTCTTCTGTCGTCACTTGTTGCTACATTACCCTTTCACGTAATTGATAAATAATTGCAGAGATGGTTACGTGTATTGGGATATCTTGCTGCATATACTGCACAAGAACGAAGTGCTTTCTTCATATACTCTCCATACACCATGTCGGTTTTTTCTACATTGGTAAATCCCACTGTCCACTCATGACCTAGTGCTTTGACTGTCACACTCCAACTGACAAGCAAGTCGCAAAGCACTCGAGAAACACAGAAGCATATTGTAAGCAAACATAACATCATACCTAGCAACTATGTAGGTTGAATGGCAAAAGCTAGTTTTGGCGTGAACATTTTTCAAAATACGATATCTCCCAACCGACTCGCACTAGAATCCTCCAACACACACCACTGAAATTCTTATTTACCCTGCTTTTAATCTCTTAATGCCAATAGACATTGCTCCATTTAAAAAAGTGTATTATCTCGGAACATTAAGGTTTTGAAAATGTGAAAAGACGTTGCAAGGTACAACATGGCCACCTATCGAAGAATAAAAATACGAGTGAAATTTAAAAGCGTTGCAATAGAGAAACTCTGATTATTATTGTATTCAATCGTATATCTGGTTCATTATTACTCTACTACACACCAATAGTGAGTAAGTGAAATTAAATGAAATAGAAGTATTATAAAAAATCTGTTACAAGTTAAATATATTTTAAACAGAAACTGTTGTAACATAGAACCATATTCCAATTTCCAGACAGATAAAGTTATTAAGACATTAAGCAAACTCAGTTTATTTGCAAGTATCACATGTCCCATGGTAAAAGACCTCCTTCTGTTTCAAGGTGCAAGTTGTTGCACGACCGACGAAGCACAGTTTCAGTGTCCGTATGTTATATGAATAGATCTAGAAATATATAGCATTGTACTCATCATAATTTTCTGGACCTGGAGAATTAACAGTATATTCCAAATACCTTTAATATACCCTGGTGCGCAGAACTTATGGATGAAAGTAACTTTCGCATGACGTAAAACTGCAAAGTAACATAGATCGTTGAAACTTGGCGCATATATATATGAGGGGTGCCCAGAAAGTAATGCACAGCGCTTTTAAAAAATTCTTTATTGAACATAATGAGAATCACACACACGAAAGAACGGTGTTTTATCAACACACCCTATTTTTTCACGTAATCTCCATCCCATTTTGTGACGTTACTCCAGAGCGAATCAAGGCCGTGTACGCCCTGTCGTTACCAATCCTTGTACTCGTGACGAAGTCAATGCTTCGCTGTGCAGATCACCTCCTCATCGTCCTCAAAATGCCTTCCACGAATGGCATCCTCTAATAGCAAAAAATGGTTCAAATGGCTCTGAGCACTATGGGACTTAACATCTATGGTCATCAGTCCCCTAGAACTTAGAACTACTTAAACATAACTAACCTAAGGACATCACACAACACCCAGCCATCACGAGGCAGAGAAAATCCCTGACCCCGCCGGGAATCGAACTCGGGAACCCGGGCGCGGGAAGCGAGAACGCTACCGCACGACCACGAGATGCGGGCCTTTAATAGCCCAAACAAGTCAAAGTCGGAGGGGGTTAGGTCAGGGCTGTCAGTGAACCGCCTTCTGTTGTCCTTACCCTCAGTGCGCAGCGACTAACCATACTTCTGTTGACAGCAGACGCTCCACAGACTTTGCGCAAGCGTTTGTGAATAGTCCTCACAGTTTCTTTCTCTGCAGTGAGAAGGTCAATGCCGGCACGTTGCTTATAACGTACATTTTGAAACTGTCATGCAGCCACGCTATCTGTCGGAAGTGGTGGAAACTTGGCACACTAACTCAGGAGACTTCGAATAATACTTACGTAACGTTTCGCATTCCTAGCATTATTTTGGGGTCAGAAAAAAACGCGGTGCGTTTCTTTCTGGGAAACTCTCATAGAAAGAACCGCTACAGTGTAGTACAGAAGGTAACTGAAAGAAACACGCAATGAGCCGAACAGAAATATTACTTAAAAATTCAGAGACAGTTGGTACACAGAAGTCACTGTGATTAGTGATAGTCTTCTGGACATTACAAAAGACCGGATATAGGTCTTAACAGTGTGTGTGATCACCACAGACGGCGATGCATGTTCTGCATCGCGCTGGTCACAACGTTGGTAAGGAGTTCTTGCGGTAGGGCTTTCCATTCCTCCATCAACACGGTTGACAACTGATGGTTAGTCGTTGGTCACCGACTTGCTGCAATACGTTTCCCCAACTCATCCCGCACGTGGTCTAAGGGATTTAAGTCAGGGGAATGGACAGGCCAGTCCATTCGCCGAATATCCTCTCGTTCCAAGAGGTCCTCCACCTACGCTACTAGATGCATTCGAGTATTGCCATCCATAAAAATGAAGTTATGGCCAAATACATCCCTGAAAATACATACGTTGGAAGGAGGACAGTGTCACAATGGTGACCAGTGAGTATACCATGTTCAAAGATTTAGAGGTCAGTGCTCCTATGAATCATTATGCCACATCAAACCAAAACAAATGGACCACAGATGCGATCATATTCAGGTCTGTTTGTTACCAGGATGTATAAGGAGTCGTTGATCTCCCCTCAACCAGCTGATTTTAAGAAATAACTGGTCATCTGAAGATGTGCTTATCTTTAACAAAAATTTGACTAAAATCTCAGAAGAAAGAAAGATTCTGGGAGTAGCTGTTACAAATGTGTAATGGATGATATCTGGTTAAGAGTAAATACTTTGGACAACGAAATGAGGGAGTTTATCCCTATACATTGGAACCTGTCTTCCTTTCTATGGTTAATGACTTAGTGAAGAACTCATTGAACACGTATCGATTGTTCTAAATCATACACAAAATCAAATCTAAAACGTGCTGGCTTCACTAACGTCGAACCCAACTCAGTTTAGTCCACCTGACATTGTACGCATCAAATGGGTGCGCATGAACTCATTAGAAAAAAAATGTTCAAATGTGTGTGACATCTTATAGGACTTAACTGCTAAGGTCATCAGTCCCTAAGCTTACACATTACTTAACCTAAATTATCCTAAGGATAAACACACACACCCATGCCCGAGGGAGGACTCGAACCTCTGCCGGGACCAGCCGCACAGTCCACTACTGCAGCGCCTTAGCCCGCTCGGCTGAACTCTTTAGAAGATATGAACGAATTACACCCATTACAGCCAATGAGTGTGAATCACCGCTCTGTTTGCGGTTCACAGATTTTTGTAGTAAGCTTCTGAAATCCAAGTTATTTAGACAAGTGGCAGATTATTATAGCGTACGGTATGGCGCCTGGGAACGAGGATCTCGCAGACGGCGAAGCTGTTCATCCGGTCACGTGGTACTGTCGTGAGAATCTATGGAAAGTCATTGCAGGATGGTGAAAACAGGAGCTGGTGACAAAATGTTGAACGTCCGTGGCTTCTCAGAATATGGGCGTTGGAGGTTTGCCCTCTCTGCAATGCACAATAGGCGGTGATATATGGCATATCTGACTACAGAGTATAATATTGGTGCAGGGACGAGTGTTCTGGGGAGCTGATGACCTCAGATGTTAAGTCCCATAGTGCTCAGACCCATTTGAACCATTTGAACAAGTGTTCTGGAGTACACTGTTCAGCACACATTGAAGAAGATGCAATTCACAACACTCACTGAGAAAAGCGGGATGGTTCCAAAGCAAGACTCAACGCCCACTCACGAGAATTCACTTTCGAATGCTTTGTAGACTTTCCGAACCTGAAAAGTAATCTAGTTGATCGCAGCAAATCACTAACTCTAGAACGCCTAAGCAAAAACTACGTTAAAATACATCTCCACCCTGCAGTACCCACGACTGGCTGTTTCAACACCACGAGGGCTGCCATCGGACTTCCCCACAAAACTGTACGAATTATAAAACACATAGGCCTTTCAGCCATCCACAATCAGGAGCTGAATGTAGGTATTCTCACTGGCTATTTCCTGCTCCAGCTTACAGTGCTGGTGTAAAGTTCTGCCGCCTCTCAGAACTGTAAGAACTTTTTCTGCAGTGGACTTGAAACCACTGGTCTTTCCAATGATCTTGTGTCAACAATCACTCCTTTCCCCTCACAAACGGAAACCGTCAGAGTAAAGTACAAAGCAAAACAGTGCTAGCACTCACACGAGTGGTCAGGACATATGTTACAACCTCACCTGGCATTACTTCCGTAATGTTATAATTTTCTTTATTAATTATCT
This sequence comes from Schistocerca gregaria, assembly GCF_023897955.1. Taxonomy (NCBI): domain Eukaryota; kingdom Metazoa; phylum Arthropoda; class Insecta; order Orthoptera; family Acrididae; genus Schistocerca; species Schistocerca gregaria. The sequence goes on along the minus strand of NC_064931.1, from coordinate 657,328,159 downwards.
ATGTTTCTGATCGTCTCCTCAACTGTAATAAACATTTAACGAAATCTTCGAATGCCTGTACAATTTTCTCTGCTGTTAATTACAGTGTCATTTGTCGTCTTAATCGGTGAAATATTATGCCAAATCAAAATAAGTTCCTGCTTTGTTTTACTTACAATTTTACTATATTCAGTTTTTCCTCTTACCGAAGTTTCAATATAGCTTTCTACAAACTCTTGAACACATTTATTAATAATTTATTTAATTTATTAGATTCCATAATGTTTCTGCTATTGTTCGCATGATGCTCTCAGTTCCTCTTTGGCACCTACATTATTCTGCTTAGGAATTTCTTTTCTTTTCTTTCTTCAGTACCTACAGTATTTTTTTCTGTTTCTAAAAGTAGCGTCGTCAAACTTTTTTACTTTTTTGTCTCTACCTGTAAAGTCGTTATTTGTTGAAATTCTTTAACAACTTAATAGCGTATACCATCCCAGTTTTTAAGTAAATTAATATAACCACATATCTGACCTACAGACAGATGTCTCAATTCTTTTCTACCATGTATCTACTTTTACTTTCAGTGGTGTGACCACATGCAATTTGAGAGTGATTTGGAACGATCAGATCTTGCAGAGTTTCTTTATTCTACATCTACTCCGCAAAAAAACACTGTGACATAGCAAAGGTACTTCACAGTGTAGCATGCATTAAGTCTTTTTTGCGTTCCATTCGTGTATGGAGCGTGGTAAGAATGGTCGCTTAAATGCATTCGTGTGCAGTGTAATTAAATTTTTTGATAAATTAAAGGATTTTTATTTTCAGTTCTTGTTGCTCCTTCCCAAGTCAATTTTTTTTTCTCCTGGGGGAATATAGTGTGGAAAGGACAAACATACTGTTCTTCTCAGAAAACTCTGCTGCCGATTTCAGGTGACATACCCGGAATTTCTGCATTTATTGCAGGTTAAACACTCTAATAGGTCGTCGCTATGGCCTTGTATTTACTTATCTATCATACGGTTTCTTAAGCACAGTATTAAATAAAATTCAAACAAGAACACGTGTAATTTGGAAACAGACATTTTGATTTTTAGTATAATCAGTTGCGTCGATAGCTGTGCTCAGGAAATCGCCGAAAGTCCCACGCTATTCCCTAATGGGACATTCTGTAACGAAGTGGGGAACAGTTTGCCCGGGTGTTTCGCAATCGCATTTTGGAAATGGAGTGTTACCCCATCTATAGAAAGAGTCTGCACTTCTATCATGATTGGTGCATATTCTTTTAATCTACAGTCATATATAGCCAACAATGGGCTCCGAACTACTTTCACTTTCACATATCGGGGGAAATGCTTTCTATAATTTTGTAAGGTACAAAGTGACGCATGTACCACCTGACATACAGAAATTATCGAGGAACTGAAAGGGTTTCCTCTACAGAAAGATGTGTGGAAGATTTCGTTGAAATGTGAAATAATAAGTGTGCGAATGCTACGATTTTTTCTGTTTCAGCTTGATTCCTGTTTTATTACTACAATCATAAACAGTTTGGACACATTCAACAGCAGAGTTTGGTTCAAATTGCTCAAATGGCTCTGAGCACTGTGGGACTCAACATCTGAGGTCATTAGTCCCCTAGAACTTAAAACTACTTAAACCTAACTAACCTACGGACATCACACACATCCATGCCCGATGCAGGATTCGAACCTGCGACCTTAGCGGTCGCGCGTTTCTAGGCGCTTCAGTCTGGCCGGCACAGTAGAGTTTATAAGCACCATTAGTCTACATGTTCCAGTCCCCGCGATCGGGAACTGTTTATTGTTGTCCAGTATATTCCGTAATTACAAAGATTGGACGCGGAAGGTACGATGTTTATGTATAGGAAAAATATCAATTGTCACAGAACTTTTCTTGGCTGCCACCTGATCAGGGGGTAATGCGTGTTGGATTCTCTAAGTACATTCTAATAAGCATTGATAGGATGCGTGAATGTAGCGTATCAAGCTATAGGTAGCAGTTGCTGGGAATGAAGCTAGTTAATGCTGCTGGCTTGTAGACTAATGGACTGTGCAGCGCTCCGCCAGTGCCATTAAACAAGCCGCTACCCTGGGCGCAGCTTTGTTTGCCAGCAATTGCCGGAACAGTGCAGGAACTAGACTGTTGAGGCATGAGATAAGCTGCAGATTGCACGATGCGGCAAAGCCATTTTGTGTGGGAGACCGAGGTCCTTGGCAGCCATTGTTGCGGGCGCAACGCTCCCTCACACAATGCGAGAGCCTGTTGACCTTGAGCAGGCAGCTGCTTGTGAGCCCCGCCACGACCAGCGCGACGACATTAGTCACGGGAGGTGTATTGCAAGTATAGCGGAAATACCCCACTCTTAAGTGGATCTTAGTGGACGAAATGTCGGCAAGAAACGAGACATAAGAAACGCTGGTACGAAAGACATGTCATGAGGACGGATAAGGTTCCTCAAGACACATTCGACTTTGTGCCCGCGGAAAATGTTTCTACAAATAATGGTACGACGAATATGTGTACTTTGCTCATTGAGACTTTGATATAAAGACTACACACCAACTGAGTATTAAATGTATCCGATTAGACGCAGTGGATTACTTGTTCAACGACCCTACTACAGGAGGATATGGACTTGTTTCGAACACCAACATCACATATTCATGTTTTACTATCTTCTTCGTAACTATTTCTTGAATATTACGATACCAGGGGAACTCTATTACTTTCCTTACGTAGTTGAGCTTTACAACTACCCAAAGCTGCAATTTATACAGTTAGGTGTAAACGTTGTGGCACAAAAGCAAAATCACAAATTACTGGGGATATTTTAAATTAGTGAGTGCAGCTACAAGAGAATGTTTATTTTTGTCACGTAGTACATTAAGATTTAGTGGTATAAAAATTATATGTGGTCAGTAATGAAGCACGTTTACAGTTTTGTTTGTTTTCTAGATCTAAAAACAGTTCGCTACAAAGTATGTTGAGTTTACTTCCGAATTTTAATTCGAATTCTGGCGCATATGATGAAGTGTTGCCTCCCTGGGCATTCTGAGGCATTCCCTCGTTTGACACTGCTGTGTTATGCCTCATTCCACTAAACATTTCTCGATACGAAACATGACATAATGTGTCACCATTAGTGTTTGCATACTTCTGGCTAAACATGTGTCTGTGTGCTATTATGTGAGTAGTGTTGCCAACTTAAACGCTAGTTTTGGTATTTCTTTTATCTAAAACTGTTCCCATCCTCTGTTGTTCGTCATATGTGTATTATACCATTTAATTTTGTTACTACATATTTATTTAATGTGTAAATGAAATGAAGGAATAGTGATGGAAGTGAAGATCTGGATGCCGATTAGGAGCGAGGGAAAGGGGGGGGGGGACAAAATTGAGCGAACAATGCGTACAAAGGAAGGGAAGGGAGAGCGAGTTGATAACGAAATGGAGAAAAATGGGGAAGAAGGTGATGCGAAATGGTGGGGAGTTTGGGAGGGGGGGGGGGGGCGAAGAGAGAAGGAGTGAGAGACAGTGAGGGATGGGAAAAGAACAGTTTTACTGATGTTTTTAAACAGTTACTTAATGACCACATAAATACTGGAAACAATACTCCATACAAAATTATTGAAAAAGTCACAAATAAAAAAGAGCAACACTCGTGCTATGTGTATGAGAAAGAACTATTCCCTGCGTCAGGAAAAGATATTGAAAAGCAGTCCATGTGACCCATGTTGTCTCAGTTGCGTTTAAACTGTGTTAATGAGCAGAAAAAAACCAGCTTTGGCCACTGTTTATGGGGTGAATTGTCGGTCGCTTTGAAACACGTCAAACTCGGTCCGCAGTCTCAGTATCGCTGAATGTATCACAAACAGTAATTTCAAGGATTCGCTGACTGTTCCTATGCACAGACAATCTTACACGTAGCCCAACAAGACGGCGTGCTAAAAAGTAATACTTACGATTTGTTGTGAAAACTCTTAAAGATTTTCAGTTATAACCAACGTTATTAACATTCTACATCTTTATTCTTCAAGTCTGAGTTTTTATTTCTCAACATAGTCACGCTGGCGACGAACTAGAGACCACTTTCTCGATACCGTCATTGTAAATCGTTTGACTTTGACACAATCTCACCTCTGCTTACACCACTTCACCACTAGCAAAGTGAAGTCGTCGAAGGTGTTATTTAAGTACTGGAAACAGATGAAAATTGGAAGGGGCCACGCCGGAAATGTATAGAGGATGAACGTTGACAATGAACCCCAAGCGTCGGATTGCTGCAGACGTCGCAGCGCTCGTGTGTGGTCTGGTATTGTCATGCTGAAAGAGGGGGTGCTCCATGAGTGGACAAACTCTTCGAAATTAGACTACAGCAAGCTGTTTTTCACGTATCTACGAGATTTCGTTACATACCGCCATGTTACATTCTAGAATTCGGAGCCCTGTAGCGGCGGAGGGCTGCAAATGTGTAGACACGAAGAATAAAGATGTAGAACGTTAATAACGTTTGTTTTATTTATGATAAATTGCTTTAAGAGTTTTTACATAAGAAAATCGGAGGCATTACTTTTCAATACGCTCTCGTACAAACGCATTCAAATGCAAATATTGCATCACAGGGCATGACAAAATCAAACAATGCAGCCAAGAGAATAAGTGGCTGACAAGCGTAAGGGCGCGAAATAAGTTGGAAATACCCGAAAACAGTCTAGGAAGGCTGTTCTATTATTAACTCAATAACGTTACTTTGCACAATGAAGTGACAGATAAATGTAAAGTTATTACGTTTCATGTCAAGGAATGACATTAGTCTGAAAGTCGTCTAGAGTTTAGACAGGAAGTGATTCAGTTACAAATACAGGAACATCGTTGGAAGACACCAGTATGGTAATGGTAATGGTGGGTGGCCCATGGCGTCGTCCTTACCGTTATTGTTATTGGGAAGACCTCGCTACGTTTTGTTATTCGCATGTCCCGTGGGTCATTGTTGTGACCTATCGTTATGTTTTGGAATGAGTCATTTTTTACAATTGTAGTACATGTTCTCAGCGGGAAAGGCGACAGCATGCTGATCATTTACATGATTTCTTAAGGTATTTTTTCTTCTGTTCAGGGTTTTATGCTACTCTCATATCAGTACGTCTCTCTCTCTCTCTCTCTCTCTCTCTCTCTCTCTCTCTCTCTACTTTCCTTAAGCGCGACTCAAACCCACACACACATACACACACACACACACACACACACACCATAGTACAACACATTCAGAAATTCGTGAATGGAGTAGAAGGATTTGTCGAGCAGATACGATTACATATTGTGTTTGAAGTTAATTTTGATATTTATTAAATTCTTTGTATCATTTGGTGGGTGGTCAAAGATTTCTTTGGCTGAATAGCTCACTCCTTTCTGTACAACACTAATGTTGAGTAGTTGATAGTTTAAATCATTTCTCTTCTGATATCATATGTATTAATGATACCGTTATTTTCAAACTGTGATTGATCGTTGACAACAAGCTTTAGAAGGGAACAGACGTACTGTGAGGCTGTTGTCAGGAGGCCCAACTATTTAAAGAACTATCTACAAAATGTTCTGGAGTATACGCCACATATTACAATTATTATGTGCTTCTATATAACAGCCCGCATCTCGTGGTCGTGCGGTAGTGTTCTCGCTTCCCACGCCCAGGTTCGATTCCCGGCGGGGTCAGGGATTTTCTCTGCCTCGTGATGGCTGGGTGTTGTGTGATGTCCTTAGGTTAGTTAGGTTTAAGTAGTTCTAAGTTCTAGGGGACTGATGACCATAGATGTTAAGTCCCATAGTGCTGAGCCATTTGAACCATTTTTTTTCTGTATAACAAATAGTTTTTTCTTCGATGAAGAGTTACACCAGAATGGGATGCCATGACACATTAGTGTATGAAAATAGGAAACGTAACCAACTTTTTTCAACATTTTCATCACCGAAAGCCGCTCGGAGTGGCCGAGCGGTTCTAGGCGCTACAGCCTGGAACCGCGCAACCGCTTCGGTCGCAGGTTCGAATCCTGCCTCGGGTATGGATGTGTGTGATGTCCTTAGGTTAGTTAGGTTTAAGTAGTTCTAAGTTCTAGGGGACTGATGACCATAGATGTAAAGTCCCATAGTGCTGAGCCATTTGAACCATTTTTCCTCTGTATAACAAACAGTTTTTTCTTCGATGAGGAGTTACACCAGAATGGGATGCCATGACACATTAGTGTATGAAAATAGGAAACGTAACCAACTTTTTTCTACATTTTCATCACCGAAAGCCGCTCGGAGTGGCCGAGCGGTTCTAGGCGCTACAGCCTGGAACCGCGCAACCGCTTCGGCCGCAGGTTCGAATCCTGCCTCGAGCATGGATGTGTGTGATGTCTTTAGGTTAGTCAGGTTTAAATAGTTCTAAGTTATAAGTGACTAATGTCCTCAGAAGTTAAGTCCCATAGTGCTCAGAGCCATTTTGAGCCATCACCGAAATCTGATCATATCCTCAATGCAGAAGTTGACGATCTTAGACCCTTAAAAAACTCTGAAAATTTGACTTCATTCTCCGTTTCTTATCAATACAGACACGTAAAAACTTAGAATATTCTGTTTATTTATTGGTTTATCCTCAGGCATTACTTCTAATTATGTGTGTTGCGCGGCGTAGCTCCGCGGTCCACAGTGCCTTGATACAGTTCACGTGGCTCCCCCTATCGGAGGTCTGATTCCTTCTTCGCGCATTGGTGCATGTGTGTGTGTTGTCCTTACCGTAAACTAGTTCAAGTTAGATTAAATAGTGTGTAAGCCAAGAGACCGATGACCTCAGCAGTCTGGTCCCATAGGAACTTAGCACAAAATTTGAATTCTAATGATGTGGGCCAGTTCTTGTGCAGTAATAAACTGCGTGTATTGTACTTTACAGAGACCTAGTTATTAACTTGCAAGGAAATATTATTTACATTATCAGTTATTGGCTTGATTATATCAACTGTATCGTCGCCATAGAGAACGATTTCTACTGCTTGGATACAATGTGGCGGGAAAAAATGGCAACACCCTCAAGGACTGCATTCTGGGTACCAGTGTATAATGTGTGTATAGTGAGGTGTAGTTGTGTTAATGATTCATTTGACATAGTTACCGGCGATTAGATGTCGCTCAGGAGGCTCGTCTATGCACCCTCTGTTTCTTGTCTGCAGACAATAACTGTGCTAAGTTTAGAGATGAATAGAGACTGCAACTTTCATTCCATAGTACAGCCATGCTCCACGACGACTGCGTAGCACGGCTGAAAAACCGCAGCTGTTGGACGGGGATGGGGTTGTCACCTAGACAGATTGCTGCAGATGTTGGGCACAACGTATGAGAATCGGCGGTGAGTCGCTCCTTTCAGCACTGTTCTGTGAAACATTCCCACACATGTAGATCAGATTCCACATCGTACAGGTTGAGACGTCCCCTTAGAAAAATTACTGTGGTTAAACTGACACACAATACCTTTAGCGCAACGCAATCTGACTTTCAAAAATCCCTACAAAAGAATGGCCCTGACTAACATTAACCTATACGTTTCACAATTCACTTACCTCACAAAAATCTTCGTTACTCGAACTACTGCAATACAGCGAGCGCCACTACTGCCAGCTAAATAAAAGATTCTAACTGCTGAAGGCACTAACTACTGATAGGCATAGTTAGCAAATGAAAGATTTTGATAGAGAACAAACAATGTATTTACCTTAATAGTGTTCAAAGGTCATAATAAATATAGCAGTTCATGACATCCATTCTTACAAATGTACTGTTTCTGATGGACACACGTCCAGATCATCCGCTCTCGAACATCCGCCATCTCACTTCCCACATCCACCACTGCTGGCGGCTCACCTCCAACTGCGCAACGCTACGCACTGTTAACAGCCAACTGCCCAACACTACAATAGCCAACAACAATGCAAACCAGCCACAGACTGCACACAGCGCAGCCAGTGATTTTCATACAGAGCGCTACGTGGCGTTACCAATATAAAAACCTAAACAGCCTACTGACATAGACCCCATGCTCCCCATAAAATTTTTTACAAATTGTTTTGGGCAGTGGCCAATACAGATATGAAAAAAAATTCATAATTACAATAACAAAGATATCAAATTGATACACTGTTGGTCAAAAGGTAAAATTTTCGCACAGTCCATAAAGACAGTCCTGATCGTTCATCACAGTAAAATTCCAGTTTTTTTCTCAATATCTAAGCAGTAAAAGAAAATGCACACAGTAGTAGTGGATTTCCATGCAGTCTTGAAGAAGTAGTGTTGTCCTTCCAACGGAAAGACAGTGCTGACACTTGACATGCAGACAGGTAATGGGCCACAACAGAGCAAACTCACAGCAGAGTCATTCAAAGTTTTGAAGAATATTAGTAGGTAGGTCATCACAGAGCAGAACCACTATAGTCTTGGTAGAGAGTATGGTATTGGTGGGCCACCAGAGGTGCAGACTCACTACAGTCCTTGTAGAGATAATGGTATTGGTGGGCCATCAAAGATGCAGACCCACTTCAGCCCTTGTAGAAATGGCTAGCAGCCATCTGTTGCGACTGTGCAGGTGCACAATCACCATCGAAGAGTCTTGCGGACAATATAGCAAGTCCATGAACCGACACTTGTGCACTCACAAAGAATTTTTTTTTAAATGTCCTTAGGACCAGCAATGCTGTTAATCAGTCCCTTGCTGATTTATTAACACACATGCAAACACTATCAGTCCCTAATTCTCACATATTGTCCATATACTATGACCAACAGAAACGTGTGCAAAGAAATGTAACTTACAAGTCACTTAATTTGATGAACTGGTGTCAATTAGAACATTAAAGAATATAACAATACAGATAAGATTTGTAGTAATAGGGGCTTTACAAAAGAATAGAAATAAAAATATACATCAGTGTTATAGGAATTATGACATAAGTAAATACATAAAAGATCAGAATTACTTTCGAAACATCATCTTTACCCATGAGCATTAAAACAAAACAGAATAAATAATGTCTAAGCATCTTTACACGGTAAATAACATATTATCAGAAAAATTCTACAACGTGACTCTCATCAGATAACCACATAAAGACAGAAAGAACACAAATACCCAAGGGTACACAAACACATAGTGGGATAATACAAGGAAAGGACAGGGTTTGTTTTACTGCAGTATTTTGCAAACAAAACTTTCTTTACTTCTCGGAGATCTCCCTTCGTTCTTCATTATTTCCAAAAAGTCCTATCTATACGTGCTTTTTGTACTTTTTTCGTATAACTTCTCAATGCATTTCTTCCAATTCATCGCAACTCATTCTCTTATATAGTCTACCACCTCTTAAGCTAACTTAAATCTACTGAGCTCAGACGCATAAACTAAGGGACGAGGCAATGTAGCAGCACAAAACAATTAATACAAACAGCAATGACAAAAAATGGAAATTGGCAAAGCAAGCAGCAGTAAATGTAATAACTTATATCTAAACATGACATAGCTCAAGCAGAAAAAATAGTACACTAAAGATGGCCATGTCTAATATCTATGTCACATCTTAGTGTCTATGTAATTAAAGTGGTGCACCACAACAACTTATTGTAAAAAAAAAAAAAAATATTACCATATACTTGAAAAGAAAATTATGTATGCAGTTACTGTTACTAGTCCTTTCTTATTGTTCTTTCCTTTCTAAGTGCTACTATTTTGAAGAATGTGGATCACAAAATTATTATTTAATAGATCTGTTGACAGAAAGTGTTCACATTAGCAAATGCATTTTATTTTATTTTATAATACCAATGTTGCAACACAGCTGGAAACAAGATATCAAATGAAACGAGCAACTATGAAAAGCAAAGCATAAAAATATCATTCAATAGTCATGTGACATTTCATAAGTTAGTAGAAATTCTCTCAACTCTCGTAGAAAGACGCTTGTCATAATCAGGTGTGCAGATGTAAGTATCTTTCCAGAAATTAGCGTGTCGTATTTGCGATGCTTTCTACAAAGGAACGTCAATAGCGAGGATAATGGCCTCTTTTTTTTCACCTAATGGCTTTCTTTTGTCAGATGACTACCTCTCAGTTGGGCGCCCAAAACGCATTACGTCAAGGTCACTTACCTTTCTTACTGAAATATTTAGGACAGCAGTTTCCGCTGCAGTGGCAGTCTCATATAAAAAAAATTCCTCAGGTTGAGAATTTGCGTTACAAATGTGTAGAAACAAAATCCTATTGATATAACAGTGTCCAAAAAATTTTCGTCGGCGTTGTAATACACTCACGCATTTACATACATTTCACAACTCTTAATGTACGATTCTTGGTTTCCAGCATCCTTTTCCACAAATCAGAGTCCCTAACCACTACTCATTATTCCTTACCTTAGTATACATATACATATTCGTCGACACTTCTTGAATATTTCATCATAAGAAATAAGTAGCATAATAAAATTCCTCATATACGGTAGCATCATCTTATTACTCATAAACATACCTCAACAGCATAATACATATCGTCGTCGTAATAATATCATAACATCTCAGTCAATTCTTAAAATCGTCGTAGCTTCCTCCAATAATTTCAAAACCTAAAAAAAAAATTCTCTGCTCATTTCAATAGCGTCATCTACCTCAAACGTACTTTAAAATCATGATCCCATACCAAATACATCATTCAGAGCTCTCATAGTATCACAATGGTTCCGAAAAAATATGAACAGTTCACAAAGTACAGACGAAATACAATTTCATAAGTGTGAAGTTATCCAACTGTGTAATTGCGTAAACATCTGTCACTGACGTTGTAAAAAAAAAAGCTTGTTTCTCTGTTAAATAATCAGATAGCTGTATAATTCTGTGTTAGAGGAATAAGCAAATACCATATTAGCTAGGGCTCCTTGTGCTTGCCAAACACGTGGTACACTAAGTAAGCGTGTACCCCCCTGAGGATTAATGTAATTATACCCTCAGGTGTTAGAGATTACAGCAATGGAATGAAATGTATCACGGCAAACTTTCTTTGTAACATTGTACTTCAAATATCTTTAAAAATAAATGTTTTAAGTACAAAATTAATGACTCAAATATGTGTACTGTTGCGCTAAACTGTGCGTCTTGTTGTAAGATAATCTCTGTGGAAGTGTCGTAGTTATTGTCCTCCAAAAACTCAGTTCTGCAAAAGTCAATGTACTTACCTCATGATAAACAAAAGTGAAATGCTTTGCGTATAGATATCTTAGTTATTACGCTCATTGCCGTGATGAATACAGTACTGTGCTGTAACGTATTGTTGTGCTACGGAAAAGGCTGTCTCATTGTAGCTATAACACAAAAGTTACTGCTAAAACATGTTTTACTTTCCAGAATAATTCAGGGAAAATTGTGCAGATATAAAACAGAAACACCGCAAAAGCAACATTGTAAATTGTCACTCATTAGTAGCGTCGTGATAAAGTCGTGTAGCTGTCACATAAACTAACCACTGTGTCATCTGGTATCTCACAGAAAGTACTTTAAATCCAGAATGTATTTTCAAGTAAAGCAAAATGTTGCATTAAAATCTCATTATCAGTACTGGTAAATGTTCTAAGTATGTGAGCCTTATAGTCGTTACGTAATCGTGCAACTAACAAGCAAGAATGTACACACACAATAACACTGTGTCGTCTGTTTACAATAACCATGCATTCGTAAATACTGTCTATATGTTCCCTAGGTTCTAGACTGGATAGTTAACTTCAAAACATTGTTGCATGTTAACAGTTTCTCAGTGTGACAAATTGTACTAGTAGAGTGAAGTGAAAATTTTTATGGCAAAGACTAAGTTAAAAAGCAGATTATCTCTCAAGAAACGGTTTTACATGTGAAATGTGGTGTAATCTTTTACTCTTCCTAGTGCTCAGAGTTAACTTGAACGCAATTATCATGCATTATACGTCGGTAAAAAATACTGGAATTTTTCTCAAGGGTAGCGTGTATGTTATTTTTCGCTGAGCCAGCCGGTGCACGTGGCTGGCTGCGGTGCGAGTCATTGTCTGTCTCTTAGTTGGCGCGCGTCGTTATTGGGATTAGGAGACCTAACTTCTACAAATCCACCTTGTCGAAACGGCCCCGCCCTGTTTGAATCCTGCCAATTCTGATGCAATTCAGGTCTGTCGTTACGATCATATCGTCTGTCGTCATGTCGGTAGTTCCTGTAGTTTCTTTCTTGTCGGTTAAGTGGTGGGGAAATTCTCCCTGAATTATCACTGCACGGTGAACCGTTGCGTCTGAAGCTATTCTGCCTCCCGTGATAATAATAGTTCTGGTTGCCATATTGTCTGTTTCTATGATTGTCTCTGTCATATTCATTACTACAGAAATGCGATCTTTCTCTGTAACTATTACTCTGCCAGTGGTTGTCATATGGGTGGTGTCTGTTTTGATCACGATTTGCGTTGTAAGAATGGCCTTGTCGTGTCCAGTTATTATTTCTGTCATCGCAGAATTGTGACGGATGTGACCTGTAATTGTTGTGCTCGTTCTCGCGTTCCGGGATTGTCAGTGTCAATTTCCAATTCTTGTAACAGTGCCTGAAAAGCTTCAATGTCATCTTTGCAACGTCCTGCCAAAATAGTATGTCGTAAATGTTCACGTAGTTTGATTAAGCAAATGCGGATGAGTTCTGAGGGGCTGTGTGGGTTTGGCAGGTACTGATTCTTGTGCAACATGTCTTCAAAATATTTCACAAGACTGGAAAATTCAGATTGTTCGAAATGTTTCATCATTATGATGCTATGTTTTACTCGGTCTTGTGTAGCTTGAGACCAATATACTGAGAGGAAGGCATGATAAAATTCTCCTTCACTGTGACAATCGTGAATGACCTATCGCGTTCTTTCAGCTGGTTCTTTCTCTAAGTGGCCACACACAAATTCTAATCTGTGCTCTAATGACCAGTTGGGAGGAAAACAATGAGAGAATTGATGGAGCCACGCTTGTGGATGAATTTCGTTGCCAGAATTCTTAAATGTTTTGAATTTACGTGTAGTAATGAACAGCTTATAGTCAAAATCATCGTGTCGGCGAGTAGCATATCGGTCATTGTTACGTCGTGTCGGCGGTTCCATCTCAAAATTCGGTGCACCTTGCCAATTTCTTTCATAATTTCCGAAATGCCCTCTGTTATTATTTTGGGGCTTTTCCGTATTTCTAAGTTCCTCTTCCCGTGTTGGAGCGCGAGTGTCTCTGAAATATGTAATTTTTGTATTACTTGTGCCAACTGATCTTGTACTTCCCGGATTTCTCTTTTGTATTGCGTATTAATTTGATTCTGATTTTGTTTGAATTTCTTAACTTGTTCATAGTCTTCTGTGTCAGTGATGGCTACAGGTCTTGTGTCATTCAGATCATCATCTACCTTTGCAGATAAGTTAGTGGACTGATCCGAAAGTTCGGTTACTTTCTCCGCTAGTGTACTTATTTCCTCAGTGTGTTTTTCTGAACCAAGTTTCAGAGTGACCATTTGTGTTGAAATCGTATATACTGTGTCCTTTAAGTTTTCCTGAGATTTTGCAAGTGGCGTAACCGAATCAGTAGATGCAACGGAGTCAATTTAACGCACAAGGTCTCATGATTTTCATGAACAATGGTTTGCAGTTCTTTTATGGCTGCTTCGAGATTCTGTAATGCATTTTCATGCCGCGAAAAAATAGGTTGAAAATGCTCACAAATTTGTGTTTTTACATCATTACAGACTTTTTGACATTTCGATTCAATGTTATGTAACTCAGTAGTTAAATCTTCATTTGTTTGTTCAAGTGTGGTGCCTAACTTTTGAAGCTTTTGCTGTGTTTGTCTCTGATTTTGTTCCATTGTGTATAACTGTTGCTGTGTTTGTCTCTGGTGTTGTTCCATTGTGTCTAGCGTTTGAAGATTTTGTTCCATTGTGTCTAACTTTTGAAGCATTTGTCCCATTTGTTGCATTAATTGTAATAACAATGCACTGATGTCTGAAACATGTTCCTCAATGCTATTCGGCAATACATTTGAACCGGCAATATTCGCATTTTGAAAAGCAGAAAATGTGTCTTGACTTATTTGAGAAAACGGCGAGGACGCAAAACCTGAATCTACACTATTTGCAAGATTGTGTCGTGTCATTTCGGATCCTGAGGCAAGCTGTTGCCGACCGATCGATCGATAATACTTCCCTGTTCACTAATTGTTTCACTGCCTATACCATTATTTGCAGCCCGCTCCATTTCCATATGCACAATTACCAAATTCCTACTTTGAACATTGGTTAATTCACTACACGGTGGCGCTAACACACTGCTTTCGTCTTCACTGTCATTTCTCAGTTTAGTTTGGAGCCTAGTATTACGTTTTTCACACGCCATTATTGTCACAATATTTCACACAACACAGAAAAGCACAATTTGCAGAGCAAAAAAAGAAAATACATTAGCATAGCACTGAAAATAATATTTAGTTAATTGCAAGTGCAGCTGCGAAATACTTGGTGCAAATCCACATGCATGCCACAACTGTTTTACTGTACAACAATGAAAGACTACCACTACAAAGGAGATTCTCTCTACAATTACGCGCTAGCAATAAACAAAAGCTACACAAATTACACAAACTACAAGAAAAAATCAGAAGATTCCAGTGAGGTATCTTCGGCTAAGAGTCGACATATGAAACGTCCCCTTTTTGTGTGTGTTGTCCTTACCGTAAACTAGTTTATGTTAGATTAAATAGTGTGTAAGCCAAGAGACCGATGGCCTCAGCAGTCTGGTCCCATAGGAACTTAGCACAAAATTTGAATTCTAATGATGTGGGCCAGTTCTTGTGCAGTAATAAACTGCGTGTATTGTACTTTACAGAGACCTAGTTATTAACTTGCAAGGAAATATTATTTACATTATCAGTTATTGGCTTGATTATATCAACTGTATCGTCGCCATAGAGAACGATTTCTACTGCTTGGATACAATGTGGCGGGAAAAAATGGCAACACCCTCAAGGACTGCATTCTGGGTACCAGTGTATAATGTGTGTATAGTGAGGTGTAGTTGTGTTAATGATTCATTTGACATAGTTACCGGCGATTAGATGTCGCTCAGGAGGCTTGTCTATGCACCCTCTGTTTCTTGTCTGCAGACAATAACTGTGCTAAGTTTAGAGATGAATAGTGACTGCAACTTTCATTCCATAGTACAGCCATGCTCCACGACGACTGCGTAGCCCGGATGAAAAACCGCAGCTGTTGGACGGGGATGGGGTTGTCACCTTGACAGATTGCTGCAGATGTTGGGCACAACGTATGAGAATCGGTGGTGAGTCGCTTCTTTCAGCACTGTTCTGTGAAACATTCCCACACATGTAGATCAGATTCCACATCGTACAGGTTGAAACGTCCCCTTAGAAAAATTACTGTGGTTAAACTGACACACAATACTTTTAGCGCAACGCAATCTGACTTTCAAAATCCCTACAAAAGAATGGCCCTGACTAACATTAACCTATACGTTTCACAATTCACTTACCTCACAAAAATCTTCGTTACTCGAACTACTGCAATACAGCGAGCGCCACTACTGCCAGCTAAATAAAAGATTCTAACTACTGAAGGCACTAACTACTGATAGGCATAGTTAGCAAATGAAAGATTTTGATAGAGAACAAACAATGTATTTACCTTAATAGTGTTCAAAGGTCATAATAAATATAGCAGTTCATGACATCCATTCTTACAAATGTACTGTTTCTGATGGACACACGTCCAGATCATCCGCTCTCAAACATCCGCCATCTCACTTCCACATCCACCACTGCTGGCGGCTCACCTCCAGCTGTGCAACGCTACGCGCTGTTAACAGCCAACTGCCCAACACTACAATAGCCAACAACAATGCAAACCAGCCACAGACTGCAGACAGCACAGCTAGTGATTTTCATACAGAGCGCTACGTGGCGTTACCAATATAAAAACCTAAACAGCCTACTTACAAGGTGACGTCAAAATGGATCCATTGTTCGAGTAGCGGTAGCCGACCAGACACCATCCAGGGAGGAGATTCGGGCACATCTTGTGCCCACTGCGTCACCGAGAACTCTTGGTAGGCGTCTGCTCGTGGCAGTAGTAAGATCATGCGTGGCTCTGGCCAGGCAGCCATCGACACCGAAACAGCCAAGCACGGCTACTCGGCTGTCGTGAAAGCGTCCACTGGAGAAAGGATTGGTGCTCTTTCGTCGTCGGTGATGAGGGTAGGTTGTGTCTATATGCTACTTATGGACGTACACGTGTATAGCGTAGACCTGGTGAGCGGCCTATTCTGGAGTGCATTCGCCCACCACTCAGCTGTAACTCCAGGCTTCATGGTATGAAGAGCCATTACTTACATCTCGCGGTCACACTCTGTGTTTCTGTGGGGTAAAGTATCCAGTACCCACTACACTGGATAGAATATTATCCACATGCCACGGGAATTTCTTCAGCATGTTGGCGATGTGCTTTTTCAGAAGGATTGTGCACGTCCACATACAGCTGCTGATACGCAACGTATCCTTAGTGGTGTACAACAACTGCCATGGCAGCCAAGAGCACCAGATCTCTCACCAATTGAACACATGGAGGACATGGTGAACCAGGAACGTACTCGTTCTCCAGAGCCTGTAATTGCACCATAAGGCTCAAGATGGATGGGGCAGTCTATCACAGGATGCCACTCGTCATCTTTATCAGCGTTTGCATGCGACATAACACACCTGCCTTGCCACCGTAGGAGGATACATCGTGTGTTAATGCGACTATTTGCGTACTTTTTACTGTGACATGGGTATTAATTTGTTACCATATACTCCTACAGTGGTAAACTACATATGATATTAGTTGTCATTAAAATGATCTTTTCCTTTTGGGAGTTGCATTTTTTTTCTTTGGTAGTGTATATGATGGAAGATTCAAAGTCTCTGCGACAATGATAGATCACGTTGAGGGGAACATCTTTATGCTTCCCGGCGTAGCCAGGCGTCCTTTAGTATTCTCTAGGCCTGGATGACAAGATTTCACCGAACTAGTAGGGTCTACTAACCAGGTGTGCAGCATACTACCGGCCACATTAAACTGATAGACTGATTTTGAACAAGAAAACCATGAGTACCTCTAACCAGAGAAATATTTTTCAGAAGCGATTCAGGAACGCTTAGTTTGCAGGCACTACTGCCTTTCATGCAGATCAGATCACTGGTCGGTAGGCAACACACACTGCACATGAACGCCGTAACGTGGCTACGCCCTGCCGCCTGTCAGCAGGCTATCCAATCCTAAAGGATGCCTGGCGTCGCCAGGAAGCATCGGTGAACATTTTACCTCTAACAAAAGTTGTTCCCTAGACGTGACACATCACCCATAGACGTTTGTCATAAAGACTTCGAATCGCCCTGTATATGACAAGAACAAGGGGGAGACTCAGTATCGAGCCCTTTGAAACATCTGTAGTTGATTTTTATCCATTCTGAAGATACTTTTCGTTGTGTACACCTCCTGAGTTTTTTAGCGAATCACTCTGCCTCCTGTTAGTTAGATAGGAGGAAAACCAATTATCAACAAGATCTCTGATATCATCATAGTTGAACTTGTCTGTGTGAATAGCATGAGACTATTTTGACAAGTCATATAAAATACCCCTTAGCAATACTATATCATTTAAATTTTTTATAGGCAGAGTGTTGGATTGGAAAATAGCATACGCTATGGAGAAACCCTTTTGAAATCCATAATGAGACTGAATGAGTGTCTTCTTTTGAGAGGTCCTTGCACACATAATATTTTCCAGTTCCTTCGAGAAGGAGGTAAGCAATGGGGCTGGTCATTAATGTCTCTCTCAT
This sequence comes from Schistocerca gregaria, assembly GCF_023897955.1. Lineage (NCBI taxonomy): Eukaryota > Metazoa > Arthropoda > Insecta > Orthoptera > Acrididae > Schistocerca > Schistocerca gregaria. The sequence continues at coordinate 657,310,237 of NC_064931.1, read as the reverse complement.
GACCTTTCTTGTAAACGGGTGTGAGAACATTATACGTCATTCCATCTGGAAATATACCCTGTTATAGCAATTTATCACATATGTGCCTGAATACACAATACACACACACACACACACACACACACACACACACACACACACACATCAAAAAAGTTTTGCATCACCTCGGTTCCGAAAGTTCCGAAACATATACAGAAAACTGGAATAGAATTAACCAAAAACATCATTTACGCCCTTTTTGTTGCTCATGAAAACCACACATTGCATGTTGTACCACCATACAGCGAGACCTTCACAGGTAGTGGTCTAGAATGCTGTACACATCGGTAGCTCTAATAGCCAATAGTACGTCCTCTTGCATTGATGCATGCCTGTATTCGTCGTGGCATACAATCCACAAGTTCATCAAGGCATTGTTGGTCCAGATTGTCCCACTCCTCAACGGCGATTCGGAGTAGATCCGTCAGAGTGACTGGTAGGTCACGTCGTCCATAAACAGCCATTTTGAATCTATCTCAGTCATGTTCGATAGAGTTCATGTCTGTAGAACATGCTGGCCACTCTAGTCGATCCATGTCGTTATCCTGAAGGACGTCATTCACAAGATGTGCACGATGGGGGAGCGAACTGTCGTCCATGAAGACGAATGCCTCACTAACTGTCGTCCATGAAGACGAATGCCTCATTAATATGCTGCTGATATGGTAGCACTATCGGTCGGAGGATGGCATTCACGTATCGTACAGCCGTTACGGCGCCTTCCATGACCACCAGTGGCGTACGTCGGCCCCACATAATGCCACCCCAAAACATCAGAGAACCTCCACATTGCTGCTCTCGCTGGACAGTGTGTGTAAGGGGTTCAGCCTTACCGGATTGCCTCCAAACACGTCTCCGACGATTATCTGGTAGAAGGCATATGGGACTCTCATCGGTGGAGATAACGTGATGCCAATCCTAAGCGGTCCATTCGACATGTTGTTGGGCCAATCTGTACCACGCTGCATGGTGTCATGGTTGCAAAGATGGAGAACGCTGTGGATGTCGGGAGTGAAGTTGCGCATCATGTAGCCTATTGCACACAGTTTGAGTCGTAATACGACGTTCTGTGGCTACACGGAAAGCATTATTCGACATGGTGGCGTTTCTGTCCGGGTTCCTCCGAGCCATAACCCGTAGGTAGCGGTCATTCACTGTAGTAGTAGCCCTTGGGCGGCCTGAGTGATGCACGTCATCTCTTTGGTTCACTCCGAGACACCTGGGCACTTTCCTTGTTGATAGCCCTTACTGGGGCAAAGTAACATTGCGGAAGCGATCGAACCGCGGTATTGACCATCTAGGCATGGTTGAACTACAGACAACACGTCCGTGTACCTCCTTCCTGGTGGAATGAGTGGAACTGATCGGCCGTCGAACCCCCTCCGTTTAATAGGTGCTGCTCATACATGGTTGTTTACATCCTTGGGCGGGTTTAGTGACATCTCTGAAGAGTCAAAGGGAATGTGTCTGTGATGTAATATCCATAGTCAACGTCTATCTTCAGTTCTGGGAACGGGGTAAGGCAATTTCTTATTTTTTATGTGTGTATGACGAAAGGATTTAAGTACTTCACTTGCGATATTATCAACTACACGTGAGTTTTTGGTATTGAGCGAGCTAGCTACATTATTAATGTCTTCGGCAGAGAATGGAGACATGGTGATTTGCATCTAGGTATGTGACATGGCTTTTTCCTTGTATTCTATTGCCTTAGCCTTTCAACAGTTGCGATCAATCTTCTGATATACTTTAAGATAAATCTTATTAAGTACATTCGCTACCTGGCTGCTACAACTATTATTTTTTGTTTTCTGTAATAAAAAGTCCTCGCGTCCCTTAACTGATTTCCCATATTCTCTTTTATCTACTGTCCATATAGACTTTTAATTTATATCTGGATCATTAATTTCACACACTATATAGAATTTTTTAAAATTATTAATCACTTTCTTTGAGACAAAACAATGATTTTTGTAATACTTATCTGTTTGTCCTAACATTTTGAGACAAAATCCTTTTTCCTTAGACGTGGTATTTTCATCACAAATGAAATACAAGGCTTTCTTGAAGTCTTATCAATACCATACTTTATCTTCGTGGGAAAGAAGCTGTTAAAAGTTGGTAGAAACTCGTCCGCGAGTACATTAAATTCAGAATAGACGTCTGAGACGTTACACATCCCTCCAGTCAGCTTCCTGTAATTCTGCCATGATAACTTTCTGTTATCTGATAATTAACTGTTCGAATTGTTTTCCGTGATATCATTTAACTGTTAAGGAGAAACAAATACCCGCGTGTTCCACTGAGCTTTCGTTTCCGTTCTTCACACAACATCTAGACAACTACCCTAGTAGTATCAGATAGTTGCTGCGAGTGGAGGCTTCAGATTTTGTGGAAGTCCAAACTCCAATCATAGTATGAGGTAACGATGGAGATCTGTCGCACTTTGAGCCTGACCTGAAGGCACTGCGAAGGGCAACACAGTAACTGTGAACTCCTTCTACATCTGCTTACATGTATAGTACGCAAGTCACCTTGCGGTTTTTGGCGTAGCGCACTTTGTTTACCACTGTCGCTTCCATTTTTCCTGTTCAAGCCGCGAATAGTTCGCAAGAGAAACAATTGCCTGCAAGCTTCCGTATGGAGTCGAATCTCTCTAATTTTATCTTCATGGTCTTTTCGCGAGATATTCGTAAGAGGATCCATTATATTTGTTGACACTTCTAGGAATATACCCTGTCGGAACTTTAACAGTAACCCAGACCGTGATGCAGAATGTCTCTCTTGCAGCGTCTGCCACAGGAGTTGGTTGATTTGTGACGCTTTTGTGCTTACTAAACGAACCTTCTGTATTTCCTTCATCAATCATCCCTGGTACATATCGCATGCTGCCAGCAATATTCGAGTATTGTTCGAATTAAGGTTTTGTAATCTACCTTCTTTGTTGATGGACTACATTTCCTGAGCATTCGTCCAGTGAATCTCAATCTGGCATCTGCCTTTCCTGAGATTATTTTTATGTGGTCGTTACATTTTAAATCGCTTCGTACTCATAATCTTAGATATTTTATGGATGTAAGTGTTTTCAGTGAATGTTCTTGAATCGTGCAATCGTAGAATAATGGGTTTTCTGTCTATGTATATGCATTACGTTAGAATTGTTTATGATGAGTATAAACTAACACTTCCTGTACGAAGCACCGATCCTGTAAATATTCCTGCTTTTCGCTACAATTTTCTAGCGTTGGGACTTCTCTTTATACAAGAGCGTCATTTGCCAGTTTCACACAATTCCCCGTCTCTAACGTCCACCCTGATTACTTGAGGCTCCAGTCTATAGTTGAACTCTCAGTGTAATACTACAATATGACCAGGAAATTTATGTGAAATATTCTCCAAATTTCCTCTCAAATATTCATCCACTACTGCTCCCTATGTTTATAAAAGCAGCCGATGACCATGTTTTATCCATCTTTAATACACGTCTTCATCCTAATTATTTCGCATACCGAATCTGTACTAATCTAACTAGATATTATCGTACTTTTATGGATACAAACAATGTTCCATCACCAACGTTCCCTCTACATTTGTAATATATATTACAATCGGAATTTAGAATTTCTTTGCTATTGACATCTGGTTTTACCTTCTAGGGCCGTAGTGGAATATTGTCGCTGTATTCTGATCTGTGTATGACGCAGCTACTGTGTAAGTGTGTCTTACATTCCATTAATATTTTAACTAGAGACAGCGTCTGTATTGGAGAGTCCTCCAGTCACGACACCTACTGGAATAATGCTGCGTGTCACGTGACCAGGGCGTCGTCAGATCTTCTCCCGGCTGTCTGTGTGATAGTCCTTCGCAGGATGGACATGATCCACGATATCACTGCAGTCGATCACGGCCAGATCGATTGTGATTTGTGATCGATGGAAGAGGCTCTCCTTTACTGAGGTCGTACAGGCACAAGGATTTCACGTGCCATCGTGTCAAGGCCGTAATGTGAGTGCTTCTTTTCTGGGAATACCTTGCCGGCGTAGACAACAATCGTTGACAAAGTGTTGATGACAGGGATCACCGTCGACAACACGTATTATAACGGTGAGTAAACGGGTCAATGTGCAGCTAACCACTAGGAGATTCAGTGCTGGCGAACAGCAACCGACGAGCGGTCATACCGTCCTGAATCAGCTTCTCGGTAAGGGGTACAGAGGCTACTGCCACACTTCTTTTCCTCTGCTCGCTGCTCGTTACATACCATATGGAGTAGCATTGGTGTGGTAACACTACCATTGGACTCTCGCTTAGACTGATGAGTCGTGTTACACTATTGTACACGCCGTTGGTATTGTACGAGAGTAGAGAATGGCGAAACTAGGGTGGGTGTCGGTATAGGACGAGCATTAGAGGTAAGAAGTTATAGTTAACACACAAGTGGTTTATCCAGAAAGGGATACATGGGCACTTCATATGCGGAGGCACAACGGGAAACTTCAGTATCTTGGTTGTCAGAGGTTAGGTTCAGTCCACAGACCCGCTACCGGTAAACCTACCGCAATCTGATTGATGGGTGGGAGGTGGGGGAGTGGATTGATCACCTGGGTAGCGCAGCACCATCAGCTCAGACAACGCAGCGTCAGCACTAGCGGTACGGCATGCGGGCCCCTGCTTCCCTACCCTGGCCTGGGAGGATGGATTGGAAGGTATCGAGATTGTTACAATAGTCATTAATAGTTATACATGTACATTCCTCGTCCTTCAAAAAGGTTCACATGACGTCGTGGTTTTGCACTGACTCGGAGTTTATAACTAATGGAGGAAGGATAAAAGTGGAACAAACTCGAGTGTGTTACATTTGAGTGCAATATAGAGTTTGAGAAGGCCATTAAAGACAAAAATTACAACAGCATTTATGTAACTGGCCTTCTGATGAGCAGTCCCTGTGGCTCGGCGATTCGAAGGAGGTTTTAGCCAGGACAGAGTAACCGCCAGACAGCTTCTGGCGGATAAGTGAAGGTGAGCGAAATTCACAAGACTCATGTGAGCATAGTAACTTGGCAATTACTATATTACCATCCTATTGCTTAAAAGTTGCACCATATCCTATTCGGTGAGCTTTTAATTGTGTAGTTGAAAGAGAGCACTTATAGGTTTACAGTAATTACTCTAATTTTTACTTTCTTTCTCTGAGAATGAAATGGTATCACATTAAAACGTTGAGATAACAACAACAAAATCTCAGTTAAGTATTTCATATATCTTAACTGGCATCGTGGAAAAACGAAATAACCTAAATCTATTTACTTCATCATAAAGTAACACATTAGGTCACCTAAGTAGCTACATATTCCAAGTGTGTTATTGTGTTCAAAACTAATTACTCCAAACCAGATTACTAAAATAAGTAGTCATTTGACTTACATTTTTTACATATCTAAGACTGAGTTAAGCATAGCAACTTGATCATCTTTATGACTTAACTGATAAAAAAGGAGAGGGATTTCCTAGCATAACACTGTTAAAGTCATTGAACGCTTGCCTAATTGCTCTCCATATACGCATTTTGCCTTCGTTCAGCTAGGTTTTGAATTCTTCTGAATCTTTAGGATTGAGAGGATATGAAGTACAGCCGTTGAAAAGCGTATGAGGTGATACATCCCGTCATCTAGCAATGTCTCCTTCAGGCAGGAGTTTTATATATCGTCGAGTCATGGATTCTTACATGAGATGAAATGGAGCCTCTGATTCGTCTAGGATCACCTGTCACTGACGAATGATGCAGGACCGTATCGTACGATGACGTGGATCTGTTTGTTCGTCTGAAGCATCATGCAGTCATCTCACATCTTTATCAAGACGATGTGCCACCCCATCGCTTTCCAACTGAGTCAGAAAAGTTTGTGGACCTCTCGATGGACCTATGGGCGATTTCATGACGCTCCCTTGCCTGACCTCTGATCCACCTCTGGAGAGTTCTGGAGAGCGGTTGTGGGTTAGTAACTCAGATTGTCCTCCAAATGCTTTCAGTGGAGCCTGTGTCACGGTTCGTTACGATAGCCAACAATAACGGTAGCCCGTGCATTACCGTGCATAGTCTGTGCTGTTCGTTTTGATGATGCCTTACAAAACAAATGGCTGCTGGTGTTCGTTGCATTTGAGTATCCAGTAACCAAGCAAAGTTTTATAACAGTCCAATGAATAAAGTGTTGGCCAACTTTTGGCATATATGCGGTTGCAGTTCGCCTTGATTTGTATAAATTATTGAAGTGTGAGCAGAGGCATATGTAGGCTTTAAATAAACTCTCGCGTATAATACGACATATCCGCTACTATTATACACTGAAGAGCCAAAGAAACTGGTACACCTGCCCAATATCGTGTAGGGCCTCCGCGAGCACCCAGAAGTGCCGCAGCACGACGTGGCTCTAAATAGTGTTGGAGGGAACAGACACCATGAATCCTGCACGGCTGTCCATCCGTAAGAGTACCAGGAGGTGGAGATCTATTCTGAATAGAACGTTGCAAGGCATCCCAGATATGCTCAACATTGTTGATGTCAGGGGAGTTTGGTGGCCAGCAGATGTATTTAAACTAAGAAGAGTGTTCCTGGAACCACTTTGTAGCAATTCTGGACGTGTGGGATGTCGTATTGTCCTGCTGGAATTGCCCAAGTCCGTCGGAATGCACAATGGACATGAATGGATGCTTGTGATCAGACAGGATGCTTACGTACGTATAACCTGTCAGAGTCGTATCTAGACGTATTACGGGTCCTATGTCACGCCTACCGCTCACGCCCCACACCATTACAGAGCCTCCACCAGCTTGAACATGCAGGTTCCATGGATTCATGAGGTTGTCTCCATACCCGTACACGTCCATCCGCTCGATACAATTAGAAACGAGACTCGTTCGACCAGGCAACACGTTTCCAGTCATCAACAGCCCAATGTCGGTGTTGACGGGCCCAGGCGAGGCGTAAAGTTTTTTGTCGTGCAGTCATCAAGGGTATACGAACGGGCCTTCGGCTCCCAACGTTCGTATCGATGATGTTTCGTTGAATGTTTCGTATGCTGACAATTGTTGATGGCCCATCATTGATATCTGCAGCAGTTTGCGGAAGGGTTGCACATCTGTAACGTTGAACGATTCTCTTCAGTCGTCGTTAGTCCGTTTTCGCAGAACCTTTTTCCGGCCACAGCGATGTTGGTGATTTGATGGTTTACCGGATTCTTGATATTCACGGTACAGTCGTGAAATGGTGGAACGGAAAAATTCTCACTTCATCGTTACCTCGAAGATGCTGTATTCCATCGCTCGTGCGCCGACTATAACATCACGTTTAAATTCACTTAAATCTTGATAACCTACCATTGTAGCAGCAGTAACCTTTCTAACAACCGGGTCAGGCACTTGTCTTATATAGGCGTTGCCGACCGCAGCGCAGTATTCTGCCTGTTTACATATCTCTGGGCGCTTCAGTGTAACTGACAGTGTATAAGGCAATGGATGGCATATCTACTGCAGAAACCCGTCTGCAACTATGTATAAAGAACAGTGGCGTTCGAAACATTGGTGCCCTCCCTAGCATTGTGCTCCACTGTCAACTGCGCTATAGAATGCGCCTGTTCTATCCCAAATGGACATGCATTCGATGTAAGCCACCCTACTTGAGTCATGAATGTGTTTTCTACTGGTGGATTCGTAGCAATCCGCCCACTTTCGATAAATGTGAACGGCTGAGGAGCCACGATGTTTTCAAGACACTCGCTATCAATCGACATGTCACCAAAAAATTGTTCAATTGGCCCTCAGCACTATGGGACTTAACTTCTGAGGTCATCAGTCCCCTAGAACTCAGAACTACTTAAACCTAACTAACCTAAGGACATCACACACATCCATGCCCGAGGCAGGATTCGAACCTGCGATCGTAGCGGTCGCGCGGTTCCAGACAGTAGCGCCTAGAACCGCTCGGTCACATCGGCCGGCGACATGTCATCACTGTCCACTGTATCTGTTACAAGCATTTCGTATCGCATTACAAGTACTCTACATCAGCACAGAAAAGGGCGTTACCATAATACTCTGGCTGGAAAGCCAGGATTGTTCCATTTAGAATGATTTCCTGCGGCAGGAGAGAGTGTCGTACTTTGCAACACTTCTCAGACGTCCACTCCTAGCACGCCCTGTAATAGAAGTTAGTATATTTTCTTATTACATATTGAAATCCTAGCATTCGCTTTATATGTGTTGCAGTATTTTTCTGAAATGACAAACATTATTCCGTAAAACCAAGGTTTTTCCAAATGTGAAAAACTGTTACAAGGTACAAAGTGGACAAGTACTCGGGAATAAGTTTTCTGTTGGAATTTAAAAGTGTGCAAATTCAGAAAATCTTATCAATACTGTGTTTAACAGTCTCTGCATTACATTGTTACCCTACTACACACTAATAATCTGTAGGCGAAATCAAATGAAGAAGCATCAACAAAACCCAGTTAAAGGTAAAATATTTTTAGATATAAGCTACTGGCAATAACACAAATTTCCATTTTCAGGATAGGGAAAGTTGCTTAGACATGGAAGACACTTAGATGGTTTGTAAATATAACGTATACCATGGCAGAAGGCCATCCGTTACTAGATACACAAGATACTGCACCACTGGCGAAGGATGGTTCAACCATCCATACCTTAAGTAACTAATTTTAAAAATATACAGGGTTTTACTCACTATATAGCTCTGTAACTGAAGAATTAACAATATCCTCCAAGTGGTTTTAGTATATTATAACGCACTTCTATACGAAGAGCTCTTATTATTTATAAATGCTACACAAAACACAGCCTCATGTCTCACAACAATAAAAACGATATAAAATGCCGGAAGGTGCTTATGACGGACTCTATTGCGCTTTTCTTAATTTGATTCCACAATCGGTCACTAGATTCAAACATTAATCCAGGAAATATTATGTATTCCTAGGTAGACTATCCTCCATGTACAACAATCTTCCCTAGAAGTGAAGAACGGACATTGTGAAGTAACGATCCCACCCGAACGAAATGTAAGACATAAATTGTACGCTTTGTTCGTGCACGGTCGTAATTACAGGATCAAATATCTATGAACAAAATGTTGTTGACAACAGTTTCCTTCTTGCAGTTCAGTCCTGCTGTCGTACATAGAGTTCTAGAACGTCATCATTAAAGTAGCATTACTTACACCAGTTGTTTAATTTGGAACCTGATACCATTCATTAGTTGATTTTCCCTGGTCGGAGAGCATTTCTGCCACAAACCGAATACGCGGAGATTAGGTGTGGGGTCAAATGGCTCTGAGCACTATGGGACTTAACCGCTGAGGTCATCACTCCCCTAGAACTTAGAACTACTTAAACCTAACTAACCTTAGGACATCACACATATCAATGCCTGAGGCAGGATTCGAACCTGCGACCGTAGCGGTCGCGCGGCTCCAGACTGTAGCGTCTAGAACCGCTCGGCCACATCGGCCGGCCTTACGTGTGGGCAGAAGGCCGGCGGATGGTGCCATCAGTCGTTAGCCCAGCTTCTAGCGATAGGTTTTCGATGATCCTAGATGACGGAGTGAGTGCAAAATGAATATGCAATCAGAAATGACTGTTCGTTTAAAGCACTGGTCCTTGTATGAACCTACATGTTGCTATGCAGGTCGCTGTGACCGCCTTGGACTCGCATCTGCCACTTCGCGACAATGTCTGCATCTACTTATCTACATATATCATCCGCTAGCCACCAAGCGGTGTGTGGCGGAGGGCAAAATTCGCTCCAAAGTCATATTTACCCCCTCTGCTCCACTCGTGGATCGCACGAGGGAAAAACGACTGTCTGAACGCCTCAGTACGAGCTCCAATTACCCTTGTCTTTGAATGGTGATCATTACGCTATTTTAAAGTTGGTGGTAATATGCTCTACACCCTTTAGTGAGCAGCCCCTTCCGTTTAGCGCGTCGTCTATCTGCAAGTGTATCTACTTCAAACTATGAAATTTGTAACGCTCTCGCGATGGCTAAACGTACCAGTCACGAATCTTGCCGCTATTCTTTGGACCTTCTCAATCTCTTGATTCAGACCCAACAGGTAAGGGTCCCATACAGACGAACAACACTCTAAGACTGGACGAACTAACGTATTGTAAGCAATTTCCGTTTTTGAAGGACTGCATCGCTTCAGGATTCTAAAAACAAACCACAATTTAGATTCGCCTTGCCCGTTACTTGTGTAATCTGTTCATTCCATTTGAAATCTTTTCCAGTAGTCACATCCAGCTACTTGACGGATGTTACCGCTTCCGAAGACTGGGCATTTATTTTGTACTCGTACATTAATGGAGGTTTTCGCCTTTTTATAAGCAGTAGGCTACACTTACTAATATTGAGAGATAACTGCCAGTCATTACACCACGCATTTATTTTCTGCAAATCCTCATTGATTTGTTCACAACTTTCGTGTCCTACTACTTTCCTGTAGACTACAGCATCATCGCCAAACAGTCTAATATCGCTGTCAATACCATCAACCAGATCGTTATTATAATCGGAAAAAGAAGCGCACCTATTACGCTGCCCTGGGGCACACCTGAAGTAACGCGTGTTTCTGTTGAAGTCACCCCATTCAGGACGACTTACTGCTCTCTGTCTGTTACAAAGCTTCCTATCCAACCGCATATGTCATCCGATAGACTAAAAGCGCGCACATTTTGGAGCAAGCGACAGTGCGGAACTGAGTCGAACGTCTTTCGAAAGTCGAGAAATATTGCATCAACCTGGGAGCCTGTATCTGGAGCCTGTTGTAAATCATGCACAAAGGCTGTGTCTCGCATGACCGCTGCTTCCTAAAACTGTGCTGATTTCTGCAGATGTGCTTCTCAAAGTCTAGAAAGGTCATTATGTCTGAACACAAAATATGTTCCATGATTCTACAACAAATAGATGTCAGTGAAAATGGCCGGTAATTATGTGCATCCGATTGTCTACTTTATAGATTGCTATGACCTGTTCCAATGATCTCTGACAGATGATGGATAAGAATGGTGCTATATTTGTAGCATAGTCAACATATAACCTTACGGGGATACCGTCTGGGCCAGATGTGTTTAGCAGTCGATCGAAACGAACTTCCAGACACACGTTTCACGCTGATGAAATTCAAAAAATTGAAGGAAATGTTCTCGTCGTTTTGTTCCTGTATGTGAATCTGGAAACAACTGACCACTCCTCCAACAAAACTAAGTGCAGTAGTTATGGGCTCAACATTTTGATGCTCACTACTTGGTCCTATTCCTTTCGTATCCCAGCTGTCTGAATCACTGACTTTGAAACGCCCCTTAGAAAAATTGTACAAGACTGTGCTCAAACTGACACACAATAGTTTTTAGCGCAACGCAATCTGACTTTCAAAAATCCCTACTAAAGAATGGCCCTGACTAACATTAACCTATACGTTTCACAAATCACTTACCTCACAAAAATCTTCGTTACTCAAGCTACTGCAATACAGCGAGCACCACTACTGCCAGCTAAATAAAAGATTCAAAATACTGAAGGCACTAACTACTGATAGGCATAGTTAGCAAATGAAAGATTTTAATACAGAACAAACAATGTATTTACCTTAATAGTCATAATATATATATCAGTTCGTGACACCAATTCTTACAAATTTCAAAACTCCGACATCTCTCTCCCCATGTCCACCACCGCTGGTGGCTCACCTCCAACTGCGCAACGCTACGCGCTGTTAGCATCCAGCTGCCGTTGCCCAACACTATAATGGCAGACAACAATGCAAACCAGCCACAGACTGCACACGGCACAGCCAGTAATTTTTATACAGAGGGCTACGTGGCGGCGGCGTTACCAATAGAAAAACCTAAACAGCCTACTCACATAGCCCCCATGCTCCCCACAAAAAATTTTTACAAATTGTTTTGGGCAGTGGCCAATAATGATTTGATAAAATTTTTCATAGTTACTATAACAAAGATATCAAATGCACACACTTATTGATACAATGTTGGTCAGAAGCTAAAATTCTCTCACAGTCCATAAAGACAGTCCTGATCGTTCATCATAGTAAAATAGCAGTGTTTTTGATCAATGTCTATGCAGTAAAAGAAAATGCACACTGAAGTAGTGGATTTCCATGCAGTCTTGAAGAAGTAGTGTTGTCCTTCCAACAGAAAGACAGTGCTGACTCTTGACATGCAGACAGGTAACAGGCCACAACAGAGCAAACCCACAGCAGAGTCAGTCGAAGTTTTCAAGAATATTGGTACTTAGGTCATCACAGAGCAGACCCACTGTCGTCCTGGTAGAGATTATGGTATTGGTGAGTCATCAAAGCTGTAGACCCACTGTAGTCCTTGTAGAGATTATGGTATTGGTGGGTCATCAAAGGTGTAGACCCACTGTAGTCCTTGTAGAGATGGCCAGCAGCCATCTGTTTGACTGTGCAGGCGCACAATCACCATTGAAGAGTCTTGCGGATAACATAGCAAGTCCATAACCCACCACTTGTCCACTCACAAAGTTTTTGGAATTGTCCTTAGAACCAGCAATGCTGTTAACCAGTCCCTTGCTGAATTATCAATACACTTGCAAACACTATCAATCCCTACTTCTCACATATTGTCCATATACTATGACCAACAGAAATGTGTGCAGTGAAATGTAATTTACAAGTTACTTAATTTGATGAACTGGTGTCAATTACAATTTTATAACATAAGAATACAATAACAAAGGTACAAAAAATATCATTAAAGAACATAATAGTACAGATAACATTTGCAGTAATACAGGCTTTACAAAAGAATCGAAATAACTTATACATCAGTGTTACAGGAATTATGACAGGAGCACATACATAAAAAATCAGAATAAATTTCGAAACATCAACTTCACGAATGAGCATTAGAACAAAACAGAATAAATAATGTGTAAACATCTTCACAAAGTAAATAACATGTTATTAATGCAAATTATATTTGAGGATAACAGTATTCCTCATCATAGTGAATGTAGCTTAGTATTAGAAAAATTCTGCAACGTAAGTCTTATCAGATAAACATATAAAGACAGGAAGAACATAAATACACAAGGGTACACAAACACATAGTGGGATAACACAAGGAAAGGACAGGGTTTGTTTTACTTCAGTATTTTGCAAAAAAAAACTTTCTTTACTTCTCGGAGATCTCCCTTCGTTCTTCATTATTTCCAAAAAGTCCTATCTATACCTGCTTTCTGTACTTTTCTCATATAACCTCTCAGTGCATTTCTTCAAATCCATCGCAACTCATTCTCTTATATAGGCTACCCCCTCTTAAGCTAACTTAAATCTACTGAGCTCAGATGCTAAACTAAGGGACGAGGCAATGCAGCAGCACAAAACAATTAACACAAACAGCAATGATAAAAAAAATGGAAATTGGCAAAAAAAGGCAGCAACATTACAACTAATATAAGGCAATGCGCAGCAAACAAGAAAAATAAATCAGTAATAAAATTGGCTTAACAGAGTAATACAAAGTGAAATTCAGTAACACTATGCCTTGCACACTGTAGAAGCAAATGCAACAGCTTATAACTAAACATGACAAAGCTCAAGCATGATGCCATGTTTTACTCGGTCTTGTGTGGCTTGGGACAAATATGCTGACAGGAAGGCATGGTAAAATTCTCCTTCACTGTGGCAATCGTGAATGACCGATCGCATTCTTACAGCTGGTTCATTCTCTAAGTAGCCACACATAAATTCTAATCTGTGCTCTAGTGACCAGTTGGGAGGAAAACAATGAGAGAATTGATGGAGCCACGCTTGTGGATGAATGTCGTTGCCAGAATTCTTAAATGTTTTGAATTTACGTGCAGTAATGAACAGCTTATAGTCAAAATCATCTTGTCGAATGAAACGTCCCCTTAGAAAAATTATTACAAGACTGTGCTTAAACTGAAACACAATATTTTTTAGCGCAATGCAATCTGACTTTCAAAAATCCCTACGAAAGAATGGCCCTGACTAACATTAACCTATCTTCGTTACTCAAGCTACTGCAATACAGCGAGCACCACTACTGCCAGCTAAATAAAATATTCAAACTACTGAAGGCACTAACTACTGACAGGCATAGTTAGCAAATGAAAGATTTTAATACAGAACTGACAATGTATTTACCTTAATATTCATAATATATAAATCAGTTCGTGACACCAATTCTTACAAATTTCAAAACTCCGCCATCTCTCTACCCACGTCCACCACTGCTGGCGGCTCACCTCCAACTGCGCAACGCTACTCGCTGTTAGCATCCAGCTGCCGCTGCCCAACACTACAATGGCAGTCAACAATGCAAACTAAACACAGACTGCGCACGGCACAGCCAGTGATTTTTATACAGAGCGCTACGTGGCGCCGGCGTTACCAATAAAAAAACCTAAACAGCTTACTTACATAGCCCCCATGCTCCCCACAAAAAAATTTACAAATTGTTTTGGGCAGTGGCCAGTACAGATTTGAAACATTTTTTCATAATTACAATGACAAAGAAATGAAATGCACACACTTATCGATACAATGTTGGTCAAAAGCTAAAATTTTCTCACAGTCCATAAAGACAGTCCTGATCATTCATCAAAGTAAAATTGCAGTGTTTTTCTCCGTCTCCCTTGATAATAATTATTTTCGTTCCCATATTGTCTGTTTCTCTGATTGTCTCTGTGATATTCATTACTACGGAAATGCGATCTTTCTCTGTAACTATTACTCTGCCAGTGGTTGTCATATGGGTGGTATCTGTTTTGGTCACGATTTGTGTTGTGAGAATGGCCTTGTCGTGTCCAGTTATTGTTTCTGTCGTCACGGAATTGTGACGGATTTGAACTGTAGTGATTGTTTTCCTGTTTTCGCATCCCGCGACTGTCTGTGTCAATTTCTAATTCTTGTAAGAGTTCCTGAAAAGCTTCAATGTCGTATTTGCAACGTCCTGCCAAAATAATATGTCGTAAATGTTCAGGCAATTTCATTAGGCAAATGTGGATGAGTTCTGTGGGGCTGTATGGGTTTGAAAGATATTGATTCTTGTGTAACAAGACTGGAAAATTCAGATTGTTCGAAATGTTTCATCATCATGACGCCATGTTTTACTCGGTCTTGTGTGGCTTGGGACCAATATGCTGACAGGAAGGCATGGTAAAATTCTCCTTCACTGTGGCAATCGTAAATGACCGATCGCATTCTTACAGCTGGTTCATTCTCTAAGTAGCCACACATAAATTCTAATCTGTGCTCTAGTGACCAGTTGGGAGGAAAACAATGAGAGAATTGATGGAGCCACGCTTGTGGATGAATGTCGTTGCCAGAATTCTTAAATGTTTTGAATTTACGTGCAGTAATGAACAGCTTATAGTCAAAATCATCGTGTCGGCGGGTAGCATATCGGTCATTGTTACGCCGTATCGGCGGTTCCATCTCAAAATTCGGTGTACCTTGCCAATTTCTTTCATAATTTCCGAAGTGCCCTGTGTTATTATTTTGTGGCTGTTCCGTATTTCTATGTCCCTCTTCCCGTATTGGAGTGCGAGTGTCCTCTGAAATACGTAATTGTTGTATTACCTGTGTCAGCTGATCTTGTACTTCCCGGATTTCTCTTTGGTGTTGCGTACTAATTTGATTCAGACTTTGTTTGAATTTCCTAATTTGTTCGCACTCTTCTGTGTCATTAAAGACTACCGGTTTTGTGTCATTCAAATTATCATCTACTTTTGTAGATAAATTGTTTAGCTGATCCGAAAGTTCAACTACTTTCTCTGATAATGAACTAATGTCCTCCATGTGTCTTTCTGAACCAATTTTCAGAGTATCTACTGTGTCCTTTAAGTTTTCTTGAGTTTTTGCAAGTTGCGTAACCGAATCGGTAGATGCAACTGACTCAATTTTAGCTTGCAAGGTCTCATGATTTTCATGAACAATTGTTTGCAGTTCTTTTATGGCTGCTTCGTGATTCTGTAATGCATTTTCATGCAGCGAAAAAATAGGTTGGAAATGCTCACAAATTTGTGTTTTTACGTCATTACAGTCTTTTTGACATTTCGATTCGATTTTATGTAATTCAGTAGTTAAATCTTCACGTGTTTGTTCAAGCGTATGTTCCACTGAGTCTAACTTTTGAAGCTTTTGCTCCATTGCGTCTAACTTTTGCTCTGTTTGTCTCTGATTTTGTTCCATTGTGTCTAACTTTTGAAGATTTTGTTCCATTGTGTCTAACTTTTGAAGATTTTGTTCCATTGTGTCTAACTTTTGAAGATTTAGTTCCATTGTGTCTAACTTTTGCTCTGTTTGTCTCTGATTTTGTTCAAGCGTTATGTCTAACTTTTGTAGCCTTTGTCCCATTTGTTGCATTAACTGTAATAACAGTGCACTGGTGTCTGAAACGTGTTCCTCAGTGCTTTTCGGCAGTGCATTTGAACCGGCAATATTCGCATTTTGAAAAGCAGAAAATGTGTCTTGATTTATTTGAGACGGTGAGGACGCAAAATCTGAATCTACAGTATTTGCAAGATTGTGTCCTGTCATTTCGGAATCCTGAGGCGAGCTGTTGCCGACCGATCGATCGATAACGCTTCCCTGTTCACTAATTGTTTCACTGACTACACCATTATTTGCAACCCGCTCCATTTCCTTATGCGCTATTACCAAATTACTACTTTGAACCTTAGTGAATTCATTACATGGTGACGCTAACACACTGCTTTCGTCTTCACTGTTATTTCTCAGTTTACTTTGGAGCCTAGTGTTACGTTTTTCACACGCCATTATTGTCACAATTTTTCACACGACAACACAGAAAAACACAATTTGAAGAACAAAAATAAGAGAACACATTAACATAGCACTGAAAATAATATCCAGTTAATTGCAAGCGCAGCTGCGAAATACTTGGTGCAAATCTACATGCATGCCACAACTGTTTTAATGTACAACAATGAAAGACTGCAACTACAAAAGAAATTCTCTCTATGATTACGCGCTAGCAATAAACAAAAGCTACACTAATTACACAAACTACAAGGGAAAAATCAGAAGATTCCAGTGAGGTATCCTGGCAGGGTTGCCATATGAATCGTCCCCTTAGAAAAATTGTACAAGACTGTGCTCAAACTGACACACAATAGTTTTTAGCGCAACGCAATCTGACTTTCAAAAATCCCTACGAAAGAATGGCCCTGACTAACATTAACATATACGTTTCACAAATCAATTACCTCACAAAAATCTTCGTTACTCAAGCTACTGCAATACAGCGAGCACCACTACTGCCAGCTAAATAAAAGATTCAAAATACTGAAGGCACTAACTACTGATAGGCATAGTTAGCAAATGAAAGATTTTAATACAGAACAACCAATGTATTTACCTTAATAGTCATAATATATATATCAGTTCGTGACACCAATTCTTACAAATTTCAAAACTCCGACATCTCTCTCCCCATGTCCACCACCGCTGGTGGCTCACCTCCAACTGCGCAACGCTACGCGCTGTTAGCATCCAGCTGCCGTTGCCCAACACTATAATGGCAGACAACAATGCAAACCAGCCACAGACTGCACACGGCACAGCCAGTAATTTTTATACAGAGGGCTACGTGGCGGCGGCGTTACCAATAAAAAAACCTAAACAGCCTACTTACAACTTCACTACCCCCATCAATGACCCGGGGATGTTGATTTGATCCGGATTCAGAGGTGTGTTTTTTTTATTATTCAGCAATGTAGTTCCATAGCCCACATCAGCACAAATGCATCATCTTTTTGTTTTCCAACGAGTAACTTAGAGTGTAAATTACCATACTGCATGCTTTACATAGTGTGGACAAAATTATGGAAACACATTACCATGACCAGTTCGATGTAAGAAAACCATTGGCATTCAAAATAGCTTCCAGGCGTCTCGGAATGGATAAATACAGTTCCTTTACGGGTTTTCGGGGACTCACGTACTATTCTTCCTGCAAAATAGTGTCAAGTTCCGTAACGATGATGGAGGTCGATAGCGATCACGCATCGTTCTCTTTAAAGCAGACTACAAACACTGAATAATAGTGAGGTCTGGTGACTGTGGTGGTCAGGCGAGATGCGGCAATTCTCCTTCGTGTTCACAAAACCAGTCCTGGACGATGCGAGCTGGGTGAACACAGCATAACAACTGGAGAACAAACACTGTACCTTGGGATGGGCCTGACCAGCCCACCTGACGACATAATCCCTGGCTGTACAGCAAGCTTGAGGAGTAACCATACGACCCATAGAATTCCAGTATATGGATCCCCATATCAACACGTAACCCCGTTATTTTTCATTT
Source organism: Schistocerca gregaria (assembly GCF_023897955.1). NCBI lineage: Eukaryota > Metazoa > Arthropoda > Insecta > Orthoptera > Acrididae > Schistocerca > Schistocerca gregaria. The sequence goes on along the minus strand of NC_064931.1, from coordinate 657,291,788 downwards.
TTGGTACGATTCTCTGCGAGAAGTTCGAAACCGTGTGAAACAAGACTCATCCGACCAAATAACTTTCTTCCATTCCTCCACAGTCCAGGTTTTATGGCTTCGGCACCACATTTTGCTGTCGCGGGGATTTGCATAACTGTCGAGGAGCTATGAAACTCCAGCTCGGCCTACAATTCCCTGCTTGTGGAGCTTCCTTCGTGTTGATTTGGTGCTAAGAGGCGTCAAGAGCGCGACAATATGTTCGGGAATTGAGATTACAGCTGTCGTCGTCGTATTTTTCGTGACGATCCCGTTCTACGGCCGTCCTTCACGATCAGTCAACACACACTTTCGTCCGCTTTGTGACTTAGCAGATGGTTGCCGAGAATTCTTCCGGGTTGTATGGCCGTGGTCCATGGAACTCTTCTATCCTTGACGTTTCGTCCAAAGCTACGTTGGACATCTTCAGAGGTGCTCCTGGTTGTGCTGAGTCTTGCCGACTGACGAGTCGGACGTAGAAGAACGGCCTAAATACCGTGTAAAGTGGGCGTGGTCGGGATTTCACGTCAAAGCAGAGATAAACCTTGTCAAGGATAAAATATAACTATCGATCATAGTCCGTCAAAGATAAAAACTTCTCATCGATTCTGTAGCGCCATTGCCCATATATCGCAGAGTTTCGTGGCTTCTTCTTTTCTGTTAAAATTATCCCCATGTTTATATATTTCGATGGCTTCTCTATATAGCCGTGAATAACAGTTCGTCATAGTACTTAGAACTTCACTTTTCGAAAATTTCACTATTTGGTCACCCGACTGAAGAGCATGTTCCGCCACGGCTGACTTGTCTGTTTTCCCTAGACGGCAGAGACTTTTATGTTCCTTCAACCATGTATTCACACTTTTGTAGTTCCAATGAAGACCCTATCACATGTACACGAAATCTGTACACACCACTTGCAGACAAAGAGGGACGTTTATCCTTAACGGAAGGAAGTGTTTGGCTTATTTTCTTAGTTGGTCTGAAAATCGGTCGACCGTTAAGTTTCCTTAAAATCTTGCCGATTTGATTCGTTACGTTTTTGATGTAGGGTAGAGGAACCGTGTTCTTCCATCACTGTGTCCTATCGTTGTCCTTATGCCTCCTGTTATTCGGTCGCTAAACTCTATTTATTTCCTTACTAGAATACCCATTCTTCTCAAAAGCCTGCTTTAGATGTTTTAACTCGGCGTCCAGGTACTCCGGCGCACAAATCCTTTTAGCTATGTCCACTAGACTTTTAATTACACCTCTTCCGTGTAAGTGTAGTAGGGTCTACATTGGAACTACAAAGAAAAGTTTGAATACACGGTTGAAGGAACATAAAAGTCTTTGCCGACTAGGGAAAACAGACAAGCTGTGGCGGAACATGCTCTTCAGTCGGGTGATCACGTAGTGAAATTTTCGAAAACTGAAGTTGTATGAAGCGTGACAAACTATTATCCAAGGCTATATAGAGAAGCCGTCGAAATATATAAACATGGGGATAATTTTAACAGAAAAGACGATGCCATGAAACTCAGCGATTTATGGACAATGGTGCTACAGAACCGATAAGTTTTTAACTTTGACGTACTATGATCGATAGTTATATTTTATCCTTGACAAGGTTTATCTTTGCTATCACGTGAAATCCCGACCACGCCCGCTTTCCACGGTATTTAGGCCGTTCTCGTCAGTCGGCAAGACTCAGCACAACCACGAGCACCTCCGAAGATGTCGTAGCTTTGGACGAAACGTCAGGGATAGAAGAGTTCCGTGGACCACGGCCATACAACCCGGAAGAATTCTTGCAGCTGAAACATCCGGTCGTGAAAGCCTTCATTGTATGATTAGCAGATGGTGTTTCTCCGTTTCCCTATATGCAATATAAACCTTCGATCCAGTGATTCTTGAAAACCTAACACCTTGGCTTCATTGGTTTCGGAAGCACCCAACATTAGAGCACCAACAGAGAACCAGGTGAAGTTCCTTCATAGCATGATTACGTATAGTGTGAGATGGCCTCAATTGTATCAGTTATATCAGTGTGAAGCATTCATAACAAATCGATTGATTGCGCACTTATTTAACTGATTTGTTAACCGCAAGAGTATCAAGTTTCCAAGACTTCTGCAAAACATCTTATTTTCTTCTCTTATGATCCGTTAATCCCAAATATCAGTGACATTTAACAAGGTGGTACCGTCGATGCAGGTACTGACAGCACGCTAACAAACGATTTAATAACGAACGTGTACAGCACTGAACAAAACCTGTAGTAACCGTCAACGGCAGACCACAATAAACCCACTACTGTTCATTTGCCTATACCTTACTCTCAACAGTACGCCTCCTCATTTGCCTACGCCTCTATCCGTGTTAGTCAGTACTCTACATTACTCTTCAGATAAGCCAAAACCTCATTAACATGGTGGACTTTTTCTAAGACAACTTTCGGGAAACACGCAGAAGTTCGACAACAGTTTGCTTGTAGAACTTTAAGGAGCTGCCTCAGACACCACCAGTGGCAACACTAACCAAGAGTTCTCAAGCTGTGGTCTGGCTGCCGGAATATTTTGAGAAAATAAATATTGTATTTGTTCGCCTTCTTATACGGGAACCTGGAAACTATTTTTGCAGTCAGCCAGAAAGCGATGGAGAACATACTGGCCAAAGTTTCCAGTCTGCAAGTCCACATTCTTCTTGTGCTCACTGAAGGAAATGTTTCTACTCTCTATTTACTCATAGGGATCAGGGTCTATTATTATAGATAAGGATTTTGAGTTCTAACTGATTCAATTATATTCAGAAAAAGTTCACACGCAAAACATAATAATGTTCCTGACAATAACAAAAATAATGATGTCTCTATCATAAACAGCACGATGAGCAGCTCGGAGGCGACCTCTACTCTAAGTTACTATTAAATGGTCTTTCGCCTTCATTTTTAATAATGAAAGTTATTTTGCTCGCCAAAAATGTAGAAAATAATCTCACCACTTGCCACGCTGTTTAGTTAACATTACGGGCGGCACAAAGAAAGTTACTTCCGTGAAATGTAAACGATCCAGGACTGTGTACAGCCCTCGGGAGTTCTCTTCTTATTTGTACCGAATACACGCGTTTAGGTGCAGCATGGCTGTGACGTTATCCGAGGCAGCGCGTAAGAAGGCTCTTGACTGACGCGGACGGAGTGACAGCTCGGTGCGAAGTGAAGTGTCACTGCCTCTCAGGCCGTATATACGGGCGTAGCGGACGGCCGAAATGAACATCTGCCATCATGTGCTGTATGCCTAGGTAGCATCATCTAAATGGCCGCTTTCTTCGACTCATGTTATTTAATAACTCCGTCATGAATCAATTTACACTCTTCGTAATTTTTGTAAGAATGGAGTAACGGTGGCTCTAATTAGAGAAAAAGTTACACCTCGACTGCATTTAAACTTTGCCGGCTAGAATTTTTAGAACACAAATGACAGCAGAACATGACCTCTGAACTACAACTTTGAGAGACCTTGTATTGATCGTCATTTACATAAAATTCTTGAAAGTTAACTTTATTATTTAATGGGTTTCATCAGCTGCTGCAAGAAGAAGTTTCTATCATTAATACAAACTACAGTTAATCTATCAAAGCGGTAGGTGGATCAAAACAAAATGTCCATACACTATGTGACCAAAATGGTACTGAAACAGAGGATGACAGACTAAAGGCCGAAATACTAAATGTCTTCTTCCAAAGCTGTTTCACAGAGGACGACTGCACTGTAGTTCCTTCTCTAGGTTGTCGCACAGATGACAAAATGGTAGATATCGAAATAGACGATAGAGGGATAGAGAAACAATTAAACTCACTCAAAAGAGGAAAGGCCGCTGGACCTGATGGGATACCAGTTCGATTTTACACAGAGTACGCGAAGGAACTTGCCCCCCTTCTTGCAGAGGTGTACCGTAGGTATCTAGAAGAGCGAAGCGTTCCAGAGGATTGGAAAAGGGCACAGGTCATCCCCGTTTACAAGAAGGGACGTCGAACAGATGCGCAGAACTATAGACCTATATCTCTAACGTCGATCAGTTGTAGAATATTGGAACAAGTATTATGTTCGAGTATAATGACTTTTCTGGAGACTAGAAATCTAGTCTGTAGGAATTAGCATGGGTTTCGAAAAGACGGTCATGTGAAACCCAGCCCGCGCTATTCGTCCACGAGACTCAGAGGGCCATAGACAAGGGTTCACAGGTAGATGCCGTGTTTCTTGACTTCCGGAAGGCGTTTGACACAGTTCCCCACAGTCGTTTAATGAACAAAGTTAGAGCATATGGACTATCAGACCAATTGTGTGATTGGATTGAAGAGTTCCTAGATAACAGAGCGCAGCTTGTCATTCTCAATGGAGAGAAGTCTTCCGAGGTAAGAGTGATTTCAGGTGTGCCGCAGGGGAGTGTCATAGGACCGTTGCTATTCATAATATACACTCCTGAAATTGAAATAAGAACACCGTGAATTCATTGTCCCAGGAAGGGGAAACTTTATTGACACATTCCTGGGGTCAGATACATCACATGATCACACTGACAGAACCACAGGCACATAGACACAGGCAACAGAGCATGCACAATGTCGGCACTAGTACAGTGTATATCAACCTTTCGCAGCAATGCAGGCTGCTATTCTCCCATGGAGACGATCGTAGAGATGCTGGACGTAGTCCTCTGGAACGGCTTGCCATGCCATTTCCACCTGGCGCCTCAGTTGGACCAGCGTTCGTGCTGGACGTGCAGACCGCGTGAGACGACGCTTCATCCAGTCCCAAACATGCTCAATGGGGGACATATCCGGAGATCTTGCTGGCCAGGGTAGTTGACGTACACCTTCTAGAGCACGTTGGGTGGCACGGGATACATGCGGACGTGCATTGTCCTGTTGGAACAGCAAGTTCCCTTGCCGGTCTAGGAATGGTAGAACGATGGATTCGATGACGGTTTGGATGTACCGTGCACTATTCAGTGTCCCCTCGACGATCACCAGAGGTGTACGGCCAGTGTAGGAGATCGCTCTCCACACCATGATGCCGGGTGTTGGCCCTGTGTGCCTCGGTCGTATGCAGTCCTGATTGTGGCGCTCACCTGCACGGCGCCAAACACGCATATGACCATCATTGGCACCAAGGCAGAAGCGACTCTCATCGCTGAAGACGACACGTCTCCATTCGTCCCTCCATTCACGCCTGTCGCGACACCACTGGAGGCGGGCTGCACGATGTTGGGGCGTGAGCGGAAGACGGCCTAACGGTGTGCGGGACCGTAGCCCAGCTTCATGGAGACGGTTGCGAATGGTCCTCGCCGATACCCCAGGAGCAACAGTGTCCCTAATTTGCTGGGAAGTGGCGGTGCGGTCCCCTACGGCACTGCGTAGGATCCTACGGTCTTGGCGTGCATCCATGGGTCGCATCGGTCCGGTCCCAGGTCGACGGGCACGTGCACCTTCCGCCGACCACTGGCGACAACATTGATGTACTGTGGAGACCTCACGCCCCACGTGTTGAGCAATTCGGCGGTACGTCCACCCGGCCTCCCGCATGCCCACTATACGCCCTCGCTCAAAGTCCGTCAACTGCACATACGGTTCACGTCCACGCTGTCGCGGCATGCTACCAGTGTTAAAGACTGCGATGGAGCTCCGTATGCCACGGCAAACTGGCTGACACTGACGGCGGCGGTGCACAAATGCTGCGCAGCTAGCGCCATTCGACGGCCAACACCGCGGTTCCTGGTGTGTCCGCTGTGCCGTGCGTGTGATCATTGCTTGTACAGCCCTCTCGCAGTGTCCGGAGCAAGTATGGTGGGTCTGACACACCGGTGTCAATGTGTTCTCTTTTCCATTTCCAGGAGTGTACATAAATGACCTGGTGGATGACATCGGAAGTTCACTGAGGCTTTTTGCAGATGATGTTGTGGCGTATCGAGAGGTTGCAACAGTGGAAAATTGTACTGAAATGCAGGAAGATCTGCAGCGAATTGACGCATGGTGCAGGGAATGGCAATTGAATCTCAATGTAGTCAAGTGGAATGTGCTGCGAATACATAGAAAGATAGATCCCTTATCATTTAGCTACAAAATAGCAGGTCAGCAACTGGAAGCAGTTAATTCAATAAATTATCTGGGAGTAGGCATTAGGAGTGATTGAAAATGGAATGATCATATAAAGTTGATCGTCGGTAAAGCTGATGCCAGACTGAGATTCATTGGAAGAATCCTAAGGAATGCAATCCGAAAACAAAGGAAGTAGGTTACAGTACGCTTGTTCGCCCACTGCTTGATTACTGCTCCGCAGTGTGGGATCCGTACCAGATAGGGTTGATAGTAGAGATAGAGTAGATCCAACGGAGAGCAGCGCGCTTCGTTACAGGATCATTTAGTAATCGCGAAAGCGTTACGGAGATGATAGATAAACTCCAGTGAAAGACTCTGCAGGAGAGACGCTCAGTAGCTCGGTACGGGCTTTTGTTGAAGTTTCGAGAACATACCTTCACCGAAGAGTCAAGCAGTATATTGCTCCCTCCTACGTATATCTCGCGGAGAGACCATGAGGATAAAATCAGAGAGATTAGAGCCCACACAGAAGCATACCGACAATCCTTCTTTCCACGAACAATACGAGACTGGAACAGAAGGGAGAATCGATAGAGGTACCCTTCGCCACACACCGTTAGGTGGCTTGCGGAGTATGGATGTAGATGTAGATGTAGATGTATTACAAATAAGGACATTTTTGTTCCAAGTTTAGTTTTCAGTAAGGTATTCGAAAACTACTATAGGTATCTTAATGGGGTCATATAGCTAAGGTTTTTATAGAAAACTGACGCTTCATATCAGTTTTCATCTTTCAAAGTCTAATATTTAGCACCTTCAATTTTTCGTAAAATCGCCGATTTTTTTGACCAAAATATTGCTCAGATCAAGGTGGGACTTGTAACAGTTAAATTTGACATACATTTGCACATTCTGAACAATTTGTGGCATTCTAGATTTATTATTTAGCGCAACTTATTTTTTTTCTTTAAACGATTTTGTTAGGGAAACGTATTCATCTGACCACTCTGAGAATGATATTTTCACATTCTGTGAGACCCCTCGGGACCTTTACCTTTCGCGGGCAAGTGCTCTACCATCTCTCTCTCTCTCTCTCTCTCTCTCTCTCTCTCTCTCTTTTTTAAATGTCATTTACCTTTATATTGGTCGATGAATTTGTTTGTGGCGGACGTCCGATGACAGCCGTTCAGGTTCTTTGTTGATCCGTTCACTCAGTTTTTTTTATTACAGAAGGTAGCTATCCCTCTGACCGAGCACGCTGAGTTACCGTGCCGGCACCATCTGAGCTACCCAAGCACGACTCACGCCCTGTCCTCACATCTTTACTTCCGCTAGTACCTAATTTCCTACCTTCCAAACTTTACAGAAGCTCTCCTACGAAGGCAAAGGTCCCGAGTTCGAGTCTCGGTCCGGCACGCAGTTTTAATGTGCCAGGAAGTTTCTGATCACTCTGAGATTTAACAATTTAAACATTAATATGCTGAATCACAAGGCGACAAAGTTTGGAAAAGCTACATTAATTTTTAATTTCTTCCTTAGATTACAGTGCAATACTTACATGCGACGCACAGGCGCGCTATGATTACGTGGTGCTAGTAGCTGCGAACTGGGGTAATTTCCTGCACACTCGCTCGCCTCTGTATCTCTCAAATGATAACAGCGCTAGTTTCGCCGCAACGCGTCTTAACTTTGCAGACCCCTTGGTCACGAGAGAATTTGGAGTTTACAAGCACGGAAAGACCTTCACCAGAGCTGACCCGCCCGTTGGAATCTATAGAAATTCTCTGGAGTGCATGTGTTTGCATATTTGCGGGGCCAAGAATTTAAAAGACGACCTACACGAGATAAGTTGGCATTACGAACGAGAGAAGAGGAATGCAGATGAGGAAGAGGGCAAACAGAGATATGGAAGAGCAACTAACTCCACCTACCATTGATTAGGGACAATGTAAAAGCAAGTTAATGGTATAAGATCATAGATAGAGCGTTGCTCCAATGTCTGTAATGTGGACGGCCGAAGAATTATACTAACTTGGATTCCTTTTACTACGGTTAGTCAAATATTTTTAGTTGTCAACCCGAAAAAATCCAGCTTTGATCATGAAACGTATATAGTTAAGGCTCACCGGCCATTTGACCATCTTCTGTGCGGATGTACAAACCGTGCCCGAACTCTTACGGGAATCGGCAAAAAGCCGCGAGTATTGAGTATAATGGGCAGGGGCACTATGAACATAGTGCAGGACAATACGTTGAGAAAGTGGGTCTCACGGGAGGCGTGCCAGGGATAAGTCCCTGCAGTCGCACTATCCTGTGTGTCCTCGGTGGCTCAGATGGGTAGAGCGTCTACCATGTAAGCAGGAGATTCCGGGTTTGAGTCCCGGTCGGGACACACACTTTAACTGTCCCCGTTGACTTACATCAATGCCTGTATACAGCTAAGGGTATTCATTTCATTGTAATTTTGAACGTAGTATAGTAAAATCCTTCTCCAAATATTCTCCTTCTAGTGCGACGCATTTTTCCTAACGATGGATGACTTATCTGAGATCTGCATTTTGGCTGTTACGAAAATGTTTCACCTCGTAAATAACCTCGTCATCATTCTGGAAACGCCCGCTATCCAATGATTTCTTCATGTGAGGAAAGAAGAACTAGTCGCTGAGTGTCATGCCAGGACAATATGGGGTAAGAAGGGGTGTGTGTGTGGGGGAGGGGGGTTGCAAAAATTCAACTTTAGACACATTCAGTCGACGTTGCTTCTTGCCGGCCTCCCGCAACCTCGTCAGGAGATTTCGGTAGCATGTTTTTGCGATGGTTTCCCCTTTACTAGCACAATCTGTTAGCACCACACAGTGGCAGTTCCTAGAAGCTCAGCCGGCCGAGGTGGCCGAGCTGTTCTAGGCGCTACAGTCTGGAACAGCGCGATCGCTGCGGTCGCAGGTTCTAATCCAGCCTCGGGCATGAATGTTTGTGATGTCCTTAGGTTAGTTAGGTTTAAGTAGTTCTATGTTCTAGGGGACTGATGACCTCAGCAGTTAAGTCCCATAGTGCTCAGACCCGTTTGAACCATTTTTGAACCTAGAAGCTGAGCATCATCACTCCCAGTTATGAGTGTGTCTTCACCTGCTTCTGGTCTGGTGAATCCATATGCTTCCAGTGCTTGTGTTGCTCCTTTGTCTTGGGAGCACAGCGATATCCCCACACTCCCCTATGGTGGCTTCTTCTTCTTCGTCTTCCTCAAACGTTTCTACTTACGCAGATAGTTCAAAGAGCCTCTTCCAAGCTTTCCTTTTCTCCTACAGTTTATCATTCAGTATTTCCTCCCATTGCGTCGTCTGTAGTTCACTTCATACTTCACCTTGTCTCTTCATCTTGTTCGTGGTCTTCTAATTGGTCTTTGTCCATAT